>NW_024870847.1:1917500-2621669 GCF_019054845.1 Dipodomys spectabilis
CCCCCCGCACCAACGTTGTAAAGCTCGTTTTGGACATGACAACTTGTACTTCTTATTGTTGCAACAGGTCCACCTGTATCCTTAAACAACTGGTTTTTCCCCATCTCCTCCACAAGTTATACTGACATCAAATATAGTGAAAGCAGGGGTTATACTGTGGGGGAGGGACATACAAAGCAACAAAGAGATAATCTTATAAATGTGTTAGAAAGACATGCATGAAAGAAAAAAAACATTAAAATACACATCTAAGGGTTCATTTTCCTGACATCACATTATCTGACCTTTTCCGCTTGACTCATACATATACTAGATATTACAAATAAGGGAAACCATGGGACCGACGTTTCTTTGGGCCTGGCTTACTTCACTTATTATAATTTTTTCCAAGTTTTTCCATTTCCTAACAAATGGGGCAATGTCATTCTTTCTGATGGAGGCATAGAATTCCATTGTGTATATATACCACATTTTCTTGATCCATTCATCTACTGAGGGGCATCTGGGTTGGTTCCATATCTTAGCTATAGTAAATAATGCTGCAATAAACATAGTTGTGCTGGTAGCTTTAGTGTGGTCTTGTTTGTAAACATTAGGGTAAATGCCCAAAAGTGGGATTGCTGGGTCATAGGGGAGCTCTATGTGAAGTCTTTTGAGGAACCTCCATACTGCTTTCCAAAGTGGTTGAACAAGTTTACATTCCCACCAACAATGAAGTAAGGTTCCCTTCTGTCCACATCCCCTCCAGCATCTGTTGTTGTTAGAGTTCTTGATTTTTGCCGTTCTAACTGGAGTGAGGTGATATCTCAATGTTGTTTTGATTTGCATTTCTTTTATGGCTAGGGATGTTGAACATTTCTTCATGTGTCTATTGGCCATCCTTCTTTCTTCTTCAGAGAAGTTTCTCTTTAAGTCTTTCACCTACTTATTTATTGGGCAGTTGTTTCTTTGAGGATTTGTTGTTGGGGGGTTTAATTTTTTGAGTTCCAAGTATATTTTAGATATGAGACCCTTGTACGTTGTATGGCTAGTAAAGATCTTTTCCCAATCCGTGGGCTTTCTATTGATCTAGCTAGCTATGTCATTTGCCCTGCAGAAGCTCTGCAACTTTACGCAATCCCATTTGTCCAACCTTTCTTTGATTTGTTGTGTTTCTGGTTCTCTATTTAGAAAATTTCGGCCTGAGCCAAGGAGACCTAGGGTTTCTCCTATTCCATCCTGTAATGTTTTCAGAGTGTCTGCTTTGAGTTCAAGGTCTTTGATCCATTTGGAGTTGATTCTGGTGCAGGGTGATATATAAGGATCTAGCTTAAGTTTTCTACATGTAGTTAACCAATTTTGCAAGCACCATTTACTGAAGAGGTTGTCTTTCTTCCATTCTATTGTTTTAGCTCCCTTATCGAAGATTAGATGGCTATAGGTCTGTAGGTTCATTTCTGGGTTTTCAATTCTATTCCATTGGTCCTGAGGTCTGTTCTTATGCCAATACCAAGCTGTTTTGATTACTATGCCTTTATACTAGAGTTTGAAGTTTGGTATTGATATTCGCCCAGCAGTGTTCTTTCCATTCAGGAGCGTTTTTCTATTCGGGGTCTTTTATTGTTCCATATGAATTTTTGGATTGCCTCTTCTATTTCCTTGAAGAATGAGGTTGGAATTTGGATAGGTATTGCGTTGAATTTGTAGATAGCCTTGGGAAGTATTGCCATTTTCACGATGTTAATCTTTCCAATCCAGGAGCATGGGAGGTTTTGCCATTTTTTAAGTTCTGTGTTGATTTCCTTTTTCAAGATTTTAAAGTTTTCATCATAGAGGTCCTTCACTTCTTTAGTTAAGTTAATTCCTAGGTATTTTATTTTTTGTGGGGCTATTACAAATGTAGTTGCTTTCCTAATTTCAGCCACACTTTTCTCATTGTTGGCACAAAGAAAAGCCATTGATTTTTGGGGGTTAATTTTATAACCTGCTACTTTGCCAAAGTTTTGAATCAGCTTGAGTAATTTGGGAGTGGAGTCTATGGGATTCTTTAAATACAAGATCATGTCATCTGCAAAGAGGGAGAGTTTTATTTCTTCTTTCCCTATTTGGATCCCCTTTATGTCTGCATCTTGTCTTATTGCTGTAGCTAGGCATTCTAATACTAGATTGAAGAGAAGTGGAGAGAGTGGGCATCCTTGTCTTGTTCCTGAGTTAAGAGGAAATGGTTTTAGTTTTTCACCATTGAGTATAATGCTGGCTGTAGGTTTGTCATATACAGCCTTTATTGTATTGAGGAATGTTCCATGGATTCCTAATTTTTCCAAAACCTTCATCATGAAAGGGTGTTGGATCTTGTCGAATGCTTTTTCTGCATCTATTGAGATAACCATGTGGTTCTTATTCTTGCTCCTGTTGATGTGATGAATAATATTATTTGATTTGCGTATATTGAACCAGCTTTGCATCCCTGAAATGAATCCTGTTTGATCGTGGTGTATGATTTTTTGGATGAATTGTTGAAGTCGATTGGCCAAAATTTTGTTGAGAAGTTTTGCCTCAATGTTCATCAAAGAAATGGGTCTATAGTTCTCTTTCTTTGATGAGTCCCTGCCTGGTTTTGGGATGAGGGTTATGATGGCTTCATAGAATGTGTTCGGTAGTGAGCGTTCTCTTTCAATTTCATTGAAGAGTTGGAGAAGTATTGGTGTGAGCTCTGCTTTGAAGGCCTTGTAAAATTCCGCTGTGAAACCATCTGGTCGTGGACTTTTCTTAGCTGGGAGCTCTCTTATTGCTGTTTCTATTTCAATGCTTGATATCGGCCTGTTAAGCTGGTTTACCTCATCTTGGTTTAGTTTTGGCATGTCAATATTTGCTAGGAAAAGGTCCATTTCTGTCAAGTTCTCCAACTTATTAGCATAAAGTTTTGAGAAGTATTCCCTTATAATGTTCTGAATCTTGGTTGTTTCCGTGGTGATGTTTCCATTCTCATCTCTGAGTTTATTAATTTGGGTGTGTTCTCTTCTTTTTCTGATAAGATTTGCTAAGGGTCTGTCAATTTTGTTAAGTTTTTCGAAGAACCAACTCTTTGTTTTGTTGATGCTTTCTATAGTTTTTTTGGATTCTAATTCATTTAATTCTGATTTAATTTTGATTATTTCTTTCCGTCTACTGGATTGAGGTTTATCTTGCTGCTCTCTTTCAAGGAGGTTTAGATATGTCATTAAATTGCTAGTTTCAGATCTCTCCAATTTGTTGATGTAGGAGCTCAGAGCTATAAACTTGCCTCTGAGTACTGCCTTTGCTGTGTCCCAGAGGAGCTGGTAATTTGTGTGTTCATTTTTGTTGAATAGCATGAACATTTGAATTTCCTTTCTAATCTCTTCCATGACCCACTCTTGATTCAGCAGTGTGTTGTTCAGCCTCCATGTGATACCGGACTTTCTTTGGTGGCTTTTGGTGTTGAGTTCTAATTTTATTCCCTTGTGGTCAGAGAGAATGCAAGGTATAAATTCAATGTTTCAGAATTTAGACAAGTTTGCTTTGTGGCCTAAAATGTGGTCTATTTTAGAAAACGTTCCATGTGCTGCTGAGAAAAACGTGTATTCTGATGCTGCTGGGTGAAATGTTCGGTAGATGTCTGTTAAGTCTAGTTGATATATGCAGCTGTTTATATCTGCAGTTTCTTTGTTGAGTTTTTGCCGAGTTGATCTATGTAGTGGGGAGAGTGGTGTGTTAAAATCCCCAACAATTAATGTCTTTGGATCTATATGGGATTTGAGGGAAAGCAGTGTTTCTTTGATAAATTTGGGTGCTCCATTGTTTGGCGAATAGATATTTAGAATTGTAATATCCTCCTGAAGGAGAGATCCTTTAATTAGTATGTAGCGACCTTCTTTATCTCTTTTCACGAATTTTAATTTGAAGTCTCTTTTATCTGATATTAAGATTGCAACTCCCGCCTGTTTATGGGGGCCGTTTGCTTGGTAGATTTTGTTCCAGCCTTTAACATTGAAAATGTGTTTGTTTTTACGGGCAAGATGTGACTCCTGCAGGCAGCAGATAGAAGGGTCTTGTTTTTTAATCCAACTAGACAGTCTATGTCGCTTAATTGGAGAGTTCAGTCCGTTAACGTTAAGAGATAGGACTGAGAGGTATTTGGGAGTTCCTGCCATGTTATCCACCTTCTTGGGGGCTGCGAAAACTGGGTTCTTCCTATGGTTCTTGGATTCTCAGTTTGGGTGCAGTTTCTTGGCCTTTGTTGCGGTCTTGTTGGTGTTCTATGTGTAGGACATCTTTAAGAATCTTTTGTAGGGCTGGTTTGGTGGAGATGTATTGTTTCAATTTTTCTTTGCTATGGAAGGTTTTTATTTGGCCTTCAGTTATGAAGGAGAGTTTAGCTGGGTACAGTATTCTTGGTTGATAGTTGTTTGTTTTGAGGGCATGGCATACATCATTCCAGGCTCTTCTTGCTTTGATCGTCTCTGCTGAGAAATCTGAGGTGATTCTAATTTGTTTCCCTTTATAGGTGATTAATCTTTTCTCCTTGACAGCTTTAAGGATCTTTTCCTTGGTCTGAGTTGATCCTGTGTGGATTATAATGTGACGGTGGGATGTCATATTCTGGTCTGGTCTATTTGGGGTTCTAAAAGCTTCTTGTATCTGAATAGGCCTATCTTTTTGCAAGTTTGGGATGTTCTCTGCTAGGATCCTGTTAAACAAATTTCCTAGACCATTAACTTCTGTTTCTAGGTGCTCCTCTACACCCATTATCCTTAGATTAGGCCTTCTGATGGTGTCTTCCATTTGTTGGATAGATCTATCATAATTCTTGGTCTTGTCTTGGATGGTTGTATGTTCTTTCTCTATAATATCTAGGCTGTCTTCTTTCCCTGATATTCGATCTTCTGCATGGTCTAACCTGCTGTCAAGACTCTCTACTTTGTTTTTTATCTCTTTTCCTTCTAATTGGTCAGCTTTGATGGCTTCAAGTTCTGTGTTGAAGCTCTGTTTTAGGTCTTGTATGAATTTCTTTACTTCCTTAATTTGGTGTTCAGTGTTTGTTCTCAAATCACTTAGTTGATTGGTTATGGTTTCTTTGGACTCCCATTCCTTCTGTTGGGTTCCACTCAGCATTCCCTTTGTGGTCTCCCTGACTTCCTTCAGCTCTTTGTTAATGGATTCCATGAATGCCTTTAGTGATCTTTGTGTGTTCTCTACCTGGTCTCTCAATTCCTGAATTACTCTTTGATTAGCTTCCTCCCTTTTGTGGGATTCCTGCAGTTCTCTTTGAGTGTTCTCAGCCTGCTCACGCCATTCCTCCCTTTCTCTTTGAGTATTCTCAAGTTGTTCACGCAAATCCTGTATCAGTTTTTGAGTAGCTTCCTCACGCTTATGATATTCCTGTATAAACTTTGGGGATGCCTCCTCTCTCTCCCTATCACGCTCATACAGAGTCCTTTGTAAGTTGTCAAACTTCTCATTTATCATGTTTGCCACCAGTGTTTGTAGAGCTATTTGGGGACTCTCCTCAGGATTGTTCATTATCTGATCTGACCCCTGATTATCAAGATTGGGAATTGAGATACCCGGATTTGCCATTTTTCTTGTGTTTTTCCGGCTTACTCTGCCCATTTGAGATGAAAATAGCACCAGTTTTGTGCTAGAACACTATCTTAAGGCAACCATCAACCAACCTTTGCATTTATACAGTCAATAGTCTACAGATACAATCTAGTTCAACAGATACATCTATTCAACATCAAACAACTATATGTTAATGGGCTTCGAACCGCAGAGAAGAATTTGGAAAATCAGAAATTTTTAGGGTTAGGGAGAGATGTGGGTAAAAATTAGGAATAGATTGGTGTGGGGAGGCACAGGGAGAGTTAACTAAGTCCTAATCTCAATGCAGGAAATAGGTTGGGTAGGATGCAAGTAGAGAGGGAGAGAAAAAGAAGAAAGGGAAAGGGAAATGAAAAGAGACCAGAAAAAAAAATTAGAAACGTAAAAATTAATATATTTATGGAGATTGAAAGACCATCTATTTATAGAGGAATGTGAATATAATGAGAAAACAGGAGGGAGATAGAGGAGATGTGAAAAACTTAAAAAATGCTTAAAATATTATATAGGTATAAAGAGGTAGTACTGCTATTAAGGAATTTAAGTTTCAGAGGTTTTGGATTGAGTAATAAATTTGTGGATTAAGTGTGTACACAATGGGGGATAGGGTCTACTAGTTAACTATGGGTTTATCTGAGGATGTGCAGGACAAGAGTTAAGTCACATACAGAAGAACAAAAGAAAGGAAAAGGTGAAAAGGATAAGAAAGGGAGAAAAAAAAGATCAGAATTTCAGTAGAGCTAGACAAAAAACAAAAAAGATAATTAAGAAAGAAAGAAAAAGAGAGAGAAGACAAGAAAAGAAAGGAAAACTTACATTCACGTATTCCTAAAATAAAAATTATAAGAGGGGAAAAAAAGTTACTGGAAAACAATTATTTTTTCAAAAAAGGCAAAAATTAAAGATTAATAAAAGTTTTAGAAAAGGAAAAAAAAATTTTTTATATATATAAGGTACCAAAAAAAAAAAGAAAAGAAGGAAAAAAAAAGTTCTTTGATTTTTTTTTTTTGACTTTTTTGGGAGGGGTGGGAAGAATCCTGTATCTCCCTTTTGTCTGTAACCAGCCTCTTGTTGGAGTCTCTGGTCAGCTTGAGGTCCTGTGGCTTGATTGGTTTCTTAAGTCAGTTTGTTCGAACAGGCAGAAAAATGCTCTGCATTACCCAAGATTTTGAGATCCCTCTCCCAGATTAGTTTAATAGGAGGGTGATCTTCTTTGAGAATCACAAAAGAGGGGGATGCAGTGGTGAGGCTAGGTTCTGGGTAGAGTTGAGGCCTTTCAACAAACAGTAGCTTTTCCCTGGGGCTATTTTGTGAAAAAATTCACAGAGCCCAGCCTGAAGCCATTCTCAGGGTTTCTGTTTTTCAATTAATTGTGGTGACTGCTAGAGGGAGGGGCAGCCTCTGGCTCTGGTTACCCAGTGAGGAGAGCCACTCCAATGGCTGGCGTCTGAGCTGGGTGACTTTTCCCTGGATGGACCTGAGTCTGGCAGGTCACTTCGCCGTTAAGTTCTTGTGACTTGCTAAATGACTCGTTTTATTCCAAGGCCTGAGTTGGAGCTGTCAGCTCCTCCGAGCTTTGTCGGTATCCAAGATGGAGATCACCAGTGCTGGGGGGGGAGGGGTGGCCTTCCCTCCTCTGCTACCTGAGAAGGAGTGAGGTCGTCGGGCTTCTACTCACGCCGAGTCTTGGATCCTGGGTCGTCTCTGGTCTGCAAACTGCAGGATGAAGATGTCCGCTCCTTGTCGGTTCTTGCTGGTGTTGAGTAGAATCCTCTCGCCCGCTGCATCTGGCTCCTTCGTCCCGGACTCTCTGTGTGAGCGCTCAGGTATGGCCGAGGCTGCGGTTGCCGCTGCGACCCTGCCGCCGCCGCGGCAGCTGCTGGCAGGGGCTCAGATGTGTCT
Source organism: Dipodomys spectabilis (assembly GCF_019054845.1). Classification (NCBI taxonomy): domain Eukaryota; kingdom Metazoa; phylum Chordata; class Mammalia; order Rodentia; family Heteromyidae; genus Dipodomys; species Dipodomys spectabilis. The sequence goes on from NW_024870847.1 coordinate 1,925,004, forward strand.
CCTTGTCTTGGCTTCCCCTCTCTTGTCTAACTCTCTGTCCTGTGATGGCACACTTGGTGTGATTCTCTGGCTTAGGACTGTTCACTGGAACTCTAAAACTGCTTTCAATGCGAGAGCTTGTTCAGATTCCAGCTTCTCCTCCGCCATCTTCCCGGAACTCTAAGGACTCATTTTTTTAATCTTGTGCTGGTACTGGGGTTTGAACTCCTGGCCTTGAGCTCTATCTGGGCTTTAATTCTCAATGCTTGCTCTATACCAGCTGAGCCACACCTTCACGTCTTCCTTTTACCACAAGTGCAGAAAAGAATCTCTTAGGTTTGTCCACTTGTAATAGCTTCGAATTGCAATTGTCAAATTTGAACCTACCGACTATATAGGTGCAAGCCACTGGTGCTGTGCTAGAACTCATTTCTTAAGAATAAAAAATCACAAAAAGAGGAAAAAAAATTGTTCAATTATTTATGTGTTGTCTGATAAACCAAAGCACTTGCTACTAGAAGAGAAAAAGAGAGAAGATAGAGATGAATATGCAGGAGAGAGACACAAAGAAAGAAGAAATGAAGGGAGGTTAAATGAGGGGAGGGGAGTGGAAGGCAGGATATGAGAGGAGAGCGTAGCTGAGTAGAATTGTCTACTCTTTACTAAGGTTTTGTTGGACAATCAGTACCTTTGCTTTTATGTAGCCAAAGCTTTTTATTTTTGGTAGTAGTAAGCTGAGATATAAAATACCAATTTATGGGTAATAACCTGTTAGTGTGCTTCCTTCTGCACCAAGGAAGCCACAGTTAGGTTACTGTCAGAGAGATGGCAAGAGTAAGCAATTTCAGTGATTCTGAGAAACAATAATTGACATGCCAGGAATGCCCCCTTGTATGGTGAAGTCAAGCATCACTCTTGTTCCCTGCTCCAGTCTTCTTCTTAACAAGAACAGCAGAAACAGAAGAGGAAGGAGATATCTGAGTAATGATCATCTCTCTGTTTATCCTCATTCCTTGGTCTCTCAAAAAATAAAGTGAAAGGAGACTTAACCTGAACTAGTGGGGAACATGGGAGGAAAAAGTTCAGTCTAACTTATTGTGAAACTTTTAAAATAATTGGAGCAGCATTTCAAATACTGAAATAAAACTTTTTAAATTATTAACAAAAGGTAACTCGAAATTTATCGAAAATTTAGAAGACTACAGGGCTCACTACATAGTGGAATCTGAAAATTAAAACTGACTCCTGCTTCTATCATAAGAAATTAAAGATCATCCCTAAACTTCCAATATTAGGTAAATTGCCCTTGATATTCATTTATACTGTGTGAATATAATGCAGAAGATATGACTTTAAATTTAGACTGCTGTAGTGATAAGTGATGGGAATTCATGATGGATAACATAATGCTGAGAGCATGGAAATTACTTCCCTTCCATCTTCAATATGTAGAGAGTAAAAATGCTCTATTGGATGTCCCTGAAAGTCCAATTCTAAATTTAGGACAGAAGGTGAATAGTACAGGAAATCTATCTTAGCCATTCAGAGAATAGAAATGTGGAGAAATATACTCATTTATGTAGGTCAAACATGGAAGAGAAGATGTGGCAAACCCATCGCCAAATGCCAAAGTAGAGATATTTAACAAAATAACATGAAGTTGAAACAACTATTAAAAGAGGATCTGGGCAAAAAAAGAGTAGGGTAGAAGAATGGAGAGGGAAATGGTGGACTAATACAGTCATAACATTCAATGTACATATGTGAGAATGTAAGTAGGAAATATGAAGGGATAAGTGGGGTTGGGGTAAGGGAAGGAAGAAAAATGTGAAGTTTGACAATGATCCAGATGCACTGTATATTGAAATGCACATACATTCTATTCAACACTGACTTGATGAAGCAAAACCCCTTTGCACAACTAGCTAAACATACATTTTTTGAAGTTTTAATATTCAGAGACCAGAAGCATAAACCTTTAGAGATAAATAAGAAGAGAGAATTGACATATTTTTGAGGCTTGTTTCCCTTTCGATATACAAAATTTAATATGTCAAGTCTGCTGCAAATGTAACTTTAATTTTGCCTATTCTTTTAAGCAAATCGCTTAAAATATAGAGAATCAAATTCCAATATCCCTTCATTTCCAATAAAAAAAATCTTATGCACCTTTAAGTTTCTCAGTTATTTCTAAATACCTTAATGCAATGCATTATTGGAACTAATTTCATTCCATATTTCAATTTATATTTCTTTGTTGTTGTGGAAATACTGTACAAAGGGGTTTCAATTACATGGGCAAGATAATAAGTACAGTTCTTATCAAGCATTGTAGCCTCCTCCTTTGTTTCACCTTCCCATAACTTCCCGTCCTCTCCCCGCACCCCACCCAATCCTCACTCCCCCACCACCAAAATTTTAAAGTTTGTTTTTGGCATAATGACTTAGACATCTCATTGTTGTAATGGGTCCAACTGTATCCCTATTATTTAAACCATTTGTTTTTTCCCTTCCCCTCCACAAATTATACCAACATCAAGTACAATGATAGCAGGGAAGGTACAGTAGGGGAGGGACATACAAAGCAAAAAAGAAATAATCTTATAAATGTGTTAGAAACAATAGCATGAAAGGAAAAAAAAACATTTGAATATATATCTTAGGGTTCATTTCCCTTACATCAACTTGTCTGAGAGTTTCTGTTTGTCTCAGACATATACTAGTTATTGAAAATAAGGGAAACCATGGCACTTATGTTTCTTTGGGCCTGGCTTACATCACTTAATACATTTTTTTCCAAGTCTTTCCATTTCCTAACAAATGGGTCAATGTCATTCTTTCTGATGGAGGCATAAAATTCCAGTGTGTATATATACCATATTTTCTTGATCTACTCATCTACTAAGGTGCATCTGGGTTGGTTCCATATATTAGCTACGGTAAATAATGATGCAATAAACGTAGTTGTGCTGGAAGCTCTACTGTGGTCTTGTATGTGAACATTTGGTTAAATACCCAAAGTGGGATTGCTGGGTCATAGGGGAGCTCTATGTGGAGTCTTTTGATGAACCTCAATACTGATTTCCAAACTGGTTGAACAAGTTTACACTCCCATCAACAATAAAGTAGTGTTCCCTTCTGTCCACATCCCCTCCAGCATCTGTTGTTATTAGAGTTCTTGATTATAGCCATTCTAACTGGGGTGAGGTAGTATCTCAATATTATTTTGATTTACATTTCTTTTATGACTAGGGAGGTTGAGCATTTCTTCATGTGTGTATTGGCCATCCTTCTTTCCTCTTCAGAGAATTTTCTCTTTAAGTCTTTAGCCCACTTATTTATTGGGCAGTTGTTTCTTTGAAGATTTGTTGGGGGATTTAAATTTTTGAGTTAAAGGTATATTTTCGATCTGAGGCCCTTGTCCATTTTATGGCTAATGAAGATCTTCTCCCAATCCGTAGACTTTCTATTAATCTTGCTAGCTATGTCCTTTGCCATGCAGAAGCTCTGAAATTTTACGCAATCCCAATTGTCCAACCTTTCTTTGATTTGTTGTTTCCGGGTCTCTATTAAGAAAATTTTGGCCTGTGCCAACAAGGCCTAGGGTTTCTCCAATTCCATCCTGTAATGTTTTCAGAGTGTCTGCTTTGACTGCGAGGTCTTTGATCCATTTGTAGTTGATTCTGGTACAGGGTGATATATAAGGATCTAGCTTTAGTGTTCTACAAGTTGTTAACCAATTTTGTCAGCACCATTTACTGAAGAGGCTGTCTTTCTTTCATTCTATTTTTTAGCTCCCTTACCGAAGATTAGATGGCTATAGGTCTGTTGGTTCATTTCTGGGTTTTCAATTCTATTCCATTGGTCCTGAGGTCTGTTCTTGTGCCAGTACCAAGCTCTTTTGATTACTATGGCTTTGTAGTTGAATTTGAATTTGGTATTGATATTCTTCCAGCACTGTTCATTCTGTTAAGGATCATTTTTGCTATTCAGGGTCTTTTATTGTTCCATATGAATTTTTTTATTGCCTCTTCTATTTCCTTGAAGAATGAGGTTGGAATACTGATAGGTATCACATTTAATTTGTAGATAGCCTTGGGAAGTATTGCCATTTTCACGATGTTGATCTTTCCCAGTCCAGGAGCCTGAGAGTTTTGCCACTTTATAAGTTCAGTTTTGATTTCCTTTTTCAGTTTTTTAAAGTTTTCATCATAGAGGTCCTTCACTACTTTGGTTAAGTTAATTCCTAGGTATTTTATTTTTTGTGGGGCTATTACGAATGGAGTTGCTTTCCTAATTTCAGCCACACTTTTCTTATTGTTGGCATACAGAAAAGCCATTGATTTTTGAGGGTTAATTTAAACCCTGCTACTTTGCCAGAGTTTTGAATCAGCTTTAGTAATTTTGGAGTGGACTCTGTGCGATTCTTTAAATACAAGGTCTTGTCATCTGCAAAGAGGGAGCGTTTTACTTCTTCTTTCCCTATTTGGATCCCTCTTACATTTGCATCTTATCTTATTGCTGTAGTTAGGGATTCCAATACTAGATTGAAGAGAAGTGGAGAGAGTGGGCATCCTTGTCTCATTCCTGAGTTAAGAGGAAATAGCTTTATTTTTTCACCGTTAACTATAATGCTGGCTATTGCTTTGTCATATACAGCCTTCATTGTATTGATAAATGTTCCATGGATTCCTCATTTTTCCAGAACCATCATAATAAAGGGGTGTTGGATCTTGTTGAATGCTTTATCTGCATCTATTGAGAAAACCACGTGGTTCTTATCCTTGCTGCTGTTGATGTGCTGAAGTATATTAATTGATTTGCATATATTAAACCAGCTTTGCATCCCTGAAATGTATCTTGTTTGATCATGGTGTATGATTTTTTGGATAAATTGTTGAAGTCGATTGACCAAAATTTTGTTGAAAAACTTTGCATCAATCTTAATCAAAGAAATGGGTTTATAGATCTCTTTCCTTGATGAGTCCCTTCCTGGTTTTGGGATGTGTGTTATGATGGCCTCATAGAATGAGTTCAGTAGTGAACTTTCTTTTTCAGTTTCATTGAAGATTTGGAGGAGTATTGGTGTGATGTCTGCTTTGAAGGCCTTGTAGAATTCCTCTGTAAAACCATTTGGTCCTGGGCTTTTCTTAGATGGGAGGTCTCTTACTGTTGTTTCTATTTGAATGCTTGATATAGGCCTTTTAAGATAGTTTGACTCATCTTGGCTTTGTTTCGTCATGTCAGTATTTGCTAGGATAAGTTCCTTTTCTTTCAAGTTCTCAAACTTATTAGTATGAAAGTTTTAGAAGCATTCCCTTATAATGTTCTGAATCTTAATTGATTCTGTGATGATGTTTCCATTCTCATCTGTGAGTTTATTTGGGTACGTTCTCTTCTTTTTCTGATAAGATTTGCTAAGGGTCTCTCAATTTTGTTAATTTTTTCGAAGAATCAACTCTTTGGATTCTTGAATCTTTCTATTATTTTTTTACATTTCAATTCATTTAATTCTGATTAAATTTTAATTATTTATTTCCATTTTCTGGATTGTGTTTATCTTGCTGCTCTTTTTCAAGGAGGCTCATTAAATTGGTTTCAGATCTCTCCAATTTGTTCATGTAGGAACTCAGAGCTAGAAACTTGCCTCTGAATACTGCGTTTGCTGTGTCCCAGAGGAGCTAGTAATTGGTGTGTTCATTTTTGTTGAATATCATGAACATTTGAATTTCCTTTCTAATCTCTTCCATGACCCACTCATGATTCAGCAGTGTGTTGTTCAGGATCCATGTGTTACATGACTTTCTTTGGTGGCTTTTGGTGTTGAATTATAATTTTATTCCCTTGTGGTCTGATAGAATGCAAGGTATAACTTCAATGTTTCTGAATTTGGACAAGTTTGCTTTGTGGCCTAAAATGTGGTCTATTTTGGAAAATGTTCCATGTGTCTTCTGAGAAAAACGTGTATTCTGATGCTGCTGGGTGAAATATTTGATAGATGTCTGTTAAATCTAGTTGATGTATGCAGTTGTTTATATCTGCGGTTTCTCTGTTGAGTTCTTGAGAAGTTCATCTATGTAGTGGGGAAAGTTGTGTGTTAAAGCCCCCAACGATTAATGTCTTTGGATCTATGTGGGATTTGAGGGAAAGTAGTGTTTCTTGGATAAATTTGGGTGCTCACTTGTTTGGCAAATAGATATTCAGAATGGTAATATCTTCCTGAAAGAGTGATCCCTTAATTAGTATACACCATCCTTTTCACTAATTTTAATTAAAAGTCTATTTTATCTGATATTAGGATTGCAACTCCTTCCTGTTTATGGGGGCCGTTTGCTTGGTAGATTTTGTTCCAGTCTTTAAAATTGAAAATGTGTTTGTTTTTGTGGGCAAGATGTGACTCCTGAAGGCAGCAGATAGAAGGATCTTGCTTTTTAATCCAAGTAGACAGTCTTTGTCGCTTAATTGGAGAGTTAAATCCGTTAATGTTGAGAGATAGAACTGAGAGGTATTTGAGAGTTCCTGCCATTATATCCAACTTCTTCGGGCTGCGGCAACTGTGTTCTTCCTATGGTTCTTGGATTCTCAGTTTGGGTGCTGTTTCTTGGCCTTTATTGTGGTCTTGTTGGTTTTCTCTGTGGAGGATATCTTTAAGATTCTTTTGTAGGGTTGGTGTGGTGGAGATATATAGTTTCAATTTTTCTTTGCCATGGAAGTGTTTTATTTGACCTCCGATTATTAAGGAGAGTATAGCTGGGTAAAGTATTCCTGGTTGTTGTTTGTCTTTAGGGCATTGCTTACATCATTCTAGTCTCTTCTTGCTTTGATTGTCTCTGCTGAGAAATCTGAGGTGATTCTAATTGGTTTCCCTTTATAGGTGATTGATCTTTTCTTCATGACAACTTTAAGGATCTTTTCCTTGGTCTGAATTGATCCTGTGCATATAATGTGACAATGGGAAATCCTGTTCTGGTCTGGTCTATTGGGAGTTCTAAAAGCTTCTTGTGTCTGAATAGGCCTATCTTTTTGCATGTTTGGGAAGTTCTCTGCTAGGATCCTGTTAAACAAATTTCCTAGACCATGGACTTCTGTTTCTACGTGCTCCTCTACAACAATTATCCTCAGATTAGACCTTCTAATGGTGTCTTCCAAGGGTTGAATGTTGAATAGATCTATCATATTTCTTAGATTTGTCTAGGATGGTTTTATGTCCTTTCTCTATAATATCTAGGATGTCTTCTATCCTCAGAATTCAATCTTCTTCATGGTCTATTCAACTATCCAGATTTTCTACTTTTTTTTTTTCTTTTCCTTCTAGTTGGTCGGCTTTTATGACTTCAAATTCTTTGTTGGATCTTTGTTTTAGATCTTGTATGAAATTCTTTACTTCCTTAATTTGGTGTTCAATGTTTATTCTCAATTCACTTAGTTGATTGGTTATGATTTCCTTGGAATTCCATTCCTTCTGTTGGGATCCATTCAGCATTCCCTTTGTGGACTCCCTGACTTCTTTCAGCTCTCTGTTTATGGATTCCATGAATGCCTCTATTGATCTTTGTCTATGCTCATCTTGCTCTTGCAATTCCTGTATTACTCTTTGATTAGCTTCCTCACGTTCATGCAATTACTGTAGTTCTCTTTGACTGATCTCAGCCTGCTCACACAATTCTTTTATTTCTCCTTGAGTGTTCTCAAGCTGCTCATGCAATTCCTTTATCTATCTTTGAGTAGCTTCCTCACACCCATGAGCTTCCTGTTTTGATCTTCGGTTTGCTTCCTCTCTCTCCCTATCATGCTCAAACAGAGTCCTTTGCAGTTTTTCAATCTTTTTATTTATCATGTTTACCATTATTGTTTGTAGAGCTTTTTGGGAGTTCTCCTCTGGATTATTCATTATCTGTTCTGTCCACTGATTATCATGAGTGGGAGTTGAGATACCCGGACGTGACATTTTTCTTGTGTTTTTCCGGGTTATTTTGCCCATTTGGGATGAGAGTAACAGCAGTTTGTGCTAGAAAACTATCTTAAGGCAAGCATCAGCAAAGTCTGTAGTTGCACAGTCAAAAGCATGCAGATATAATCTAGTTCAACAGATATATTTTTCAACATCAAGCAACTATGCATTAATAGGCTACGAACAGCAAAGAAGAATTTGGCAAACCAGAAGTTATTAGTTTTAGCGAGAGACGTGGGTATAAATACGAATAGAGGGATGTGGAAAAGTAGAGGGAGAGCTAACTTAGTCCTAATCTAAAAGCAGGGAATAGGTTGGATAGAATGATAGTAGAGCCCGGGGAAAAAAGAAAGAGAAAAAAAAGACAAGGAAAAATAGTAAAACAAAAATTAAAAATTAAAAGTGAAACACTTAAAATTATGCAAATTAAAAACAGAATATTCAGAGAAGGACGGGAATAGGATAAGAGAAAGGGAGGGATAGAAAGGAGACGTGAAAAATTAAAAAATAAAAATGCTTAAATTTTATACTGGTATATAGATGCAGTACTGCTATTTAGGAATTTAATTCTAAGAGGTTTTGAATTCAGTAATGAATTTCTGGATTAAGTGTGTATACAATGGGGGATAAGTTTTCCTTGTATGTTTTTAATATATATTTTTATTATAAATACTGTACAGAGGGGTTACAGTTACATAAGTAAGGTAATGAGTACATTTCTTATTGAGCATTGTTACCTCCTCCTTTGTTTTTAACCCTACCATCCCTTCCCTTCACACCACCCCACCTCTCCCCTTCACCCATCCTCTGGTAGAGTGTCTTGTATATTTCATTGTTACAATGGGTCAACCAGTATCCTTTCCTTATATCTTAAATGAAGAAATGCTGGCTTGATTTATGCTGATTCTACTTTTGTAGACACATCTAAAATCACTGGTCAAGTCCAAGAGCACATAAATGAAATGCCATCATTTTTTTATCAGTTGGTATAATTGTATTCTACACATTTATTGACAGGTTAGAAATTATTCTCAAACTTTAAAACATTAAAAATCCTTTCTTTTTTTTCTTATTTTCTTGGGCAGGAAATCAGCAAGACCTCAGTCAGCATTTCTCATATAGGAATTTTCACATGGGTTAGTAAAATGTGTATGTAGAGTCCAGTTTTCGGAGGACTCACACATCTGCCTAGGAATTCATGCTGGTTGTTGGGAAAAGAGCTCAAGTAAGGATGCCATTTAAAGCCTTATAACTTTCCTCTTTACCAGGGTATTTTCCTGCTACTTCGGTGGTTGAGAGTGTCTACAAGAGTAAGCATTCCGTGAGGAGCAGGGAGACACCATATCACTTATACTTACTGAGGTTTCCAAGTGACTTGCTATCACTTGTACTGCATTTTGTAAATCAAATCTCTCTAAAACTACCAGTTTTAAGAGATAAGAGGATTGGTAAATGAACTATGAGAGACAAATACATCTTCAACATATATTGTTCCAAGTATTCCGTTTAAGGCATATTCAACAACTGGGGGAAATTGTGTTGGCTGTAATTATGTGTCTTTCTCCATGTGCGCATGTATACATGTGTATATGTATGTGTGTGACTAGTAACATACATGTGTACATTATGGCTTATATCATCAAATAAAGTAAGGAATCTCTAAATTTTTAACAAAAACTGTATAGTTAAAGTCTTAACTCTTCACTCTGCTTCTTTACACAAAGACTTTGCAACTTCTCATTAATAAAGTTTCCATATACTCTAAAATGTACATACTTAGTACTTAACGTCTACTACCATAAATCTTAAATACTTTATCAAAAAGTTTTATACCTGCCAAACAGTCCTATTTTTGGCATATATAAGCAAAATCCCAAAATTAAGCATATTTAAAACATTAAAACTGTTTTTTTGGGGGGAGGGTCCGTTTGTGGGACATGAACTCTGGGCCTGGGCACTGTCCCTCAGCTCTTCAGCTCAAGGCTAGCACTCTACCACTTGAGCCACAGCGTCACTTACCGCTTTTTTCTTTTTGCTTATGTGGTGCTGAGGAATAGATCCCAGGGCCTCATGCATGCAAGGCAAGCACTCTACCACTGAGCCACCTTCCCAGCCCTAAAACATTAAAACTTTAACAAACCTAAACACTTGCTGCAATGTTCATTTTGACAGGTGCCTTGTATAGAATAATTGAATTTCTCCTCCTACACATCTCTTGAACTACAAATATCTGGAATTATTTTGTTTTTGGCATTTCTATCTTGATTTTATTCTTAAATGTGTGCTTATGTAAGAAGTACATGATTCTAAAATTTCACAACAATTCTTTTGAACTTATTTTTGTTGAATTGTCTAGTTTCATAAAATCAATACAAATTATACTTTATATATAAAAAATGTTCTTTGCTCAATTTAGCATCACATGCACTAACATTGGAACGATACAGAGAAGATTAGCATGCCCCCTGCGCAAGGATGACATGAAAATTCGTGGAGCATTCCATATTTTTACAACAACAGATGCTGAAAGGTATGTGGCCACAAGGGAACCTTACTGCATTCTTGGTGGGAGTGTAAACTTGTTCAACTACTTTGGAAAGCAGTATGTAGGTACCTCAAAAGACTCCACATAAAACTCCTCTATGACACATTAATCCCACTTTTGGGGATCTACCCAAATGATCATAAACAAGACCATACTAAAACTACCAGCACAACTATGGTTATTGCAACATTATTTACGATAGCTAGTATATGGAACCAACCCAGATGCCCTCACAAGATGAATGGATCAAGAAAATGTGGTATATATACACAATGGAATTCTATGCCTCCATCAGAAAGAATGACATCGCCCAATTTGTTAGGAAATGGAAACTCTTGGAAAAAATTTTATTGAGTGAAGTAACCCAAGTCCAAAGAATCATAGGTCCCATGATTTCCCTTATTTTCAATAACAAATGTATATCTGGGATAAGCAGAAAAGTTGAAAAGCTATGTACATAGAACCAGATAAGATGATGTTAAAGAAATTGAACCCCAAGATAGTGACACAAATGGTTTTTTCTTTCTTGCTATTGTTTCTAACGTACTTATAATGAGCGATGGCATTTTTTTTGTTTCTTTGTATGTTTCTCCCCACGCTATAACCCCTGTTTTCTCTGTATTTGAAGTTGGTGCACATACATCTTGAATGTATGCTTCTCTAATTTGGGGAGGGGAAGGGAAAAATTGCTCAAATAAGGATACAGGTTGACCCATTGTAACAATGAGATGCACAAGACACTATGTTGAAAAATGAACTTTACAATTTAGGTGGAGGAAGGAAGGGGGAGGGGAGTGTACTTGTGGAGGTGGAAGGGAAGGGATGGTAGGGGAAATATAAAGGAGGAGGTAAGAATTCTTGTTAGGAAATGTACTAGTTTCCTTGTTCATGTAAATGTGACTCCTCTGCACAGTATTATTACAATAAAAAAACATATAAAAATGTTCTGAGATGGAAGAGTTTATTTCCTCTATTTTACCCATATAATATCGCTAACAAAGAAATTAATGCAGAACACTGATATGAAGGTAATTTGAATAAATGTATGTGAGTGTGAGTGCCGCAGCATTCAAGCAAACACGCATGTACCTGCTAACACACGTCATACATGTATATCATCATGCTCAGAGTTTAAAATCAGGGCTTCAAGGTCTTGCTAGGCCTTTCCTATCTAGATTGGTGATCTACTATGTAAGCTACATCTCAATTCCTGGCTCTTTGCTAGTTCATTAAACATTTTGAAAAATAATTTCATGAAGTTTTTTTTTGGCCCTGATTGGCTCCCAAGTGTAATCCACAGATCTCAGTCTCCTGAGCAAATATTCAGAGTAGATATTATTATAAGTGTGACCAGCCAGCACAATGTTTTTAGAATAATTTTAAAAATAAAAGAAAATTTACTTTGTGGGTGCCTGTTGTATCATCTCCTTATTTGAAAGCCTTTTGGAGTGATTATATGTCAATTTAATTCGTTTGGGGATTGTGAAAAGATAGTAAGTGATGATATTTAAAAGTTCTGGTACGTTTTAAAAAAGAAACTGGAACTGTGGGACAGAAGAAATTTGGCTGTCTTCGGACCTCAATTTGTAAGCTCAGCTCTGTGCATGATACTCCAATGTCACCACCACAGTCTGTGTTGAAGACAAAATGTGATAGAAAACAATAACCATTTGTAATATTTGCTACGCTATTATTTCTTGGGCAATATGAATATTGAATTGAGAGTGTAAGAGAATGGAGAGATTTTATCCACCTTTTTGGTATTGCTGAAAGACTTTTGGAAACTTTGACTCATTTTCTTCCTCACTGTGTGTGTCTTTGGGCCATGCACTTACTGTCTTTAACTATAATTTTTCCCAACACTACAATGGTAATAACATTAGCATTATAGCGAATGTTATCTTAAGAATTAAGAGCATAAAACTTGTGAAACACTTAACGTAAACCTATGAATGAGCTTTGAGTTTAGCCAGCATTCTTTTTTAAATACCAAATAGAATGTGATAAGTAGTACAGAAACCATTCCATGTAGTGTGAGCAACCAGAAGTAATATCTATTGACCATGCTTTGCTTCCAAGGAAGCCAGTGGATAACTTATGCTGTAAATCAAACTGGTTCTCTTATGTTGTGATAATATAAAAATAACAGGGACAGAACGATGAAGGAATGTTGTAGACTGAGGTGAAATCCATATGAAAATGTGCAAAACTGATAAAACATAAAAGTATCTGAGCAGTATATTGTGTTTTGTATCATTTAAGTTACATCACAAAGATAAGGAAGACCTAGAAGAATAAATTGTCTTTTTAATATTCTATCGTTGGTCCTTAGAAGGATGAACACTTTCCTCATTTTTTGTAGAGGCATCATCAGATGAGGGGAACTATATTTTTTGTTTGCTTCCTTCCATTTATTCTTCAGTTTGAAATCTGAATTACATGAGACTGAAAGAAACCAAGTTAAATTATTCATGCAGGAAAGAACAAAGTAAAATAAATAAAATATATATAGCCTTGTAAAAGGTCTAACTAAATTGAGTTATAGAGTCTCAAGCGTCAACAGAAAAATGATTTAAGCAATATCATGTTATTAAAAATTTAAAAATGTTAGGAGCAGCTTATTTTTTTCCTTTCTACTACCTTGAATTAATTATTGATTTTCTATAGAGAGATTAAAGATGAGATTAACAAGAAACTTGATTAAAAATGGACAAAAGTTCTGAATAGACATGTTTTCCAAAAAGCCCTGAAAATCGCCTGTGGATTTACAAATTTGTATTTAATACAACGTCTATGTTGGCTTAATGCTTTGTGAACAGAAGTCATTAGAGAAATGCAATTCAAAATTACTATGATACTACTTCTTAACTATTTTAACGCATAAAAATAGCCAAAGAACCAGGTGTGGTGGTAAAGGCTGCTAATTCCAAGTGATTGGAGGTTGGAGTAAAAGGATTTGGGTCTAAGGCCAGTCTTGGGTACTGCACACAGTAAAAACATGTCCTTTAAAAAAACTAAAAAGGTAAAAATGTTGGCTGGTGACACTGTGGAGAAAAGGAAATTTTCTACACTCTTGGTCAAAATACAGGTTAGTGTTCTCGTTGTAGAAAGTTGTATGCAGTTTCCTAAAGAAATCCAAAGTTGAAATATTGTCTGACCCACCAATCGTGTGATTATTTGTCTGTGGGTAACTCATAAATGTATCTGTAGTTCATTGTTATTCACATTATTCACCACAACAGCCAAGATATAAATCGAAGCAGTGTTCAACTACAAACTAATAAAGCAACTGTGGTACATGCACAAATATCCTTTTCTGGTGATCCCAAAGTAATTTTTTTATTATTTTCCTGTTTCCATGTGATTAAGCTCCAAATCAGAAATCCATAATTTAATTTAACCAAAACTATTTATTGAATATAAGGACCTTCTACTCTCTACATTCTTCACAATAAAATCACCAAATACGATGAGTCTGAAATAATTAGTTTCTTTTTGACCTATGTTAATATTCTTTACAATGTGAGTGAAATGTTTAAAAAGTAGTATTTGTGTTAGCTTAATTGCTCTGAAGAGACAATAAATGATATTATCAAAGCTTAAAAATGATTTGATTTAAAATTTAGAATTCAGGAAATTGTTTTAACCAGTCTGGTTACTGGAGCCTTCACTACAAACTCATGAGACAATTTATATTGATAAAGGAAAAATCTGGGGTTAGATATTTATGAACAAAAATCATGTCATTCTGAATATGTAGAGCTGCATATAAAACATAGAAAATTTAGCTTTTAAGTACCTGAATATGCTAGTACATTTAATTGCAGGGTAAGTACATGTTCTGAAAGGAGATAAAATTGCACTTATTTTGAAATTTAAACCTAAGTATTTATTTGAATAAAAGACAATGTTTAAAATATCACTCATTCAAGAAACAAGATATACAGTTAGTTGTTTCTCATGTCAATTATGTTCTCTAAACTTACTACAAATACTAGATTAGTAAACCTAATTCATTGCTTTGTAGGGAAATATCAATTCTGTTTCTTAAAACTCATAAGAATAACTTTTTCTCAAACAATTGCTAAGTCACTGTTTTATATTTTTTGTCAAAGAATCTTATTCGATAAATTTTTATTCATTAAGTTAAATAATTGGCAAACAATATAAATTATGCATGGACAAATTTTATCTAGCACGAGTTTTTTTTTCAAAAGTCAGATCATGGCTCTCTTAAAGAACACTAGAAGGCAGTGTGTTCTTTATTAATTTTTAGTTATTTTGTTAATAGATAGTAATTGTCAGAAGTGACAATTCCATAATATATTTAATGTATTGGATTTTACTCCCTCTATTTCCTTCTCATTACTCCTTCCTCCAAAGATCTTCTGTTTTTCACATAAAATTACATCTTTATAGATGCGCATATAAACTAATTTGGAAGATTGAAGCTAAACTGCAAGATAATTTAAGATGTACAGAGAATTAATAGGATGAATAAAAACCTGAATATTTTTTGTTAACTTTTGAATTGAGTTATCATTATTATTATGGTTAGGATCCCAGACAGAATTAGAATTAGGATTAGAGAAATAGAAAATTTAGGTTCATCAGAGGATGACCCATTGCAACAATGATACTCACAAGACACTATGTTGAAAATGAAGATTACACCATGGGGAGGGAGGGGTAAGTGAATTGAGGAGGGATGTGATAGTGGGAGAACAAGAAAGAAGTGGGTAACAATGCTCAACAAGAAACGTACTCCTTACCTTACACGTGTAACTAATCCTTCTTTAAAGCATCGTTTCAACAAAATAAAAATTTTAAAAAATAATGAACAATAAAACCTGACTGGAAATAGAAAAACACTTAAAAATATATTCAAAATGCAAGTAAAATTTAGACCTACAGGCTGAGCAAGAGTTAGGATAAATATGAAAAAGTGGCTTGCTATTAACGTGATGATTCGGTTACATCTAGGCTTAGGATTAGGAAATGTGTGCCAGTTAGAGCTGGGTTAGGATGAGAAAAACATGTAAGACATTGTGTAAAACTGCCACATATTTTAAGAAGAATGAATGGCAAGAATGAATGAAAACCAGTCTGTGTTATTTTAAACATTCAGATATAATTTGGTTTAAAGTGATAGATACTTTTTTGTTCCCATTAGGGTTAGGGAAGGATAAGCTTTACGGTAAATTTTAGTTTTCCAATAAGAAATAGAAGCCAAAAAAAAATGTGCGATTGAATAGAATCTAGACAATTTTCCTTACATTAGCCATTTGGTGTTAAATCAGAATGTGATTTGGATTAGGTTTCTGGTTAACCGGGGTTGAGGATAGAGTAAAGAAATCGGTTAAACTAGTGGCTCACGCCTATTATCCTAGTTACTCAGGAAGCTGTTTTTGAGGATCACAGTTCAAAGGTAGCCCAGGCAGGAAAGTCCGTGAGATTTGGTTATCTCAATAGATGAAGAAAAAGCATTCGACAAGATCCAACACCCTTTCATGATGAAGGTTTTGGAAAAATTAGGAATCCATGGAACATTCCTCAATACAATAAAGGCTGTATATGACAAACCTACAGCCAGCATTATACTCAATGGTGATAAACTAAAGCCATTTCCTCTTAACTCAGGAACAAGACAAGGATGCCCACTCTCTCCACTTCTCTTCAATCTAGTATTAGAATGCCTAGCTACAGCAATAAGACAAGATGCAGACATAAAGGGGATCCAAATAGGGAAAGAAGAAATAAAACTCTCCCTCTTTGCAGATGACATAATCTTGTATTTAAAGAATCCCATAGACTCCACTCCCAAATTACTCAAGCTGATTCAAAACTTTGGCAAAGTAGCAGGTTATAAAATTAACCCCCCAAAATCAATGGCTTTTCTGTATGCCAACAATGAGAAAAGTGTGGCTGAAATTAGGAAAGCAACTCCATTTGTAATAGCCCCACAAAAAATAAAATACCTAGGAATTAACTTAACTAAAGAAGTGAAGGACATCTATGATGAAAACTTTAAAATCTTGAAAAAGGAAATCAACACAGAACTTAAAAAATGGCAAAACCGTCCATGAGATTTTTATCTCAAATTAACCACCATAAAACACAAAAGCGGTGCTATGAGGTAAAGAACTCAGGGATCATGCCCTGGCCCCGAGTGCAAGCCCCACGACCACAAAAAGAAAAAAACAAAAAAGAAATGTTAAATACTAAGTAAAGCTGAAACTTTTTAGGTTCTAAGAATTTAGGAAAAGCTGAGATAATGGAAGTACAATGCATTTCACAATATCAGGGTTTGAGATCAATGGGTATAATGATTCCTATTATGGAACAAAATACATTCAGAGTTAAGAGTGAAAAAATCTGTAGGGTTTACAGAAAACCTGCAATTTATTTCAAGAATTACCAGTGGAATTTCAGTTAGGCTTGCACAAAACAAGCATTTTTCATACATTTTTAGAATTGGGATACGAGTACTGTCAAGGTTACGGTTAGGATTCCAGCCATGGTTAGGCTTAGAGTAAAGGAGAAAAAAATGAGGGTCAAATTGAAGGTAAATTTTAATATATGCCTGGTAAGAATTAGAATGAATGTATACTAGAGTATTGCTATTAATATATGAATCTTCTTACAATTAGGCTGATGGTTATTCTCAATGTTCCAGTTAAGAAAGATTAAGTTTAGTTTTAGAAAATGACTAAGATATTGGAAAAAATTGAAACTTATGTTTGGAAGGGTGAGTGAAAACTAGTGTACTCGTGTTAGTGTTAGCATTGCCATATAATTTGGATTAAGATTAGGATCAGTATTTTCTTCTGATTTATTTACTGTTACGAATAAGAAAGCTTTTAGTATAAAATTGTGTTCACTAACAAGTAGAAGCAAATATGTGAGGCTGAATAGTAACTAAGACATTATCATTATATTTATTTCTCAGTGATCATTCTTGTAGTGATTAATGAGAGTTTTCCAGCCAGGTTTAGGTTGAGAGTTAGCGGTAAGTAATGGACCAGATGGTAAGTAAATCTGAAACTTTTCAGATACAGTGGTTCAGGAAAAGTTAGAATCAATGGAAACTACAGTATTTTTCCTGATAAGAGAACTTGAGGACAAGTAATATAATGGCTCATGTGAGGGAACAAGATAGCTTTAGTGGTAGAGTCAGAAAATTTGTGGGAATTAGAGCAAACTGAAACTCATTTCCAGAGTGAAAACTGGAATATTCATTAGAATGATTAAAAACTAGAGTATCTTTCTTAAACATTAGAATTGGATTATCATTAGGGTGAAAGTTAGGTTTTAAAGAGAAGGTCACCATCTCTGATCTGTCAGTGGCCTTGAAATTAGATGTTCAAATAGGACAAACTTATTTAGGCTTTTTGGTGGAAGAAAGGAGTATTACTAGGGTTCTATCTAGGAGTTCTCTGCTTGCTAGACAGGACTTTTGTTGTATAGCACCAAGCAGCTCAACCAATGTTGCCATACTTCTAGTCCATATAATTTGCTTGAGGTCTTGCACTTTTTGCACAGGTGTGATCTTAGATTGACTGAGACTTTATTACCTATGCCTCCCACATAATTAGCTAGGATTTCAGATGTAAATCACGATGGCCAGCTCATTTGTTGAGATGGTAGATGGCTGTCTTGGCAGTTATAGCTAAGATATGGAACCAACCCAGGTGCCCCTCAGTAGTTGAACTGATCAAGAAAATATGGTATATATACACAATGGAATCCTATGCCTCATCAGAAAGAATGACATAGCTCCATTTGTTATGAAATGGAAAGACTTGGAAAAATTATATTAAGTGAAATAAACCAGGCCCCAAGAAACTTATGTCCCAGGGTTTCCCTTATTTGCAATAACTAGTATATATCTGAGACATATACTAGTCAGATAAGTTGATGTGAGGCAAAATGAACCCCAAGATAAGGCTTCAAACTTTTTTTCTTTCTTTTGCTTGTTTCTAACATATTTATAAGATGATTTTTTTGTTGCTTTGTATGGCCCTCCCCCACAGTATAACCCCTTTTTTCACTATATTTTATGGTGGTATAATTTGTGGAGGGGAAGGGAAAACCAAATTGTTTAAATAGGGATATAGGTGGACCCATTGCAACAATGAGATGTTCAAGATATTATGTTGAAAAACTAACATTACTACTGTGGCTTGGGGTGGGGGGACGAGGGGTGGGGGGGGGAATGGAAAGTGATGGGAAGGGGAAACAAAGGAGAAGGCAACAATTCTTGATAAGAAATGCACTCATTACATAGCCCATGTAATTGCAAACCCTCTGTATGGTATTTGCCCAATAAAAAGAGAAAATGTGATATATATATATATATATATATATGCATATATGTACATATATGTGTATATGTATATGTATATATATGCGTGTGTGTGTATATATATATATATATATATATATATATATATATATAATGGAATTCTATGCCTCTATCAGAAAAATGACATCTCCCATTTGTAAGGAAATGGAAAGATGTGAAAAAAATTATATTAAGTGAAATATTCCAGGCCCAAATAAACATAGGTCCCATAGTTTCCTTTACTTGTAATAACTAGTACATGGTACCATATGACCATTAAAGATGATGTTAATTGAAATGAACACCAAGATAGGGACACAGCTGAATTTTTATTCCATGATATTCTTATCTCTATATAATCCCCAAAATAAAGTTGGAAGGGGAGCTGCGGTTCATGTATATAGCACCACCCTTTAGGGAAAAAGCTTAAGTGAGAAGTTAAGATCCTTAGTTTAAACCACAATATCAGCACTAAAAATAGTTGATTTCTTTTCCTTGAGGTTTTTATTAAATTGCTCAGAAAATAATCAATATTGAATTTATGTTTAACTTTACTACTAAAATCTAGTTATATTTATTGATGTTATTCTTTGTTTTCCTAAATTTTACTCACACATTAATATCCAGTAATGGAAAGGGGTGATTATTGTTTCACAAGTTTTTATGGCAGTTGAATATGTGTATGATAGATGCATACAAGGAATTTGGACTGAAAATAGATATGTGTAAGCTCTTCACATAAGTGATAGTTGAAGAAGCTGTGGGCATGAAATAAACGAAAGAAACAGCAAGGAAAGATAAGGTATGATTCTGGAAAACACAATTTTGAAAGAAAAAAATCAAGTAAAATATGTAGCTTTTAGTAAGAACTTTTTAACAAACAGACACATTTTATTCCTTATTTCTACTGTAAGGCTTTTCAGTAAAGTTTATTTTACAAAGTTAAACATGATTGACAATTAATACTAACTGGCTTCTGTCTCAGGTAAGCAATTATTTTAGCCAGTTGCCAGGGGTGCATGCTTATAATCCTAGCTACTCAGAGGGTTGAGATTACAGGGGTGAGCCACTGGCCCCCGGCAGTATAATTATTTTGAAAAAGAAAAAACCCACGATTGTATCCTTAAAAATTACAATCTAGAAAGTGTATCTGTAATGTTAGTTGTGTCAAGTCACCATAGGCAGCTATCATTTTTAGATCTCACTATGTCCTGTCTAATGCCAGATAATATTTCATTAATTTATTTTACTTTTTCTAACAAAGTTCATTATGAATGGCGACAGCACAATTTTCTAGTGAGCATCAACAATTCTTCAACATATTTATTTCAACAAACAGCACTTTGCATTTGGTTGTTGCTGTTGTTGCTTAATTTTGCCAGACTGGGGCGTGAAATCAGGGCCTGGGCTCTATCCCTGAGCTTCTTTGATCCAGACTATCACTCTACCAATTGAGCCACATTACCAATTCCAATTTTTCTGCTTATATCATACTGAGGAATCAAATCAAGTGCTTCATGCATGCGAGGCCAGCACTCTACCACTAACCATATTCCCAGTTATTGGGACTGTTGTTGTTGTTGTTGTTGTTGTTTTTAATTTTATTTAATTTTATTTGAGAACATACTGTACAGAGGGGTTACAATTACATGGGCAGGATAATGTATACATTTCTTACCAAGCATTGCAGCCTCCTCCTTTGTTTACCCTTCACCTCCCTTCCCAACCTCCCTCCTCCCCCCCACCCAATCATACCCCCCCTCCCAAGTCGTTTAAGGATTCAGGTGGACCTGTTGCAACAATGAAAAGTACAAAATGTCATGTCAAAACCAGCTTTACAATGTTGTTGTTGTTTTAAGATAGCATTTTACTATGTGTCCTTCTGTTGGCCTAAAACATAGGCTGGTCTCAAGCTAACTTCTAAATCATCCTCTCAAGTTCAGAGATTACACACATTGACCACCATATTCGGCTCAGGATTCTTTGTGAGAGAATACTCTTTCAGATATAGAAAGAGTTATTCTGTCTTCCTTGGAGTCTATGGTTTTTGCATTCAGCACTTCTAATCACATTCTTGTCCTGCTGTGTTTCCACTTCTAGATCAATAGAAATATTTCAGGTTCTGAACTTGAAGCTGATCTCTGCCATCCAACAACATCACATTCTTGTGAATAGCACTAGCTGGCCTCATGAGCATAGAAGCCAGCTGGAGCTTAGCTATCTGATGGCCTTGGGCTCCAACAATGCAATCATTTCTGTGCACAGACTGAAAACTGTCATGGGTAATTTTGATTTATTCCCTATTATTCTCAGCTAAATTCTATTTTCAGGTTTGTTTGCTTTATGATCTCTTAAATATTAATTACTATTGTCCTACATTCTCAATTCTCAAAAGTAACATATATGTCTTACTCTAAAATTCATTCAAAAATGCAAAAATATTAATGTAGTTGCTGTCCACCTATGGCTCATATTTTAAAACCTGGCTACTTTAGAGGTAAAAATCGGAGGATCCTGGTTTAAAACAGCCTATGCAGAAGAATCTGAGATATTTCTCCAATTGAGAAACCAAAATCCAGAAGTGGAGATGTGGCTCTCATGGTAGACTGTCAGCTTTGAGCCAAAAGACTAAACAGGAATATTAGTTCACTTCTGACTCCATTATTTACACATGGAACACACACACACACACACACACACACACACACACACACATAATCTACATTCTCTTTGAGTCCCCTTCTTGAGCAGTATTCAATGCCATTAGCTTAATGCATGTTTTCTCCAAATTATCATGGTAGGGAATAAACTACATTTGCATTTATGATAATGCACTTTTTTGTACTTTTTGTTATGTAGTTTTTTTGTACTTATGTGAGAGAACAGTATTTTGTAAAGACTAAACAGAAATCAATGTGTGAGTAAATAGGTAGGTGACACACGGAAAAATGCAGATAATACCACTTGAAATTTTATTTCTTCAAATTTAAATATATATACATATGTATGTATTTAAAATTTCTGCCAAGATTTTATTTCCATTAACAATAATCTATATGTTCCATTATATTAATTTAACATATTGTATGTCTCAGAGTAGATTTATATTTATAGAATTTCTTTCCTTGGAGACAAGGATCTGCAGTGTAAATCTGGCTTTCCTCAACTCCTAATTCTGTCTGGCATTACCATGTGATATTATAGTACCATGTCCAGCTATATTATTTATATTTGTATAGTAGAATATTAATATGAACAGCTTGAAGCCACATATCTTCATGAGTATGAATGAATTTCTTGCAAAAAATGTTATAGATAGAGTTACTGAGTGAAGCCAATTATGGTACACATGCCTGTAATCACAGCACCCAGAAGGATTGTAAGCTTAAGAGCAGCCTGAGCTACACAGCAAGTCCCTTTTAAAACAAAACAAAACAACAACAACTGGTGAGCTTGGAAATGGGAAAGTATTGTTAAGTGGGGTGATAGGAACATACAAAATTGTGTGTGTGTTTGTGTGTTTGTGGTGTGTGTGTGTGTGTGTGCGCGCGCGTGCGCATACACACGCGCGGGCACTTCTGCTGGTCCTAGGGCTTGAACTCAGGGCCTGGGCACTGTTCCTGAGATTTTTGCTCAAGTCTAGCACTCTACAACTTGAACCAAGCTCCACCTCAAGCTTTTTTAGAGGTCAATGGAGATGAGTCTGACCCATTTTCCTGTTCTGCCTTAGAACCTTGATCCTCTTTTCTCAGCCTCTTTGTAAGATAACAGGCAGGAGTCGGTATAGTTGCTGTATTACTGTTAAGTAATTTAGTAAACATCATGCCAGTTTATACTTCTTCCAGCAGTGTTTGAGTGTTTCACACACACATAAGATAAAACCCACTCCAGATTTGATAACATCCAGATCTCTTAATGTGAGATATGTATTGTTATGCTCATTTTAACTATTAAGACTTTGAGCTCCAGAGATTTTAGTTAATTTTGAGTCCCTATCTCATATACAGTGGAGCCTGTATTCAAGTTCAACTAGGTCTCTTTATTTCAGAAAACATGGAGTCATCATCTGTTCTAGTCAACACGTGTTCTAGCAAGTACTGCTCCTTAAAAGCACAGTTCTGTGCCTGACAGCTTATTTTTCTCTCTCTTTAACTGTTTGCACCCCTTCTCATGAGCTAGGGAAAGCACACATGATGAGAAGAGCCATTTTTGAAGGGGAAATTGATAATGGGTTTTGAACTTGGTATCACATACATATTAGTCAGATCTTCCATTTGAGTTATGCCTCCAGCACTATATTTCTGTTTTTTCTTTGTATTATTATTACAAATATGAGCTACACAGAGTTTATAGTCATATAAGTCAGGTATGGATATATTTCTTTTTTGAAATATCACCCCTTGCTCTCTCAATTTTTCTCTCTCACTGGTTTGGTTTTATTAACTTCCTCCTCCTCCTCCTCCTCCTCCTCCTCCTCCTCCTCCTCCTCCTCCTCCTCCTAATTCTCCTCCTCCTCCTCCTCCTCCTCCTTTTCCTCCTTCCCCTCCTCCTCCTCCTCCTTCTTCTTATTCTTATTCTTATTCTTATCATTATGTTGCTGTAGAAGGGATAGTTACATACGTGTGGTAATGACTACATTTCTTTTGTATTTGTTTTTGTTTCAGTCAGTAATCAGGCTTGAATCAAGGGCCTGAGCATTGTCTCTGAGATCTATTGCTAAAGAATGACACTACTTCCCTGAGTGCATTTCTTTTTGGATAATATTACCCTTTCCCTTCATTTCTTCATTTTCCCATCTTTCCCCCACAAACAAGTTGCATAGGTCATTTTCAATATAGTACCAATTGAATATCACTGTTGAACATGTTCATCATTTGTCTCACTTTTAATATGACCCCTTTCACTTCTCAAAGAGAGATAAATGAAGAAACATGACAAAAATGAAAGAAAACAAAGAAAAATATCATCTTGTTTCTGTTTCCTGGTAACTGGCTATTTTTGAGGTAAAATAGGTGTGTGTGTGTGTGTGTGTGTGTGTGTGTGTGTGTGTGTGTGTGTGTGTGTGTGTGTGTGTGTAATGGAGCTTGAACTCAGGGAGCTGACTTTTAGTTTTTTAACTCAAGGGTAGCCATCTATGACTTGAACCAACCTTCACTTCTTGATTTTGAATGGTTAATTGGAGATCAAAATTTCACAGATTTTTCTAACCTGGTCTAGCTATAATCCACTTTCCTCAGATCTCATCTTCACAAATAGCTAGAGTTACAAGTGTGAGCCACTGGCCATGATTGGCCTGCCTTCTTTTTGTTAAGTAGTTGAAATGTAAAAGACAGTTTCAACCATAATAAAAAAGAAATCCATTTAACTTTCCCAGCTTCATTAACTTTTAATACTTTGTCACATATGATATGTACAGAAAAACAGTTTTGGTTTTTGTCTGGGTTTTTTCCTCATGATGAACTTGATTTTATAGAGCTTTTAACCTAGTAAATATTAATGAGAATTTGTCAGAGGGCATTAATGACCTTTTGTTGTCTTTCATAAGTTAATGGTGCAAACTAACACTTGTGATAAATTTGTGTGCAGGACCCTGATAATATATCCACATTCTTAGCCAGAAGACAGTAGTGACTGTTACTAATCATCTAGATCTGACAAAACCTTGACTCAGACCTTATTACCACATTCCTGTATGTCCTGTTAGAGTGTAATCCTGACTCTCCAGTGAACATTACAGAGCCTTGCTTGACCTTCTCAGGACACAGCTAAGGTCACCAGTCAGGCATGGCACCTACAGTGTGATGGGAGACTGGTGACAGCTTCCTAAGATGGAACAACACAGGAAATGATACCTCCTTAAGCTGTCATCAGTCCATAGGGTTCCTTATTGAACATTCGACCCTAAAATTTAAGGAGAAATCAAACTCTCACTTCCTTGTGCCACTTGTGGACCTGTATATCTTCTGGTGCTGTCATCTTCTGTGGAAGGAAATGATCTGAGCTCTATAAGCCATTTTGCTTCTTCTAGGACCTTAGTGTAAGTCTGGCTTCTATACTTAGACAAAAAGAAATGCAGTGATATAAAATAGCAAACTTAACCTTTTTCTAGTCTATTTATTACCCAAATATGTTTTCAGTTTCTACCAATAATTCTTATTACTTAGAGGCACTTAATTAGCAGTCATTTTCTCAAACTCCTATGTTCCTCAGTAAGCTGTGCGAGAGAAACCACAGCAAGTGTGAAGGCTCTTCCAGTCTAACTTCTTGACCAGGGAAGAGTGCCTCCAAATTGAACAAAGAGCTTCTTATATCTCAGATTACATGTCCAAGTTATATATACCAAAGAAAGTTAAGGACAAGAGATTAGTCTGACTTGGGAACAATGCAGATAACAAACACATATTCAATGTTAACAGAAACAAAAACAAATTTTCCTTTATTCATCTAACAAAATAAAAAGCACTACTTTTCTCATTATCTCTTAATTGTGGTTATATGTATTTAGGAATAGCTTCTTGAAAGTCCTGAAAATCTCTTTGACACGAACTCAGAAGTTCTGTTGGTATCAGCTTGAAATTTTATGAAAAAAATAATTTTTATATTTTAAAAAATCTATTTTATTATAAAGATGCTGTATAGAGGGGTTACATTTACATGAGTAAGTTACATTTGTCATTGAACATTGTTACCCACTCCAGTGTTTATCTCCCTCTGTTCCTTCCCTCCAATCCCCCCCTGCGTTGTAAAGTTAATTCCCCCCACAATGTCCTGTGAGTATCATTGTTGCAATGCATCACCATTTATACTTATTTCAGCATTTTGTTATTTCACTTCCCTTCCCCCAATCAGATAAATGAATATACAGAATGCAGGGTACCACAATCACAGATGGGAATTGCCATGGATAAAACCAATAGGAGAAGAAAAATAACATAAAGTAAGAAGAATGAACTATCTGTAGTACATTGGTTACATCACGCTTGACAACTAAACAAAAGAAGACCTGCCGTTTCTATATATTGGCATTCATTTCAATTAGCATCATTTTGTATGGTCATGTATATATTCATAACTCCTGCGCTACTATGATCCACTTTCAGGAGTAATAAGCTAATGCTAATCGTTGCAAGTGAGGGAAATCATAGAGCTCATGTTTCTTTGGGCCTGGCTTGCTTAATTTAGTATGATTTCTTCCAAGTCTTTTCATTTTCTTACAAAAGGGACGATGCCACTCTTTCTGATAGAAGCATAAAATTCCATTCTGTAAATATACCATATTTTCTTGATCCATTCATCTATTGAGGGGCAACTGGGTTGGCTCCATATCTTAGCTATGGTAAACAATACTGCAATGAACATAGTTGTTCTGGTAGCTTATTGCCCCCAAGTTTGAGATCATTTGGATAACTGTGAGGAGTGGGATTGCTGGATCTTAAGGGACTTCTATATTTAGTCTTTTGAGGAACCTCCATACTGCCTTCCAGAGTGGTTGATCCAGCTTACATTCCTACCATCAGTGTAGTAGGGTTCTCATTTAGGCATATCCACCCCAGCATCTGTTATTTGTTTTCTTGATAATGGACATTCTAACTGGGGTGAGTGGGATCTAAATGTGATTTTTGTTTTGATTTGCATTTCTTTTATGACCAGTGATGCTGAGCATCCCCCTTCTCTTTCCGAGAGGCCACAGTATAACAACTTTCTAGTGTGTCAACCGAGGCATAGAAACTTGTAATATTGTATGCTTTTTGTTGTACATTCATTTCACTTGGAGCTTCCAATTACTCCTATAACTTACAGTAAAGATTTATACTATTTACCTTACTGAAAAAAAAAGCACTAATTTTCAAAAAGCATAGAAAAATGTCTCTTTGTCAGGGGTCCCAGTGAATACTAAGGAAGTTTCTTTACTGGGAAATTTTACTTGGTTGCTTGTTCATTATGTTATTTGAACACATGTTTAATTTGGGGTTTCCCTGCCAACTCTTTAACAAACTAGCAACTATGTTTTCTCATTGGATTTTGCTTCACGAGTTACAAAATATTTTGACATATTTTTGGTTTAGTGTTCGGGGGGAGGTTGGTGTTTGAAGTACTAGTGGGCCAATATTCAGGCTTGAACTGAGGGTCTGGAGCTCTTGCTTAGATTGCTTTACTCAATGCTGTCACTGTGCCCCTCGAACCATATCTCCACTTCTGGCTTTTTCTAGTTAATTGAAGTTAAGAATTTGAGGATTTTTTAGGTTGGGTTGGCATCAAACTGTGATCCTTAGATTCCATCCTTGTGAACAGCTAAGATTACAACAATGATCCAGAGGCTGAATATATTGTGCTCCCTATGAAACATAAACAAGGGCACATAATTCTGAAGCATGTGTGTAAGATTATGCATTTCTCTGTACAGTATTTTCACAATAAAAAAAGAAAATTAGTTATAAAATTTAGCCCGTATAGGTGTGTATACATAATATAAATGTGCAGAGGGAAGTGAGGATGTATCCGCTGATTTTAAGGAAAGATTTCACCTATGGCTTTTCACAGACTGGGCTACGCTGTACAGAAAACTTGAGACTAAAGGTGAGGTAACTGATGTCATCATCCCATTCATCTACATCCCTTGTCAACATGTGCATATACTGTGGTGTAATCATGATTATTTTGTGTATGAGAGGCAGTACTGGGGTTGAATTCAGGACCTAGGTACTGTTGCTTAGCTTTTATATGCTCTACCATTTGAAGCACAGCTCAGCTTTCTTTATTTACTGTTTAAATGGAGGTAAGTGTCTTTTTTGCTCAGTTGGCTTTGAACTGAGTTCCTCATATCTCAGAGTTCTGAGTTCCTAGTTTTACAGGCCTGAGCTTCCAATGCCTAGCTTTTGATTATTACTTTTACAAGCTATATGCTCACACACATTCCTTGCATTCAAAAGTCTCACTGTTCAGGCTGACAGGATGTGAGGAAAGATGGTTGAGTGGATAAGTTACCAAATGGGCCTCTAGCTCCATTCTGGCAGTAACTTACATTTCAGTCAGTGAGTACATATTTCCAATATCAATTTTTAAATGCCTTTTTGAACTGTCTTTGATACATCTTTTAAACATTATCTCCCAAGCAGGAGATATTACATGAATGTATTTGATAATATTTCAAATAGGGGTGTTGTTGTGTGTCTGGGTGTCTGTTGTCAGAGGCCGTCCATCTAGGCTTCAGGAATAGAGCTAATGTTTACTGTCTGCTGGTTGCAGACAGGGAGGATTTTACTGGCCAGGCTTTGACTTGGGATCCATTCATCATAGACTTCTAAGTAGCTAGGATAACAAGCATGAACCACCAACACCAGGCTTGTTTTAGAAGCATTGCTTTTCATTCATTGAATTTTTTTCCTGGAAGGTTGATCTAGACAGTCTGCTTGTACCTCATGATAATGTGATTTGAATAATACCCTTTGCCTCTGGCATTTCTGAAACTGATTTCCACAGTTCTAGAAAATGAAATTGTTCTAAAGCCAATAGCATTTTCCTTGTGAGATGTTAGGTCTCTTTTTTAAATCTCTTATCCTTTCCTTTGGCAAAACAATCAGGATGTTTCTGTAAAACCCTATTTCTTGAGATTATTAGAGATAGAAGGTATCATGTACACACTTTCAAATAATCTCTCCTTTTATAAACATATGTTACAAGATTGGGTGGAAGAATGATGACTATTGAATTAATTTGATAACCACTCTAGAATTTTTAAGCTTTAATGCTTATTAACTCAAAGGAGGATTATAAACATTCAGAATAGTGAAATGTGGCTACTACTCATTTGATGTATGTGGAAAAATGATAAGAATTCTTATGATTAATAAAGTATATCTTCAAATTTCCAATGGTTGACTGCTATGCTAACTGGGAGGAGACATTGGTGCTGCCAGGGGTTTGAAAGTTGGTAATGAAGCAAAATATCCGGGCAGAGCATTTGCTAAGGATATAATTTCTAAGACTCATACCAAATACATTGAACTAGAATGCTAAGTGATGAATGACTGAGCACCAAATTTTATTTGTTGGCTTCTTTGTTTTTGATGTCCTGGAATTTGGACCTAAGGCCTGGGTGCTGTTTCTTAGTTTTTTCCTCAAGGCTAGTGATCTTCCAGTTGAACCACAACTTCATACCATGTTTTTGGTGTTTAATTGGACATGTCTTAACAAATTTCCTCTTTGGGTTTCCTTAAAA
The DNA here is from genome assembly GCF_019054845.1 of Dipodomys spectabilis. Classification (NCBI taxonomy): domain Eukaryota; kingdom Metazoa; phylum Chordata; class Mammalia; order Rodentia; family Heteromyidae; genus Dipodomys; species Dipodomys spectabilis. Next base: position 1,954,042 of record NW_024870847.1, read on the forward strand.
CTCATCGTCAGATATCAGCCTCCTGAGTAAGTAAGATTCCAATTGTAAGCCACAAGAGCCCAGCTAGAATCACATTTTAGAAGTATTCTTTAGATGAATCAGATGTGTCTGACTGCTATTTTAGCACTTTGGTTCCAGTGGGTCATGTCAGTTTTATACTAATATCAGAACTTTTCTTCTTGTAATCCACAGTATCCCATATCTATCTAATTTATTCTTATCTTCATTTCTGACCTCTTTTTTCTTCATTGTACATTTCCATTCTTATTTCACAAGCAAGTATGTCAGTGCTGTTTTCCTTTTCTTAAGGAAGTCAGGTTCATCCCCATCAATGGGGGATGTACTTGCTGCTCTTACTGCCTGGAGTACCGGCTCCTAGATAATTGTCTGGATGATGGCTCCCATATCAACTATCTCTTGTTCAGGGTTGTCTCCTCCCATACTCACTGTGAAGTTGTTGCTACAAAATCACCAATGTCATGTCTCTGATTTATAGGAATTATAATTATGATTTTTGGTTTTCGTTTCAGCATGAAATTGGTAAGGAGAGAGCCACATTCACTTCTGTTTCTCCAATACCTCTAATACTGCTTAATCCTTTGTGTTCAGGTGTCTTACATGGAGATCCACCTTCCCCAGCTCGATTTATCCTAGCTTCTGGTCAGGACAGCTCTTCAAGCTGAAGTCTGGTGGCTAGTAGTCATTCCCTCTCATTCTTTGTGCCTGTTGGTGTTGATGAGTCCACTTCAGGGCAAAACCAGTGCCTGACACCTATTTGTTGCTGTGGCAATGGTGGCTGTGACATCATAGAAGTTATAGCCATTATTTTGTGAAGCTGTGTGAGGACATTCACCCCAACATAATGTCTTCCATATATGTGTCTCCTTTGCCCAGGAGTGCATTCAACAATTCAACAACAAAACTGTCATCCAGTTCCTGATACACTCAGAGTATGTTTCCATTTCCTTTAAAAAAAAGAAAAATTCAAGACATGCTTTGGTGATTTGTCATTGAATTACTGAAACAGAGTATATACTTTTATGTATTTGTACGTCTATTTCCATCTCTCTTGAGCCCTTGCCATATTTCTTTGTGTTTGCAGCTTGGTAAGGGAAATAAGATTTAATTCAGTATAGTCAGAGATTATAGTTCAGAAGGCTCTTTTTAGACCCTTTTGGAGGAAATGTCTACTTTCTATCTGAGGTTCTACAGATGGCCATCTTGGTACAGAAACTGAGTAGAGTGTCATAAGAGGCTTGTCCTGATTTCTACTGACTTTCCTCTGGGTTTGGGGAGTGTGATCCCACTGCATATGTGTTTCGTTGCTACACTGAAGGGTACAGGCCTCCTCTGAAAATCTAAGGCCTTGGGGGTAAACCTCAGAACCCAGCTTCCCACATCACTAGGATTACAAGCCTGAGTCTCTTTTACTCAACTCATAGCTGCATTTTTATACATAGCGTAGTCAGTTTCATTATATTCACTTCATAGATATATACAAATATATGTATATGTTTATTCATCTATTTATAATCAGTGTTAGCTCTAGAAACACACAAATATATATTCATATAATCATATAATTATAATCAAAGTATAGCTGTGTTTCCCCCAAAATATTTTACACTAATATTTTGTGAAATAATTACTCAAGACTAAAAATTTAAATGCCTTTGTAGTTTGAAAAATCATATTCAACTTCATATATTATACTATATATAACATCAAGAATATAACATGTATTTACATAAAACTGATTTAATTGTGTTATTTTCCTGCCTGATTTTGTGTTTCTTCATCTTCTTTCTTCTATTGATGACACTTTTTACTTTCCAGTATACATATTTCCTATATATTTTGTCAAATATCAACCATAAGTAGATTTTTATATTATTGGAGCCAAATTTTTCTTCTTCTGTGTACAAAGCACAGAGAAAATGTATACAGACTTGTACTCACTGTTGGATGAGTGTCCCACATACCACTATAAGTATTGTGTCATTTGTCCCAATTGACAGAATAGCTTTCTAGGACATTTTATCTGCTGTCCAAAACCTTTTCTAGACACCTTATTACCCCAGCCAGGTATGGCCTGGCTTCTTTGTCGCTCCCTGTGCACTTAACAGTTCCCTTTATACACAGTAGGCTCTCTTGTACAGCTCCCTGTCACTCTGTGTTTTTCCCCCAACAGCACACGTATGCAAGATGCTTCAGATTGTAGGATTAAAAAGAAACATATTTAGGATTCATGAATCTACAATATATCAAAAATATTGACATTTTAATAAAGTTAGAAAAATAAATATAATTAACGCTTTACAAAAATCAGAACAAAAAGAAAAATAAAGATTTTTCCAGGAAGGGGGAATGGAATCTCTAAATCTAGATTGGCCTCTAAGTTGCCTTCAGGCAGAAATTCTGCTTCTGAGTCCTCAAAGGGATTTATTTCCTCATTAAAGACAGGATTTTCTTCCTGAGTCCAGGGATAGACAGATTCTAATTTCTTAATTGGAAATTGGATCCCCTGCAGGAGGACAGATTGGTCTGGGTATTCTGTGAGGAAAGATTCTCATTCTTCTAGATTTTGGACCTCTCTTATTGGTTTTCCTGAACATAGACTGGGGTCATTTTCCATTAGCACACATTTACCCTGCACACCAAGACGAGTCTTTTTGACTGGTTTGGCCCCGATCTAGGTGGATTGTGAATATGAATGGGAGACATTCTGGATCATCTTCTTCCTTGGTTGTATGTGCAGGTGCACCTGCATCACATGTGGTGTTCAGAACCAGTGAGATGTCCACAAGACTCAAAACTTGCTTGGGCCTTTCCACAAATTCAAAAAACCCCTCTATGTTCACATCCTTTCTGGAGATTTGTGATGGCTTCTGATCTCTATCAGTCACCATAGATGACATCACTGATGAGTTCTTTATCTGGAGTTCTGCAGGAGTTGTTCTATGGTGATACAAACCTGAACATGGAAATAGGTTCAGGAGTCTTAGAACTATAGAAGTCAAGGTGTGACTAAACTTTCATGAGGATCTAATGAGGAAAGCTGTAGAACTTGAGTTTGGACTGAACACTGAGGAGAAGGTAGGGTGTTTCTAATGAGTGATTACATCCAAGTTCTTTTAAAAGGAGAACAGATATTACCTTGCAAAGAATATCAATAAAAGGACATTTTGCCATGTTGGTGCGTACTAAGGGCTCTTGGCCAATGAGGCACAGACCGAGAGACCCAGGTTCCATCTGTACTTACCAGCTCTGAGGCATCTAAACAAGGACTTCTTCCTCTTTTTCTTGGTCTCAAGGATCATGCGTTCCTCCAGCTGCTCCAGAAGTATATGTGAGAAGAAGAGCAAGTCTGAAGAGGGCATGTTGAGCTTGACATACTGTGCAAGTTCTTTCATGGTGTCATGGTACTTGTACTCAGAGAAATCATCATGGTAGAAGTCCATCCACATAAGAAAGATGGAACAAACCATGCTGTGATCAGACAAGAAAAATGAGAGCCCGCCCTCAACATCATGAGCCTATAGCGTTTTTCTGGCAGGACATGAATGTTGGGAGGTGAGAAGAGACTCCTGCAAGCAGGATGCTACTCACAATTTCTCAAATACAATACTCTAAATTTCTCCCTGTGATAGGCGGAGAAATTTGTTTCCCCACTGAATCTGACTTGGTATACACAGACCTCCTTGTCATCCATGAGAGTCCAAAACAACAAGCGCATCCACAATGTGTAATCTACTATCCACTGAAGTGCCAAGGATCAACCCCGTGGTGAAAATCATAACTGATGTGCAAAGAAGAATGTTGACTTTGAATCAGAAACCTCAAAGATACCCATTTTTCAAGGACAGAACTTCTCTTTGTCCCAACGTCCACTTTCTTCTTCATCTTGTTCATCATCCTCCCAGTTACGGTAGAAGAATCTGTACCAGTGGGAGGAGAGAAGGAGAATAACTCTGTGCTTCTCCTTTTTCTGAACTAACAGGACACACTTGGGACTGGTTAAAATAAGTCCACAGAGTAATGTAAACATGGCAGACAAAAAGTGGAGATATGTCTACACAATTTCAAGGAAATTCTGTGAGGATGCTTATATGCATCTGTCCAAATAAGTGCAAAATGGCTCATGCCTCTAATCCTACTAACCAGGAGTGTGAGATCTGAGGATCACAGTTTGAACACAGTCTAATTTGTGAAATTCTAAAGATACTTCAATTAACCAGCCAAAGGCCTGACCTGGACCTGGGAATCAAATTATAGAGTGCTACGAACAGGACAGCACTCAGGCCCCGAATTCAAGCTCAAGTTGCATTCTTTCTTCTGTCTATATTCCTTCAAAGGCCTCCAAGACAAAGGTTTCCTAGGTGAGGGTGGACGTTGGGTGCCACTGGCTCATTCCTTTAATTCTAGTCTCTCAGCAAGCAAACAGCTAAGGCACACTAGCTTCTGTGGCAAATAACATGTTCTGGCAGCCCAGTCCTAAGGAGTTAGCCGGGAAGTGAACTTCTTTGGCGCAAGACAAGCTCCTGTGATCAGACCCCAGTGAAACAGCCTCAGAGAGATATCTAGTATTCCAATAATCTGCCAGGGTGTCTCATCAGCCCTGTTTGAAAGAGGAACACTCACTTTTTAAACAATATCCAGTGACTGCTCCATTGTCTCCTACTCTATAGTGGTGAAGGATGTTTCCAACATAGAAAAGATGACCTTTCTGGTAGGCAGGGACCAGGTCCATTACCAGCATTTCCAACAAGCCTGAGTACAATCTCCCTATATTATAAGGCATATTCAGAGTTTGGGCTGACTCATTGTAACACTGAGGTGGTAAAAAGAATGGATTTTTGAAACATGGAATTGGGAGTACACTTGAAAATGAGAAATAGAGTGGATTGAAAAGTACACAGTAAATATTTTCTCAGCATACACATATAAAAGCACACAAGAAGAAGGTTGTAATGTGGGCTAGGATGAGATTAAATAGGTTTCCTGTCATAGTTATACCTGGCCTGAGTTGCCTTGTGATTTCCTTGGTTTCTTCTTATAAAAAGGTCTGAGAATATGGATTCGTGTTTTGGCACTGATCCAATGTCTGCAGCATTGAGTGAAGCACTCACACCTCTCATGCCTGAGACCAGAGTCTCTTGAACTTTGAAAACAACACAGGAACATCTTTCTTGTTCCTGAGCTACAGGCCACTTGGCTTGAGCTAACTGTCAGTTACAGTTGCCTGGCGCTCAGAGTTCCATATTCTATTCCATTGTGAGGTAGAGAGTGTCATCTCTCAGAGCCCAATGATCTAAGCTGCTTGCTCACATAAGACCACCCCAAAGACATACTGGAGCATGAAATCTCCCCTCCCACATCACTCTATACACATGCGAACATTGTCAAATCCCAACATCCTCAGCTAGGTCTGGAAATCAGCATGCTCTCAACCTCAAGGAACACTTTCTAGGTCAGATCCATGCCTTATTTGTCACTATTCCTCTCATCCAGCAGAAATCATTTTGCCTCTCAGGGCCCTCTCAGCCTGCCATGTACTTCTTGCATCTATTTTTGACATCTACATCCTAGGACTTTGTTTTTGGTTCCTAATCTTTTTTGCCCCAGGGTACAGTCATCTGGAAAAAAGGTAAGTACTTAGTGGTGGGAAAATCATACAAGTATTGAAAAATAAACCTTACACATATTTTCAGACCTTTTTAGAGATGTACATTCTTGTAAGATAAGAGAGTATTTTTGATACTTTTGTCATATTTTATGACAGAGGGGAAGGGGAGGAGGGAAGAGGTGCTGCATTGTCTTCTCATAATTCAATGATTATTATAGAGAAATACTATAGTTGAAGGAATGTAAGCTTTAAATATAAAAACTGTGCTCCTGTTTGGTTTTAATAAAGTAGTCATTTATAAAGAATTCCTCACTAAAGTCTTGTCATCTTTGTGCCATGAACTATCCTCCTCCTTCAAAATAATCAGGAAAAAACCTTCACAAATGAGTGTGCTATTGCCCAATCTCTGGATAAGAATTTAATCTACAACTTTGCCCGAGAATCTGTGTGTGTACATGTGTGTTGGTGTGTGTGTGTATGTGTGTGAGGGTGTGTTGTGCATATCTGTGTTTTAGGTCTTGAATTCAGGGGCTATATGACAAGCCTGAGTTTATTTCTGGTGACGGTAGTGATGTACCAATTGTGCCGAAGTTCCACTGTAAGCTTTCTGTAGTGAACTGGAGAGGAGAGACTCATAAAATTTCATGCTCAGGCTGTCTGAACTAAATTTCAGGTCTCAAACTCCTGATTAGTTAGAGTTATCAGCCTCCATAACCTGGTGATAAAACAGTGTTACTGGAGGCAGCGGGATTGTAAGATTCAGTCTAGATTCACAACATTCTATATCATAAAACAGTAAATGTAGAACCCTATATAAAAATACAATAATAAGATGTAGTTAGAATATAATTTAATGATATAGTCTGTTAGCATAAATTTCAGGAAACCATGGTCTTAATGATTTAGCATTACACATCCAAACAAAATGAGATAATTTCAGTAGACTCTACAAATTTTCAATTCCATCATATAATAATTTCAAAACATTATAATAAACAGGAAAACATTCATATTTATAATGTAAAAAGATGTAAAAAGATGAAGATGGCAGATTATGAAATGGGAAATTCTGCACTGCGGAAAACTATTGTCATGGTGAATATATGATAATATTCTTCAGAGGAGCAATAGATAAATATATATTTACCACACATAGTCTAACTTGTCCCTTTCTCTATCAGCTTCCAATATTCTGCACATTGTCAGTGTATTCGTGTTTATGGTATATTACAAAATAGCTAGCAGAGTCAGGAGATTACCAAAATAAATTATCTTGAATGTTTAGGGAGATAAACCTGCTAATTATATTGGCTATTTTATATATTTAACATGTAGTGTGTTATCATTGTACTCTCTAAGTATATACATAAGCTATTCAAAGTGAAATGGAATATAACATGGTTTTGCCTGTAAAGCTAGGTATTTGGGACATCAGTTCCAGACCAGTGTAAAGTTACCTGCAATGCTCCCCAACCCCTGGCTATGCGTGATGGAATATTTCTATCATCCCAGGCCCATGGGGAGTTGAGAGCAGGAGGATTTCATTTCCATGCCATTCTAGGAAAGATCGTCCACATGGCTCCATCTTAACCAAAGAAAGTTCAACACTGGCTAGCACTTATCACCCCCACCTAAGTGAAAATAAAAATAAGAGCATTGTAGTATAAGAAACAAACAATATTAAAGCATGGCAATACAAACCATCATGAACAACACTTAACTATTGTTTGTTTCTCATAACTGTAATCCTAACTATAGCTAGGATTATATATGTGAGCCAGAGGCACCTAGTTGTTCATTTTAACAATGACTATTTGAAGTCAGGTGCCAGTCCCTCATGCCTGTAATTCCAGCTAGTTATGAGTCTGAGATCTGAGGATCGCAGTTCAAAGCCAGCCCAGGAAGAAAAGTCCCCATAAGACTCTTATCTCCAATTAACAACTGATAAAACAGAAGTGACTCTGTGGCTCAATGGTTAGAATGCTAACAACCTTGAGCACAGAGTCTCAGGGACAGTGCCCAGGCCCTGAGTCCAAAGCCCACAACTGTCAAAAAAATAAATAAGCATTTTAAAGTCGGAAATTCTTGTAAATTAAAATGACAACTGTGGTATACAACTCTACAGACTACTACAGATTTCATTATATTTGTAGTTAGATAAAGTAGCAGCACTTGAATAAAGGACATTTTTTCATAAATTAGGGCAGATTGGTCTCTAATTTGAGGAAATTGCTGGACTCATACATAATATTTTTGGTGGCTTTTTCTTTTGTTTTTAGAACAGGATGAGAACCTTATTTCTGCCAATTGCCATTTGGATGTGTCTAACATCATTCACAGGCATTGCAAAATTAGAAATAAAGACAAGACACAGTCAACTGGCAATAAATTTACTTGTCTTTTTGCCATGTTCCAAATGATTTCTTTAGCTTATATGTCCCTATGGCCTATAGTTTCCTAATCCTGCCTTCCTCAAAATACAAGCATGTTTCACCAATTCAGATTTGAGCCAGGAAATATGTAGTATTAGTGCCAAGAGTCAAGGAACATTGTAACACAAACAGGGAAGCATGAAACCAACACGTTAGTAGCTGGACACTGTGGACTCAGGCCTATAATCCTAGCTATTCAGGAGGCTGATGATCACAGTTCAAAGACAGCAGGAGTGAGAAAATCTGTGACTCTTCTCTCCAATTAACAACCAAAAAGCCATAAAGGGAGCTGGGACTCCAGAGGTAGAGTAGCCTTGATTACAAAAACTCAGGTGCAGCAACCAATCCTGAGTTGAACCTGATGGTTAGGTACAAAAACAAAAACAAACAACAACAACAAAACAAACAAAAACTGGGAGAAAGCTCAGGAAAGGATGGCATTGTCTACAAGGCAAATGTACACATTCATGAATTGCGATATGGTAAACTCACTCTACACACAGTAGTAACAAGTACATTTAAAAAAGAATCTGAGAAATCCCAAAGCCATGGACCTTATGATTTGCATCTGCTTTCTAGTATTTCATCTGACCTGGTATCACAATTGTTGTAGCCCAGGGTGATTAGAAAATATGAAGGCAGAGATCTTTTCAGATTGTCCCACCAAATCTTTGATTACTTTAAGCTAAAAACAAAACAAAGCAAAACAAACAAAATAGACTTTAAGGTTAATTAGGCTGCTATTAAAAATTCAGATGTTGGTAGTCTTCGTAGAGAGGAAGGGAAAAAACAAATTATGTAAATAAGGATACAGGTGGATCCATAGCAACAATGAGATGTACAACACATTATGTCAAAAAAGGAACTTTACAACTTTGGAGGAGGAAGTGGGAGATGGTAAGGGATGAAAAGGGGAAACAAAGGAGGAGGCACCAATGCTTAATAAGACATGCACTCATTATCTTGCAAATGTAATTGCAACTTCTCTGTACATTATTTTCAAAATTAAAAAATTGAAAAAAAAAGATTCCAGGCAGAATTATACTGTTAAATGATGAGTTAGTACATATGTTTTGTAAATACTGATCTCACATATGTCAGAAAAATATCCATGAATTCATAACTAGAAACTCTGAAGTGTAAGGTATATTAATTAGGTAACTTTCATTAGGTAGCCAATGAAGAGAACACCACATGGTATTCAGTCATGTAAAGTAGTTTATTTACTGAACTGCTGCAAATGCCATATATGGTGGAGAGGCATGTGAAAAAAAGGGGGTTGACACATCCTTGGGCCAGGACATATCTAGGCCAAGGACCGGATGAGATATGGCCTGGTGGGGGATTCTGGCCACACTGAATGTGACCTCAGGGCCTGGGAATCTCCTCTGGTCAAATGGAAAGTGTGACCAGAGACTGACCAGGTTGTGATTTAGCAGGAGGGGGAGGTGTCTGCCTCCAGGAATGCCAGATACCTAGGTAACACATAAAGTAGGGAAACTTAGCCAAGAAGAGGGGAAGTGTCTGCATAGGGTCTGCATGGCTTGGGCAGACCTAATACCAAATACAGGTAGCACCTCTGCCATGTAACTCCTGACTCCAAACCATTCATTCTCAATTATTATCTTTCTTTTCTTTTTCTTTTCTTTCTTTCTTTCTTTCTTCCTTCCTTCCTTTCTTTCTTTCTTTCTTTCTTTCTTTCTTTCTTTCTTTCTTTCTTTCTTTCTTTCTTTCTTTCTTTCTTTCTTTCTTTCTTTCTTTCTTTCTTTCTTTCTTTCTTTCTCTCTTTCTTTCCTTCCATCCTTCTTTCTGTCTTCCATCCTTCTTTCTGTCTTCCTTCCTTTCTTCCTTCTTTTCTTCCTTCGTTCCTTCCTTCCTGCCTTCCTGCCTTTCCTGCCTTCCTTTCTTTCTGTTCTCTCTCCTCTCCTTTTTTCTATCTATCTCTCCTCTCTTTCACTCACCCTCCCTCTCTCTCCTACCTCAGTATTCTCAAAACTCAAAAAATGGACACTTTGTGAGTTGAACTCACAGGCTGTGAAGAACAGCTCAATTGGAAAATGTGAAATTTAATTTACTGTTACCTTACACCTCTACCACAGGTCACTGGAATCAAATAATGAGCACTCAGCAGGATGGCATCTCAAGCCATTTGGAGGAGGAAAGCAAGCACATTCACTGCATTCTGGAGGTCCACCCAGGGACAGTGGGGGAGACTCCTCCCTCCTCTTGAATCAGGAGAGGTGACTGCCTCCAAGTGAGCCAGTTACCTAAGTGACAGAAATATTGGGCAGAGACTTAGCCTCTTGTGTGTTCAGATTAATGACATGCTTCAACATCATCCACTAGTTTGTTGAGATTGAGACTGCCTATATTTTTGGTTAGGCTATGTTCAAATTGTGATCTATTTACTTCTGATTGCTAACCATGATTATAGATGTGAACCAGCATATCAGACCATTCAAAGATCTTTACCACGCATGGAAGACATTAAGTTTATTTTCCCAGATAACATACAAGTTGACAGACAGCAAAATAAGTCCTGAATTCTGGTCGAGATGTTTTTTAATGTGAAGCAAAATTTACTTAGCAAAATATCTGACTACTGTGATAATACTTTCAAAAATGAAAGTTTCCTTTCTCCACACTCATGCTAATCCCTCAACTAAATCATAGAACTTAAAATAAGTAAAATTTACCTGGGAGCCAGTGGTTCATGCCGGTAATCCTAGCTATGCAAGAGCTGAGATCTGCAGATGGTAGTTCAAAGCTAGCCCTTGCAGGAAATCTGTGACATTCTTGCCTCCAATTAAACACCAAAAAACTGCAAGTGGCATTGTGGCTCAAGTGTAAAGTGCTAGCCTTGATCTAAAGAACTTAGGGACAGCACCCAAGCCTGGAGTTCAAGCCCCATGACCTACAAAAATAAAAAAGGAAAAAAAGTGAGGGAAAGCAACATTTTAAAAGTAATGTGCACATATACACAAAAATTGTATAGAAATAAAATTATAACAGTCCCTGAACTGGGAAAAAAGAGATTAAAGTGAAATTACCTTCAATCATTCATTTAGATAATCTATACTGAGGACCATCTATTGGAGCTCACATCACTAACTAAAGGGGGAGAATTTGAGAGGATCACACCTCAGAACCAGTGTGCCAGGAAAGTAATATGATTCTCATATTATCCTAAAGTCTAGCAAGTTGGAATACATTTGTGATCCCAGTTACTTGGCAGACATAAGTAAGGAACTTAGCCTCTGTTCAGCCCTCAGCAAAATTGATAACCTATGAGCAAAGTAACTAAATTAAAAAAGGATTGTTCTAATGGTATAATACTGCTCAGCAAACAAAATATCTAAATTCATACTCATTTAATAAAAGAGGAAAGAAAAGGGAAGAAAGAAAGAAAGAGAAAGGAAAGAAAGCACAGAAGGAAGAGAGAAGTGAAGGAAGGAAGGAAGGAAGGAAGGAAGGAACAAAAGAAGGAAAGAAAGAAGGAAGGAAGGAAAGAGGGAGGGAGAGAGGGAAGGAAAGGAAGGTAGGAAGGAAGGAAGGAAAGAAAGAAGGAAATAAGGAAGGACTGAAGGAAGGAAGGAAGGGAACGAAAGAACCAAAGAAAGAAGGAAAGAAAGAAACAAAGGAAGATAGAAAGAAAGAAAGAAAAAGAGAAAGGAACTAAAAGAAAGGAAGAAAGAAAGGAAGAAAGGAAGGAAGGAAGGAAGGAAGGAAGGAAGGAAGGAAGGAAGGAAGGAAGGAAGGAAGGAAGGAAGGAAAAGAAAAAAGAAAGAAAGGGAGGAAGAAAGAAAGGGTGAAAGAGGGGTATAAATAAAAACCTCAGCATGTGATAGATGTTAATAATTACCCTAAATCATTTAAACTATAAATGCCTTCATTCAAATCTCTGGGCAGAGACATTTTACATCAAGCCCTCTTGTACGGACTTGGGACCCCCAAAAGACCATCAGAGAACTACGACCAATGGGAACAGCAAAAGAGTCATTTATTTGCAAGCTCAAGCTTGGTCCTCCACGCACTGGTAACCGATGACAGTAAGAGTCCCCAAGCACAAAATCAGAACAGTTTTTATAGTATTGAACAAACAAGTTTAGGGAATTTCCACACAAGCAGTTACATGATTGGTTTGAGTCCACACTAAACATACTGCCCTTTTTCTGAACTGTTGGTATGTTCTGTTATTCAAATACTTGGCCAACTGTTCTGCTTTCTTAAGGGTGGGCACGGTTGGTGGCAACCTGTGTTTTTTTCTCTCTCTTGGGGTTACTCTGGGGGCAGCCTAGCACAAGATGGTGGGGTTAATCTCAAGTTGGAGTTACTTTGGCTCTTCATTCCCTCCTCTTGTAAAACATCATGGTCCAATCATGTTCCCCTAATTGGCACAGTCTTCTATATTTACAGTGTGGTATTGGGATCTCAGAACTAATAGATGGACTGTGCTGATCCTCTCTTTCACAAAGGACACCAGTCTACAAGGTCCGATTGTGAGTAACAAAATTAACAGTACCAAAGGCCCTGACATTTTCTTCTAGCAATCTTGATTCTGTATATAACAGCTAACTTAATTTTATACCAGCTGTACTCGTAAGCTCCAATTTTAAGACATACTCATACCATTTGTTACATACTTAAACTTTCTGAGGTTTGTCTTCTTTACAAACATTTTAAGACAATCCTTACTTTTTAAATCCTTTCTTATCCAGAGGATACCAATTTTCCCCCAGTTCCTTTCCTAAGGCTTTCTGTACTACCCTCATCTTCTTTACAATTCCTTGAGCTTCTTTGTGGTGAGAGTTTAAAACTGCCCATTTTTCCTTTGACTTGTGGAACCAAGTTATCTCAGAAAGCCTCAAGGCACCATTGGGATGAAAAGTATGCTAGATTTTTGGGGGAGTGTCCGGTTGTGGGGCCTCAACTCTGGGCCTGGGCACTGTCCCTCAGCTCTTTAGCTCAAGGCTAGTGCTCTACCACTTGAGCCACAGCGACAGTTCTGGCTTTTTTCTTTTTGCTTATGTGGTGCTGAGGAATCGAACCAAGGGCCTGAGGCATGCAAGGCAAGCGTTCTACCACTGAGCCACCTTCCCAGCCTAAGCTTGCTAGATTTTAAGGCTAAGATTAGGGCTGGGTCTCATTCTTCATACTAACTTCATTGATTAAAAAAAATCTCTCCTTTATCTTTAAAACACACCCAGAAGGAAGCAGGTTATTAGCATACCAGAACCAGACTAGGCTGTGACCCTGAAGTGCCTAAGGCAAGCCAGTGATATCCTCGTTCCCAATATCTACTGTGGGAGTATAGAGGGTTACTGCATATTACCAAGAGAATGTCCCACAAGATCTTAGTTGTAGCAGCTTTGAACCGGGAAGCATTTTCAGGTGATGGAATCAGGCAGGAGTGTAGTCTACTTTTACCAAGGTGGAGGTGGTCTGGGTGATGATGTAGATTTCCTCGAGGTAACTGTCAGGCTGTTGTTGAGGTTTACACATTAGTATGTGCTGCAGCAGCAACAGGGTCTCTCAGTGGTTCCAAGGGACTGTCACACCTCGTGCTGCACTGTAAATTCCTACATAGACTGGTAAGGATACATTGTATACACTTGGAAGGCTGTGACCCCAGTAGTTTTTAAGACAATTTATACAATAGCCCAGGACAATTTACCAAGATGACAACTCTTTAAACAAATAGTTCTTTTAATAAGGCTAAGATTTTCTATGCAGATATATATACAGGGCTCAGGCCTGTACTATTATTACCCATGCCTTTTCCTTCTGTCTATTTTTGCCACATTTTAAAAAAAGTGAATATTTTCCCTTGTTCTTAAAAGGGGATGATGGGCAAAGATTCATCTTCTGTCACTTCTTCAAGCTGACTCAGGAGTGTTGATCCTACCTTGCCAGGAACCTATAAACTTAGCCTATTTTACAAAGAGGTTACCAGGGTTAGATATCATTAAGAACAATATTTTAACTTTTGACAAATGCACAGACCATTTTTCTGGCTACAGCAGTGGAGCTTATTTAGCCTTCTGGTTTGCAAAAGGATCTTTATGGATGGCTTACGTAATCTCTAGTAATCCTAACAATGTCTGAAATACCTATGTAGGCCTTCAGACAGATATCAATAGAAACACACTCTCAGGTTTACAAACTTTTCCTGAGCAGATGAATTTCATGTAGCTGGTGTCAGCTCAAAAGTTACTGCCAATTAGAGCTTTTGGCACATACAGGGGTTGGGATTTAAACTATCCTCCACATTTTACAGCCTTAGCTTTTTACTACTATCACAGATGACTGACAAGTTCCTGTCCCTTACAGTCATAGACATTAGGCATGCTTACAAACTATCTTCCCATGACCTCCTGGCTCTGACTAATTTTTGAAGGGCCATGCACAAATGACTCAAGGATCTTACATTATTTCTGCCATCTAAGCATTGGCTTACGGTCTCTGGATGCTCCTCCATTACTTTCGTCCAAGGAGTGTCTTCTCCACACTGGGAACAATGCCTCATTGGGAATTCCCTTAGTTGGTTGCTGGACTTGAACTTGGGGCCTGAGTGCTGTCCCTCAGCTCTACAGCTCAAGGCTAGCACTCTGCCACACTGAATCCAAAAGCAGGTCTGAAAAAAAAAAAAAAAGCAGGTCTGCTTGCTCTTTCTGACTTCTGCTGGCTGAGTAGAGGTGACATTCTCACAGAGACCTTTACTGCACAGGCTGGATTCGAACCAATTTTCAGATCAATGAGTCTCATAAAAGGCCATTTTACTCCAATTAAAAGCAACAAGGCAGTCAACATAGAAGTAGGTTTTAAGCATATTCTTACTTGAAACTTATTAAGAGCCAAAGTTACATCTGACAAACTTACAAGAATCCTCATTCATTTTTGTGGATCTGCTGGGAACTGTTACAAAAAATAAAACCTCTGAGACTAAACTGAAATAGGAATTAAGCAATAACTTTGGTAATTCTAATTTTTCCTTTTTGTACTTTGACACAAATGTTTAGAACAATTTTACTTTTAAACTTTACATACAGAAATCCATTCCTAATTTGTAAGCCTTCTATTTATCTCTGTTTTAATATTCTATACTTTAGTTTTTAGTTGCATTTTGAAAAACCCCTTAAACTCTCGAGGCTAGGTGTCGCTCATTTCCTTTTGGCTGCTTGTTTTAAAACAGATACACATGAAAATTTTAAGCTCAAATAACATTTTTTTCTTAATACAAAAATTAAAATCACCATCACTGTACCAAGAAGCTAGACTTAACACCTTTTTGCATTAAAAATAACATGTCCAATGACAGAATATCATTGAGAGCAAACCACATTATACAAATAAACTTTTTAAGCCTCTTTTTAAGGCCTTCTTAATTTTAATTTTAACAGATCCAAGGGGTAATTTTAGCAATGTTAATCAGATCTTCACATCACTCATTTTTACCATCATGTTTCCAGTGTCTATCTGCAGGGTAATGGGGCAGAATAAATATGGGCCACTTGTCCCTTCCTGTGGAATGGGCACACACCCAATCCGACTCTTTAGGGTTAGTTGAACTGCATTTTTGCCAGCTTGCCCTCTTTCACCATGTGTGGACTCTTCCCAGGGCCTGTTCCACCATGCATGACCAGCTGAACTGCACTTCTGCCTGTTCACCCTTCACTCCTAAATTTCTCCTTTTTGTTAAGCCATAAATCTTGATTACAGTGTAAACAGCCTTATGCATTCTAAAACACCAGATTTTCTATTTTTTAAGTTAAAGAATCCATAAAAAAACATTTCAAACAATGTGAAAATGCTTTAAAAATTTTTTAGTAATGATCAAATCTCATAACCTTTGTAACTTTAAACTTAAACTCAGCCAATTGTTACAGCATGCTGACAATTTCTATCATGAAAATGTTCACAAAACATACAAAACACACTGAAATTTTTAAGCACACAAAAATTCAAAATCACTTATATGTACATTTTAAAATTTTGAAAGAAAAATTTAATACAGTATTTATTTTAATCTAAGTAACTTTGTTGTGCTTCATTTTCTCAGGGCTTGCTTATTTAGCAAGGCATTTCAAAAATTGGTCTTTTGAATCCCTTCTGTTTGAGGAAGGCTGGGGGGGGGGGGTATTCACCTGAAATTAAACTGGCCAGATTTTTATTCAGTTTTACACAAGAACACTTTACATTGTCAGGACTAGCTGAAAAGTCAAAAACAGGCACAAATCCTTCTCTGTGATTGAGCCCAGCTGGAGGCTGGAACTTTTATTTCCCCAGATATGTTCAAAATCACATTTGTAATAAAAGTTACTAGATGAGACCTTCATGGAAGAGGTGGTATGGGGTCTCTGGTAGAGCTCTGTCTGGTTTAAGGGAGGAGTTGGTATTGGCACAGCCTGTAAGGTGGAACAGGGCAGGGCATTGAGGGTGAAGGCCAGTCTGTGTAGGGCTTTGAGACATCAGGAAGGGAACAGGAAGGACTAGATTTGTTAGGGGAGGGGTTTCTTATGGAGAAGGCGGGATTTAGGATGGAGTCTGGCAGGTGGACAGGTTTTCATTGGAAGAAGGTGGGGTCACAGGAGAGGAGGCTGTTTGGGGCAGGGCTTTGAAAAGGAAGAACAAGGCTACAAAGGAAGAGATTACTTAGAGGAGGGGATCTGGTGGAACACTGTGAGCCCTTGTGGGATATGTAGGGTGAGGTTACTGATAAAGCAGGGCAGGGAAGGGAGGCCAGAGGTTGACAGAAGGTGGGGATTCTGGAGCAGGAATGCGAAACTATGAGGGAGTGGCTTTTCAGGGTGTGGCTTTGAGAAGGCAAGGTGGTACTAGGAAGACATAGGCTAGTAAGGGGTGTGGTTTCTCATGGAGAATGGCAGGGCTTTGGGAAGTGTATTAGGGTGGAGGTGGGGTTTCCAGCAGAGCAGGATGTAGTCACAATGTATGGAGGCGTTTATCAGGACCAGGGCTTTGTGAGAGCAGTGATAAGATCCAGTGCACTAAACTAGTTAGGATGGGGTTTCTGTTGTAGCCAGTCACCACTTCGAAAAGAGGAGTAAGGTTGGATGGGTATTTCAGTGTTGTAAGGCAGGACATGGACTATGGACAGGATTTCCAGCAGGGCAAAACAACCTTCCAAAAGGGATTATGGAGGGACTGGGATTTACAGTTGAGTCTAGTGAGGCTTCCAGAGGGAGGCCAACTGGTTCAGTGGTTTCCAGTGAAGCAATGTGGGTGTCCAGAGATGGGAGAGTGTGGTGGGGGTTTTCTAGGCTTCCAGAAGGAGCACAACTGGAACAGTGGTTTCCAGTGGAGCAATGTGGGTGTCCAGAAATGGCATAGAGTGGTGGGAGTTTTCTAGTGGGGTTTTTCAGGAGCAGGGCAGGGTTTAGAGCCATGGGGCTAGTTGGAGGAAGTGCTTTGAGAAGGAGTGGAAGAGCTAAAAATGGGTAGGATAATTGTGGGCAGGGTATCTGGTGGAGTAGGATTTGGAACTGAGGGAGGAGCCAATAGGGGGCAGGTTTATCTGGAGAGCAAGGCAGGCCATTGAGCGCGTAGATGTGGGAAAGAGAGGCTTGTGGTGGAGCAGGGCTGTCTTTCCAGGCAGGAGATGGGCTGTGTAAGAAGCTTCTGGTCAAGAAGGCAGGGCTTCAAGGGCAATTATAGGAAGGTGAAGGGTTTTTGGTATAGCATGATGGGCTTTGTGGGAAGAGGTAGGTTAAGGGCTGTGTTTGAGAGGTTAGGCCTCTTACAAGTAGGCTAGTTATAGGCAGAGTTTCTGATGAAACCAGGGGGGGGGCACTGGAGTGAGAAGTCTAGTTGGGGGTGGGGTATAAAAGGGAAGGGAGGAGTTTGGAAGTACTAGGATATGGGAGCAATTCGACTATGAGGGACTAGAATAGTTAGAGGCAGACTTCATCTGGTGGATGAGGTGGGGATTTGAGGGAGGAGCCTGGTGTAGGCGGGGTTCTATTGCAGCAAGGTGGGAAATAGAAGGAGATACTGATGTGACCTGGTTTCTGATGGTGCAGAGCAGGGATTCCAGGAAGGTGTGGAGTAGAAGAGGGATTTCCCTAAAGCAGAGGAGGGCTATCAGGAAGGAGTCTGGTTGCAGTCAGGCCTTTGAAAGTTTTTAGCAGGGCTACCAGGGGGTAGGGTAGTTAAGGCTGAGCTTTTTAAGGAGGAGGCTGACTAGAAGTGGGTTTCCAGTTGATCTAGGCAAGTTTTATGGAAAGGAGAGATAACAAATGGTCAAGGCTTAGTGAAGAGTGGGGCTACAAAAAATAAGAAGTTACTACTAATAAATACAGTATAAGAACACCATTTTCTGTCAGTGTAGAATTATATTACTATTATGTGTGTGAGAGATACAGGAGAAAGTAACCAAGTGCTAATTCCTTCCTCGGGAAATTTTTCTTTATTCCAGTTGATTGAAAATAAAACAATAGGTTACATCATGGTCAGAGGCACACAGTAGACTAAGACACATGAAGCTAAGAACTTGATTCCCCAGCACCACCATTAAGGACCAAAAATAAAATGTTTACAATATCTCACTTGGTCATAATGGACAATATTGTCTTAAAATTATGAATGAATAGAACTTTTACTCTAACCATTTTAGACATCCTAAAACTAAGTAAGTAGTAATGTTTTAACTTTATACAATATTGGAAAGTATACTAAAAAATTAGGAAAATATAAAATTGTACACAGAATGTTCATTCTCCAGCATCAATTCTAATCTAAAAGAATTTAAAACCAGAAAATTGCGATATAGTGAGATTGCAGCATGGTTTCTTTTCAATCAACAAAATGGTGACTTAAGCAATGTGTCTTTATCATCGAATGCATCGATATTAAAAACATATCTAATAATGTGAAGCATTACTATACAGACCCTGAAGAAACTCAGAAAGATCTGTGAAATGATGTTGGAATAAAATTAATGACTAAGTACAGTAGGGGTTGATCTTCACTAGGCCCATAAATACTTTCCAGAAGAAAAGGCTACATTGAAAAATAAACATTGAAAAGGAAGCAGGCAGATAGACCTTGAAGTAAATATTATCCAATTAACAACATCTATGGAGGCATGATTGGAATCTTCTTTTACCTAAGTTATATTTACTGACCTATGTTCTTCCCTAATGCCAAATAGCAAAGCCATGAAAATCCAGTAATCATTTTCAAGACATTAGACTTTACAGAAAGAATTCAATGAATGTATTGTTAGAAAGTAAAGATAGATGTCTGAGCTAAACAGTGAAGAAAATATCTCCAATCTCTGACCCTCCGCGGTGAGAGGGGTACAAGACAAAGCACAAGGAGAATGGACAGAATTACAGTAATGCATACCAGTGTTTGCCAAGATGCAATGATGAATGTAACAGGGGAGAAAATCAACATGATCATCACAGGACTTAGCATGGGAGAGTAGAGAGAAGAACAGTGAAAATGCAAGGAGAATTACAAAGGATGTCCTTGCATATTTGGCAGAAGAGTACATGGCATTGACGTCTAAACTATGTGGAGGTATTATAAGCAAATACCTGTGCTCATATGGTGCCAGAAGAAGTGATGAACTTATGATTTACAGGAGCTGGTCAGAGCCACTGGCAACCACCCTTCTTTCACTCCACTGCCAGCCTGCTGGGAGGGACATTCAGCCAAAGGCCCAGCTAAGGAAAAGGACAAGACATCACATGACTGAACCCCATCCCTCCAGAGGTAAGGGAGAACCTACACCAGCCAGCCCTGCTGACTCAGAATCCCCTGGAGGTGGCCAAAGATATGGACAGCCGGACTTGGGCCCCAATGAAAAGCTGGACTATGCAGGTTTCTGGCAATTTGGGACTCATTGTAGACCCTGAAAGGGGGTTAAAGGCAAGGTTGTAATGGAAGAGGGGCAACATCCGAGGTCAGGAAGAGGAAGACAGGCACCCAGGAATGGGACAGAGAAAGATGAGGGAAACACAAACACACACACACACACACACACACACACACACACACACACACACACAGGGGTAGCCCAAGGCCTTATCAATCCTTGAGCACCAGAACATCCCAAACCCCAAGATGATGGCACTACCATCTTCGCACCAACTGTAGACAAATCTCAGCCTCTCACACGTTTGGAGTGGCTCATAACCCATCATGGCATTTCCTACTGTACACAACTCTATGCAGAAAACTCATCCACCTTATTTTTGGTTGTCGGTCATGGGGTTTGAACTATGGGCCTGCACGCAGTCCCTCAGCTCTTCAGCTGAAAGTGTGCGTTCTACCACTGGAGCCACAGCACCACCTCCGGTTTTCTGGTGGTTCATTGGAGATAAAATCTCACAGACTTTCTTACCCAAGCTGGCTTTGAACTGCAAGCCTCAGATCTCAGCCTCCTGAGTTGCTAGGATGACAGCTGTGAGCCACTGGCCCACCCGGCTTCAGTTACCTTCTTTTTTTTTTTTTTTTTTAAATTTTATTTTATTTTATTTGAGAACATACTGTACAGAGGGGTTACAATTACATGGGCAGGATAATGCATACATTTCTTACCAATTCAGTTACCTTCTTATAGCCAGGTGAAACCCAACTTGTCAGGCTACAAACCACATGCAACCCTTCACTTCAGACTTTGACACCAGCATCCAAAACTATATTTCCATGGATGGAGAGAATATAATTGACAATACCCACCCATCCCTGCTCCCATTAGCCCACTCCATGCCTAAGACAGGTCAGGACCTCTGGAGTAGTTGGTAAGGCAACGCCCACGCTGCTGTGACTTCACACTGGGGCAAACCTGGAGAGTTTTTAGAAATTTCTGTACACTTAGGCTAGCATCTGGTCTCCTAACCACAGTACCCCCATTGCTTCACCATTACTTGCAGGCAAGGGGTGTCTTTCTGGGGGTTTTTGGTTGTTGTTTTTGTTGAGGGGCTTGAACTTAGGGCTTGGGAACTCTCCCTGATGATGATTTTTGCTCAAGGCCAGTTCTGTACCTTTTGAGCCATGGCGCCATTTCTGTTTGGAGATTGGGGATGACATTCTCATAGGAATTTCCTGCCTGGGCTGGGAAACGAGATCCTCTGGATCTCAGCCACCCGAGTAGCCAGGATGACAGGCGTGAGCCACCAGCACATGGCTTACAGTGATTCATTCTTTAGAATTTCCATTTAGTCCTCTTCTGCACACTACCACCTAGACACTCCTCTATCTCCCTCACAGAAAGCAAAGAGAAGTTTTGTTTCTGATTGGGGCCATGGGCATTAAAGAGCTCCCTCCACATCTCTACCCCTCTCTAAGCTCCCATCCACCTCCTCTGGATGGACTGGTCCTCTGGGTCAGGTCAGACCCACTAGGACTTCTGGGGGCTGCCCTGTATCTCCCCGCCCCATCCAACCTGTACCTGTGGATTTCTGGGCTCAGCTACTCCATGTCCTGGTGGAAGATGTTGGGAGGGTTGCTGATAACCACCTCCAGGGGTGTCCAGGGCAGAAGGAATGTCCAGCTCCCCTCTGTCAAAGAAGGAGACACTAAGCATGGATGGATCTACTAAGATCTACAGGGCATAGCCAACCACCTGTCACCAATGTCCATCGGAGTGCTATTTTATTTTCACAGTCCTGGGGCTTGACCTCAAGGCCTGGGTGCTGTCTAGGAGCTTCTTCTGCCCAAGGCAAAGCGTTCTTCCACCTGAGCCATGGTGCCACTTCTGGCTTTTTCTGTGTATGATGGGACCGAGGAATCGAACCCACGGTTTCCTGTGTGGTAAGCAAGCCCACTACTGCAAAGACACAATCCCAACCCTGGATAGCTGTTCTTCTATGAACCTTCAGGCCTGTCTCGGGATAGTCTTGCACAGCAGTATTGAGTTTCTCACCAGCAGCCCTGGCTGGAAATAAACATGCTCAACTATGTTGTAATTTATCTACAGGATCTTTGCTCTCTGTGCTTCCTGTCAGATCCTCTTGCTAAGCAAGACCCCCTTTCAAGTGCTGCCTCTAAAAAGCCCACTCCAATCGCCCTGGCAGAGCAAGATCTTGTCCGCTCTGCAGGCTGCCTGCTTTGTCACGCTCTGCCTTCCGGCTGGTGTGGATTAAGAGCACATGAATGAGTAGACCTGGCTTCCACCACCCAATTTCTGAAGGTTCTGATATACTACCCACGACCAGTGCTGT
Source organism: Dipodomys spectabilis (assembly GCF_019054845.1). Lineage (NCBI taxonomy): Eukaryota > Metazoa > Chordata > Mammalia > Rodentia > Heteromyidae > Dipodomys > Dipodomys spectabilis. Next base: position 1,976,289 of record NW_024870847.1, read on the forward strand.
ATTACACTCTGTGAGAGTGCACTCAAGGTTCAGTCAGTCTGGGGGCGACAAGATGGGACCATTTTTGTGTGTGGGCTTGAACTCATGTTCTGGGAGTGGTCTCTCTGAGTTTTAATGCTCAAGGCTGGTGCTCTATCACACAGCTCCACTTCTAACTTTTTGGTGGTTCCATGGAGAGTGGATTCTAACCGGCTTTCCAGCTTATGTCTGGCTTCGATCTTTGATGCTCAGATCTTTTCCTCCTAAGTAGGTGTGTCAGACGTGAACCTGAGCCAGAGGTGATGGGTACCAGACCCTTTCTTTGTTTATCTCGTGCCAACAAGCAAGCCCTAGTTAAAATAGTCATTTACAAGGGATCAATTTTCTCTGCTAGGTCAGTTAATACAAGGAGATAAGGTGCCTTTGGAGAAGGCTAGTCTGAGTTGGCCTAGGTCAGTGTGTGTGTGTGTGTGTGTGTGTGTGTGTGTGTGTGTGAGTTTCGGGGATACCTACCCCCATATCTGCAGTGCCTCATCCTCCCAGTGGTGACTATATCCAGGATCCTCACTCCAAGGAAGTTGGTGAGGGGAGGGTACATAAGGTAACATTGAGTGGGATGATCTGAATTCTATCCTGAAACTGAAGCCTGTTGAGCTAATGGAGAGAAGGAAGGTTTAGAGGAGCATCAAAGGAAGCCCCTTACTTTTGGCTACAAGTACCAGAGAGAAGACTGAATCAATTCGTTTTAGTAGTAAGGTAACAGGTGCCCACTATTCATTTATTTTATTATTTTTTTGTGAGTCCCAGGGCTTGGATTTAGGGCTTCGGTGTCATCCCTGAGCTTGTTTCATTCAAGGCTGAGGCACTACCACTTGAGCCACAGCACCATATCTAGATTTTTTCTGGTGGGGGGAGGTGGTTTTGGGGAGATAAGAATATCACAGACTTTGCTGCCTGTGCTGGCCCTTAGTCATGACCATCAGACCTCAACTTCCCGAATAGCCAGGATGATGGGTGGGAGACCCAGTACCTGATGGCCATCATCCATTTATATTCCTCTAGGGCCAGTGCCAGCCACCTGCACTGCACCCCTCTTGTTGTGAGTGGGAAGTAATCATGGGTGGGTTTGATACTTCAACAGCCTGCCTACTTACCTTTGAGCATTGTTCCTGATCAGTTTGATGGCAGCTACTTCCTTTTCCACAACAATGACTTGGCTCTGTCACAAGAACAAAGGTCAGGTCTGGAGTCTTTCCTCTGCACACCACCCACCCTCCCTGAAATGACACACCCCAGCAAAGCAAAGTAGACATAGAGTGAATTCATTTTCTTATAACCAGGGTCTGGCCAGATAGATGGCGGTGAGGATCAGAGGCCCAGGATGGTGCTGGGCGGTTGGACAACACGATGCCTTCTCATCCACTTTCCTTTAACTGTCTTAGCAGAAGGTAGTGGGGAAGTACTCAGAAGATGGATGGACAATGAATAACCTTCACGTTCTAGCCCGGGCACAGAGGGACTTATCTCATGGAGCTATTTCAACAGGCTGAGCAAGACAGCTCCTGACCCACAGCCCACCTCAAGATTAAGAGGGTTACCGTGGTTCCCAGCCACATGGAGACGCTGAGCCACCTCCTCCAGGACCCATTCAAACAGTTCCTGAAATAGAGAGAGAGAGAGGAAGAAGGAAAGAAAGAAAGAAAGAAAGAAAGAAAGAAAGAAAGAAAGGAAGGAAGGAAGGAAGGAAGGAAGGAAGGAAGGAAGGAAGGAAGGAAGGAAGGAAGGAAGGAAGGAAGGAAGGAAGGAAGGAAGAAGGAAAGAGAGAGAGAGAGAGAGAGAGAAAGTCAGAATTGGACTTAGGCCTGATGCCAGTGGCACAGGCATAATGCTATAGAGGAAGCTGAGATATGAGGATCAGGGTTTTTAGCCAGCGCAGGCAGGAATGGTCTGTGAGACTCTTATCTCCAAAGAACCACCAGAAATCCAGAAGTGGTGCTGGGGGCTCAAGTGGTAGAGCACCTGCCTTGAACTGAAGAGCTTGAAGACAGCACCCAGGACCAGAATTCAAGCCCCTGGACTGACAAGAAGTGGACTTTCCACAACAACAAGTGGAATAGCAGCAATTGTCATGGGGAGCATGGCAGAGAACTCAGGCTGAGCTTCCTGTAAGCTGGGGGACATAAATAGGTCACCCAGCTTCTTCGTGCCTCATTTTATCCAGCTGCAAAACTGAACAGTGAAGGATCCCCTTCCACATGCAGATAGGGTAAGGATGAAAGAGAGCCATGTTTTGTTTTATAATCCCATACCTTTTGCGTGATAAATAACAGGTCCCATCTGAGCCCTTACAGGGTATCTTCCTGTCATATGCTCACAGAATTTCCAAGAACCATATCTGGCAACCACTCCTTCTATGCCTGGCCCTGCCCCAGGGATCTCCCTATATTGATCCCTTGTTTCCTCGCAACTGTCCCAGGAGGATCCTTAGGTCCGATGGTCAAGGTACAGTGCTTCACCTGTGGTCAAGAATCAGCTGCTGTGTACTAAGAGTTTGGGACAATCCATCTAAACCTATGACTAAACGTGGCACTACCTGTCTAGCATCCCAATACAGAGAACCAGTCATGGTGGCCCACACTTGTCACAGGAGGATCTTGATCCAGACCAGCCTGATCATATATTGACTCTCTATCTCGGAAATGCCCAAGACAGAAAGGCTTGGCTTTCATGGTAGAGTACCTGACTGGCAAGCCTAAGGCCTTGAGTTCAAACCTTAATATACCAAAAAGAATCAGAGGCCTGTTGCCAGAGGCTCATGCCTATAATCCTAGATACTCAGTAGGCTGAGATCTGAAGATCATAGGTCAAGATTTAAAATAGAGTTGGCCTCACCCATCAGACCTCATGATGAGAAGACCCAGAATCTGATCCATCCAGTGCGCTCCATGCAAACAGAGCTGGTGTCCTTACTAAGTGCTGGCCATGCTCTCTGTCCTCCTGGGGAGCCACCCCCTGCGGGCCGCACCCCCAGGTCCTCCCAAGCTCCCTCTGCCACCAACCAGGGACAAGGGAGTAGACAGCTCCAGGGAACACCGATCCCTTGGTCTTATAATTTATGCCTTTCACCCATCCAAGCCCCAAAACCTAAGACACAACATCCATGCACCCCCCCCCCCCCCCAAAGATAGCAGTTAGATGTTACCCGAAGGGTCCAGAGCTAATTCTTACAACCCACTTCTACACACACACACACACACACACACACACACAAACACACACAGAAATCCAGCACAGGTGGTTCATGTCTGTCATCCTAGCTACTCAGGAGGTTGTGGATGATTACAGTTCAATGCCAGCCCATGCAGGAAAGGCTCTGAGACTCTTACCTCAGTGAACTACCAAATAGATAGAGATGGACCAGTGGCTCAAGTGTCAGAGCACTAGCTTTGAGTTCAGAAGGTCAAGAAGAACACCCATGCCCTGAGTTCAAGACCCAGTTCTTCTAACTACAAACAGACAGACACAGACACAGACACACGACAAACACATACACACACACACACACACACACACACACACACACACACACACACACACACACACACACACACGGACAGCCCAAGGCTTCAGCAGTCCCTGAGGACAGAACCATGATCTCATTCCATTAGGATCACATCCAATCCCCAAGAAGGTGGCACTATTGACCTCAGACCCACTGTAGACAAAACATTGAGCCTCTCACATATCTGGAACGTCTCATAGACCATCATGGCATTTCATACCGTACACACTGCTATGCAGAAAATTTAGCCACCTCTTTTTTTGTTGTTGCTCATGGGGTTTGAACTATGGGCCAGGTCACTGTCCCTCAGATTTTCAGCTGAAGGTGAGCACTCTCTCACTTAAGCCACAGCACCACTTCCTGTTCTCTGGTGGTGCATTGGACATCAAGTCTCACAAACTTTTCTGCCCAAGCTGGCTCTGAACAATGGTCTTCACATCTCAGCCTTCTGAGTAGCTAGGATGACAGTTGTGAGCCACTGGCGACTTCCGGTTTCAGCCACCTTTACATACCCAGAGGAAAACCATCTCATAAGGCCACAAACTCCTTGCAACACTTCACTTCAGACTTTGTCACCAAGCATCCAAATTCATCCTTTATTGGAGAGAATACAGACACAGCTATCCCACCCCTGCACCCATTCGCCCACTCCCTGCCTGCCACAAGCCACGTCCTCTAGAAGCTGTGCCTTCAAGCTGGGATAAACTTGGGGAGTTCTTAGAAATGTCTGTACAGTGGGGCGAACACCTAGTCTCCCAACCACAGCACCCCCTTCTTCGTCCCTCCCACACCTGGACCATTCTTTGCAGGCAAATGTGTTTTACTTTCTTTCATTTTTCAGTTGTGGGGCTTGAAACCTAGGCCTGGGTGCTGTCCCTGAGCATTTCAGCTCAAGGTGAGCACTCTACTACTTAAGTCACAACACAACACCACTTGTGCTTTTCTGGTGGTTCGTTGGAGATAAGAGCTTCAGGGCTTTTTCTGCCCAGGCTGGCTTTGACCCCTGATCCTCACATCTCACCTCCTGATTACCTAGGAAGACAGTCATGAGCTAGTACCACCCGGCCAATGATACTTTTCCTTGCCTGTCATCCTATCCTCTCAGGAGACTGAGATCTGAAGACTGCAGTTGGATGCCACCCTTGGCAACAAAGTCCATGAGAACTCTTTATCTCCAATTATAAACACCCAAACAAGTTGGAAGTGGAGCTGTGGCTCAAATAGTAGAGTGCTAGCTTTGAGTATAAATGACAAGGGATAGGACCCAGTCCCTAGTTTCAAGCTTTTTCTAGCAAAGATGCACCCAAGAAAGGGAAACAGGTGGGCATACAGGAGCTGAAAGCTCACACATAATACTCAAGACTCCCAGAACAGACCCCATCCTGCTCTGATTCTCTTGATTCTATGTCCTACATCATGGTAATCCTAGATGGAACTTCCCATGCAGCAAGTTAGGATGTTCAAGTACAATCGCATATTCAGGATCCCCTGACCTTATCAAAGACTCAAGATCTCTCACTGTCCTGCCTCTACACTAGTAAGGAAGTAAGGTGTAGTTATCCAACCACAGGATGTGGGAATGAAAGGATTTCTCGGACATGGGAAGCAGACACTAGGGCTCCAGGTCCCTCTCTCTCACGAAGCAGAAAAGGGCTGATCTATCCCAGGAATTTTCCTGGGTTCTGAGTATCCTCAAAGAAATAACCCTGCTCACAGACCAGTGCCTTTGGTTTTCCCACCAGCCTCTATACAAATCTTCCCCACCTTCAGTTTGCCCTCTCTGAATCCCAGATCTGCCATCTAGGCTAAAGGCTGAGCCAGCAAAGAGACCCATCTCTGCCTCTGAGAATGGCATTCACGGGGCCATTGCGCCCCCTAGAGGAAGTCTGGGGCAACAAGGGTCCTTACTCCCACCCTCATTCCCTGGCTGCCCTGTGCTAGTGAAGAGGTTACTTATGTCTCTGGTGGAGGAAAAGAACGGGGTAGGGGGTGTCAACTTCAGATTGAGCCCTGGAGAGTCCCAGTCGCCAAGGATGTACTGCACAGGCATCCTTCAGTGGACAATAGCCAGGTAGTCAATGGTGAATCCAATGTGCCAGGACTCTTAATAGCAGTGTGGCTGGGTCAAAGGCTCTATCACTTTTGGTCTAGGTTGTCAGGTGAAGTCATGTCTCCAATGTCCTGACACTCCTGACCTGTGATTGTCCTCCCTCTTCATCTTCCTGCTTATCCCTTGCCCCCCCCCCACACTCCCTCACACCACTACCTCCTTAGCTGTTAGACAGCTTGTTCTTATCTGACCAGAAAATGAAGTCATTGGCACCAGGGATGATTGAAACCTGGTGACCCGCCCTGTGTCCTAGTGCCTACCTGAGGCTGCTTCCCTCTGCAGTGGGCTACCACACAGCTCCTAGATGTCAGCAAGTTGCTGAGGTGTCAGTAGCTTCGTCCTACAAACTGGCTTTAGGCTCTGAAATTGTCCACTCATAGATTGTGAATGGTTGGCTCCCTTGATCCTGGGACTCCAAACCAAGGCTCACATGTTCTCCCTTCTTCCTTCCTTTCCTCTTTTTCTCCATCCAGCCTTCCCTCCTCTTTCTCTTTTTTTCTTCCTTTCTCTCACTTCTGGGCCTTGAACTCCGAGCCCAAGTGCTGTCCCTGAGCCTTTTTACTCAAGGCCAACAGACTACGGCTTGAGCCACACATCCACTTCTGGTGTTTTCTTTTTGGTAGTTAGTTGGAGATAAGAGTCTTACAGGCTTTCCTGCCTGCGCCTCAAGCATTGATCCTCCCATCACAGCCTCCTATGTAGCTAAGATGACAGGCATGAAGCACCGGCATCCAGCTCAAACCAAGGTTTCTTTATGTGCTGTGGAAACAGCACTGGAAACTCTCATTGTCTTTGACTCCTCCAGAGCCTGGCACACACTGTAACTCTGTTGGATAAATAAATGAGCATCTGTCTACAAAAATACTACATAAAATCCCATCACATCCAGGTAAGCATCTAGGTGGAAGGACAAAGCCTGATGTAGCTCTCTCACAGTTCCCCCTCCTCCCTCTTCCCACCCTCCTGGTGCCACCAAACATAACTGTTTGGGCTCCGATGATATGATCCACGGTGTACTCGCTGGATTCCGGGGCCTCTGGGATGCCTATCTTCACAAAGGTCTCTGGTCAGCGGCTGACCAGCTTTGTGGCTCTCAATTCCCCACTCAGGAGTGAATGAGGTTGCCATGAGCTGAACACCAGGCTCAAGGGGCCTACTCTTCTATCCCTGGGGCCAGCCAGGATGGCCCATCACATCTGGCCCCCGTTTCATGTTGCAGAGAAAGTATCCTGGAGGCATCTTGGGTTTCTGAATCTCCCAGAGTCCAGTGCAGGTGCTGAGAATCCTCTCTACTCACAGGTGGCAGGCTAGGGATGGTGAGATCATAACCTCTTCTCCCCATGACATCCTCAACGTTATGCCTTGGTCGCAGGACCCCCACCAAGAAGACCACCGATAGTCAGACTCTACAGCTGTTTTATTTAAACAGGCTGCAGCTGGGGCCTTGTCCTACACTGTGATACAGTGGAGCCCAAGAGGAGAGCCCTGAGCTAAGGATTTACAGGTCTTATAAAGGCACGCAACCAGGTGGTTTAGCACCATGTGTTGCTCTGCTCTGAAACAAGCAACAAATGGTCACTCCCTCAAGTATTTTAACCCTTCACTCAACTGTGGTGGTCACACTAGAGAGAGTCAGAGGAGAATCAACAGCTGCCGCATAAAAATAATCAAGGCACGACGTTCATAGCAGGAGACCATCTGGCGTGGAAACTCTGCTTGTGATACTTTGAACGTCATTGATTGTTGGCTGAAATGGTCCGTCTAATTTGACCAATAATCCCAGTTGTTACTAGAAATTGCCAGCTTCAAGAAAAAAACACTCTAAAAGGTGGTATTTCAATAAAACTTAAAGGGTTCCAAGCCGGGTGCTGGTGGCTCACGCCTGTAATCCTCGCTACTCAGGAGGCTGAGATCCGAGTATTGCTGTTCAAAGCCAGCCCAGGCAGGAAAGACCCTGAGACTCCTATCTCCAATAAACCACCAGAAAACCGGAAGTGGCGCTGTAGCTCAAGTGGTAGAGTGCTTGCCTTGAGCTGAAGAGCTGAGGGACAGTGCCCAGGCCCAGAGTTCAAGCTGCACGACCGACAAAAAAAAAAAAAAAAAGAAAAAAAAGAGAAAACTTAAAGGATTCCAATGTTAGCAGTCCCCTTTTCTTTGCAGACAGCCCACAGCAGGTTACAGAAAATGGCATTCAGCAAGTCTTACCTAACTGCCACGGCCTGATACCGAGCAGGCTCCTGCAGGGGGAATGCATTTGCCTACCACTGCCCAGCTGGAAACAGCACAGGCAGGACACAGATTAGAGTCTGCAGGACACCAGGGAGGACTTCAAACCAGTGCACTCCCCCAGGAGGGAATCCACACCACCAGTGGGGTCCCAGAGCCCCCTGCCTAGATGCCCATGGACACCCTCAATGCCCTTGGTAAGGTTGCCCTCTCATCCTCTGTAGTGGGGAACCATCTCCAATGTCACATCGCTCACCACTTCCCAGAGCCTCCTAGATTCACAGCCCCTGTCCTACTCCCCCCCTCCATCTCCTTCTCTAGTTACATTTGGCAGACACATTCCCAACCCTTGAATTAGCTCCAACTATACAAACGAGAGAAGACTGTCTGGCTGGAAGAGTGCAGCTGTGGTCACACTCGTCTCACAAGCCTTCAGGCTTAAGACAGAAGGTGTCCACTTTGGTCTGTGGTTCACACAGGCCTCCTAGGGAAGACCCACGCAGGCCCAGCAGCTACTGTAGGCTATAGGAAAGGGTGAAGAGAGATGTGAAAAGGAACATCTACTGAAATCTTCACCAAAGGAGCCATGAAACAGTGAAGGTGAAAACAAAAATTATGGTTGGTCTCATACTTGGCATTGATGAAAAAAGAACAACAAGTACACACACACACACACACACACACACACACACACACACACACACACACACACACACAAATCCAGAACAGTGACTGTAGACTCATCCATGCAGCACCTGCAATTTGTCAACTGATCATTCACCTCAGCACTGTCAGGCTCTCTCTCTCTCTCTCTCTCTCTCTCTCTCTCTCTCTCTCTCTCTCTCTTTCATGCACACACACTCTCTCTCTCTCTCTCTCTCTCTCTCACACACACACACACACACTCACACACATAGACTCAGAGTAGTGCCCCTCCTGAGTTTGTTGGTTCCTCATCTTGGACAATGTACAAGTTGGAGCACGGGAGTTCCCTTGTCAGAACCAGGGGCTCGACCCAAGGAAGCACTGCTCTAATCATGCTGAACCACCCTGCCTCTCCCTTTCTTCAGGGCCAGACACCTTCCCTTGGGAATAACCAGCCTTGACACCCCATTCACCAAAACCCTAGACCAGTACTCTGGGTGAAGGAGTCCTGAGACAGGTGGCTCTTCAGAGCCTAGACTGAAAACAAGCAGGAGGTCATGGTGCCCCCAGAGAAGTGTCTGACCCGGGGTCGGGGCAGTGTTGGGTAAATGGATGGGGTCCTAAAGGCTACATACATGGATGAACTTCCTACTTCCAGCCTAGATGCTTCTGGGTGACTTGGTGGATTCTGGGGGAGGATGAGGAAACCAGATGGACCTGGAGCACCGGCAGATGGTGGCAGAGCTGGGAATTGTGATCACCCTGTTAGTGCTATTGACTGCTGGAGTGGGGGGGGGACAGGCAGGGTGTACGTGTGTTGGAGGGGCATGTTCTTCCCAAACGTTCACCTTCTATCTGATCCCTAGTGCCCTCACCTCCCTAGTGGGCTCTTCTGGGACCCTCCTCAGTGGAAAGGGTGACCAAGCACAAAAGACAAGGGCTCACACAGAAGTGGTGGGGCTATCTTCTGCATCCAACACCCCCCACCCCTCCAAAAAAGGAAAAATCCCAACAAGGCAGGTGTGGAGTTGCTGCTCCCCACCTCTGACTAAAGCCACCAGGTTCTCCCTAGGGAGAGGAAGGGTGCAGATGCATGGCTCTGTGGCTCCCACTGCTCTAGGCCAGGGGCTCAGCTGCACCCCCTCATCACCCATCCCTGCATCTGCCCTTTTGCTGGGACACTGTCCACTAGGGATGGGGGTGGGATCCCAGGATCAACATCCACTCCCCTACCCCCCATTCCTGGGGCTCATTTGTGGCAGAGTCAGAGCTGGCCTGCCTGGTGAGGGTGAGGTGCGTTTGGGACACAAGAGGGGAGGCAGGAGTCACAGGTCTAGGTCTGTGGCAGGTGGAGGGTAGGAGGAGTTTGTGAGGTGCAGACCACGGGCTTCCACTGGGGACTGGGACCGGGTCAGGGCCATAAGGAGTCCAGGGGTACACCATTGCTGGATGACTCCAAGAGGCGCCACTGGTCCAAGCTGGCAGCAACCTGTTCAAATGCAGTGTCACGGGGAGGGCAGGAGAAGGGGCCTGGGCAGGGGCAGACAGGTGGCAGGGCTGAGCTTCTGGTGCAAGGACCTTGGACTCAGGGCCTACCTGGCCTCTAAGCCTCCCTGAGGCTGTGAGACGGATGTGCCTGCTGTGCTGGCTTTGTGTCCTCTGTGCTCCTGGCACACACCTGTGTTCCTACAGCAGCGGAGGCCAGCCATTGATGCTGCCACCCCTGGTGCATGTGCCTGCTCTTCTCTGCTCTCTCTCTGCCCCACTTCTCACCCAGACTGCCCAGTCCCTGCTGCGCAAGTATGCCAGGTACCGTGTTCCCCTGGCTGAAGCAACTATGTGCTCCTTCAGCCATACCCTGTCCTCCCCTCAGTCACAGCCCCTCCCCACCTCGGGCATGCCCCTGCTCCTGCTTTGTGCTGCCCTGACTCAGCTCTAAGGCTACCAGGCCATGACAGAAGCAGCGTCACCTCAGCTCAGGGCTTCCTCCCAAGCCCAGCAGCTGCCTGGGGGAATTGAAGATCCCCTCAGCCCAAACACTGGGGAAGACAATTCTCCATCCATACCACACACCAAGCAGATGCAAGGTAATGCTCCGGGTTTGTGTGTGTGTGTGTGTGTGTGTGTGTGTGTATGTTTGTATGTGTGTGTGTATGTGTGTGTGTGATTGTCCTATCAAGGAATCAGAAAATTGAATCTTTTGGGATGACAGCACACAGCACAATTTAAAAAAAAAAAAGCTCAAAGAACCCTGTGTAATGGATTCAGCACAATGTGCCTATTGAAGGACTCAGCACACAGCAACTTTTGGGACCCACATGGTAATTTAATTAGCAATACGATTAGACATGCCATTTTGACATCACTAAACTTAAATATCATAATATTATGACATTATATGTCACAGTGATATTATAGACATATTGTGAATTCCTATTCTGTGATTTCATACTATTACAAGCTAGCAATATTGGTGGATATCAAAAATCCATTATGACCTCAAGGACATTGTGACATGAAAATCCCTTTGTGACATCACAGTGCCATTGTGATGTCATTAACCTGTTCTGACATCACAAACCTGTCCCATCCATTGTGACCTCATCAACAAAGTGACATCACAAAGCTATTGTGACATTACGATCACCTTGATTACCTCCCAAACACATTATGACATCCTTAGCACCTTTGAAAAAACACATGGCCTTTGTGACATCACAAGCCCTTTGTGTATCCATATTCTCATTGTGAAATATCAATTGAGATCAAATATGCCATTGTAATATAACAAAGCATTTACAGTATAATCATTGGTGTGACATCAGATTGTCATTATGAAAACATCAGGTGATTGTGACATCACAAATCTGTAATGACATCGTACCACTATGACACCACATTGTCATTGAGAAAACATATATACATTATGAAGGCCTATTATGTGATTTCGTTGTATTTCAAATGTGTGTTCATATCAAAAAACACATTTTGACTTCATAACTATTGTGACATGACAATCCCTTTGTGATATACCATAGCCAGTGTGATATCTCTAAACAACTGTGACAACTCAAACATGTCCTGTCCTCATAAATTTTGTTACATGTTGCCACTGTGTTAGGCCCATTGTGAGCTCAATCTATTTTCAACCTCATATTATTTCAGGTATGACATTAAATATTAGGAATATACTGTGATATTATGAATATTGTGACATCACACTGCTAGATGTAATGACCATTGTGTCACATTGTCACATCACAAATCTGTTCTGACTTCATCACATTTGTGCCAACAAATGACTTTGGAATCCTCACAATCCCATTCTAAACTCATATACTCATTATGAGTTAATGACAATTGAGGTCTGGAATGCCATTGTCACATCACCAAACTACTGCGACATCACAAAACTATTTTGAACTCATCACTATTATGGCATCACCAATTAATTGTGACATAAAAACACTCTTATGACATTGTAATTTGACATCATATTGCAATTGTGGTATTACTGAACCATCATGCTTTCACAAACCTATTATGATCGCATCACATCCTAGAAAATTATGGCCTTTGAGACATCAAGCTCCTTCTGTGAACTTGTATAATTGTGAACATGTAGCAATTGAAAATTGAAGTAAGATGAGATATTGCAAACTAGTTTTGACATCACTAACCCATTTTTATATCATTAACACTTTGACAACCAGAACCTGTTAGGAACTTTAGCACTTTTGAAAAAATACATGGCCTTTGTTTCACCACAGTTCATTTGTATATGTCATTGTGACTTCATTCTCATATCCTCACTATAAACTAATGGCAATTAAGATCTGACATGCCATTGTGACATCATAAACCCTTTGTGACATCATCACCAGTGCGACATCAGACTGTCATTATGACACCATCAGCTCATTGTGACATCACCAAGCTACAATGACATCATAGCATTACGACATTGCATTGCCATTTTGCTGTCATAGACACATTGTGAATGTATATCTTGTGATTTCATTCTATTTCAAATGTGGCATATCAGTTGATATCATAAACACATTGTGACCTTATAACCATTGTAAGATAATAAACCCTGTGTGACATCATAACCAGGGTAATATTATATTGTTGTTATACATCTTTAGCTTATGGTGACATCACAAAATGATAATGACAGCATAGCATTTGGCATTGGCATTGTGACATCATTGTCACATAATGAATGCCAAATCTGTGATTTCATTGTATTTGAAATGTGGCATGTGGGTTGATATCAGAAACTCATTGTGATTTCATAACCGTTGTCACATCAAAATCCCTTTTTGACATCAATTTGGCAATGTGACATCACACTGGCAATGTGATGCTAGTAAGGCATCGTGATATCACAATGGTCATGAACTCACAATGGATTTCTGGTATCAACCAACATGCCACATTAGAAATAGAATCAAATCACATAATAGGCAAACACAACGTGTCTATGACATCAGAATGACAACGTGATGTTACAATGCTATGATGTCATTGTAGTTTTATATGTCAAAATGACCTTATCATGTCATAATGGCAACATGATGTCACAATTATGATTATGTCAGAAAGAATTCGTTATGCTTCAATGGTATATCTGATGTCAGTTTTCATTAGTTCCCCACGAGGATATGGATACAAAAAGGTTCTGTGAGGTCACAGAGGCCATGTGTGTTTTCAAAGGTGGTAAGAGGTCATAATAGGCTTGGGATGGCACAATGTGATCCATAATGTCACAATGGAAATGAGATATCCCATTGGGATTTTGATGTCACAGTGGTGATGAGGTCACAATGGTTTTGTGATGTCACAGTTTGTTTGTATGATATATCAAATTTCAATGACTCATAATTCAATATGAGGATACCAGGTCATAGAAGAAGCTCCATAGTATGAGATCATACTGTGTGAAAACCCAATGGGACAGTGATTTCACAATGACAATGTGATATCTCACCATCATGTTATAAGAATGTTTTGATGTCACAATTGGTGATGCAATACTGATGAGGCGGTCCCAATAGATTTGAGATGTCCCAAGGTGTTGGTGATGGCACAATGGTATGTGGATCTCAGTTGTCATTAACACACCATGAGTATATGAGTTTGGGAAGGGATTCTGATGTCAGCAAAGCATATGTAGTGAAAAAGTTGAAGAACTAACAGGTCTGAGATGTCACAAAGTAATACAATGTGTCTGATGTCCAGCGCTGTGATATCATGATGTTACACTGGATTTTAGATATCTCATGCCATATCTGAAATACGAGGTCGAACACAGATTTTAAACTCAAAAAGGCCTAAGATATCACAATGGCATGTCACAAAATTATGAGAACAGGAGAGGTATTTGATGTCACAGTGGATTAGGAATATAACAAAGGCAATGTGCTGTGACAAAGAGATTTACATGTCACAAAGGTCATGAGTTCATAATGGTTTCCTGATATCAACACAGATGGCACATTTGAGATAGAATGAAATCAAAGAATAGGCATTCAAAATGGGTCTATGACATGAAAATGACAATGGGATGTCAAGGCAGCAATGTTTGATAGGATATGTAATCATTACCTTGCTCATGTAACTGTAAAACTTCTGTACACTGTATTTACTACAAAAAACCCCACAGGAGAAAAAAAAGAAAAATATGGTATCGTGTCATTGGGGTTTGGTGATGTCACAATGAATGGTGTTGTCATGATGACAATGTGATTTCAAAATCATAATTATTGCACAAAGTGTTTGTAATGATACAATGTTATGTGTGATAACAATTTTCATTAGTTCACTATGAAGATATGAGTACACAAAGGGTCTGTGATGCCACAGAGGTCATGTGTTTGTTTTTTCTTCTTTTTTCATGTGTTTTTGTGAAAATACTGTACAGAGGGCTGACAATTACATGGGCAAGATAATGAATACATTTCTTATCAAACATTGTAGCCTCCTAATTTGTTTCCCCTTCCCACGCCTTCCGATCCTCTCCCTGCCATGCCACCGAATCCTCCCCGCTCCCCCTCCCCCTCTCCGCACGAAAGTTGTAAAGTTCATTTTCGACATAACGACTTGTACATCAAGAGTTCACAATAGCTTTGTGATGTCACAATGTGATTGTGAAGGCACAACAGCAATGTGATGTCACAATGGTTTTGTGATGTCAAAGTGGTGACAAGGTCACAATGAGTTTGTGAAGTCACTATGAGTTTGTAATATCACAATGACATGTCCAATTTCAAACTCTACTAGTTCACAATGAGAACACAATTTCAAAGAAAGAATCTTAAGCTCCAAAGACCATGAGCTTTTAGTCATATCTTGTGCAATATGCTGCCATTAGTATATTTTAGGCCTTTAGTAAGCTTATAATATGTTTTCAAACTCATAATATTTCAGGTATGACATATGATATCAGAAATTGTCTCTGACATGAACATTGTTACATGACGTTGATAGACATCAAGACCATGGTGTCACATTGTGTACTCACAAATTTGTTAGTGTTTCATCCCATTTGTGCCAACACATGACTTTGGAAACAACACAGTCCCTTTGTGAACTCATATCTTAATTGCAAATTAATGACATTTGAGATAAGGCATGCCATTATGACATTTCCAATCAATTGTGACAGCACAAACCTATTATAGTAGAATCACATTGTGACCTAATAGCCATTGTGGTAGCATAATACCTTCATGACTCCACATTTCCATAGTGATATCACTAACCCAATGTGAAATTCCAATCCTCTCATACCCAATCCAGGTATGAAATGTGATACCCATATCCAGTGTGACATCTTGAACATGGTGACATCACTCTGAAAGATGTTATGAGCATTTTGTCACATTCTGACACCTGTTAGGACTTCATCACTTTTGTGACAATGCATGCCTTTGGAGACATCACAGTCCCTCTGTGAGCTCATATACTGATTGTGGGTTTATGACAATTGAGATCACCTGTGTCATTTTGATATCACCAACCGATTGTGACATCACACACTTCTTGTAATCTCATCACCAGAATGTCATCACCAATTGTGATATCAAAACATTATTAAGTCATCATATTGCAACATCACATTGCCATTGTGATGTCACTCTTCCACTGTTTTCAAAAACCTACTGCATTTTGGAAAATTCATAGCCTTTTATACTTGTCTTCTTCTGTGAACTCGTATCCTCATTGTGAAATAGTAGCAACTGAAATTGTACATGTGATTAGGAGATGTGACTTCACAAAACTATTTGATTTCATCACCAATGTGACATCACAAAACCATTGTGAGCTTTCATTGCCATTTGAAATCACTATCACATTGTGACATCCCAAACCTATTAGGACCTCTTATCACCTTTGAAAAAACACATGGCCTTTGTGACATCACAGTCCCTTTGTGTAACTATACCCTCATTATGAACTGACAATTGATATCAAACATGCCATTGTAACATCACGAACACTTTGTGACATCACCAGTGTGATATTGTCATTATGGTAGCATCAACTACTTTTGACATATATCTACAAAGACAAGATAGCATTATGAGATCACAGTGCCATTGTGATGTTATAAAAAGATTATGAATGCCTGATTTTAATCTTCTTTTTGCCAGTCCTTGGGCTTGAACTCTGGGCTTGAGTGCTGTCCCTGTTTTTCAGCTCAAGGTGAGCACTCTATCGCTAGAGCCACAGAGACACTTCTGGTTTCTAGTGGTTTTCATTGGAGATAAGAGTCTCATAGACTTTCCTGCCTGAGCTGGCTATGAACTGCAATCCTCAGATCTCAGCCTCCTGAGTAGCTAGGTTTACAGGCGTGAGCCACTGGCACCCAGCTTTTTTATTCTATTTCAAATTTGACATGTGTGTTGATATCAGAAACTTAATGTGACCTCATAACCATTGTAACATCATAAATCAGCAGTGACATCAAATTGTCATTATGACACCATCAGCTCATTGTGACATAACCAAACAACAATGGCATCATAGCATTATAAATCAAAGGGACATTGTTATGACTTAACAGTGTGAAGGCCTATTCTGTGAATTCACTCTGTTTCAGAAACCCATTTTGACCATATAACCATTGTGATATCACAATTTTTTGTGACATCACATTGCCATTGTGATATCATTAACCTGCTGTGCCGTCACTACCAGTCCTGTCTTTGTAAAGTTTGTGACATGCTGCCATGGTAATATAGTAGGGCCGTTGTGAGCTCATAATCTGTTTTCAATCTCATATTTCTGGTATGACATGTGATATCAGAAATCCCTTATGACATCATACTGTCAGATGTCATGACCATTGTGTCACATTGTGACATCACAAAGCTGTTAGACCGGCATCACATTTGTGACAATGCATGCCTTTGGAGACATTACAGTCCCTTTTTGAACTCATATATTTATTGTCAATTAATGACAATTGAGATATCCCATGCCACTCTGACACCATGAACCTATTGTGACATCACAAACTTATTGTGAGCTCATCACGAGGATGGTATCAACAACTAATTGTGGTATCAAAGCATTATTTTGATGTGATATTGTGGTATTAGCATTGTTATTTCACTGTCCCATTGTGTTTTTGCAAACCGATTATGGCCACATCACATCTTAGAAACTTCATGGCCTTTGAGACTTCAAGCTCTTTCTGTGAACTCATGTAATTATTACCTCTAAGGCAATGATGAGATATCACTAACCCATTGTGACCACATCACTGTGATGACATCACAAACTCTTTGTAATATCACATTGCCATTTTGCCACCATGATCACATTGTGACATCCCAAACCTATTAGGACCTCAGAATCTTTGAAAGAAAGCATGGCCTTTGTGACATCACAGGCCATTTGTGTACCCATATCCTCATTTTGAGCTAATGACAATTGAGATCATACATGCCACTTTAACGTCGAAAACACTTTGTGACATCATTACCAGTGTAACATCACCTTGTCATTATGACAACATCAGCAAATTGTGACATCCTAAAACAATGACATCATAGCATTATGACATCACAGGGTCATTGTGATGTCATAGATACATTGGAATGCCTATGCTGTGGTTCCATTCTATTTCAAATGTGGCAGGTGGGTTGATATTAGAAATATATTTGGACCACGTAATCATTATGACATCACAAAACCTTGATGACACCACATTGCCATTATGATATCATTAACCCAATGTGCCATCACAAAACTCTCCTATTCTCATAAATTTTTTGACATGTTGCCAATGTGATCTCTTTGGCATCTCTGAGTTCATAAATTGTTTAACTCATACTTCAGGTATGACATGATATCAGAAGTCCACTGTGACATCATCACCACTGTGGCATCACACTGCCAGTTGTCATGACCACTGAGTCACATTGTGACACCACAAACCTGTTAAGACCCATTACACTTGTGCAAACATATACCTTTGGATACATCATTATCCCTTATGAACTTATATATTCATTGTCAATTAGAGATCTGGCAGGAGATTGTGACATCACCATCCCATTGTGAAATCACAAACCTATGTGACCTTATCACCTGTATGGATCACCAAATATTTGTCACTGCAAAACAATACTATCTCATGTAATGTTATCATCACATTGCCAATGGAATATCTCTGTCCCATTGCATTTTCACCAACCTATTATGTCCTCATAATATTTTACAAAATTTATGGCCTTTCTGATTTCTAGCTCCTTATGTGAACTTGTATCTTCATTGTGATCTAGTAGAATGAAATTGGACAGGTAATGGTGATATTACAAATTCATTGTGATATCACTATCCAAGTGTGACTTATCACCACTGTGACATCACAAACCCATTGTGTCATCACATTGCCACAGTGATATCACGATCACCTTGTGATATCCCAAACCTGTTGTGACCTCTTAGCACCTTTGAAAAAGCACATCGTGTTTGTAACATCACAGTCCCTTTAGGTAACCATATTCTCATTGTGCACAAAGGACAACTGACATTAGACATGCCATTGTACCATTACAAACGCTTTGTGACATCATCTACAGAGTGAGATCACATTGTTGTTAGGATACCATAAGCCCATTGTGACATCCCAAAATGCCAATGACAACATAGCATTATGACATCACATTTTCATTGTGAGGTAATAGAGACCATGTGATTGCCTATTCTGTGATTTCATTCTATCTCAAATGTGGCATATAGGTTGATTTCAGAAACCCATTGTGAACCACATTACCATTGAGACATTGCAATCCCTTTGTGACCTCATATTGATATTGTGATATCATTAATGCTATGTAACATCACAAACCTGTCTTGTCTTCATTAATATTGTAACAAGCGACTAGCTTGACCTGGGTTGGATGCCCAGAGCTAATTACAGTCTCAACCATGAACCCTCAGACCTCCAAAGAGCAGCCCAGCCATTTGTTAACTGGTCTTCAAACAACCAACCCGCAAAATAATCATGTCCAATGCTCCACACTTCAAAGGACAAGGCTTTTTCCTTTCCTTCATCCTCCTTCTCTACAGACCTGTCCTACCTTTCAGGTCTTTTCTTTTTTTCCTTCCACCATTCCCTTCTTCTCTTCAGGTTGCTGTACTCTTGACAGGTCTTCCCTGCCCTGTCCAGGTGGCCAGTTGCTGTTTTTCACCTCCTGCTCTCGCTCAATTTCCTCTCCTCCCAGGAATTTAACCTCCTGCAGTTTCAACAGTTCTTTCCTTCCAGGCCTTTCCCCTTTTCCTTCCCGCTTCTGTTGCTCTGAACATGCAACCTATATATAGACTGTACCCTGCCCCCACTAAAATATGTTTCCTGCATAACAGTTTTCAATCATCACTTCCCAAATGTCCATGCCCAATAACTTCTTGGCAGCTCACCACGTGGGGCTTAACTTCCTATCTCTTCAGCAGCATGTCCTGCCCACTCCAGCAGCATGCACCCCCCTGTCTGGTGGTCCAGTCCAGGAGGTCTATCTGTTCCCATGGATTATAGGAGCACTGTTGGTTATTACAGTGTCCTCATGGTGAACTAGTAGCGATTGAAATTGGACAAATAATTTTGATATTACAAACTCATGATCTAACTAACCCATTGTGACCTCAAAACCACTGTGACATCATGAAGTCACTGTGACGTAACATTGCTGTTTAGTCACCAGGATCACATTGTGACATCCCATATCTATTATGACCTCTTATAACCTTTGAAAAAATACATAGCTTTGTGACATAACAGTGCCTTTGTGTACCCAATCCCCACTGTGAAATATTGACAATTGAGAACAGACATGACATTTTAACATTAAAAAGTTTGAGGTCATCACAACTGTGACATCACATTGTCGTTGTGATACCATCTGCTCATTGTGAAATCACAAAAATAAAATATGATAAAATTATAATTTCACATTGTCATTGTGATATCATCTATACATTATGAATGCCTTTTCTGTGATTTCATTCTTCTTCAAATGTGGCATATAGGTGGATATCATAAACAAATCATAAACTCATAACCATTGTGACATCACAATCCCTTTGCACATCACATTTTCATTGTGATATCACTAACACAGCGTGACATCACAAACCTGTCCTGTCATCATAACTTTTGTGACATGCCTTTTTTCCCTCATAATCTGTTGGCCACCTCATTAGATTTCACATATGACATCTGATATCACAAATTCCCAGTCACGTCATGACCATGGTGTCATCACATTGCCAGATGTCATAACCATTGTGTCAAATTCGGACATCACAAACCTTTTAGGATTTCAATATGTAACAACACATACATTTGGAGAAACCACAGTCCCTTTGTGAACTCATGAATTCATTGTAAGTTAAAGACAGTTGAGAACCATCATTTCATTGTGACATGGCCAGCACATTGTGACACCACCAAACTTTTGTGGCTTCATCATTAATGTGGCATCATCAACTATTTGTGACACCAAAATTATATTCTGACATGATGTAGTGAGTTGACATTGCCATGGTGATATCACTGCCCCACTGTTTCAAAAACTAATATGACCTCATAACATTAAAAAAAAAAAAATTCATGTCCCTTAGGACCTCAAGATCCTTCTGTGAACTTGTATGCAGATTGTGAAATACTAGCAATTCAAATTGGACATGTGTTTGAGGTATTACAAAAACATTATAACATCAAAAACACATTGTGACCTCATCACAACTGTGAATCATAAAGCTATCATGACCCTTAAATACTTTTGAAAACACATATGGCATTTGTGACATTACAGTCCCTTTGTGTACCCATATCCTCAATTTGAACACATGACAAGTGAATTCATATATGCCATTGTAATATCACAAACACTTTGTGACCCCATCACTAGTGTGACAACACATATTCATTATGACACCATCACCTCCTTGCAACATCACCAATTTACAATGACCTCATAGCTTTATGATATTATATTGTCATTGTGAGGTAATAGACACATTGTAAATGCTTATGCTCTTATTTCATTCTATTTTAAAAGTGGCATGTGGGTTGATATCTGAAAATCATTTTGATCTCATAAATACATGGCATCACAATCACTTTGTGACATCACAGTGCCATGGATATATCACTAACAAACTGTGACATCACAAACATGCCCTGTCCTCATAAGTCTTATGACGTGCTGCAATTGTGATGTCTTAGGCCCTTTATGAGCTCGTAATCTGTTTTCAAACATAATAATTCAGTTATGATATGTGATATTAGAAATCCCCTGTGACATCATGACCATTGTGACATCATACTGACAGACATCATGACCATTGTGTCACATTATGACATCACAATCCTCCTAGGACTTCATCACATTTGTGACAACACATGACTTTGGAGATACCACAGTCCATTGTGAACTCAAATTCTCTGTGATTACAGAATAACTGAGAACCTTTATGCCATTTGGATATCACCAACCAATTGTGACATTATAGACCTACTGTGACCCCTTACCTGTATGGAATCACCAACTAATTTTGACATCAAAACTTTTTGTAATGTCACAATGTGACACGATGTTCATGACATCTGTCAGTGTGATGTCACAATGGTCATGATGTCACAGTGAATTTCTGATGTCTCATGTCATACATGAAATATGAGGTTGGAAACAAATTCTGAGGGCAAAAAGTCATAAGATATCACAATGTCAGCATGTCACAGAAGTTATGAGGATAGGAGAGGTTTGTGATGTCACATGGTATTAGATATATCACAATGGCTCTGTGATGTCACAAAGTGATTATGATGTCAAAATGGTTATATAGGCACAAAAGTGTTTCTGATATTAACTCTCATGCCACATTTGAAATACAATGAAATCACAGAATAGACATTCATAATGTGTCTACGACGTCACAATGACAATTGTTGTCATAATGCGATTATGTCATGAGTTTGATGATGTCATAATGAGCTGATGCTCTCATAATGAAAATGTGATGTCACACTGTTGAGGATGTCACAAACACTTTTTGATGTTATAATGGCATGTCTGATCTCAATTGTCATTAGTTAACAACAAGGATATAGGTAGACAAAGGTACTGTAATGTTGAAAAGGGTATGTGATTTTTTCAAAGGAGCTAAGAGGTCATAATAGATTTGAGATGTCACAATGGAATCATGATGTTACAATGAAAATATTGTCACAAAGGGTTTGTGATGTCGTGCTGATGATGATGTCAAAATGGGTTTGTGATGTCACAATGAGTTTGCAATATCACAATCAAATTTCCAATTTCAATTGCAACTAGTTCACAAGGAGGATACTGTAATAATCAGCAGGGCACTGATAATCTATAGGGGTCCAATAATCAGTGTGGCCACATCTCCTGGCCAGCTGGAGAGGGCAGGGCATTCTGTGGGAGGGGCTGGAACTTTAATCACCAGGAGTTGAGCTGTTAAGAAGTGATTGGGCTGTGGGGAGCTTGGGATATGATAGTTGAAAACTGTTAGCAGTTGGAGTGGAGAAGGGGTACAAACTTTATATATGCTGCTTGTTCACAGCAATGGAAGGGGAGATTAAAATTGAAAAGACCTGGAAGGAAGGAAGTGGTGTGATAACAGATGTGGAAAGAGCTGGGAGGAGAAGAATTTGAGGGAGAGCAGGAGGTGAAGGATGGCAACTGACGACCCAGGCAAAGCAGTTCAGGCCTGTGGAGAGTAGAGAGGCCTGAAGAGAAGAAGGAACTGGTAGAAGGGATAAAGGGAAAGACTTCAATGAAGTATAGGTCTTTAGCGAAGGAGAGACAAAGGTAAGGGGAAAAAAAGGCTTGCCCTTTGATATTTGGAGCTTTGGATATCATAATTTTGGGGTTCGGTGGTTTGGAGAACATTTATTATATTAAATGTGTCTAGATCGATTCTCTTGAACATTAGAGGTCCGAATTTTTGGAGACCCCATGAAGATTAATCCGTTTGGATGGCATCAGGCCTTGGCCTGAGGGGAAAATCCCTATAGGTGAGAGTGTCAGCCTTCAAGGCCTCAAGTGTTTGTCTCCAGAGGAGCAACATAGACAAAAGTCATATAGGTACCTCTAGGGGTGCGTCTGGGCAAGCTTGCAAGCCTGTTTTTGGGACCCCTTCTAGAGGTCATTTGTGGCTTTCTTGGGAAGCCATCTGAGAACTCTTTGAGAGGTCATGAGTGACTTCCTTGGGAAGCTATCTGGAACCTCCTTAAGAGGTCATGTATTGCTTCCTTAGGAAGCCATCTGGAACTTCATCAAGCGTGTATCTGCAATTTCCTTGAGAAGCTATCTGAGACCTACCCTGGAGGTCATGTTGGGCCTTGTCCAGTGGTCATCTTGGACTTTCTCCAGAGGTCATCTGTGGCTTCCTCAGGAGGCCAGCTGACACCTATTCAAAAGTAGTCATTGGGGCTTCCTTAAGAGGCAAGTTAGGACGACCTCCTGAGGACATGTGGAGCTTCTTTGGGAGGTCATCTCAGGTTACCTTTATGAAAAATCTGACTGTCTTCAGACATCATTTGGGAATTCCTTGAGAAGCTATATAGGACCTTTTCTGGAGGTCATCTGTCGCTTACTCAAGAGGGTTATCTGGAACCTCCTTTGGAGTTCATATGTGGCCTCCTTGACTGGCCATCTGGGACTTACTCAAGAGGTAATCTCATCCTCATTGAGAGGACGTCTGGGGCCTCATTTTGAGGTCATCTGACACTTCTTTGGGAAGCCGTTTGGAACCTCCAGGAGAGGTAATATAGGGCCTCCTAGGGAGGATATATGTGACATCCTCCAGAGGTCATCTGCAGCATCCTCAAGAGGCAATCTGGGATGTTCTCTCTGTCATCTCAGATCTCTGTAGAGTCAAAATTGAGTGGTCTGGGACTTGTGGGTTAAGTGTTTGTGGCTATTGGTCTGTGTGTGTATGCTGATAGTTCGATCTGTGTCCTGTATGCACCTCTGTTTACTCCTTTTCTCAGGATGGCAGAACAGGCCTAAAGTTGTCATATCCAAAAAAATATTCTCCCCCAGTGTTACAGAATCCTTCAGATGATGATGCACTGATATACTCTCTCTCCTATTCTTTGCCATCACCACCTGTAATCTTAAGTCCTCCCATACCAAAAGTGGTTACTTGTACCAGCCTGAGGTGGTACAACATGCTATGTTACCCTTATTACCCTTGAGACAGAAACATGGAAGAGATGGTAGGCAGGACCCTTTCTAATATATTTTCCCTTTACAGCTAGTGACCTGTATACCTGGAAACAGAAAAATACATCCTTTTCAGAAAAAATAAAACCAGGGGCTCATTCCCTCATTAGAGACAGTAATTTTCACACACAAGCACATCTGAGATGAGTGTCAGCAAATTTTACAGGTGTGTTTCACCTGGTAGTAAAGGGAGTAAGTCCTGCTCAGTGACTTAAATATGGTCCTTCGACCACACAGTAGCCCCACTATTGAACCAGACCTTTTGGAACAAGTCTTTCCTGAGACTTACTCAAGCTGAAACTAACAGCTATCGAGGTATGGAGGTGCTTACCAATTATTGCCAGGTTTGGTTAGCAGGGATAACACAGTGGCTAGAAAGCCAAGTCATCAATCTAAGGTGAGTGAGATGGGACAGTTCCCCAGTGAGTACTCTAATGATTTTCTGGAACTTCTCCCAGAAACCTATAAGACCTATAGGCCTGGCCTATAGATCTTGAAGACCTGGAGAATCAAAGATCCCTAAATATGGCCTTTGTTACCCAGTCGGCCACAGAGATTAGAAGAAAGCTTCAAAAGTTAAAAGGTTTTGAGGGAAAGGTGCATTCTAAGTTGGAAGTGGTTTGCCCAGTGGGTTTTTGATAACAGAGGTACCCTGTAAAAAAAGAGTCTAAGAAGGGAGTTTGAATTTTTGGTAGGAGCACCAGAATACGGATCAAGAAACCTTTGGCAAAGACAGTACAATCGATTTGAAAATGACAGTAGGAAACTAAACCTGTAGGACTAAACCAGTGTGCTTATTGCAAGCAAAACGGACATTGGGGAAAGGAATGTCCAAGCAGGAGAAAGATAGAAAATGACAGGGTAAATAATCACATTAACCACCTGGAAAATGTATTCATTTCTCTGGAGAAACATGCAAAAGAGCTTTGGGTCCCCAATTCCAACTTTGTTCAATTTAAAAAGTAGGCCTCTGAACTTAAGAAGAAATGTGGTAAAGAAAAAATTCACCCACTTCTAACTCAAAACACAGGCTTATAAAAGACTGAATCTCCTATAGGTGCCAGTCAAAACCCACCAAGAGGGTAAAAGCACATAGAGCACACAGGAGAAAATAGAGATAATTATTTAACATGAAGAAAAGATTTGAAGATATAAATTAGGAACTTGTGAGAGTCAAAAATGAGAAGAAAATCCTCAAAAGGAACCTAGAAAACACCCAGAATCAAATGAAATTCAAGTACATTAGCCTGGGTAAGCATGAGGAAAATTAGGGGACTACAGGTCAGAGGCCAACAGAAGCACAGGACAGCAATGCTGCCATCCTTGCTAACCACAAGTGAGGCCAAGTAAAGATCTGGATGCTGCATTAAGAAATCATAGCCATGCAAAAGGAGCTAGACCTGATATAAGAATGTATTAGGGTGAAGTACATGTTGATTATAAGCTTTGAAGAGTGTCACCAGAAATTCAAGGCAACAGAGAAAGAAGGAAAGAGTAGTTAGCAGAGAAGACAGGGAAGTGCTGTGTCATAGAAGATCAGGCCAAGAAAAGTGTACAGGAAAATATCAGGCTGAAGAAAGAGATTGTTAATCTTCAGAAAGATTTAAAGGACCACATGCTCTGATTGAGAAGGCTGGGGAAAGGGAAAGATCATTGGGAAGAAAAGCAGAAAAGCTCAACAAACAGTTGAAAGATCTGTCACAAAATTACACTGAAGAGGAAAACCAGAAAGAGAAAATACTAGAGTAAAAGGCCAAAAAGACTGCTGAGACCTTCACCATAAATGTAATGCAGAAGCATCGAGTCCCTATGGAACAGATGGAGGTGGGAAAAAATACCTCTCAGTAGCACCTTTTTGAACTTAAGTGAGTAGTTGAAGAGCAAGCAAAGGTGATGTGAGAAGGAGCAGCAGTTGACCAGTCAAAGGAACTCTCCTGTGACCCTGTCAAAATACTTGCAGGCTAAGGAGCACATTGAGAAGGAGAGTAAGATAATGAAAGCAAGTTTGAGAGAAAAGGAGGAGAATAAAATGGAAGAAGTTTCCAAAGTTCAGCGTACTATAAAGGAGTGAAACTAGAGACCCTAAGAAACAGGGAAACATCTGAGCTGATCAGGTAGCTTGGGAGACCACTCTAAAACCAGTGGGATCTCTAGAGCTACTAGTCGTTAAGATTAAAAGAAGAAGCAAAAACAGTAGTAATAAGTGTGCAAATGTTGACACTGAACTTGTGAAAAATGCATGCAGGCTCAAGCTTTCTGTCAGTTTACATGTATATATTTGCACCCTGGTATATTGCCCCGGGCCTCTGATTATAACTGTTTGAAAACCAGTGGGACCTCAGCCTGACAATCCTTTGTAATGTGTGTAGGTAATTTCCAACAGGTAAATGCTGAAAAGCTGGAACGTATGGAAACAATTCATATGTGAGGAACCTCAGATGGTGAATTTGGGTTCACCGAGGTAAAGGCTGGAAAGTATGGTTATTGGTATCTGTTACTAATTGTGGACACTTTTTCAGGCTGAGCTGAGGCATGTGATAGTTTCTTGATTTGGCTTACCTTTAGCTATGGGGTCCAAAGATGCCCCTTCATTCAAGGCCACATTTCTCAATTATTAACTAACGCCCTAGGAATAAATTGGAAGTTACAATCCATTTATAGATCTCAGAATTCAAGGGACTAGAAAGAATGAATATCACCTTAAAGGAAACATTAACTAAATTAAATACAGGGACTGGCCATGGCTAGGTAAGCCTCCTGAACTTTGCTCTCCTTCGAGCAATATGTAGCCCTTATGTTAAAGGATTTAATACCTTTGAAATACTTTATGGTAGACCACCCCCTTTGGTTGCTAAACTTGGGAAGGCTATATTAACATAAATGTTAATATACAATCTGCAGGCTTTACAACATATTCTTTTATGTACCTATCCTTTGGTAACCAAGGCCCACAGGCCACCTAAGAAAAACTCCACCTGCAGGGGAGGGGTCAAGATGGCTATGGAACAGCAGGGAAACACCATAGCTCTCTCTAACCAAATACAGATTTCAATTCTCTGTTTCTCCAAGTGACCCACCAGAAAAAGGGCGATTACTCAGAGAGCTACAGGAAGTGAAAAAGGAAAGGGAAAAACTTACACAGACATTAAAGTGGGAAGACCCTTCCCAAATCCCTTGTTGTTGATGGGGCTCCACGCTGAGCAGCTTAAGTGGCAGGGCTTCTTACCAGGCTGCTTATGTGGCCCCGGCTCTGGACTTCAGAGGACCACACACTCTCAAGCATCCCAAGGCTTCCAGAAGACTCCGAAGAGTCTGAATAGCATGTGGTGTTCTCTTCATCAGCTACCTAATGAAACCTATCTATTTAATATACCTTATATATGGTGCTCTGTCTCGGATGGGGTTTTTGAGTTGGCAATGTTAGAATTTCCTAACCACCCTCTTTCTGCAAACCAAAATGCCTTGAGACACCACACGAGACTTTTCACCAATACCATTGCTGGCCTTGACATCCACGTCCACACCACTTCTCTACTCTGGTGAGTGAAACTAGTCTCTATGGCTCTCTGTTTCTCAATCTCTTTTTAGAGGTGCCACCAAGCCAAAGAGCTCCTCTGGCCTTTAGCCGAAAGGCTGGTCACTCTGAAGCCGAGGATGCTTGGTTTGGGGGCTTGGACATTTCTCTCTAGAGGGCTCTGAGGGAAGATGGGATGCCACTTCTGCCTGGTCAGCTCTCCTTCATTCACCAGACTGACTGTCCTACACATTTAATAGGGTTCTGCGAGCCATGCCTGAACAGTGAAACCCCTCTGAAATGCTTCCTGCACTCCCTGGATAGACGGCACACCTAATATTTTTATGCTGTTGTCAGATTTAGATAACTTTTGCCTCTGCATTGGTCGAAGTCTGTTTAGTTTCAGACTCCCTTTGATCTCTGCTATTCATGTCCAACTTTCCATATATCTCCCTTTCTTTTCTACAACTTTTTGGATTGTGCCCTGAAGAGTGCTACATGGGCTGGGTCCTGGGGACCCCTCTAGTTCCCTACCAAAGGCTGGCCAAACAAGGCTTGATTTTTTGTTGTTTTTCTTTGCATTTTTTCAGAAATTTGCCAACTTGAGTTTGCCATCTTGGCCACATAGTGGGTTAAGGGATTGGCCCCATCCAACCCGTACACTTCCACCAAGCTTACTACTCCTCCTTTCATCTATTTCTAATGTGCCTTGCTAAAAAGTTGCTCTTTTCACAGACACTGATAACTGATGCCCAACCATCTGATGTGATTTGTTAGCAAAGATGTCTAAATATTGTTGTCAAAAATTTTAAGTTTTGAGTTTTGCCTTTTTTTTTTTGTGTTGTGTAGTTTGGTACTGACTATGTATGTGATTATAAAATATTGAGTATATCTTTGCTAAGATTCTCACGTCTAATGAGTTTTGTCATTGCAGAATATTTGGTCAATTCTTGATAAGAACCAGGTAAGCCCTACTTATTCTATTTGATCTCCTTTTGCTTTAATTAGAAATAACAAAGGGTTTTTGTGGCAAAGATTGCAGTTCAAAGCCAGCCCAGGCCAAAAAATCCCTCAGACTCCATCACCCAACTAACCTGCAAAGACAGGCTGGAAGCATAGCTCGAGCCTCTTATCTCTAAGCAGCAAACACTGCAAGTGGTACTATAACTCAAAGTGGTAGTGTGCTAGCCTTGAGCAGAAGTGCTCAGGGACAGTGCCTAGGCCTTAAGTACAAACCTCCTTGAATACCAACTGGGGCAAACCATTCCAAAAATGATCACCTAGACTCGGCCGGTCTGGGGATCATGGAGAGGAGTAAGAGGTGATGATATCACATCAGCCACTTTGTGCCTGCCCTTTCAAAATATACCAGAGCCTGGAGATCAATAGAAGTAAGAAGGCTGCCCATCTAATGTTCATTCCTTTCTAACTTTCAATTGGACAGGAATTTATATTCTTGCCTTTGTCACTTGTCTTCTTCTCTACCTAGTCGCCAGATGTCAGAAATAGCTAGGAACATTTCTACCAACATTTTCAGCCCCAAGTCCTTCCTCTTGCCATTTATTTGCTCTCTAGTATTTTTTTTTTTTTTTTTGTCGGTCATGGGGCTTGAACTCTGGGCCTGGGCGCTGTCCCTCAGCCCTTCAGCTCAAGGCGAGCACTCTACCACTTGAGCTACAGCGCCACTTCCGGTTTTCTGGTGGTTTATTGGAGATAGGAGTCTCACGGTCTCTACTGCCCTGGCTGGCTTTGATCCGCGATCCTCAGATCTCAGCCTCCTGAGTAGCTAGGATTACAGGCGTGAGCCACCAGCGCCCGGCTTCTAGGATTTTTTTCAGTCCCTCAATGCCTCATGAGTCTTCTCCAGACTTCATCCAAGACTCCAGACTTCATCTAAGGACTCAATGCCCAAGTGACAGTTGTTGCCTGCTTCCTTCGCCCAGAGGGGACCACATCTCACCCTTTTACCTCTTCCCAAACCCAGGCAGGCACTCATCATAGAAAAAGAAATATAGGCCCATTTCTTTGATGAACATTGATGCAAAGCTCCTCAACAAAATTTTGACCAATCGAATTCAACAATTCCTCCAAAAAAATACACAACGATTAAACAGGATTTATTTCAGGGATGCAAATATATGCAATCAATATACGCAAATCAATTAAAATATTTCATCACATCAACAAGAGCAAGGATAAGAAATTCATGATTATCTCAATGGATGTCGAAAAAGCATTTGACAAGATCCAACACCCTTTTATGATGAAAGCTCTGGGAAAACTATGAATCTGGGTAACATGCCTCAATACAATAAAGGATGTATTTGACAAACCTACAGCCAGCATTATACTTAATGGTGGAAAACTAAAGCCATTTCCTCTTAACTCAGGAACAAAACAAGAATGTCCACTCTCTCCACTTCTCTTCAACCTACTATTAGAATGCCTAGCTACAGCAATAAGACAATATGCAAACATAAATGGGATCCAAATGGGGAAAGAAGAAGTAAAACTCTCCCTCTTTGCAGATGACATGATCTTGCATTTAAGAATCCCTTGAACTCCACTCCCAAATTACTCATGCTGATTCAAAACTTTAGCAGAGTAGCAAGGTATAAAATTAAATCTTAAAAATCAATAGCTTTTCTGTATGCCAACATGAGAAAAGTGTGGCTAAAATCAGGAAAGCAACTCCATTCGTAATAGCCCCCCAAAAATAAAATACCTAGGAATTAACTTATTCAAAGTAGTAAAGGAACTTTATGAAGAAAACATTAAAAACCTGAAAAAGGAATTCAAAACAGAACTTAGAAAGTGGAAAAACCTCCCATGCTCCTGGATTGGAAGGATCAACATTGTGAAAACGCCAATACTTCCCAACGCTATCTACAAATTCAATGCGATACCTATCAATATTCTATCCTCATTCGTCAAGGAAATAGAAGAGGCAATCCAAAAATTCACATGGAAAAATAAAAGACCTCGAATAGCAAAAATGAACCTTAACAAAAAGAACAGTGCTGGGGGAATATCAATACCAAATTTCAAACTCTACTACAAAACCATAGTAATCAAAACAGATTGGTACTGGCACAATAACAGACCTCAGGACCAATGGAATAGAACTGAAAACCCAGAAATTTACCCATGGATCTATAGCTCCCTTCGATAAGGGAGCTAAAAAAATAGAATGGAAGAAACACAGCCTCTTCAGTAAATGTTGCTGGTAAAATTGGTCAATCACTTGTAGAAAACTAAAGCTAGATCCTTATATATCACCCTGCACAAGAAACAACTCCAAATTACTGGACAATATAAGAGATACACTATGTCTCCTTGGCACAGGTTGAAATTTTCTTAATAGAGACCAAGAAACACAACAAATCAAAGAAAGGTTGGACAAATGGGATTGCATGAAATTGCAGAGCTTCTGCATGGCAAAGGACAAAAGTAGCAAGATCAATAGAAAACCCACGGATTGGAAGAACATTTTCTCTAGCCATACAATGGACAAGGTGTATCTAAAATACACCTGGAACTCAAAAAATTAAATCCTCCAATAACAAATCCTCAAAGAAACAACTGCCCAATAAATAAGTGGGCTAAAGATGTATAGAAAAACTTCTCTGATGAAGAAAGAAAGATAGCCAATAGACACATGAAGAAATGCTCAATCTCCCTAACCATAAAAGAAATGCAAATCTAAACAACACTGAGATACTACCTCACCCCAGTTAGAATGGCTATAGTCAAGAATTCTAATAGGGCTGGGAAGGTGGCTCAGTGGTAGAGCGCTTGCCTTGCATGCTCGAGGCCCTGGGTTCGATTCCTCAGCACCACATAAGCAAAAAGAAAAAATAGCCGGAAATAGTGCTGTGGCTCAAGTGGTAGAGCGCTAGCCTTGAGCTGAAGAGCTGAGGGACAGCACCCAGGCCCAGAGTTCAGGCCCAACGACCGGACCCCCCCCCGAAAAAAAAGAACTCTAATAACAACCGAAGCTGGAGGGGATGTTGGTGGGAATGAAAACTTGTTCAACCAGTTTGTAAAGAAGTATGGATGTTCCTCAAAAGACATAGAGCTCGCTGATGACCCAGTACTCCCATGACATTTACCCAAATGATCACAAAGAAGACCATGCTAAAGCTACCAGCACAAATGTATTTATTGCAGCATTATTTTTTGGGGGGGTCCATGGTGGGGCCTGAATTCTGGGCCTATGAGCTGTCCCTTAGCTCTTTAGCTCAAGACTAACGCTCTAACACTTGAGCCACAGCACCACTTCCGGCTTTTTTTTTCTTTTTGCTTATGTGGTGCTGGGGAATCGAACCCAGGGCTTCATGCATGCAAGGCAAGCGCTCTACCACTGAGCCACCTTCCCATCCCATACTGCAGTATTATTTACCATAGCTAAGATATGGAACCAACCCAGATGCCCTTCAGTAGATGAATGGATCAAGAAAATGTGAGATATATATGTGAGATATATATACAATGGAATTCTATGCCTCCATCAGAAAGAATAGCATTGCCCCATTTGTAAGGAAATGGAAAGCCTCAGAAAAAAATATATTAAGTGAAATAATCCAGGCCCAAAGAAACAAAGGTCCTATGGTTTCCATTATTTGTAATATCCAATATATGTCTGAGACAAACTGTAACAGTTAGACAAGTTGATGTTAGGTGAAATGAACCCCAAGATACTCAATTTTTTTTCTTTTCTGCTATTTTTTCCAGTGTATTTATAAGATGATTTTTTGTTGCTTTGTATGTCCCTACCCCACAGTATAACCCCTATTTTCACTGTATTTGATGTTGGTATAATTTGTGGAGGGAATAGGAAAAACAAATTGGGATACAGGTGAACCTATTGCAACAATGACATATACAAGGCATTATATCGAAAACCAAAGTTTACAACTTTGTCATGTGGGAGAGGGGCGGATAGGCCCAGAAGGGGAGATGGGAGGGGATAGGAAGGGGAAACAAAGGAGGAGGCAACAATGTTGATAGGAAATGTACTAATTACCTTGTTCATGTAATTGTAACCCCTCTGTATGTATTTTCATAATAAAAAATCATGAAATAATAAAGTCAAAGTCCATGTCAATTTATTTTTTTTGGATCCTGTCGTGGGGCCTGAACTCTGGGCCTGGGCACTGTCTCTCAGCTTTTCGGCTCAAGGCTAGCACTCTACTACTTGAGCCACAGTGCCACTTCCGGCTTTTTTTCTTTTTGCTTGTGGGGTGCTGAGGAATCGAACCCAGGGCCTCATGCATGCAAGGCAAGCGCTCTACCACTGAGCCACCTTCCCATCCCCCATGTCAATACTTTTGTCCGTCATGGGGTTTGAACTCTGGTCCTGGGCACTATCCCTCAGTTCTTCAGCTCAAGGATACCATTGTATGAATTGAGGCACAGTGCTATTATTAGTTTTCAAGAGATATATTGGAGATAAGAGTCTCTCAGACTTTTCTTCCCAAGCTGGTTTTGAACCACTATCCTCAAATCCCAGACTTTTGGGTAGCTAGGATTACAGGCAGGAGCCACCAGAGCGCAGATCCAAGACAATTTTTTTTTTTTTTGTCGGTCGTGGGGCTTCAACTCTGGGCCTGGGCGCTGTCCCTCAGCTCTTCAGCTCAAGGCGAGCGCTCTACCACTTGAGCCAAAGGGCCACTTCCGGTTTTCTGGTGGTTTATTGGAGATAGGAGTCTCATGGTCTCTCCTGCCCGAGCTGGCTTTGAACCGCGATCCTCAGATCTCAGCCTCCTGAGTAGCTAGGATTACAGGCTTCAGCCACCAGCGCTCGGCTCAAAGACAATTTTTAAAAACAAACTTACAGAAACTTCTGTCTTTTTCCAGTAAATAATCTTATTTTTGAGCATTAGTTTATAACTATGAGTTATTTTTAGATGTAATTGAATTTTTTAATAGAATCAAATATAACTTTTACTATTACTCAATATCTCACAAAAATCTACAGTAATTGACTTTCCCCAAAGTTAATTATTACATACTATATTACTCACTATTATTATTACACTCTATGTTACATATAGTGTGAAGTGAAAATAGTTTGGACCATTTCATATAAATTAGTAGATGCTATTTTAGCATTATAAATTCACATCTGTGATTTTAAACGAAGGAAAGATTTTCGAGTTAAAATGAATATGAATGTGTAGTGTGTCCCAAATGAACCAAAAATTCTAAGTTCATACAGACAAAATTATTTTCTTTTCACTAAAGACTTTGAAGTAATATTATTGGAAATTGTGAGGCAAGAGGAGGAAGAATTCAAATCATATCAAAATATGTCTCTGTTATTCTGCTACCCCCTCCACTATGAAGACCTGTCCATTCCCAGTTGTCACAAAATTTCAAATGTTTCTCTTAGAATTGTATTAGGAAGCAGTCTTAATCACTGATTCTTTCTGTACTCTCTGTTATATGAAACAAAATATAGACAAAAAACAATTGTAATAAAATGCACACATATGTTGAAGTCACCACAACTGGAAAAACAACCAACAAAGTAGAACTCCCCCACGAACAAAAACATGTTGTGCCCAGGTTTTTTATGCACAAAAACCTCAAATACATGTTAACTTGGAGGAGAGCCATAAATATAACTGTGTCTTAGAAATACGGTTGTGTTAATTTGTAATTAAATTCATCTAGATGAACCTAATATAGCAAATCCCTTGATTGGATCAAATTGTTTAAAACAAATGTGACTATGCAGAGTGAGATCTGCACATATTTAAAAGAAAAATCATGACATGTTTAAACAATTCAGAAAGGCAATGAATAAGTACAATAGTATCCATATTGAGAACGAATTCCTGCTGATTTAACAAGAAAAAATGTGCAAATAATAGAATCTGAGCAGTGTAGCTGAGTGTACATAATTTTAAACTACTCCAAATTACACCTTGTAGAAGACTGGATGTGGCTTATCTAAAGGAACACATTAACACATGATATAAATGAAATTAAAAATCTCATGAAAAGAGAGAAGTAGTTTGTGGAAAGTAATAGTTTAATAAATAGTGGTCAAAATCTTTTTTTTTTTTTTTGGGTCCGGTCGTGGGGCCTGAACTCGGGGCCTGGGCGCTGTCCCTCAGCTCTTCAGCTCAAGGCTAGCGCTCTACCACTAGCTACAGCGCCACTTCCGGCTTTTTTCTTTTTTCTTATGTGGTGCTGAGGAATCGAACCCAGGGCCTTGAGCATGCAAGGCAAGCGCTCTACCACTGAGCCACCTTCCCAGCCCTGGTCAAAATCTTTTAAGCACTGACAAAATTGCATACCTATTTAGTTAGATACAAAAAAAGACCCAAGTTACTCGAGCTGATTTGAAACTTTGGCAAAGTAGAAGGATACATCTGTAACATTATTATGGATGTTAACTCTGGCATGGAATTCATTTCCTCTTTTATCTGACAAATGAATATATGAAAGAACATAACTTCTCCAACTAAATATCAAGACCTAACTAAACATATAACCAGAAAAGTTATCATGTAAGTCATATTGCAACTTGGGTAAAAGAAAAATCAGTCGTACTGATTCTGTATTTATAGTAAATGCTGTTTTCTTTTTCCAAAAGTTATTTAGTTTAGCTTGCATTTTTATACCATTGTGTTACATGATGTATATCTTGGTAACGAATTTTGGATGCCTCCTTAAATTTTGTTCTGAGTATAATGTCTCACTTCAGTTCATAACCCATGAAATGATGATGATTACAAAAAATTCTAATAAGCACTGTTTATAATACACAAAATCTCATAAGCATGACAACAGTACGCATTGGTTAACATTTTGATATCATCGTCTCATGACTGATGAGGCCTATGTGCATGAGTACCATTGTACCTAGATTTCTCAGCCTAAATTTAGCCACTGTTAAAAAATGTTTATATCTTTATTTGTCACCCATCAGATATTAAATCTGCGTATAAAGCCTAAGGAAAATTATAAAGAATTTAGCTTTTTTGTATATAAAGTAAACAAAATGCAGCATAGAGTCACTCACTGGTTTAAAGTCAACCTATATCTCCAAAACCCGCTAAGCATTTCCTTACAATGTGTACTATTCTCATGAAGGGAATGGGGAATGTGAGAATAGGACTAACCAAGCATTGTCTTCAAATATACATAATTTGGCTTTACCTCTACATTTCGCTATAAGCATTTCAGATAAAAACTCTTCCGACATAATATATCCTAGTTTCATATATCAAACTACATTCAGAAAATGGTATATACCAATTAACTAAAGAATGTCCTGGCAGAAAAAAATGACATCTCTAAATTATGTGACTCCCAATTCTTAGGTATTTCATTATGCCTCCATTTAATGAATGTGATTGTTTAAGTGCTTCATGAAGTATTAATTAAAACTGATCAGATTACTATAATAAAATTGTGTATAAATTTATCCTAGAATAATCCAGGAACTGCCCGCTCAATCATGACATATATAACTTTCCATTAGTATTCATATGGATAGGAATGAGTTTCTTAGGATCTTCTGCCATTTGGAGGTGGCAGGACCAGGATTGGAACAGTGGTCTCCACATCCCACCACGTAAACCTGAGGATAGGGAACTCACTGGTCTGTCCAAGAATATCAGCAAAACCAGTGATTAGGCAGGCACCAGTGGCTCTCAGCAGTCCTCCTTGATACTTACAAGGCTGTGATAGGAGGATCATGGTCAAATTCACCCTAGGCAGGAAAGTCCTTGAGATCACTGTCCAACTTTATTGCCATCAAGGCCAGAAGTTAGCCATATGGCTCCTGTGGTAGAGGGCTAGCCTTAAACAAAAGCAGCTCAAGGACTGTGCCCTGCTCCTGAGTTCAAGGTTCGGGACTGGAAACAAAAAGACATACAGAACAATCTGTGCAGCCATCGGACTAAAGCAGGTCACCCTCAACAGCCTTTTTTGCAATTTATTATGAGGCCAATGCAGGAACAGTCACAAACCAGGCAGGTGAAGAGAAGATCAGGTTTCTCAGAAGTGACCTATATTCAGAAAATTAAACTTGGGGACGTAAAATGGCAGCATCCTTATGTAAAAACTACCATTAAGAAAAAGATGAGGGGGCTGGGAAGGTGGCTCAATGTTAGAGTGCTTGCCTTGCATGCCTGAGGCCCTTGGTTCGATTCCTCAGCATCACATAAGAAAAAGGAACAAAAGCTGGAAGTGGCGCTGTGTTTCAAGTGGTAGAGTGCTAGCCTTGAGCTGAAGAGCTGAGGGACAGCGCCCAGGCCCAAAGTTCAGGTCCCATGACCGGACCCAATAAAGAAAAAAAAAGAAAAAGATGGGGGAGGGGAATGCGGATTAGTGAGAGAGTCCTTGCCTAGCTTTCAAGGAGCTCTGGGTTCGATTCCTTAGTAGCACATCCACAGAAAAAGCCAGAATTGGTGCTGTGGCTCAAGTTGTAGAGTTCTAGAACCAATGCCCAGGCCTTGAGTTCAACCCAACAAATGGCAAAGAGATAGCCAGGTAAGTAGGTAGGTAGGTATGTAGGTAGGTAGATAGATAGATGATAGATGATAGATAGATTGATAGATAGATAGATAGACAGATAGATAGATAGATAGATAGATAGATAGATAGATAGATAGATAGATAGGTAGATAGGTAGATAGGTAGATAGGCAGATAGGTAGATAGGCAGATAGATAGATAGATAGATAGATAGATAGATAGATAGATAGATAGATAGATAGATAGATAGATAGATAGATAGATAGATAGATAGATAGATAGATAGATAG
The DNA here is from genome assembly GCF_019054845.1 of Dipodomys spectabilis. Taxonomy (NCBI): domain Eukaryota; kingdom Metazoa; phylum Chordata; class Mammalia; order Rodentia; family Heteromyidae; genus Dipodomys; species Dipodomys spectabilis. Next base: position 2,013,879 of record NW_024870847.1, read on the forward strand.
ATAGATAGATAGATAGATAGATAGATAGATAGATAGATAGATAGATGAATCTGGTCTTGGTTGTCAGGAGGAAAGAAGGGAACAAGTCCCAGTCATGAGGTGTTCTGCAGTGTGCCAGACCACGAGCATCACCTTCAAACAACTACAGAGCAGGAAGATGGTCTCTTTCCCACTTCTCAGGCAGGGCCCCAGAGTCCAGAGGGCAGAGGTAGGTTGTAACTCAGGTGCTTGGAAACAGAAGAGAAAAGGCCATGCCTCTCCTTGGACTGTGGATTTACATTAATGATGGGGAGAATGAAGGAAGGAGATTGGTCTGGTAGAGGTAGAAGGGCCTTCAAATCTGACAGATGGAGAGTCAAGAACGCACTCCCTAAGACCAAAGAGCAGGGTTTTTCTACTCTGTTCCTCCCCTCTCCAGCACTAAACTGGCTCTCTATTAGTATCCTAAAGATAGCCTGAAGTTCCTTCACCTGAGGGAGGAAGGTTAATTAGTCATTGTTTGAAGAGTCTGAGAAAAGCCTGACTTTGTTGTAACTCTAAAAAATATTTCCAGTTTCCCCTCATGGCTGGCCGTGCCTGGAATGAATGAAGTCGTTTTGCAGCTTACTTCCCTGTTGAGTGTGTACATTCTGCCTCGTAATCCTGTAGGCCTAGGTCTCTTCACCTAGCTTGGCTTTTGCAACTGTTTTCTGCCTTCAAATACAGTGTTACAGCTTTTTCTGAGTTGTTGCACTGATGAGTCAAAGTCTGGCATCCATGAATGCTGAGCAAGCTCTCTACCAGTAAGACAAATTTCTAGCCCCACCCTTACAATTTTATCCCTCAAATTGCCTATCCTCAAGAAAAGGCTTCTAAGTATAACTCATCTAAAGAAATTCCTATAGGAAGGTGTCCAAAGATAAATAAGACAAAGATCCTACTTGCGAGAGACTGTGAACATGTGAAGACTGTGACAAATGCTTCCATTTAATTATGTATCATGTTCAACACTTAAAAAGTATTAATGAAAAACGAGTCAATGTCCTAAATTATTGTGTATAATTTTATAATAAATGTACAACCTGTACTAAATATTATGTGTATAATAACACTAAATACCATAAACAATAAATAAATGAATCAAGTAAAAAGTAAAATAAATGCAAAGTCAATAATAAAAATCATAATATGTAAACTTACATATGTAAATATATATCATATATTACACCTATATAGAAATATTTTTCCATTGCAGGGCCTTCATTCAGACCCTGGTATCTCTAGTCTGAATTTCTTTTCCTCAAGGACAGTGAGTTTTGCCTTCACCCATGGTGCAAAAGATTTACCTGGATGGTGAGATCAAATCCCAGCAATGATGGAAATACTGGCCCCAGTTCCAAGACAATGACTTAATTTTTTTAATGGAAGCAGTTATGTTTATTCAGTTCCATACTGAACATTAAAAAAAGCAGTGTAGAATTTTGTACATCTATTTAGACAACTTTCCCTTACCCCCAAAATTTTTCTCTGAGCACTATTTTTTTTCAATTTGTATTGTAAAAAAGTTGTACAGAGAAGTTACAGTTAAACGATCAAGGTAATGAGTACATTTCCTATTGAACATTCTTGCCTCCTTCTTTGTTTTCCCCCTACCATGCCTTCCTTCCCATCTCCACAATTTTTGGCTTTTCATGGGGTTTGATCTCAAGAAGTGGCAACTCTGCACTTTCCCAAACATTGCGACAGATTTACCAAGACCTTGAGCTCAAATCCCAGTCTAGGAAAGAAAATTGGCAGAAATTCCAAACCAGGGAGCTTTATTTCTTTTTTAATTTAGTTAAATATTTAATTAATTTTTTATTTATTCTTTATTTTGACAACACAGGACTTGAACTCAGGGCTTTGCAACCCTGTTTCAGCTTCGATAGCCCTAGGCTGGGGTGAAGCCTCTGGACCCATAGCCGATCCTGGGATCCTAGGCCCAGATGGCTTGCAGGAAGAAAAAAAGTAGGATAGAACAAAAAGTGGTGAGCTGCAGAGGGCTGGGGGTTTTACATTTTTTTCTTTGCATGGTGAACATCCTAGGTCTGAATGATACGGTTGCAAAGTGGACCTTACCTGCCATTGCTGAAGGCTGGCGGGCTATCAGTGAAGCCATAGGCCATCTTGTCAATATAGGTCCTGGTTTCAAATCCCAGTCCTGACACCTACCAATGGCAGATCAGAAGAGACTCGTTCCTATGCATAGGAATACCAGTTGAAAGAGTAGTTCATGCTTCAGTCTAGTCTAAAATTGGATGCAATAATCCTAGGAACCTGATTGATCCTAATGAATAGTTTATTAAGCATGAAAAGAATAATATTCCTTTAATGGCACTATAATAAATGACTAAGAGTTGGTAGGAACATAGTAGGTGTAGCTAGACGGCTCTGGCACTCTTTATCAACACATATTTATTTGTATAGCATCATCTGCCTATCCATGTATCACTGTTTTGGCCAAACCTGGGGCTGGATATCAGCATCTGGAAGCCACCTGACAGCTTCAATGGCTAGAGGCTGCAATGCTCACAATCATCCATTCGTGAATTGGGCCTGCTAGGCCCTGAGTTCAGATCCCAGTGAAAAATTTAATCTTGGAGTAAGAAGCCGAGTGTGACACATGTTTTCCTTTTCTGGGAGAGTCCTTGGTGTCAGGCATGATGGAGAACATATCTACAAATCTAGATGCTATGTGATAGGATGTAAACAATGTTATAAATGTAGAGGTGTCATCAGAGTCAATAAAATAATTGGTAAATAAATGAATAAAACAGGAAATAAAATAACCACACCAAACACAATATAGACTGAAGATCTGTATGGAAGTATAAATCATATCTTTAAAATGTATATAAGGAGTATGTTTTCCAGGTCTGACCTTGAATTCAGGCCTAGGGAACAGGCCTGAGTTTCTTGTCTTCAAGCATGGTCAGATTCAGTTCCCTCACAGTGCTGCATATTTACACAGACCTTGAATTCAAATCCTAGGCATGGCAGAAAAAAAATGGCATGAATTGCAAACCAAGGAACTAAATAATTTTTTTTTATTGCGGGCTATTGGGGAAGCCATAGTACTGCACGGCAACATAGGCCTACAGTTCGAATCCCAGTTATGCCACTTCCAGATGTTGGGAGGTCTTAAGAGACTCGTTCTCATCCACAGGAACAACGATGGAATGTTATCAATGTCATGGTTGAATGAGTTGCTCATGAGTGACACTCATATTAAATTAGACTTCATGATATCAGTTGGCTGAGTGATTTTATTTAATATCTTATGAAGCATTAAAAGAATAATATTTTTCAGAAGGATGCAATAATTTCAGGACACTGATTTACTTAATAGTTTATTAAAGATGAAAATAATAACATTAATTACATGGAGCATAATAAATACCCAAGAATTGTAGAAATGTAGTCTATATAACTGAATAATGGATAGACTTCTCTGGTATTCTATAAACACATATATTTATTAGGGTAATACCATCTGTGTGTCAATCTGTTCTTATTTTCTCAACCCCTAGGGTTCGATCTAAGGTCCTGGGACCTGCCTATCAGCTCAATTTGCCCCAGGATGGCATGCTGACCCTCATCCATTCATGAATTTGGCTCTGTAGGCCGTGAGTTCACATGACAGCACTCCCAAACAATGAACGTGGAGTAAGAAGCTGATGGTGACACATGTTTCTTTTTCTGTGAAAGTCCTGGGTGTCAGGTATAAGTGGAATACAGATGCAGACCTATATCCTATTTAATCATGTAATCAATGTTCTATGTGCCATAATAGTCAATAAAATAAAGTCATTACATGAATGAAACAAAAAATAAAATGAATAACTACGCTGAACACAATATGGAGTCAACATATGTATATAAATATAAATCATATATTTTAAATGTACATGAATATGTTGTTTTCCAGTGCTGGGGATCAATTTCAGACCTAAGGATCACACATGAATTTCTTGATTCAAGGAGGCCAGCTTCCCCTTTCCACACTGCAACAGAGTTACCCAGACCAAGAGTTCCAATCCCAGTCCTGGCAGAAAAAATGGAAACTTTATACCATGTGATTGTTTAAATGCTACATAAAGTTTTGATTAAAATTGATCAATTTCTTTTACTATAACTGTGTATAATTTTATCCTAGAATCATTCAAAAACTGTCCATTCAGTCATAACATACATCACATTACATTCATATTCATATAGATAATAATGAGTTTCTAAGGATCTCCTGCCATTTGGAGGTGGCAGGACCAGGATTTGAACTGTGGCATCCAGCTCCCACCATTTTAACCTGTGGATAGGGAACTCACTTTTTTGTGCAAGAACAGCAAGATTAATCATTAGGCAGGTGCCAGTGGCTCTCAGCAGTCCTCCTTGATACTTACAAGGCTGTGATAGGAGGATCCTGGTCAAATTCACCCTAGGCAGGAAAGTCCTTGAGACCTCTGTCTAACTTCAGTGACAACAAAGACAGAAGTAGAGCAGTGTAGCTCTTGTGGTAGAGGGCTAGCCTTGAGCAAAGGCACCTCACAGACTGTGCCCAGATCTTGAGTTCAAGGTCTGGAACTGGCAAAAAACAGACATACACAACAATCTGTGCAGCCATCCAGCTAAAGCAGGTCATCCTCTTGTCCCCAACAGAATTGGAGAGAGTTCCCTGGGAAAGGGGCTGGGGGAGCCTCTGTCATCTTGACTCTGACCATGCTGTCTGCATCACAGGATTCCGGTCACACCCCATTCTTTCATTGTTCTTTCTAACCAATGGGATACAAGGATGGTGTCACCCCACATTCCATGCTGCCAAGCATCAAGATTCCCTCTATTGGTTGACACCACCACCAGCAGTTGAGGAAGGTAGAGGTGGCTGTGTGGTGAGCTACAGACTTGAGGCAACTTTGGAGTAGAGTAGGCAATTGATGTCCTTGTAAGTGAGTGGGAGAATAGAGGATTTCCCAGAGCCTGGGAATGTGGCCAGCCCATCTTTCCCATTCCAGTGCTCAGATGTCTGAAACAACAAGACTCCATGAGAGAGCTACGGGCAAGAATCTACTGCCAGAACACTGGCAGAAGAATCCTTCCATTAGACCTGCAACATTCAAGAAAACACTGAACACGAAAAAGGGAGGGATCCCCAAGACAAACACAACTGGGGAGGGTGATTCAAAGGAGGGTCCAGCCAAAGGTGATGCTGACTGGGGGCCTACCCTGCCTTTGAACACAGTCAAAGCCAACAGGGTCAAGAATATCAAGTATCGCAGTACCACCAAGGATCTGCAGAGGTGCTAGCGACACATGCTGCCAACCCTGGACTGCAGCCAAAGAGGAAAATCAGGCACTCTGTGCCAAGATCCAACCACTGAAGCAGGAAAAGACAGACCAGCAGGGTCGACTGGAGAAAGAGAGGGACAAGATAGCTGAGGTGCACAAAGAACCAAAAACAGAGCTAGATATCCACAAGCCACCCATACAGAGGTTGGTTTCAGCAAAAAGTGATTTACAATCTGCAACGGCCTAAGTGAAGCAGGTGGCCAATGACACAGAAATGGAGCAAGAAGCTCTCACCTGCCACATGCAGGCTGCAGAGTGGGGCATGGTGGAGGTGGAGATGGCTTTTTCTGCCATCACTGCTACACAGAAGGAGATCGAAATGTTCTTTGCACAGCTGCATGATGTGACACTTCAGTTTGAGGAAAAGTCCAGAAGCTTCAATGACCTGGAGCAAGTGAACACAGCGTTGCAGGAGAAGCTGGAAGCACTCTGGACACAGAAGAATAACAGGAAGAACAGAATCTGCAAGTTCCAACAAGTGCTGGCGGGGTGGGAGGTACTGAAGAGACTATTGGACAACCTGAGCTGTATGGTGACCTCAGAAAATCTGGAGAGAGACACCTTCACAGAGGACCTGTGCATTGACAGGTCCTCATGGAAGGAGGAGGCTCAGTGGCTGACTGACCAGGTGAACCAACTGACAGAGAAGGAGCAAAGGGAGAGGCAGGTGCTGGACCTAGAGAATGAGCTGGGGGAACTGAGCAGCAAGCTGATAGAGCCATCTCAGGCTGATTGGCAGTTGCGGCGCAGGCCTAGCACACGCAGATGGAGTTGAAGATCCTGGAGGAACAAGGTCACATCCAGGTCAAAGAAAACCAAAAGCTATGTCTCTAGACTGCGGAGCAGTGGGAGCAACTACGGATACTAGAGGAGAAGGCCAAGGGTCGGCAGGAGATCCCTGAGACCCCCATGATGCACATGGGTGTGTGCGAACCATAGCCAGAGGAATAGCTGGCCCTGCTGTGGGATGCTCTCCACAGGGTGAGCGGTGAGAAGGACCTCACCAGAATCCTGGACTCAGAGCAGCAGGTGAAGAAACATCTGTGTGAACAGCTAGATCACTTAGAGGAGAATATAGGGGAATGGAAAGTGGTGTCCGAGAGACAGGACCATGTGGTTTGGGAGCTGCAGGAGCAGCAGGATCAGTCCCTGGCCCAGCTGCAGGAGCTCAGAGCCACCTGTCAGCAGCAGATTGTCTCCAATGAGCGGCTGAACACTGAGAAGTAGGCCCTGCAGCAGCACCTGCAGAAGTAGACCCAGCTGCTGAAGCAGCTGAAGCAAGTGCAAGGCCCAACCAACTGGGGGGAACAGTTGGTGCCCCCAAAGTAGCAGGACATGGTCCAGTGCCTGGAAACCACCAGAGCACAGGAGGAGTGCCTGGAGGCCCAGCTGAGCTTCCTGTCTTTCCCTAGGGAAGGGAAAGGCATGAGCCCTGGAGAAGCAAAAGGTGAGGAGGTAACTCCCCCAGATGAGACCAAGCAGAGGCTGGAGATGTCCCCCAGACCGAGAGGGACGTGGCTCTGTGAGAGCTCTCGGAGGCTGAGATCCACAGGGGGAAACTCCTGCTGCAGGAGCGGTGGCCCTGCTGCAGGTGCCCGGCCCACCCGGCAGCAAGTGCCAGACAGAGCTGGAGCCACAGGCCCCCTGCTCTGTGAGCTGCCACCACAGCAGGTGTAGGGATAGGAAGTAGGACATGTGGGCATCCAAGAAGAAAATCTGGTTTGTCCATGACCTGTATGATGAAGTGGACTTCGATAGTCCAGCAGATAAGCTCCACCATCGATGCAGCAAGCTGTTGGCACACATATCCACTGTCGAGGAGTCCCTCATGGGGTGTAAAGAGCAGACATTCATCCGGGATGAGCTGTGTTGGGAGAAAGCCAAGCGCATGTGCTGGCTCTCCCAGGAGAAGATGGAGAAGAGAGCTGCAGGAGCTGATGTCGCTCCTCGCAGGGGAAGGACAGACAGCAGGCTCTAGCCCCCTGCCACCACCACTGCTTCAAATGACTCATGCTCTGGGGTGGGCGAAATGAGAGAGGAGCAGAAAGGTTTTGAAGAATTGCAACTTGAAGACACCTTGGAAACTGCCAAAGAAGAGGTCGGAGTTCATGAACCTGTAGATAACTCCTCCATGAAGCTCGTCCTGATGCAGATGCCCCACATCCAGAGTGGCCTGCTGCTCGCGGGCTCAGACAAGGAGTGCTCCCTCCCTTTCTTCTGTAGACTGATCTGGATGATGACTCTCTATATGACATACTGACTTTCAAAAGCCTTGGAAACCACCAGAAGTAGGTGGCAAGGTGGTCTTCTCTCAGGCCTCCATCTGCCACAAGATGGGATGGGTAAACTGTGAGTCAGGTAGGGCACAGGCTTCTGGGATGTGGCCCAAATTCAAGGGACATCTAATGGCCCATCGGTAGCCAGAGAAGAGACCCATGTTATGCTTGTCACAAACAATAAATTGTTTTCAAAAGGAAGTAAAACCTCCAACAAAAATTCGATCTTCCAGTCCGGGGCATTGAACTCAGGGCCTGACCACTGTCCCTGAGCTCTTTTGGTCAAGGCTGGCACTCTACCAGTTGAGCCCCACCTCCCCTTCAAGCTTTTTCTGTAAGGAATTGAACCCAGGGTGTCACTCATGCTAGGCGACCATCTACCACTGAGCCACATTCTCAGTTAGGATGATTCCTCTCCACCCCAAACCCATATGGCCATTCCTCAGATAAATAGGAAGTAGGGGCTAGGATGAATATGAAGCACAAGTCCGGTTCACACAGAAATACTCCTCTGACACCTCTTAGATCCACTTAGTTGAACTTTCTATTCTAACATAGGGATGAGAGTGGGAGAGGTGAGTCCCAAGAGAAGAGTATCACGAAAAGTGGCCCCGTGAGACACACAGCCTATCTCACACAAGTGGTCCTCTATATTCTGATCTTACCTGACTCAATGTGGAATCTACACTATCTCTCCACCACTTCAAGACTCAGGATGAAATAAAGGTCAGCCCTGACTTCAGCCCACACAGGTAGAAGCTCCTAATCCCAGACTGACTTCCACTTCTGACTGCCTCGAGTTAGGCTGGACCCACCACTCACCACAATGTTGGCAGTGATGACCTCATGGATGGATTCCAGGAAGAAGGTCTATGGCAAAGAGCAAAAGCAGCAGGGTGAGAAGGGTGGAAGGAGGCAGGGTGATTGCTTTGGGATCTTCTTCCTTGGAGCCCTCCCATCAACCAGATCAATGCTGACCCAAAGCATGGCCAAGGCCAGGGTGTGAGACAAGATGGAGGAGCACAGGGCTAAAGCAGGTACTGCTTTGTCTTGGAGCACTTGAAAATTCCAATTTTATTTGGCCCATACCAATCCTAAAGTCAACATGCAATGCCTCTCCTTGTTGTTGTCCATGAGCACTGTCCCTGAGCTCTTTTTCTCAAGGCTAGCACTCTACCAATTGATCCACAGGGACACTTTTGTTTTATCATGATTCATTGAGGATAAGAGTCTCACACACTTTCATGCCCAAGCTGGCTTGGCACCATGATCCACCAGATCTTAGCTTCCTGAGTATCTAGGATGGCAGGTACGAGCCGCCTGTGCCCAGCATGTGAGGCCTTTTGAAGGCATCTTGGAGGGTCTGTAAAAGGAGCTCCAAAGGGCCTGGATAGACCATGACCCAATCAAGGAGCTGGGATGGGGGAAGGCAGACCTTCTAGCCATTCTGTTCCCCAAAATTAAAGATGCCATGTGGTGGTGTATGCATCGAACTCCTAGGTCAACAGCCATCAGGCTTAGTGAGGAAAAGGTAGAGAATACCCAAAGAATGCAGTGTAGAAATATCTGATTTTGCATGCATGTAGTGTGTGTGTGTGTGTGTGTGTGTGTGTGTGTGTGTGTATGTGTGTGTGTGAACTCAGTGCCTAGGCTCTATCCCTGACTTTTCTTGCTCAAGGCTCATGCTCTGCGACCTGCGCCACAGCCCCACTTCCCTTTTGATGGTTAATTGTAAGTAAGAGTCTCAAGTGCTTTCCTGTCCAGGATGGCTTTGAAGCATGATGGGGGCCCCATGGAAGCAAGAGTAAACACAACTTGCAGGTACAATCCCTATGGTGAGTGACCCCTCCCCCCTGGTGGCCAGATGTGCAGCCTCATGCCATTCTCTAGAGTTCAATTTTCGGAAGTGACCAGGGCCAAGCTGACTTTTGTTCACCCTGAGTGCTGATGCTAGAGCAGGTCTGTTTCCCCTAAGCCAAGAGAGCTCCAGGAGGCATAGCACCCAGGGGCCCAAGGAAAGGAGAGGTCAGTTCCAGGCCGAGCTAAGAGCCTTTGCGCACAGACACCCCAACTTGGCCTGATCACCATAAGACCTGGCAAAGAACAACCCAAAAAAAAACAAAATTGGAGCTATGGCTCCAAGTGGTAGAGTTCTAGCATTGAACCAAAGAGCTCAGGAAAAGGGACCCCATGCTTTGAGTTCAAGACGCCCAGTTGACTGTCCTCCATAAAACACAGGTTGGCTAAAGTAAACTAGTAGGATTTGTGAAGTATTTCTGAAGAATGGTGATATGAAGAAAGCACCCTAATTCTAATGACAGCTGAACTTGTGACATACAGCTATGTGCTGAGTCATTCACAGGGTGCTGTTGGCTGGGGCTTTTCCACATTGGGGTTTTCTGCTGCGTCCTCAAAAAGGTGCTGTTTGCTGAATCATGCAAAGGGTGCTATGTGCTGAGTCCATTACATAACGTACTGTATGCTGAGTCCTTCAAAAGGTGCGGTGTGCTAATTCATCCCAAAGGCTGCTGCTATGTGCTGAGCCCTTGAGAAGGGAGGGATGAGGTGAATTTTTCAAGTGCTGTGTGCAGAGTCCTTTACACAGTGTGCTCTGTACTCTCTTTCAAATGGTGCTCTGTGGTGAATCCTTTGACAGTGTGGTATGTGCTGAATCCTTCCCCAGGGTGGTATGTGCTGAGTCTTTCAATATTGTGCTATGTGCTGAGTCTTTCAAAGGGTTCTGTGCACTGTTTTACACAGGGTGCTACATACTCAGCCTTTCAAAGGGGGCTGTGGGTGCTCTTAACACAGGGTGCTATGTACTGAGTAACTGGGAAAAAGTGCTACATGCTGAGTTTTTCAAAGCATGCCATGTGCTGAGTCCTTTACACTGCAGGCTATGGACTCCTTCCTTCAAAGGATGCTGTGTGCTGAGTACTCTACACAAGATACTATATGCTGAGTCCTTCAAAGGGATCTGTGTGCTGAATCCTTTACACAGGGTGCTTTATGCTGTTTTTTGAAGTGTGCTGTGTGCTGAATCATCTCAAAGTGTGCTATGTTCTGAGTCCTTGAGAGGTTGTTATCCCCAACAATCACACACACACACATACAAATGAGGGTCACTGTGTACCTGCTTGGTGTGTGGAGTGGAGAGAGATGGAGGAGAGTCTCCTCCAACAGTGGGGCTAAGGGAGAATTAATCCTCTGGGAAGGGACTGGGGTTGGGAGGGAGTGCTGAGCTGAGGTGAGGCGGCAATTTCCATGGCTTGGAAGCCTTAGGGCCCAATCAGGTCTGGGCTTGCAGCCAAGGTGGGGGGAGGGGTCTAGCAGAAGAGGGGACATGGCCAAGGGAAGGAGGGGGCAGGGCCCAGGGCTCACTGAGATGGCAGCAGTGGCCAGGGGTATGGGGGCAGGCACTGGGGGAGGGGGCAGGCACTAGGTGGCCCAGGAGAGGAGTGGGGGCAGAGAGAGAGAGAGAAAGAGAGAGAGAGCAGAGAAAAGAGTAAGCACACGCACAAGGGCAAGCAGTTTCATCATCTGGCGGCCTCCCCGAAATTTCACAGGTCCTAGTGGGGATCACAGAGCACATGGAGCTGGCGCAGCAGGCACACTGCCACAGGCAGCCACTCAGGGCCATGGTGGCCCTGAGTCTGAGGTCACAGCATAGGGGAGCACGGAGGCAATGGTGGCAGTTGAGGCAGGGGTGGCGTTGGAAGAGGAAGAGGAGCAGAGCCCTCATGCAGCCACTCTATGTTGCCATGCAGATACACCTGCCCCCTCCCAGCAGCATGGTGTTTCAAACATAGCTTGGACCCATGTTGTCTCTCACAGTCACCCAACAGAGATGGCGAATCCCTGGCCGGTTTTTGGCCCCAACCCAGTCTGAGTCCTCAGTCCTTGGACTCCAGGCCTGCAAGCACACAGAGCCACTGCCTATGGCTTCTCCCAGCAGCACAGGTGAGTGGCTACCAAGGGCCCAGGACCTGTGAACCCTCCTGTCCCACTTCTTCCCCCGCTGATGCGGACCCATGCCTCCTGCCTCCCCTCTCCCGTCCTTCCCTCGCATGCGCCATGCCCCAGAGTCTGCCATAGCCCTGCCACAAATGTGCTCCAGGGGTGAAGGGTGGGAGTGGGTGTCGACCCAGGGATCCCACCTCCATCTAGTGGCCAGTGTCCCAGGAAACGGGAAGATGCAGAAAGAGTGAGAAGGGGGCACCACAGAGCCCCTGGCCTGGAGCAGTGAGAGACACACAGCTGTGCATCTGCACCGTACTTCTCCCTGGTGGGAACCTGGTGGCTTTAGTCAGAGGTGGGAAGTAGCACCTCACCTGCCTTCTTGGGTCTTTTCCTTTTTGCTGGGGGTGGTGGGTGTTGGATGCAGAAGATAGGGCCTCCTTGCTGTGTGAGCCCTTGTCTTTTGTGCTCGGTCACCTTTTTACCTGAGGAGGGTCCCAGAAGAGCCCACTAGGGAGGTGAGGGCACTGGGGGTCAGATAGAAGGTGAATATCTGGGAGGAACACACCTCTTCTGACACACATACACTCGGCCTGTCCCCCCTCCATCTCAGCTGTCAACATTCCTCACAGGGTAATCACATTTCCCAGCTCTGCCACCATCTGCTGATGCTCCAGTTTCATCTGGTCTCCTAGTCCTTCCCAAGAATCCACCAAGTCACCCAGACTCATCTAGGCTGGAAGTAGGGAGTCCATCTATGTATGTAGCCTTTAGGATCCTATCCATTTCCCCAACACCGCCCCCACCCCAGGTCAGACACATCTCTGGGGCACTATGACCCCCTGCTTGTTTTCAGTCCTGGCTCTGAGGAGCCACCTATCTCGGTATAACTTCACCCAGCATCCTGACCTGGGGTTTTGGTGAATGGGGAGTCAAGGCTGGTTGTTCCCAAGGGAAAGCATCTGGCCCTAGAGAACGGGAGAGGCAGGATTGTTCAGCATTATTAGAGTAGTGCTTCCTTGGGTCGAGCCCTTGATTCTGACAAGGGAACCCCCATGCTCCAGCTTGCACCTTGTCCCAGAGGAGGAACCAACAATCTCAGGAGAGGCACTGCTCTGAGTCTGTTTGTGTGTGTGTGTGTGTGTGTGTGTGTGTGTGTGTGTGTGTGTGTGTGCATGAGAGAGACAGAGCGAGAGAAAGAGAGAGAGAGAGATCATCTTTCCCTTATACAAGTTGACTGTGCTCAGGTGAGTGATCAGTTGGCAAATTGCAGGTACTGCATAGATTAGTCTTCTGTCACAGTCTGGATGTATGTGTGTGTTGGGAGAGCAGGGAGATGAGAAAAATGAAAATATATTTAAGTCACCATGTCTAAAAAGAGCAAAAGCATTTTATTTGTGTGTGTGTGTGTGTGTTGTTCTTTTTTCATCAATACCAAGTACGCGTCTAGCCATAATTTTTGTTTCCTCCTTCACCGTTTCATGGCTCCTTTGGGGGAAGGTTTCAGTAGATGTTCCTTTCCAGCTATCTCTTCCCTCTGTTCTGTATCCCACAGTAGCTTCTGGGCATGCATGGGTCTCCCCTAGGAGGCCTATGTGAACCGCAAGACCAGAGTTTACACCTGTGCATCTGTCTTCAGCCTGAATGCTTGTGAGACGAGTGTGACCACAGCCTCACTCTTCCAGCCAGCCTGTCTGTTCTCATGTGTATAGTTGGAGCTAATTCAAGGATTGGGAATGTGTCTACAAAACGTAAATGAGATGTGGGGGAGTCGAGCAGGGGCTATGAAGCTAGGAGGGTCTGGGGAGTGGTGAATTGTTACATAGTAGATGGCTCACCACGACCAAGGATGAGGGGGCAACCTTACCCAGGGCATTGACGGTGTCCATGGGCATCTGGCCAGGGTGCTCCAAGCCCCCACTGGTGGCGTGTTCCCTCCAGGGGGAGTGCGCCAGTGGGCAGTCCTCCCTGGAGTCCTGCAAACTCTAATGTACGTCCCTCCTAGTCCATTTCCAGCTGGGCTATGGTAGGCAAGTGTGTTTCCCCTCCTGGATCCTGCTCAGTATCAGGCCGTGGCAGTTAACTAAGGCTCTCTGAATGCCAGTTTCTGTAATCTGATGTAGGCTGTCTGGAAGGAAAAGGGGACCGCTGATTTTGGAACCCTTTAAGTTTGATCGGGACAACTGCAATTCCACCTTTTCCAGGGTTTTTTCTTGAAGCTGGCAATTTCCATTAACACCTGGGATTATGGGTCAAATTAGATAGACCACTTCAGCCACCAAACAATGACATTCAAAGAAGCACAGGCAGAGTTCCCCAGCCAGATGGTCTCCTGCTATGAACGTCGTGACTTGACTGCCTTTATGCGGCAGCTGTTGATTCTCCTCTGGCTCTTTCTAGGGTGACCACCACAGTCCAGGATATCGTGGGGAGCAGAGATTGTGACCTCATCATCCCTAGCCTGCCAGCTGTGAACAGAGATGATTCCCAGCACCTACACTGGACTCTGGGAGATTCAGAAACCTGGGATGCCTCAAGTATCCTTTCTCTGCAACATGAAACTTGGGGGCTGGAGGTGGTAGAACATCGTGACTGGCCCCGGGGGGAGGAGAGGAGGCCACTTGAGCCAGGCCTTCAGCTCACAGCAACCTTGTTCACACTTGAGTAGGGAATTGAGTGCCACAGAACTGGTCAGCTGTTGGCCAGAGATCTTTGAGAAGATAGGCATACCAGAGGCCCCAGAATCCACTGAGTATATCGTGGCTCACATTCTTGGAGCCAAAACAGTTTAGTGCGGTGGCACCAGGAGGGCGGGAAGAGGAAAGACGGAGAACTGGGAGAGCTACATCAGGTTTTGCACCCCCCCCCCATGATGCTTACCAGTATGGGATGGGACTTTTCTGTAGTATTGTAATAGGCAGATGTTCATTTATTTATCCAACAACGCATCACAGTGTGCCAGGGTCCAGTGTGTGGGGAGGTCATAGACGATGAAAGGTTCTAGTGCTGGTTCCTGAGCACATGAAGAAACCTTGGTTTGAGCTGAATGCTGGAACATCACGCTTGTCATCCTAGCTACTTAAGAGGCTGAGTTAGAAGGATAGAGGCTTAACGCCAGGGCAGGAAAGCCTTTAATGCTCTTATCTTCAACTACCTACGAAAAAGAAAACACCAAATGGTCTGGTTCAACAGTGGGGCTACTGTGTGGTCGAAGGACCACCTTTAAGTCACTGAGCAGGATTTACTCCCTTTACGACCAGGTGAAACACACCTGTAAAATTTGCTGACACTCATCCCAGATGTGCTTGTGTGTGAAAATTACTGTCTCTAATGAGGGAATGAGTCCCTGGTTTTATTTTTTCTGAAAAGGATGTATTTTGCTGTTTCCAGTTATACAGGTCACTAGCTGTAAAGGGAAAATATATTAGAGAAGGTCCTGCCCACCATCTCTTCCTTGTTCCTGTCTCAAGGGTAATAAGGGTAACATACCACGTTGTACCACCTCAGGCTGGTACAAGTAACCACTTTTGGTATGGGAGGACTTTAGATTAGAGGTGTTGATGGCAAAGAATAGGACGGAGAGTACATCAGTGCATCTTCCACTGAAGGATTCTGTAACACTGGGGGAGAATATTTTTTTGGATATGACAACTTTAGGCCTGTTCTCCCATCCTGAGAAAAGGAGTAAACAGAGGTGCATACATGAGACAGATAAAACTATCAGCATACACACACAGACCAACAGCCACAGACACTTAACCCACAAGTGCCACACCACTCCATTTTGACCTCTACAGAGATATGAGATGACAGAGAGAACATCCCAGATTGCCTCTTGTGGATACTGCAGATGACCTCTGGAGGATGTCACATATATTCTCCATAGGAGGCCCTAGAACACCTCTCATGGAGGTTCCAAACGGCTTCCCAAGGAAGTGTCAGTTGACCTCCATAGGAGGACCCAGATGTCCTCTCCATGAGGCTGAGATTACCTCTTGAGTAGGTCCCAGATGGCCACTCAAGGAGGCCACATATGAACTCCAGAGGAGGTTCCAGATAACCCTTTTGAGAAAGTGACAGATGACCTCCAGAGAAGGTCCTATATAGCTTCTCAAGGAATTCCCAGATGATGTCTGAAGACAGTCAGAGTTTTCATCAAGGTAACCCTAGATGACCTCCCAAAGAAGCTCCACATGACCTCAGGAGGTCATCCTAACTTGCCTCTTAAGGAAGCCCCAATGACTACTTTTGAATAGGTCTCAGGTGGCCTCCTGAGAAGCCAGAGATGACCTCTGGAGAAAGTCCAAGATGGCCACTGGAGAAGGCACAAGATGACCTCCAGGGTAGTTCTCAGATAGCTTCTCAAGGAAGTTGCAGATGCACTCTTGATGAAGTTCCAGATGGTTTCCCAAGGAAGGCCCACATGACCTCTCAAGGAGTTCCCAAGAAAGCCACAAATGACCTCTAGAGGGGGTCCCAAAAACAGGCTGGCAAGCTTGCCCAGACGCACCCCTAGAGGTACCTATATGACTTTTGTGCATGTTGCTCCTCTGGAGACAAACACTCGAGGCCTTGAAGGCTGACACTCTCACCTATAGGGATTTTCCCCTGAGGCCAAGCCCTGATGCCATCCAAACGAATTAATCTCAATTCGATCTCCAAAATTCAGGCCTCTATTGTTCAAGAGAATCCATCGAGACACATTTAATATAATAAATGTTCTCCAAACCACCGAAACCCAAAATTATGTCATCCAAAGCTACAAATATCAAAGGGCAAGACTTTTTTCCCCTTCCCTTTGTCTCTCCTTCACTACAGACCTATACTTCCTTTGAAGTCTTTCCCTTTATCCCTTCTACCAGTTCCTTCTTCTCTTCAGGCCTCACTACTCTCCACAGGCCTGAACTGTTTTGCCTGGGTCGTCAGTTGCCATCCTTCACCTCCTGCTCTCCCTCAACTTCCTCTCCTCCCAGGTCTTTCCCCTCTGCTATGACACCACTTCCTTCCTTCCAGGACTTTTCAATTTGTATCTCCCCTTCCATTGCTGTGAACAAGCAGCATATATAAAGTCTGTACCCGTTCTCCACTCCAACTGCTAACAGTTTTCAACTGTCACATCCCAAACTCCCCACAGCCCAATCACTTCTTAACAGCTCAACTCCTGGTGATTAAAGTTCCAGCCCCTCCCACAGAATGCCTGTCCTCTCCAGCTGGCCAGGAGATGGGGCCACACTGATTATTGGACCCTATAGATTATTAGCGCCCTGCTGATTATTACAGTATCCTCCTTGTGAACTAGTTGCAATTGAAATTGGAAATTTGATTGTGATATTACAAAGTGGTTGTGAAATTACAAACCCATTTTGACATCATCATCAGCACGACATCACAAACCCATTGTGACCATATTGTCATTGTTTCATCATGATTCCACTGTGATATCTCAAATCTATTATGACCTCTTAGCTCCTTTGAAAAATCACATACCCTTTTCAACATTACAGTCCCTTTGTGTACCCATATCCTTGTTGTTAACTAATGACAATTGAGATCAGACATGCCATTATAACATCAAAAAGTGTTTGTGACATCCTCAACAGTGTGACATCACATTTTCATTATGAGAGCATCAGCTCATTGTGACATCACCAAACTCAATGACATAATCTCATTATGACAATTGTCATTGTGACATCATAGATACATTATGAATGCCTATTCTGTGATTTCATTGTATTTCAAATATGCCATGAGAGTTGATATCCAAAATACATTTTTGTGTCAACATAACCATTTTGACATCATAATCACGTTGTGACATCACAGTGCCATTGTGATTTAACTAATACCATGTGACATCACAAACCTCTCCTATCCTCATAACTTCTGTGACATGCTGACATTGTGATATCTTAGAAGTTTTTGCCCTCAGAATTTGTTTCCACCCTCATATTTCATGAATGACATAAGATTCCAGAAATCCACTGTGACAACATGACCATTGTGACATCACACTGACAGATGTCATGAATTTATGTCACATTGTGACATCAAAAAAAGTTTTGATGTCACAGTTAGTTGGTGATGGCATACAGGTAAGGGGTCACAGTAGGTTTATGATGTCACAATTGTTGGTGATATCCAAATGGCATAAAGTTTCTCAGTTATCATGAAATCACAGAGAATATGAATTCACAAATGGACGGTGGTATCTCCAAAGGCATGTGTTGTCAAAAATATGAAGAAGTCCTAGGAGGATTGTGATGTCATAGTGTGATACAATGGTCTTGATGTCTGTCAGTATGATGTCACAATGGTCATGATGTCACAGAGGGTTTCTAAAATCACATATCATAACTGAATTGTTATGTTTGAAAACAGATTAAGAGCTCACACTAAGACATCACAATTGCAGCACGTCACAAGGCTTATGAGGACAGGGCAGGTTTGTGATATCACAGTGTGTTAGTGATATCACCATGGCACTGTGATGTCACAAAGTCATTGTGATGCTATATATTTATGAGATCACAATGATTTTCAGATATCAACCCACATGCCACATTTAAAATAGAATGAAATAAAAGTATAGGAATTTACAATGTTTCCATTGCCTCACAATGACAATATAATGTCATAAAGCTATGAGGTCATTGTAAATTGGTGATGTTGCAAGGAGGTGATGGTGTCATAATGAATATGTGTTGTCACACTGGTGATGGGGTCACAAAGGATTTGTGATATTACAATGGCATATATGAATTCAATTGTCATGTGTTCAAATTGAGGATATGGGTACACAAAGGGACTGTGATGTCACAAATGCCATATGTGTTTTCAAAGGTATTTAAGGGTCATGATATCTTTATGATTCACAGTTGTGATGAGGTCACAATGTGTGTTTGATGTTATAATGATTTTGTAATATCTCAAACACATGTCCAATTTGAATTGCTACTATTTCAAAATCTGCATACAAGTTCACAGAAGGAGCTTGAAATCCTAAAGGACATGATTTTTGTTTAATTTTATGAGGTCATATTAGGTTTTTGAAAACACAGTGGGACACTGATATCACCATGGCAAAGTCAACACACTACATCATGTCAAAACATAGTTTTGGTGTCACAAATAGTTGGTGATGCCACATTTGTGATGAAGTCACAAAAGATTAGTGATGTCACAATGTACTGGCCATGTCACAATGACATGATGGTTCTCAATTTTCTTTAACTTACAATGAGTACATAAGTTCACAAAGGGACTGTGATTTCTCCAAAAGTATGTGTTGTCACATATTGAAATACTAAATTGTTTGTGATGTCAGAATTTGACACAATGGTTATGACATCTAGCAGTGTGATGTCACCATGGTCATGATGTCACTGGGAATTTGTGATATCAAATGTCTTATGTGAAATCTAATGAGGTGGCCAACAGATTATGAGGAAGAAAAGGCATGTCACAAAAGTTATGATGACAGGATAGGTTTGTGATGTCACAGTGTGTTAGTGATATCACAATGAAAATGTGATGTGCAAAGGGATTGTGATGTCACAATGGTTATGAGTTCATGATTTCTTTATGATATCCACCTGTATGCCACATCTGAAGTAATATGAAATCACAGAAAAGGCATTCATAATGTATAGATGATATCACAATGACAATGTGAAATTATAATTTTATCATATTTTAGTTTTGTGATTTCACAATTAGCAGATGGTATCACAACGACAATGTGATGTCACAGTGGTAATGACCTCACAAACTTTTTATTGTTAAAATGTCATGACTGATTCTCAATTGTCAATATTTCACAGTGGAGATTTGGGTACACAATGGCACTGTTATGTCACAAAGCTTTGTATTTTTTCAAAGGTTATAAGAGGTCATAATAGATTTGGGATGTCACAATGTGATCTTGGTGTCTAAACAGCAATGTTATGTCACAATGGGTTCATGATGTCACTGTGGTTTTGAGGTCACAATGGTTTAGTTAGGTCATGAGTTTGTAATATCACAATTACTAGTCCAATTTCAGTCACTACTAGTTCACCATGAGGACACTGTAAAAACCAGCAGTGCCCCTATAATCCAGGGGAACAGATAGTCATCATGACCTCCATGTCTGGACCACCAGAGAGGGGGGTGCATGCCGCTGGAGTGGGCAAGACATGCTGCTGAAGAGATAGGATGATAAGCCCCACATGGTGAGCTGCCAAGAAGTTATTGGGCATGGACATTTGGGAAGTGATGATTGAAAAATGTTATGCAGGAAACATATTTTAGTGGGGGCAGGGTACAGCCTATATGTAGGTTGCATGTTCAGAGCAACAGAAGGGGGAAGAAAAAGGGAAAGGCCTGGAAGGAAAGAAATGATGAGAATGCAGGAGGGTAAAGACCTGGGAGGAGAGGAAATTGAGGGAGAACAGGAGGTGAAGGATGGCAACTGGCCACCTGGACAGGGCAGGGAAGGCCTGTCAAGAGTACAGCAACCTGAAGAGAAGAAGGGAATGGTGGAAGGAAAAAATGAAAATACCTGAAAGGTAGGACAGGTCTGTAGAGAAAGAGGATGAAGAGAAAAGAAAAAGCCTTGTCCTTTGAAGTGTGGAGCTTTGGAGATGATTATTTTGGGGGTTGGTTGTTTGAAGGCTGGTTAACAAATGGTTAGACTGCTCTTTCGAGGTCTGAGGGTTCATGGTTGAGGCTGCAATTAGCTCTGGGCAACCAGCCCAGGGCAAGGTAGTCGCTTCTTACAAAATTTATGAAGACAAGACAGGTTTGTGATGTTACATTGCATTAATGATATTACAATATCAATATGAGGTCACAAAGGGATTGTAATGTCGCAATGGTAATGTGGTCACAATGGGTTTCTGAAATCAACCTATATGCCACATTTGAGAGCGAATGAAATCACAGAATAGGCAATCACATTGTCTCTATGACCTCACAATGAAAATGTGATGTCATAATGCTATGATGTCATTGTCATTTTGGGATGTCAGAATGGGCTGATGGTATCCTAACAAGAATGTGATCTCACTCTGCCAATGGTGTCACAAAGCGTTTGTAATGGTACAATGGCATGTCTGATGTCAGTTGTCCTTTGTTCACAATGAGGATATGGTTACCCAAAGGGACTGTGGTGTTACAAACACGATGTGCTTTTTCAAAGGTGCTAAGAGATCACAACAGGTTTGTGATATCACAAGGAGATCGTAATATCACTGTGGCAATGTGATGACACAATGGGTTTGTGATGTCACAGTGGTGATGAGGTCACTCTTGGATAGTGATGTCACAATGGATTTGTAATATCACCATTACATGTCCAATTTCATTCTACTAGAGCACAATGAAGATACAAGTTCACATAAGGAGCTAGAAGTCAGAAAGGCCATAAATTTTGTAAAATATTATGAGGACATAATAGGTTGGTGAAAATGCAATGGGACAGAGATATCCCATTGGCAATGTGATGTTACCATTACATGAGATAGTATTGTTTTTAAGTCACAAATAATTGGTGGTCCATACAGGTGATGAGGTCACATAGGTTTGTGATTTCACAATGGGATGGTGATGTCACAATCTCCTGCCAGATCTCTAATTGACAATGAATATATAAGTTCATAAGGGATAATGATGTATCCAAAAGCATATGTTGGCACAAGTGTAATTGGTCTTAACAGGCTTGTGATATACAATGTGACTCAGTGGTCATGACATCTGGCAGTGTGATGTCACAGTGGTCATGATGAAACAGTGGATTTCTGATATCACTTGTTATACCTGAAGTATGAGTTAAACAACTTATGAACTCAGTGATGCCAAAGAGATCACACTGGCAGCAAGTCAAAAAATTTATGAGAATAGGAGAGTTTTGTGATGTCACATTGGGTTAGTGATATCATAATGGCAATGTGGTGTCATCAAGGTATTGTGATGTCATAATGATTATGTGGTCACAATATATTTCTGATATCAACCCACCTGCCACATTTGAAATAGAATGGAATTACAGAATAAGCATTCCAATATATCTGTTACATCACAATTACCATGTGTTGTCATAATGCTATGATGTCATTGTTTTATGATCTCACAATTTGCTGATGTTGTCATAATGACAATGTGATGTTACACTGGTAATTATGTCACAAAGTGTTTGCGATGTTAAAATGGCATGTATGATCTCAATTGTCATTAACTCAAAATGAGGCTATGGGTACACAAATGGCCTTTGATGTCACAAAGGCCATGCTTTCTTTCAAAGCTTCTAAGGTCGTAATAGGTTTTGGATGTCACAATGTGATCATGGTGGCACAATGGCAATGTGATATCACAATGAGTTTGTGATGTCACCGCAGTGATGAGGTCACAATGGGTTAGTGATGTCTCATCAAGTTTGTAATATAACAACAACATATACAATTTCAATTTCTTTTAATTCACTATGATGATACTGTATTAACCAGTGGAGCCAGAATTATCTGTGAGAGCCATTAATAATTGTAAATTCTTGGCCTGGCCCACTGGAGAGTGTGGGGAACGCCCCCAAAGGTGGAGGTATCAAGCCTCACATGGTGAGCTGTCAAGAAATGATTGAACATTCTGCAGTTTGGGAAGTGACAGTTGAAAACTGTTAGGCAGAAGACCCGTTGGAATGAGGAGGGGTACAAGCTATATATAAGTTGCATTTTTAGAGCATTGGAAGGGGAGATAAAAATGAGAGCTACCCAGATGGAAGAAAGTGGTAAGACAGCAGGAAGGGAAAAACCTGAGAAGAGAGGAAGCAGAAAAGTGGTGGTTAGGGCAGTGTAGTGAAGGCCTATGGAGACTGGAGAGGCCTGAAGAGAAGAAGGAAGTGGTGGAAGGGAAAAACAGAAAGACCAGAAAGGAATGACAGGTCTGTAGCGAAGGAGGGAGTAATGGAAAAGTTAAAAGCCTTGCCCATTGAGGTTTGGAGCTTTGGAGAACCTTCATAATTTTTTTGGCTTGTGGTTTGCAGACCAATTAAGATAGGGCGGGCTGCCCATTGGAGGTCTGAGGTTTGGACATGGTTATCCCTTCCAGGATAAGGTAATCACAGTCTCCTTTCTAGTGTAAATTGGTTTATTTTATTAAATGTGACTCAATGGTTTGTCTCCTTGCCTTAGAAGTAATAAGTATGCGAGTTCACAGAAAGAGCTTGAAGTCTCAAAGGCCATGAAGTTTCTAAGATGTGATGTGGCCAAAATCGGTTTGCAAAAACACAATGGGACAGTGAAATAATAATGCTAATACCACAATATCACGTCAAAATAATGCTTTGATACCACAATTAGTTGTTGATACCATCCTCGTGATGAGCTCACAATAAGTTTGTGATGTCACAATAGGTTCATGGTGTCAGAGTGGCATGGGATATCTCAATTGTCATTAATTGACAATAAATATATGAGTTCAAAAAGGGACTGTAATGTCTCCAAAGGCATGCATTGTCACAAATGTGATGCCAGTCTAACAGCTTTGTGATGTCACAATGTGACACAATGGTCATGACATCTGGCAGTATGATGTCATAAGGGATTTCTGATATCACATGTCATACCAGAAATATGAGATTGAAAACAGATTATGAGCTCACAACGGCCCTACTATATTACCATGGCAGCATGTCACAAACTTTACAAGGACAGGACTGGTAGTGATGGCACAGCAGGTTAATGATATCACAATGGCAATGTGATGTCACAAAGGATCGTGATATCACAATGGTTATAAGGTCAAAATGGGTTTCTGAAACAGAGTGAATTCACAGAATAGGCCTTCACACTGTTAAGTCATAACAATGTCACTTTGATTTATAATGCTATGATGCCATTGTTGTTTGGTGATATCACAATGAGCTGATGGTGTCATAATGACAATTTGATGTCACTGCTGATTTATGATGTTACAATGGTTATGAGGTCACATTAGGTTTCTGATATCAACACACATGTCAAATTTGAAATAGAATAAAAAAGCTGGGTGCCAGTGGCTCACGCCTGTAAACCTAGCTACTCAGGAGGCTGAGATCTGAGGATCGCAGTTCAAAGCCAGCTCAGGCAAGAAAGTCTATGAGACTCTTATCTCCAGTGAAAACCACTAGATATCCAGAAGTGTCCCTGTGGCTCAAGCGATAGAGTGCTCACCTTGAGCTGAAGAACAGGGACAGCACCCAAGCCCAGAGTTCAAGCCCAAGGACTGGCAAAAGGAAGATTAAAATCAGGCATTCATAATCTTTTTATAACATCACAATGGCAGTGTGATCTCATAATTCTATCTTGTCATTGTAGATTTGTGATGTAAAAAGTAGTTGATGCTGCCATAATCACACTGTTGATGTCACAAAGGGTTCGTGATGTTACAATGGCATGTTTGATATCAATTGTCAGTTCATAATGAGGGTATAGATACACAAAGGGACTGTGATGTCACAAAGGCCATGTGTTTTTTCAAAGGTGCTAAGAGGTCCTAATAGGTTTGGGATGTCACAATGTGATAGTGATGTCAAATGGCAATGAAAGCTCACAATGGTTTTGTGATGTCAGATTGGTGATGAAATCAAATAATTTTGTGAAGTCACATCTGATAATCACATGTCCAATTTCAGTTGCTACTATTTCACAATGAGGATATGAGTTCACAGAAGACTGAAATATAAAAGGCTATGAATTATTTAAAATGCTATGAAGACACAGTAGGTTTTTGAAAACACAGTGGAACAGTGATATCACAATGGCAATGTGATGTTGCAGTATGAGGACTTAATAATGTTTTGATCTCACAATTGGTGATGCCACACTGGTGATGAGTTTACAAGAGGTGTGTGATGTGACAATGGGTTGGTGATATCAAAATGACACATGTGCTCTCAATTGTCATTAACCCACAATGAGTATATGAGCTCACAAAGGGACTGTGATGTCTCCAAAGGCATGCGTTGTCACAAAAGTGATGAAGTCCTAACAGCTGTGTGTTGTCAGAATGTGACAAAATGCTCATAACATCTATCAGTGTGATGTCACCATGATCAAGATGTCACACTGGATACGGGTATCACATTTCATACCTGGATTGGGTATCAGAGGATTGGAATTTCACATTGGGTTAGTGATATCACTATGGAAATGTGGGGTCATGAAGGTATTGTGCTACCACAATGGCTATTTGATCATAATGTGTTTCTACTATAATAGGTTTGAGCTGTCATATTGATTGGAAATGTCAAAATGGCATGCCGTATCTCAAATGTCATTAATTCGCAATTAAGATATGAGTTCACAAAGGGACTGTGTTGTCTCCAAAGTCATGTATTGGCACAAATATGATGAAGCCCTTACAAATTTGTGAGTTCACAATGTGACACCATGGTCTTGATGTCTATCAATGTGATGTCACAATGTTCATGTCAGAGTCAATTTCTGATATCATATGTTATATCTGAATTATTATGGGTTTGAAAACATATTATAAGCTTACTAAAGGCCTAAAATATCCTAATGGCAGCATTTCACACAAGTTATGACTAAAAACTCAATGCCTTTGGAGCTTAAGATTCTTTCTTTGAAATTGTATCCTCATTGTGAACTAGTAGAAATTGAAATAAGACATGTCATTGTGATATTACAAACTCATAGTGACATTACAAACTCATTGTGTCCTTATCACCACTGTGACATCACAAATCCATTGTGACATCACATTGCTGTTGTGCCTTCACAATCACATTGTGACATCACAAAGCTATTGTGAACTCTTGAGATGCACAAGTCGTTATGTCGAAAACGAACTTTACAACTTTCGTGCAGAGAGGAGGAGTGGGAGCGGGGAGGATTGGGAGGGGGCAGGGAGAGAATGGGAAGGGGTGGGAAGGGGAAACAAAGGAGGAGGCTACAATGCTTGATAAGAAATATACTCATTATCTTGCCCATGTAATTGTAACCACTCTGTACAGTATTTTCACAATTAAAAAAAACACATGAAAATAAACAAACACATGACCTTTGTGGCTTCACAGACCCTTTGTGTACTCATATCTTCATAGTGAACTAATGAAAATTGTTACCACACATAGCATTGTATCATCACAAATACTTTGTGCAATAATTATGACTGCGAAATCACATTGTCATCATGACACCACCATTCATTGTGACATCACCAAACCCCAATGACACCATACCATATTTTAATTTTTTTCTTCTGTGAGTTTTTTAATAGTAAATACAGTGTACAGAAGGATTACAGTTACATGAGCAAGGTAATGAGTATATATACTATCAAACATTGCTGCCTTGACATCCCATTGTCATTTTCATGTCATAGACCCATTTTGAATGCTTATTCTTCGATTTCATTCTATCTCAAATGTGCCATCTGCATTGATATCAGGAAACCATTGTGAACTCATAACCTTTGTGAGATCTAAATCTCTTTATCACATCACATTGCCTTTGTTATATCAATAACCCATTGTGATATCAAATACCTCTCCTGTTCTCATAATTTTGTGACATGCCATTGTGATATCTTAGGCCATTTGAGTGTTGAAAATCTGTGTTCAACTTCATATTTCAGATATGACATGAGATATCTAAAATCCAGTGTAACATCATCATATCATACTTCTGGACATCATAACCGTTGTGTCACTTTGTGACATCTCAGACCTTTTAGTTCTTCACCTTTTTGACTACATATGCTTTGCTGACATCAGAATCCCTTCCCAAACTCATATACTCATGGTGTGTTAATGACAATTGAGATCCCACATGCCATTGTGCCATCACCAACCCCTTGGGACATCTCAAATCTATTGTGACCTCCTCATCAGTATTGCATCACCAATTGTGACATCAAAACTTTCTTATAACAGAATGGTGAGATATATCATTGTCATTGTGAAATCACTGTCCCATTGGTTTTTCACATAGTATGACCTCATACTTCTTCTATCACCTGGTATCCTCATATTGAATTATGAGTCATTGAAATTTGATATATCATTCTGATATTACAAACCAACTGTGACATCACAAAACCATTGTGACCTCATCACCACTGTGACATCAAAAACCCAATGGGATATCTCATTTCCATTGTGACATTATGGATCATATTGTGCCATCCTAAACCTATTATGACCTTTTACCACCTTTGAAAACACACATGGCCTCTGTGACATCACAGAACCTTTTTGTATCCATATCCTCATAGGGAACTAATGAAAACTGACATCAGATATACCATTGAAACATAACAAATCCTTTCTGACATAATAATAATTTTGACATCATGTTGCCATTATGACACCATCAGCACATTTTGACATGTAAAACTACAATGACATCATAGCATTGTAACATTACATTGTCATTCTGATGTCATAGACAGACACGTTGTGTTTGCCTATTACATTATTTGATTCTATTTCTAATGTGGCATGTTGGTTGTTACCAGAAATCCATTGTGAGTTCATGACCATTGTGATATCACGATGCCTTACTAGCATCACATTGCCAGTGTGATGTCACATTGACAAATTGATGTCAAAAAGGGATTTTGATGTGACAATGGTTATGACATCACAATGAGTTTCTGATATCAACCCACATGCCACATTTCAAATACAATGAAATCACAGATTTGGCATTCATAATGTGACAATGATGTCACAATGCCAATGCCAAATGCTATGCTGTCATTATCATTTTGTGATGTCACCATAAGCTAAAGATGTCATATCAACAATATAATGTCACACTGGTTATTATGTTACACAGGGTTTATTATCTTACAATGGTTATGCGGTCACAATGTGTTTCTGATATATTCTGAAATAGAATGAAATCACAAGATATACATTCACAATGTGTCCATGACAGCAAAATGGCAATGCGATGTCATAATGCTATGATGTCACTGTAGCTTGGTGATGTCACAATGAGCTGATGGTGTAATAATGACAGTCTGATGTCACATTGGTGATGATATCACAAAGGGTTTATGATGTCACAATGGCATGTCAGATCTGTTTTTTATTGTGAACATACTGTACAGAGGGGTTACAATTACATGGGCAAGATAATGAGTACATTTCCTATCAAGCATTGTAGCCTCCTCCTTTACCCTTCAGAAAAATATTAATTGCCATTATTTATAGTGAAGATATGAGAATGAAGTCACAATGACATATACAAATGAACTGTGATGAAACAAAGGCCATGTATTTTGTCAAAAGTGCTAAGGTTCCTAACAGGTTCTGGTTGTCAAAGTGTTAATGATATAAAAATGGGTTAGTGATGTCAAAACTAGTTTGCAATATCACATCTTACTCCAATTTTCAATTGCTACAAGCTCACAATGACACAAGTTCACAGAAGGAGCTAGATGTCTCAAAGGTCAAAATTTTTTAAGATGTAACAAGATCATAATAGGTTTGTGAAAGCATGGTGGTTCAGTAATATCACAATTGCAATATGATGTCAAATTATAATGTCATAAAAGTGTTGTTATGTCACAATTAGTTGATGATGTCATAATAGTGATGAGTTCAAAATAGTTTTGTGATGTCGTAGTAGTTTGGTGATGTGACGATGGCATTTCAGACCTCAATTGTCATTAACTCATAATGAGTATATAAGTTTAGAATGGGATTGTGAGGATTCCAAAGTCATTTGTTGGCACAAATGTGATGAAGTCAGAACAGATTTGTGATGTGACAATGTGACACAATGGTCATTACATCTAGCAGTGTGATGTCACAATATTCATAATATCACAGTATATTTCTAATATTTAATGTCATACCTGAAATAATATGAGGTTGAAAATAGACTGAGCTCTCAATGTGCCTAACACAGTGGACAGGACATGTTTGAGTTATCACAGTTGTTTAGACGTATCAAAATGGCAATGGTATATCACAAAGGGATTGTCATGTCACAATGGTTATGAAGTCAAAATGTGTTTTTGATATGAACCCACCTTTGAAATACAACGAAATCACATAATAGGCCTTTATAATGTATATGTGTTGTCACAATGACAATGTGGTGTAATAGTGGTATGATGTCATTACAGATTTGTAATGTCACAATGACCTGATGTTGTCATAATGACAATCTGATGTCACACCAATGATTATATTGTGTTTTGAGATATTACAATGGCATATTTGATCTCAATTGATACTTCACAATGAGGATATGGATACACAAAGGGACTGTGATGTCACAAAGGTCATGTGTTTTTTTCAAAGGTGCTAAGGATGTCATAATGGGTTTGGGAGGTTTCAAGTTGCTTGTAATGTCACAATAGCAATGTGATATCACAATGGTTTTGTGATGTCACATTGGTGATGAGGTCACAATGGACAGGATAGGTTTGTGATGTCAGAACAGGTTAATGATATCACAATGGCACTGTGATGTCACAAAGGGATTTTCATGTCACAATGACTTTGAGGTCACAATGGATTTCTGATATCCACCAATATTACTAGCCTGTAATAGAATGAAATCACAGAATAAGAATTCACAATATGTCTATAATGTCCCTACGACATATAATGTCATAATATTATGATATTTAAGTTTAGTGATGTCAAAATGGCATGTCTAATCTTACTGGTAATTAAATTACCATGAGGATCCCAAAAGTTGCTGTGTGCTGAGTCCTTCAAAAGGCACATTGTGCTGAATCCATTACACAGGGTTCTTTGTGCTTCTCTTTTTAAGTGTGCTGTGTGCTGTCATCCCAAAAGATTCAATGTTCTGAGTCCTTGAGAGGACAATTACACACACACACACACACACACACACACACACACACACACACACACACAAACACTGAGCGTTACCATGCACCTGCTTGGTGTGTGGGGTGGATGGAGAAGTGTCTCCCCCAGTGGTTGGGCTGAGGGGATCTTCAATTCCCCCAGGCAGCTGCTGGGGTTGGGGGGAAGCCTGTCCCCCCAAATCCAGCTGTCAACAGCACTCACAGGGTGATCACATTTACCAGCTCTGCCACCATCTGCTGGTGCTCCAAGTCCATGTAGTTTCCTCATCCTCCCCAAGAATCCACCAAGTAACCCAGAATCATCTAGGCTGGAATAGGAAGTTCATCCATGTATGTAGCCTTTAGGACCCCATCCATTTACCCAACACTGCCCTGACCCCGGGTCAGACACTTCTCTGGGGGCACCATGACCTCCTGCTTGTTTTCAGTCTAAGCTCTGAAGAGCCACCTGTCTCAGGACTCCTTCACCCAGAGTCCTGGCCTAGAGTTTTGCTGAATGGGGAGTCAAGGCTGGTTATTCCCAAGGGAAAGTGTCTGGCCCTGAAGAAAGGGAGAGGCAGGGTGGTTCAGCATGATTAGAGCAGTGCTTCCTTGGGTCGAGCTCCTGGTTCTGACAAGGGAACTCACATGCTCCAGCTTGTACATTGTCCCAGATGAGAAACCTACAAACTCAGGAGGGGCACTATTCTGAACCTATGTCTGTGTGTGTGTGTACCGTGCGTGTGTGTGCATGAAGAAGAGAGAGAGAGAGAGAGAAAGAGAGAAAGAGAGAGAGAAAGAGAGAGAGAGAGAGAGAGAGAGAGAGAGAGAGAGAGAGAGAGAGAGAGAGAGAGAGAGAGCCTGACTGTGCTCAGGTAAGTGATCAGTTGGCAAATTGCAGATGCTGCATGGATGAGTCTACAGTCACTGTTCTTGATTTGTTTGTGTGTGTGTGTGTGTGTGTGTGTGTGTGTGTACTTGTTGTGCTTTTTTCATCAATGCCAAGTATGAGACCAGACATAATTTTTGTTTTCACCTTCACTGTTTCATGGCTCCTTTAGGGAAGATTTCAGTAGACGTGCCTTTCCACCTCTGGCTTCCCCTTTTCCTATAGCCCACAGTAGCTGCTGGGCCTGGGTGGATCTCCCCTTGGAGGCCTGTGTGAACCACAGACCAAAGTGGACACCTTCTGTCTTAAGCCTGAAAGCCTGTGAGACGAGTGTGACCACAGAGCACTCTTCCAGCCAGACAGTCTGCTCTCGTTTGTATAGTTGGAGCTAATTCAAGGGTTGGGAATGTGTCTGCCAAATGTAACTAGGGAAGGAGATGGAGGGGGGGAGTAGGGCAGGGGCTGTGAATCTAGGAGGCTCTGGGAAGTGGTGAATGATGTGACATTGCAGATGGTTCCCCACTACAGAGGATGAGAGGGCAACCTTACCCAGGGCATTGACGGTGTCCATGGGCATCTAGGCAGGGGGCTCTGGGACCCCACTGGTGGTGTGGATTCCATCCTGGGGGAGTGCACTGGTTTGAAGTCCTCCCTGGCATCCTGTAGACTCTAATTTGTGTCCTGCCTGTGCTGTTTCCAGCTGGGCAGTGGTAGGCAAGTGCATTCCCCCTGGTGGAGCCTGCTCTATATCAGGCCGTGGCAGTAAGCTAGGGCTGGCTGAATGCCATTTTCTGTAACCTGCTGTGGGCTGTCTGGAAAGAAAAGGGGACCGCTAACTTTGGAACCCTTTAAGTTTTATTGGGACAACTGAAATACCACCTTTTCGAGGGTTTTTTTCTTGAAGCTGGCAATTTCCACTAACAACTGGGATTATTGGTCAAATTAGACGGACCATTTCAGCCAACAATCAATGATGTTCATAGTATCACAAGCAGAGTTTCCAAGCCAGATGGTCTCCTGCTATGAACGTCGTGCCTTGATTGCTTTCATGCGGCAGCTGTTGATTCTCCTCTGACTTTCTCTAGTGTTACCACCACGGTTGAGTGAAGGGTTAAAATACTTGAGGCAGTGACCATTTGTTGCTTGTTTCAGAGCAGAGCAACACATGGTGCTAAACCACCTGGTTGCGTGCCTTTATAAGACCTGTAAATCCTTAGCTCAGGGCTCTCATCCTGGGTTCCACTGTGTCAGAGTATAGGACGAGACCCCAGCTGCAGCCCGTTTAAATAAAACAGCTGTAGAGTCTGACTCTTGGTGGTCTTCTTGGTGGGGGTCCTGCGACCTAGGCATAACATTGAGGATGTCATGGGGAGAAGAAATTGTGACCTCACCATCCCTAGCCTGCCACCTGTGAGTAGAGAGGATTCTCAGCACCTGCACTGGACTCTGGGAGATTCAGAAACCCAAAATGCCTCGAAGATCTCTGCAACATGAAACTAGGGGGCCAGATGTGGTGGGCCATCCTGGCTGGCCCCAGGGGTAGGAGAGTAGGACCCTTGAGCCTGGCCTTCAGCTCAGGGCAACCTCATTCACTCCTGAGTGGGGAATTGAGTGCCACAAAGCTGGTCAGCTGCTGGCCAGAGATCTTTGAGAAGATAGGCATCCCAGAGGCCCTGGAATCCAGCGAGTACACAGTGTCTTCGGAGCTAAAACAGTTCAGTTCGGTGGCACCAGGAAGGTGGGAAGAGGGAGGAGGGAGAACTGTGGGAGAGCTACATCAGGCTTTGCCCCGCCCACCAGGATGCTTACCTGAATGGGATGGGATTTTCTGTAGTATTTTTGTAGACAGATGCTCATTTATTTATGCAACAACGAGTTACAGTTTGTGCCAGGCTCTGGAGGGGTCATAGAAAATGAGAGGTTCCAGTGCTTGTTCCACAGCACATGAAGAAACCTTGGTTTGAGCCGGATGCCTGTGCTTCATGCCTGTCATCCTAGCTACATAGGAGGCTGTGATGGGAGGATCGATGCTTGAGGCTCAGGCAGGAAAACCTGTAAGAGTCTTATCTCCAACTAACTACCAAAAAGGAAACACCAGAAGTGGATGTGTGGCTCAAGCCGTACGTAGTCTGTTGACCTTGAGTAAAAAGGCTCAGGCATAGCACTTAGTCTCCGAGTTCAAGGCCCAGTAGTGAAAGAAAGGAAGGAAAGAGAGAAAGAGGAGGGAAGGCTGGATGGATAAAAAGAGGAAAGGAAGGAAGAAGGGAGAACATGTGAGCCTTGGATTGGAGTCCCTGGATCAAGTGAGCCAACCATTCACAATCTATGTGGGGACAATTTCAGACACTAAAGCCAGTATGTAGGACCAAGATACTGATACCTCTGCAACTTTCTGACATCCAGGAGCTGTGTGGTAGCCAACTACAGAGGCAAGCAATCTCTGGTAGACACTAGGACTCAGGGCGGTTCACCAGTTTTCAACCATCCCTGGAGCCAATGAGTTTATTTTCTGGTCAGATAAGAACACGCTGTCCAAGGTCTAGGGAGGTATTGGTGTGAGGCAGTGTTGGGGGGGGGGCAAGGGATAAGCCAGAAGATGAAGAGGGAGGAGGATCACAGGTCAGGAATATCAGGATATTGGAGCCATGACTTCACCTGACATCCTAGACCAAATGTGATAGAGCCTTTGACCCAGCTACACTGCTATTAAGAGTCCTGGCATATTGGATTCACCATTGACCACCTATCTATTGTCCACTGCAGGATGCCTGTGCAGTACATCCTTGGGGACTGGGACTTTCCAGGGCTCAATCTGAAGTTGACATCCCCCACCCTATTCTTTCCTGCACCAGAGACAGAAGTAAGCTGGCCACTAGCACGGGGCAGCCAGGGAATGAGGGTGGGAGTAAGGACCCTTGTTTCCCCAGACTTCCTCTAGGGGGCACTAGGACCCCGTGATTGCTATTCTCAGAGGCAGAGATGGGTCTCTTTGCTGGCTCAGCCTTTAGTCTAAATGGCAGATCTGGGATTCAGAGAAGGCAGACTGAATGTGGGGCAGGTTTGGATAGAGGCTGGTTGGAAAACCAGAGGCACTGGTCTGTGAGCAGGGTTGTTTCTTTGAGAATACTCACACCCCAGGAAAATTCCTGGGATAGATCAGCCCTATTCTTCTTCCTGAGAGAGAGACCTGGAACCCTTGAGTCTACTTACCTTGGCCGAGAAATCCTTTCATTCCCACATCCTGTGGTTGGATAATTAGACCTCACCTCCCTACCCAGTATAGAGGCAGGACAGTGAAAGATCTTGAGTCTTTGATAAGGCCAGGGGATCCTGAATATGCGATTGTACTTGAACATCCTAACTTGGTGCATGGTAAGTTCCATCTAAGATTACCATAATGTAGGACATAGAATCTAGAGAATCACAGCAGGATGGGGTCTGTTCTGGGAGTCTTGAGTACTATGTGTGAGCTTTCAGCTCCCGTATGCCCACCTGCTTCCCTTTCTTGGGTGGGTTTTTGCTAGAAAAACTTGAAACTAGGAAGTGGGTTCTATCCCTTGTCATTTATATTCAAAGTTAGCGCTCTACCATTTGAGCCACAGCTCCACTTCCAACATGTTTGGGCATTTATAATTGGAGATAAAGAGTTCTCATGGACTTTGTTGCCAAGGGTGGCATCCAACTGAAGTCCTCAGATCTCAGTCTCCTGAGGGGATAGGATGACAGGCATGGAAAAGTATGTTTGGCTGGGTGGCACTAGCTCATGACTGTCATCCTAGGTACTCAGGAGGTGAGATCTGAGGATCAGTGGTCAAAGACAGCCTGGGCAAGAAAAACTCTGAAGCTCTTATCTCCAACGAACCGCCAGATAAACAGAAGTGGTGTTGTGTTGTGACTTAAGTAGTAGAGTGCTCGCCTTGATCTGGAATGCTCAGGGACAGCACCCAGACCTAGGGTTCAAGCCCCACAACTGAAAAAAGAAAGAAAATAAAACATATTTGCCTGCAAAGGATGGTCCAGGTGTGCAAGGGATGAAGAGGGGGGTGCTGTGGTTTGGAGACCAGGTGCTCACCCCACTGTACAGACATTTCTAAGATCTCCCCAAGATTACCCCAACTTGAACCCACTGCTTCAAGAGGACATGGCTTGTGTCAGGCAGTGAGTGGGTGAATGGGTGCAGGGCTAGGATTCCTGTGTCTGTTTTTTCTCCAATAAAGGATGGATTTGGATGCTTGGTGACAAAGTCTGAAGTGAAGTGTTGCAAGGAGTTTGTGGCCTTATGAGATGGTTTTCCTCTGGGTATGTAAAGGTGGCTGAAACCGGAAGTCACCAGTGGCTCACAACTGTCATCCTATCTACTCAGAAGACTGAGATGTGAAGACCATGGTTCAGAGCCAGCTTGGGCAGAAAAGTCTGTGAGACTTGATGTCCAATGGACCACCAGAGAACAGGAAGTGGTGCTGTGGATTAAGTGGGAGAGTGCTCAACTTCAGCTGAAAATCTGAGGGACAGTGACCTGGCCCAGAGTTCAAACCCCATGAGCAACAACAAAAAAAGAGGTGGCTGTTTTCTACATAGCAGTGTGTACGGTATGAAATGCCATGCTGGTCTATGAGCCATTCCAGATATGTGAGAGTCTCAATGTTTTGTCTACAGTGGGTCTGAGGTCGCTAGTGCCACCTTCTTGTGGGTGGGATATGATCCTAATGGAATGAGTTCGTAGTTTTGTTCTCAGGGACTGCTGAAGCCTTGAGCTGTCCCTGTGTGTGTGTGTGTGTGTGTGTGTGTGTGTGTGTGTGTGTGTGTCTGTGTGTCTGTGTCTGTGTGTCTGTGTGGGTCTGTGTCTCTGTCTGTGTCTGTGTCTGTGTCTTTGTGTGTTTGGAAGTAGAAGAACTGGGCCTTGAA
This sequence comes from Dipodomys spectabilis, assembly GCF_019054845.1. NCBI lineage: Eukaryota > Metazoa > Chordata > Mammalia > Rodentia > Heteromyidae > Dipodomys > Dipodomys spectabilis. The sequence goes on from NW_024870847.1 coordinate 2,049,081, forward strand.
TTCAGGCCATAGTTATTGTTCCTGACCTTCTGAGCTCAAAGCTAGTGCTCTGACACTTGAGCCACAGGTTCATCTCTATCTATTTGGTAGTTCACTGAGGATAAGAGCCTCAGAGCCTTTCCTGCATGGGCTGGCTTTGAACTGTGATCCTCAGACCACAGCCTCCTGAGTAGGTAGGATGACATACATGAAACACCTGTGCCGGATTTGTGTGTGTGTGTGTGTGTGTGTGTGTGTGTGTGTGTGTGTGTGTGTGTAGAAGTGGGTTGCAACTAGGAGCGCTGGACCCTTTGGTAACTTCTAACTGCTATCTTTGGGTGGGTGCATGAATGTTGTGTCTTAGGTTTGGGAGCCTGGAAGGGTGAAAGGCTTAAATTATATGACCAAGGGATCTGTGTTCCCGGGAGCTGTCTACTCCCTTGTCCCTGGTTGGTGGCAGAGGGAGCTTGGGAGGACCTGGGAGTGGGGCCTGCATGGGGTGGCTCCCCAGAGGGACAGAGAGCATGGCCAGCACTTATTCAGGATGCCAGCTCTGTTAGTATGGAGCGTACTGGATGGGCCAAACTCTGGGTCTTCTCATCATGAGGTCTGATGGGTGAGGCCAACCCTATTTTAAATCTTGACCTATCATCTTCAGATCTCAGCCTCCTGAGTAGCTACGATTATAGGCATGAGCCTCTGGCAACGGGCCTCTGATTCTTTTTGGTATATTAGGGATTGAACTCAAGGCCTTAGGCTTGCCAGTCAGGTATTCTACCATGAAAGCCAAGCCTTTCTGTCTTGGGCATTTCTGAGATAGACACTAAATATATGCTCAGGCTGGGCTGGATCACGATACTCCTGTGACAAGTGTGGGCCACCATGACTGGTTCTCTGTATCGGGATGCTAGACAGGTAGCACCACGTTTAGCCATCAGTTTAGATGGATTGTCCCAAACTCTTAGTCAACAGCAGCTGATTCTTGACCAGAGTTGAAGCTCGGGGCCTTACCATCGGACCTCAGTATCCTCCTGGGACAGTTGTGAGGAATCAAGGGATCAATATAGGGGGATCACTGGGGCAGGGCCAGGCATAGAAGGAGTGGTTGCTAGACATGGTTCTTCAAATTCTGTGAACATATGACAGGAAGATACCCTGCAAGGGCTCAGATGGGGCCTGTTATTTATCATGCAACAGGTATGAGATTATGAAACAAAACACGGCTCTCTTTCATCCTTACCCTATCTGCATGTGGAAGGGGATCCTTCACTGTGTTCAGTTTTGCAGCTGGATAAAATGAGGCACGAAGAAGCTGGGTGACCTATTCATGACACCCAGTTACAGGAAGCTCAGCCTGACTTCTCTGCCATGCTCCCTATGACAATGGCTGCTATTCAGTCCACTTATCGTGGTGGAAAGTCCACTTCTTGTCAATCCTGGGGCTTGAACTCTGGCCTGGGCGCTATCCCCAAGCTCCTCAGTTCAAGGCAGGCACTCTACCACTTGAGCCTTCAGCACCACTTCTGGATTTCTGGTGGTTCTTTGGAGATAAGAGTCTCACAGACCGTTCCTGCCCACCTGGCTAAAAACCATGATCTTGATATGTCAGTTTCCTGTATAGCATTATGCCTGCGCCACTGGCATCAGGCATAAGTCCAATTCTTTCTTTCTTTCTTTCTTTCTTTCTTTCTTTCTTTCTTTCCTTCCTTCCTTCCTTCTTTTCCTTCCTTCCTTCCTTCCTTCCTTCCTTCCTTCCTTCCTTCCTTCCTTCCTTCCTTCCTTTCCTTCCTTCCTTCCTTCCTTCTTTCTTTCTTTCTTTCTTTCTTTCTTTCTTTCTTTCCTTTCTTTCTTTCTTTCTTTCTTTCTTTCTTTCTTTCTTTCTTTTTCTGTCTCTCCCTCTCTGTCTCTGTCTCTGTCTCTGTCTCTCTCTCTCTCTCTCTTTCAGAAACTGGTTGAATGTGTCCTGGAGGAGGTGGCTCAGTGTCTCCATGTGTCTGGGACCCACAGTAACCCTCTAATTCTGGAGGTGGGCTGTGGGTCAGGAGCTGTCTTGCTCAGCCTATTGAAATAACTCCCTGAGGTCCGCCACTCTGTGCCTGGGCTAGAACATGACGGTTATTCATTGTCCATCCATCCTCTGAATACTTCCCCACTACCCTCTGCTAAGAGAGTTAAAGGAAAGTGGATGAGGAGGTATCGTGTTGTCCAACCACCCAGCATGATCCTGGACCTCTGATCCTCAATGCCATCTATCTGGCCAGACCCCGGTTATAAGAAAATGAATTCACTCTATGTGTACTTCGCTTTGCTGGGGTGTGTCATTTCAGGTAGGGGGGCGTGGTGCAGAGGAAAGACTCCAGACCTGACAGCTCTTGAGGTACCTTTTTTCTTGTGACAGAGCCAAGTCATTGCTGTGGATAAGGAAGTAGCTGCCATCAAACTGATCAGGAACAATGCTAAAAGGTACGTAGGTGGGCTGTTGAAGTATCAAACCCACCCATGATTACTTCCCACTCACAATAAGGGGGGGTGCAGTGCAGGTGGCTGGCACTGGCCCTAGAGGAAAATAAATGGATGGTGGTGTTCACGTGCTGGTGGGTGCCACCCACCATCCTGGCTATTTGGGAGGCTGAGGCTGAGGTCTGATATTCATGACTAAGAGCCAGCCCAGGCAGCAAAGTCTGTGATATTCTTATCTCCCAAAAACCACCTCCCCCCACCAGAAAAAAAGCCAGATGTGGTTCTGTGGTTCAAGTGGTAGTGCCTCAGCCTTGAATGAAAGAAGCTCAGGGACGACACCGAGGCCCTGAATCCAAGTCCTAGGGCTCAGAAAAAAATAATACAATAAATGAATAGTGGGCACCTGTTATCTTACTACTAAAAAAATGGATTCAGTCTTCTCTTTGGTACTTGTAGCCAAAAGTAAGGGGCTTCTTTGATGCTCCTCTAAACCTCCCCTTCTCTCCATTAGCTCTCCAGGCTTCAGTTTCAGGATAGAATTCAGATCATCCCACTCAATGTGACCTTATATACCCTCCCCTAAACACCTTCCTTGGGGTGGGGATTCTGGATGTACTCACCACTGGGAGGATGAGGCACTGCAGAGATAGGGGTAGGTATCCCCGAAACTCACACACACATGCACACACACACACACACACACACACACACACACACACACACACCTAGGCCAACACAGACTAGCCTTTTTCAAAGGCACCTTATCTCCTTGTATTAACTGACCTAGCAGAGGAACTTGATCCCTTGTAAATGACTGTTTTAACTATGGCTTGCTTGTTGGCATGAGATAAACAAAGAAAGGGTCTGGTGCCCATCTCCTCTGGCTCAGGTACACGTCTGACACCCTGGCTACTTAGGAGGCAAATATCTGAGGATCAAAGATCAAAGCCAGCCATAAGCTGGAAAGCTGGTGAGAATCTACTCTCCATAGAACCACCAAAAAGTTAGAAGTGGAGTTGTGGCTCAAGTTGTGGAGCACCAGCCTTGAGCATGAAAACTCAGAGAGACCACTCCCAGAACATGAATTCAAGCCCACACACAAAAATGGCCCCATCTTTTCATCTCCAGACTGCCTGGGCCCTGAGTGCCCTCTCACAGTGTGTGATACAGCACCGGTCCTAGTTAGTGTATCAGAGCCTTCAGAAATTGGATGGTGGAAGCCAGGCCTACTCCTTCGTGTGATCTTAACCCACACCAGCTGGAAGACAGAGCATGACAAAGCAGGCAGCCTGCAGAGCAGAGAAGATCTTGCTCTGTCAGGGCGATTGGAGCAGGCTTTTTAGAGGCAGCACTTGAAAAGGGGTCTTTCTTAACAAAGAGGATCTGACAGGAAGCACAGAGAGCAAAGACGCTGTAGATAAATTACAACATAGTTGAGCATGTTTGTTTCCAGCCAGGGCTGCTGGTGAGAAACTCAATATTGATGTGAAAGAGTATCCCGAGGCAGGCCCGAGGGTTCACAGAGGAACAGCTATCCAGGGTTGGGATTGTGTCTTAGCAGTAGTGGGCTTGCCTAGTACACAGGTAACCCTGGGTTCAATTCCTAGGTCCCACATACACAGAAAAAGCCAGAAGCGGCACCATGGAAGAGTGCTTGCCTCTGTCAGAAGAAGCTTCTAGACATTGCCCAGGCCCTGAGGTCACGTCTCAGGACTGTGAAAATAAAATAGCACTCAGATGGACCTTGGTGACAGGTGGTTGGCTATGCCCTGTAGCTCTTAGTAAATCCATCCATGCTTAGGGTCTCCTTCTTTGACAGAGGGGAGCTGGATATTCCTTCTGCCCTGGACACCCCTGGAGGTGGTTATCAGCAACCCTCCCAACATCTTCCACCACGGAAATGGCCCCAGAAATCCTCAGGTACAAGTTGGATGGGGTTCGGGGGATACAGGGCAAACCCCTAAAGTCCTACTGGGTCTGACCTGTCACAGAGGACCAGTCCATCCAGAGGAGGCAGATGGGAGCTTAGAGAGGGGTTGAGATGTGGAGGGAGCTCTTTAATGCCCATGGCCATTACCAGATTCCAACCCTTTCTTTGCTTTCTGTGAGGGAGATAGAGGAGTGTCTAGGTGGTAGTGTATAGAGGAGGACTAGATGGAAATTCGAATGACTGAGACACCGTAAGCCTTGTGCTGGTGGCTCACGCCTGTCATCCTGGCTACTCGGGAGGCTGAGACTCAGAGGATCTCATTTCCCAGCCCAGGCAGGAAAGTCCCATGAGAGTGTCATCCCCAATCTCCAAACAGAAACGGCACCATGGCTCAAAAGGTACAGATCTGGCCTTGAGCAAAAATCATCATCAGGGACAGTTCCCAAGCCCTGAGTTCAAGCCCTTCATCAAAAACAACAATAATAAAAACCAGAAAGACAACCTTGCTTGCAAGTGATGGTGAAGCAGTGGGGGTCCTGTCGTTGGGAGAGCAGATGCTAGCCTAAGTGTACAGAAATTTCTAAAAACTCTCCAAGTTTGCCCCAGTGTGAAGTCACAGCAGGGTGGGTGTTGCCTTACCAACAACTCCAGAAGTCCTGGCCTGTCTTAGGCATGGAGTGGGCTAATGGGAGCAGGGATGGGTGGGTATTGTCAATTATATTCTCTTCATCCATGGAAATATAGTTTTGGATGCTAGTGTCAAAGTCTGAAGTGAAGGGTTGCATGTGGTTTGTAGCCTGACAAGTTGGGTTTTACCTGGCTATAAGAAGGTAACTAAAGCCGGGTGCTGTTGGTGGCTCACAACTGTCATCCTAGCTACTCAGGAGGCTGAGATCTGAGGCTTGCAGTACAAAGCCAGCTTTGGTAGGAAAGTCTGTGAGATTTTTATCTCCAATGAACCACCAGAAAACCAGAGGTAGTGCTGTGCCTCCAGTGGTAGAGCGTGCACTTTAAGCTGAAGAGCTGAGGGACTGCGTGCAGGCCCATAGTTCAAACCCTATGACCGACAACCAAAAATAAGGTGGATGAGTTTTCTGCATAGAGTTGTGTACAGTAGGAAATGCCATGCTGTGTTATGAGCCATTCCAGACGTGTGAGAGGCTGAGATTTGTCTACAGTTGGTCTGAGGATGGTAGTGCCATCTACTCATTGTTTGGCATGTTCTGGTGCTCAGGGCCTGATGAGGCCTTGGGCTACCCCTGTGTGTGTGTGTGTGTGTGTGTTTCCCTCATCTTTCTCTGTCCCCTTCCTGGGTGCCTGTCTTCCTCTTCCTGACCTTGGATGTTGCCCCTCTTCCATTACAACCTTGCCTTTAGCCCCCAGGCAGGGTCTACAATGAGTCCTAAATTGCCAGAGACCTGTATAGTCCAGCTTTTCATTGGTGCCCAAGTCCGGCTGTCCGTATCTTTGGCCACCTCCATGGGATTCTGTGTCAGCAGGGCCAGCTGGCATAGGTTCTCCCTTACCTCTGGAAGGGTGGGGTTCAGTCATGTGATGTCTTTTCCTTTTCCTCAGCTGGGCCTCTGGCTGCATGTCCCTCTCAGCAGCTGACAGTGGAGTGGGGGAAGGGTGGTTGCCAGTGGCTCTGACCAACTTGAGCTTGATAGCTGAATGAAGGCTGCCCAAGCAAGAAGGATCTTTGGCTGCATAGAGGTGAGGCCCAGGTGGCTTGGAAGTATCTGTTGTTGTCTAGGAAATGTCAACAAACATTATCACAGCCAAGTCTATCTCCCAGCCCCAACTTGACCTCTCAGTTCCTTCTAAACGATTCCGGATACCCAGAATATAGAGGCACAGACATTAGATTCCAGGGCCAGGGAACTGGGGGATGAGAGACTGGTATGGCCAGTATCTCAGTGTTCTGGGGCATTAGCCTTGACCTGGTTATGCCTTCCTTGCGTAAGTTCACTTCTTAACCCGTGGCTGGCCACACACCGGCCATTTGTGGAAGTGCTATGGAAATGGCAAGAGCAAAAGTGAGATCTAGTATGACCAAAATCTGGATTTATGGTCTGTGGGGGTGGCAAAGGTAAAGGGTGTATATTAAAAAAAAAATCTCAGAGTGGAACTCAGGGCCTAGGCACTGTTCCTGAGCTAACACTCTACCACTTATAACACAGATCACTTTTCACCTTTTTTAGTAGTTAGTGGAGAGAAGAGTCTCACAGACTTTCCTGCTTGGGCTGAGTTCAAGCTGCCATTCTAAGAGCTAAGCCTCTTGAGTCGCTGGAATTGCTGGTATGAGCAATTGGCTCCAATTAAGGATGGGAGTGGATGCATGTGCTTGCGTGCATGTTTGCGTGCATGTGCGCATGCATGTGTGCATGTGTGCATGTGTGTGTGTGTGTGTGTGTGTGTGTGTGTGTGTGTGTGTATTTACCAGGACTTGATCTCAGAGCCTAGGGGATATCTTTTAGCTTGTTTGCACAAGGTTGGTGCTGTACCACTTGAACTAGGGTATCTCTGCTTCCCAGCTTTTGGTGATTCATTGGAGAGAAGAGTCTGCCCAGGCTAGCTTTGAATCTTGATTGATCCTCAGGTGTCAGCCGTGAGTAGCTAGGATTATAGGCATGAGCCACTGGTACCCAGTTGCAAGGATGTCTTTTCATATGCTCTTCTGTTCTAACAGCTGTCTATTTCCCCTGGCCTAGATCTCTGACCTCCACTTCAGCTCCCAGCATCCCGTGACTGTGTGGAGAACATAAACCTCTAACCTGATCCCATTCTTTGTTCTCATGGGAGGGTATGTTTCTTCTGTAGCCTGGGGAAGGAGGGTAGCTGTAGATGGGCGCTCGGCTGGGGGAGAGGTATTCTGTTTCAGCCAAGAAGGAAAGTGTGGCCAGATGCTAATAGCTCATGCCCTCCTAGTCCAAGCTCCTCAGGAGTCTGAGATCTGAGGATTGCCATTCAGAGGCAGCCCAGCTAGAAAAGTCTGTGAGACTCTCCTCTGCAACTAGCCACCGAAAAGCTGGAAGAAAAGCTGTAGCTCAAGTGGTAGAGTGCTAGCCCTGAATGAAAAAGTTGAGGCACAGAGTTCAGGCCCTGAGTTCAAGCCCTAGTACCAAGATGTGTGCAAGTGTGTGCATGCATATATACACACACAGACACACACAGACACACACACACAGAAGATGGTGGTAATGATGAGCTCAGCTACAAAACTGGGGGCACTCCTGAGGCATAGTCATAGTAAACTCTCAAGGCAGATCAAGTAGTTTTTCCCTAAGTCATTCTTGGGCTGAGGGGTCTGGATCATGGCAGTAAGTTCCATGGAACCTGCCCCTCTATCCATGCACAGGGCCACAGGACCAAGGGAAGCCACTATGAATGCTCACTTGTAGTCAGCCCATGATTGCTCCGAGTACTGGTGAGGAAAGTAAGGCTCCGAGCCCTGTGACTCCTGGGATAGAGACTGCTACCAGCAGCAGCCTGCTGGCTGTGGATACCTGAGACTACAAGTCTTTCATGAGCCCAACTCAATACCCGCCAAATGTGTGCCTGACAGATTCACACTATTGTGATACTCGAGTGAGTGGGCATTACCTCCTGTGCCATCTTGCAGCTCCTGCCCCTTCTGGCCCAGAACTTTGGTCTGAGGTCGATTTATTGCTCAGATCCAAAGTGCAGCCATGACAGATGCCATTCTGATGAACAGATTAATGACCTCCGTGCTCAAGGCTCGAACCTTCTCTGATACTGTGGCCTGCTCTGTAGGCAAAGGCCTCCAAAGAGGCTGCTCTCAAGACTTGTAGGACACCTAGACATTGGGAGATCCTCAGTGGCCCACTGGAAATTACTCCGCCTAGATCCACAGAGTGAGGTCCAAGCAGGCCAGGTATTGGTCATGGGACTTGAACTCCGGGCCTGGGGCCTGTCCCCAAGAGGTTTGGCTTGCCACTTGAGGCACAACACCAATTCTGGTTTTCTGAAGGTTCCTTGAAGATCAGAGTCTCCCAGACTTTCCTGCCTAGGCTGGCTTTGAACTGTGATCCTCACATCTCAGCCTCCTGGGGAGCTAGGAGGACAGGTGTGAGCCACCGGTGCCGGCTGATCTGGCCTTACACCACAGTAGACTAGGAGCTTCTGAAAGCTTTTCTTTATTTTTTTAGGTGCAAGTACTGGGGCTTGAACTCAGGGGTTAGGCTCTGGTCCCTTAATTTTTTCCCTCAATTTTAGCACTCTGCCAATTGAGCCAAAGCTCCATTTCTGGCTTTTGGTAGTTCATCGGCAAGAAGAGTCTCACTAACTTTCCTCCCCTGAGCTGGCTTGACCCACAATCTCTATCTCAGTCTCCTGAGGAGCTAGGATTTACAGGGGTTGAGCCACTGGTGGCATTAGGCTAGAAGCTTTTCTTAAGCAAATGTTCTTCCCTGCATTTGCCCTGACTCCTCCATGCAAAGGAGGTCTGAGGGTCAGGAGCTGTGAAAAATAAGCTTCCAGCCACAGGAAATGTCAGGTGTCTCTGGTAAAAAGCCAACTGATCTTCCCCCTGTGCCCCATTCTGGAACCCCACCCTCTGCCCTACCTGTGACTCAAATATAAACCTTGACTCAGCCTTGAATGTCTTACCAGACTTGTCTGAAGCCACAGAATCTTCATTCCACCCACACCATCTGCTCTAAAGCACACCTCAGTACCTTTGCCCATGCTGTACTTTCTGCCTAAGGCCCTCTGTCCTGAATCCACATCTTAGAACTCCTGTGGAATTTTGGCATTGGATATATCACCTCGTTGAGCAAGTCTTTCCTTCCCTTCTCCCTCTTTTTTTTAATATTGAGTTTCTAGAGATGGAACTTGTGCGGGCTGATTGGCAAATGCTCTATCATGTGTGTGTGTGTGTGTGTGTGTGTGCGCACGCGCATGTGTGTGCCAGTCCTGGGGTTTGAATTCATGGCCTGGATGCTATCCAATCCCTGAGCTTTTGTGCTCAAGGCTAGTGCTCTACTACTGAACCACAGCTATACGTCTGGCTTTTTGGGTGTTTAATTGGAGAAAAGTGTCTCATATAGACTTTCTTGCTTGCAATTGGGATCATCAGATCTCAGCCTCCTGCGTAGCTAAGATTACAGGGGTGAGCCACCAGCACCCGTCCTCTACTCTACCTCTTATCTATAACTTCAGCCCTCCTCTGAATCCCAGAGAAAAGATCACACCTGGATGAATTTTTTCTTTTTGTCAGTCTTGGGGATTGACATCAGGGTCTCGGCATACACCTGAGCTACATTTGCTCATGGCTATCTTTCTATCACTTAAGCCACAGTACCACTTTTGTTTTTTTCTGTTTCTGTGGTACTGAGCAATCAAACCCAAACCCAGGGTTTGTACATGCGGGCTAGGTAAGCACTCTAGCACTAAGCTCCAATCTCAGCCCAAGGCTCCCTTCTAACAGGAGTTATGAGGGTGGGGTTTATTGGCTTACCCCCTTTGGTGTAGAAATCTCTATTTCATATCTTTGCCATGATTTGGGACCAGACTGTGACTTGTCAATGAGGAATGATAAATGAGTGATAGCCACATTCCCCAGAAGTCTAGCCTCACATCCTACAGAAGGATAGAGTATATGGAGCTAGAACCTTTGACAACTCCTACAGTCTAGTAACTGTGCTTTCCCTGGAGGCAGTGGCTGGCTGCATGGTGTCCTGATGGGACACCTCGGCCAGAATATAAGGCTTCAGTTCTTAAATGGCAGAGATGGATGCTTTGTTCATGTTGCCCGCTCAGACTTTGTACTCTCTGAGGGCTTGTCCCAGATTGCCCAGGTTGGGGGGTTGGGCATGGGCAACCTGCTGAATGCCTATTGTCCATACCCAGATACATGGAGTTATTGCCTCCTTTTTTTATTTTTGGCAGGTCCAGGGTTGTACTATGAACCTAGGCTATGTCCCTGAGCAACTTTTGCTTGAGAGTAGTGCTCTGCCCTTGAGCCACAGCCCCATGCATGGTTTTTTTTTTCCCATGTGATCTCTTAGAAAGAAGAGTGTCATGGACTTTCCCACCCTGGCTGAATTCAAATTGGCATTCTCTACATCTTGGCCTCCTGAGGAGCTAGGATTACAGGTAGGAGCCACTGGCACCTTGCTTACTTTTCTTTTTCTTTTTCTTTTTTTTAATCGTAACAATCTGAAGTCTTCACGGTGTCATTCCAATGGTTTGCATTATAATTAAACGACCCAGGCCTGGAGTTTGAATGCTAGGACAGCCATCCACAAAAGGAAGGAGAGCCTGACAAAATTATTCCTGTTCATGTGAATGCTTATGGAGTTTTATTAATGTAACAATAAATGTGCAGTGGATTCATGACCCTATTTTAGAATGCCACACAAAAATTATTGGGTTTATGTTTTCCATTCTAGCACCATGGTATAGTTAAGGATATTGATTAACTTTTAATTAATGCTTTTATAAGTATTCAACCCAGATACTTCATTAAATGGAGGCAAAATTTATTAACTAATAATTGGTAATAACATATATAATTTAATATCCTCACAGTCCCACTCTCTGTATATGTATATATATGTATGTATGTTTATGTCTATCTCTCTATCTACTTCAATCTACATATTTATCAACATATACATATATATATATATATGTATATATATATATATATATATATATATATATATATATATATATATGGGGCACTACTTTGGCTTGATCACAGGTCCTCAGAACTTCCTGGCCGCTCAGTTTTCAGGAGGCTGGTCTGCTAAGACTAAGACTGTAACCCTATTTATGGATTGGGCATTGTAGGCTGTGAGATGAAATCCCAGCATGGCCAAAAATTTATTCATGGAGTAAGAAGCCAATTTTGACACATTATTTTCCTTCCCTGTGAAAGTCCTTGGTCTCAGTATGATGTATAATCCATATGCAACTATATCCTATGTGATTTGATGTAATAAAAGAAATGTTACATGTGTATATAGTAAATACTAAATAAATAAGGGTAATAAATGTCATATGTACTAACCCATGTATGTAAACACATCTCATATATTAATATTAGTTTTTCCAGTGCTGGTGCTTCAATTGAGGCTCTGGGAACTGGTCTGAATTTCTTGTCTTCAAGGATGCTGAGCCTTTCCTCTTCACCCAGACCCTGAGTGCAAATCCCAGGCCTACTAGAAAAATGGTGCAAATTCCAAAGCAGGGCCTTATTACTATTATTATTATTATTATTATTTTGGCAAGGCACGGGGCTTGAACTCAGGTCTTGGCATCTCTGCCACAGTTTGTGGTGGCATCCTAGGACCCGAGTTCAAATCTCAGGGTTGAAAAAGAAATAAAAAACTGTAAAGGAGAAGCCTAAAACTGAGAAGTTCAAGGAGGTAGTTTTCCTTTTTTTTCCCTTTGTATTGTGACCATCCTGGTTCTAAATGACAAGGCCCAGAAAGCATACATTATCTTGCATTGCTGATGTTTGGCGGGGTATTAGGGAAGCCATAGCCAAAACCAGCAACTTAGGCCTGGAGGTCGAATCCCAGGACTGCCACTAATGAATGGAGATTCTCAGAAATCTATTCCCATATACAAATGGAATGTTATAAAATTAACAATTAAATTAGTAGTTAGTATACGATATTATAAAATTATACACAATTATAAAATATTGACTAATTTTCAATTAATACTTTATTATTTATTCAATCATGATACTTAAAAATGGAAGGAATAATTTAATTGCCAATAATCGGTATTAATATTGTATATGCAATTTCATAATATTCAGACATCTCTCTTTTGTTTTATACATATACATCTATTTGTCTATCTACCAATCTATACATTTATCTGTTCATACAATTGTCACTCCTGGTGCTTAATGATAGAATGTACTCCTAGTAAGTACAAAGCCCTGCATTCGATTCCTCACTACTGTGTACACAAAAAAATCCAGAAGTCATGCTGTCACCCAAGCAGTCAAGCACTAGCATTGAGCATAAAAACTTAAGGACTGTGTCTAGACCCTTACTCAAGAGCCAGGACTGGCACCAAAAAAAAAAAAAAGATAGAATGTTCTAACTGCAACAATGTAAGTATAGTACTACAAATACCTCATCACAAGTATAGGACTACAAATACCTCATCACAGAGCAAGCTGGGAGTCTGGTGCTGACAGCTGCCATCTAACCTGACAAAATGTCCCATGATACTATTATCTTATATTCACCACTTAGAAACTTGAAGTGGAAGCTGGGCATCGGTGACTCATGCCTGTCATCCTAGCTAATCAGGAGGCTGAGACATGAGGATCATGGTGCAAATCTAGCCTGGGCAGGAGATTCCTTGAGATGCTTATCTCCAATGAACCACCAGAAAGCCTGAAGGGGCGCTGTAGCTCAAGTGGTAGAGTGCTAGACTTGAGCTGAAGAGCTCAGAGACAGCACTGAGGCCCAGACTTGAACTCCTCCAACTTACAAGAAAGAAGGAAATCTGAAGTGGAGTGCTGGGAACTTGTGTTTAGGGTAGAGTGTTTTGCATGTATGCAACCCTGGGTTTGAATCCTAAGTAACACATCCCTAGAAAAAAAGTCTGAAATGGCTCTCTGGCTCAAGTGCTATACTTTAGCAGGTGAAACAGGTACAATGCTCGTGTCCTGAGTTCAAGCTCCAGGATTAGTGTATACACACACACACACACACACACACACACACACACACACACACACACACAAACACAGAGCAGAAGTAAAGTTGTGACACAAAATGGTAAAGCACCTGGATTCTGCTCTGAGCTCATGGACATCACCCTGGCCCTGTGTTCAACCCCAAAAACTAGCCAACCAAGGCCTGACTAGGAGAGGACAAAGGTTTCAAAACCTGATAAGCTTCACCAGACCTAGATGACAGGAAGCATTGTGATTTTGCACAAGTGCTTAGATTTAGCAAACTTCCAGAATCTTAGGGAGGCACCCCAATTGACAATTAGGAATCTTTTCATTAGGTTCAGCTCCCTAGTTTTCTGCCAGAAGAACTCGAATTAATTGAAGCAGTTTGTTTCAACATTGGAACATAGTCTCACAAAGACAGGACAAGTGCAGGGAACTTGGCTTGCCACAGGAGGTGGCACATTTGAAGGCTTCCTGTCAAAACAGAGCACTGGGGAGAGAGTTAGCTTGGGGTACAAATAGGCATTTTTCTCCTGGCCTTCAGAGCCCATCCACACTCATCCTCACTAATTGCCCCCAATAAATTGTTTGCTACACAGCTGTACAGGAGTGAAACTTTTTGTCTACCTGTTCCAACAGTGAGGCCGACTTTCTCCAGCAGCCTGGGGTGCGCAGAAACCCTCAGGATACCCTGGGAACAGTGAGGGGAGCCCAGGAACATGCACTGTCTTGAAAACACTGTCTGTGCTATGAAATCATTCTATTCAAAGCAAATTTCCTAGCTGTGTGCCTTTCTTCATAGCGGCCATGGATGTTCACCGATAGAAATACATGCATACACACACAGACACATGGAGTTAATGGCTCTTTTTTGTGGCTTTTTAATGGCTTTTTGTAATGACTTTTTTTTTTTTGAGGCTTGAACTGTGAGCCTAGACATTGTCCCTGAGCTACTTTTGCTGAAGGAAGCACTTTATTGTCTTAAACCATGATTACCCTAGGCTGGGGTACAGCATTTACACCCACAGATGATCTGGGGATCCTAGGATCCGAGTTCAACTCCTAGCACTGGCAAAAATACATCAAACCAAAAAAAAAAAAAAAAAGAAACGGAGGAAGAAAAATCCAAGAAGTTTTACACAACCATTTTACCACTTTTTCCTTGGCACTGTGACCAACCTGGGTCTCAATGACTTGGCTGGAAAATTGTATGTCACCTTGCATGGCCTAAGGCTTGTGGGCTGTCAGTGAAGCCTGAGCCCAACAGAGACACCTAGGCCCTGAGTTCCATGATCCTGGGACTGCCACCTACACACAGCTGAAAATCCTAGGAGACTCGTTCTTATCTATAGGAACATTAATAGAATGTTTGACATATGCTATTTAATTACTAATTGGCTAGTCTTTCTAAGATTGTATGCAATAAATATAAGTCATTGATTAATTTAATTAGTACCTTATTAAGTCTTCCACCATGAGTAATTAATGGAGGCATAGTATTAGAACTAATAATTGGTAGTAATAGAATATATAAAAATAAGATATAGACAGACATCACTTTATATAGAGTTATACACTAGAATCTACATAAATGTCTGTCTCTCTATATATATGCATTTATTTATAGATGAATATACATATGTAAATACACACACAGCAATCTACACATCTATCTGTTTATGTATTGGCCACTCCTAGGCATTGATCTCAGGTCCTGAAATTTGCTCACCAACTTCACTTGCATCAGACTGTTGTGCTAACATTAACCCATTCATGAAGTGGGCCTTCTAGGCCTGGAGTTCAAATCACAGAACTGCCAAAAACTTAATCCTGGTGGAAGAAGCCAATGGTCTCAGTTGTTTCCCTCATCAGTGAAAGTCCTGGGTTTCAGGAATGATGTATAATACATAGACAAATCTATGTCCTATGTAATAGGATGTAAAAAATGTTATCTGTGTAATCATACTCATTAAATAGTAAAAATAAATAAAACACAAAATAAAATGTATAACTACACTAACCACAATATGCAGTAAACGTGCATGTAAATATAAATCATGTATTTAAAATGTATACGAATATTATTTTTTTCGAATGCTAGGACTTGAATTCAGGCCCTGAGAACAGGCTTGATTTTCTTGTCTCCAGCACAGTGAGCTTCCTGTTCCCCCACAATGCTGCAGATTTACCCAGACCCGGAGTTCAAATCCCAGGCCTGGCAGAAAAAAAATGGCGTGACTTCCAAGCCAAGGATCCTCATAATTTTTAAAATATTTTTAATGTATGTATGTATTTATTTATTTATTTTTGTTTTGTCAAGCACAGGGCTTGAACTCAAGTAGTGGCAACTGTGCCTCAGCTTTGATCAGTCTAGGCTGGGGTGCAGCCACTATACCCACAGCTGAACCTGAGTTCCTGGGCCCCAAAGACTGACAGGAAAAAAAAATGAAAAGACAGATATAAATCCAGCAACTTGCAGATGGCTCCGGTTTTACATTTGCTTTCTTTGCAAGGTAACCATCCTGGATTTGAACAACGGCTGAAAATTGTTTGTAACCTGGCATTTCTGAAGTTTGGCGGGCTACCAGGGAAGCCATAGGCCAACTTGGCAACATAAGCCCTGTGTTAGAAGCCCGTTCCTGTCCCCTACCAATGGAGGGAAATCCTAAGAGTCTCATCCCTATTCATAGGAATACTGATGGAATGTTATGAATGTCAAGGTTGAATTAGTTGTTCCTGAAAGATACTACTATAAAATTAAACAGAGTGATTTTAGGAGGCCAATGGATTTTAATGAATATTTTCTGACACATTAAAAGAATACTTTTAATTCCATGGATGTAATAGTTTCAGGACAGTGGTTGATTCAATTTAAAATTCGTTAAGGATGAAAACAGTCATATTAATTACATGTAGGCATAATAAATACCCAAGAGTTGGTAAGAATGTAGTCTATATAACTGAAGAATGTGTAGAAACCTCTTGGACTCTATAAAGATCTATATTTATTTTTTTTTTCAGGGCTTTTTTTTGTGAGAATACCGTACAGAGGAGTTACAATTACATGGTCAAGATAAGGAGTACATTTCGTATCAAGCATTGTTGCCTCCTCTTTGTTTCCCTTCCCATCCCTTCCCATACTACTCTCCTCCTCCCACCAGGTTCTCCCCCCCCTCCCCACCAAAGTTGTAAAGTTCATTTTACAACATAACGAATTGTACATCTCATTGTGGCAATGGGTCCACCTGTATTCCTTCCCATCCACAAATTATACCCACATCAAATACAGTGAAAATAGGGGTTATACCGTGTGGGAGGGACATACAATGCAACAAAGAAATAATCTTATAAATATGTTAGAAACAATTGCATGAAAGGCAAAAACAAAAACAAAAAAATTTCAATACTTATCTTGAGGTTCATTCCCCTAACATCAACTTATCTGACCGTTTCTGCTTGACTCAGACATATACTACTTATTGCAATAAAGCAGCCATGGGACTTACGTATATTTGGGTCTAGCTTACTTAACTTAATATAATTTTTTCCAAGTGTTTCCATTTCCTAACAAATTTGGCAATGTCATTCTTTCTGATGGAGGCATAGAATTCCATTGTGTATATATACCACATTTTCTTGATCCATTCATCTACTGAGGGGCATCTAAGTTGGTTCCATATCTTAGCTATGGTAAATAATGAGGCAAAATCATAGTTGTGCTGGTAGTTTCAGTATGGTCTTGTTTGTGATCATTTGGGTAAATGCCCGAAAGTAGGATTGCTCGGTCATAGGGGAGTTTTATGTGGAGTCTTTTGAGGAACCTCTATACTGCTTTGTATACTACCATCTGCATGTCAATCTGTACTTATTTTGTCAACCCCTAGGGCTCGATCTCAGTGCTGGAAACTGCTTGTCAGCTCCATCTGTCCCATGTTGGCCAAGCTGACACTCATCCATTCATAAATTAGGCCTTGTAGGCTGTGAGTTCAAATGCCAGCACTCACAAAAATTGAAGCAGGGAGTAAGAAGCCCAGGGTAACACATGTTTTCCTTTTCTGTGAACGTCCTGGGTGTCAAGTGTGAAGTTTCATACATAGGCAAATCTATATCCTATATAATAAATGTGGTAAATATTCCATGTCAATAAAATAAATGGTAACTAAATGAATAAAACAAAAAATTGAATGATTAACCACAATAAGCGCAATATTGAGTCAACATACAGGGCTCGATCTCATGGCCTGGGAACTGCCTGACAGATGAATTGGCTAGAGACTGCTGTGCTGACAGCCACCCATTCATGAACTGAGCCTTCTAGGCTCTGAGTCAAGATCCTATCAATGCCAAAAATATAATCATGGAGTAAGAAGCTGAGCGGGACCCATGTTTTCCTTTTCTTTGAAAGTGCTCAGTGTCAGGTAGGACGTATAATTCGGGTAAAAATCTATATACTATGTAATAGGATGTCATAAAGGTAAGAAATGTCATAGGTGGAATAATTGTCACTAAAATGAATGAAAAACACATTGAATTAGTAGTGAATCATTCTGGAATAAAATTGTATGCACTAATTATAGGTGCATTAAGTTTAATTAATATTTTATTAAGCATTAACAGAATAAAAATTACATGGAGATATAATTAAATACCTAATAATTGAAAGTAACACATGATGCATAATTTAACTATATATAGACATCTATCTCATTCTATAAAATATGTAATTTTATGTATGGATGTATGTACATATATGATAACAGGATATAGAGTAATTATTAATTAATGATTTATTAATTGTTCAACTGAAACATATCATTAAATGGAGACATACTTTAATACCTAAAAATTGTTAGTAATATTATCTATAATTAAATAATATACAGACATCTCTCTGTGTATATAATATTTATATACAGCAATCTCTATGTATACCTTGTTCAGTCCTGGTTTCAGTTGTTGAGTGCTCACCTAGCAAGCACCAAGCCCTTGGTTCGATTCCTCAGTGCCACATAAACAGAATACCAGGAAGTTCTGAGGTCTTTCAATCAATTGAGTGCTAGCCTGGAGTACAAATGCTTAGGGACAGTGTCTAAGGCCTTACTCAAGCCATAGGACTGCTGCCACAAAAAGGTAGATTGTTCTAACTGCAACTATACAAAGACAGAAATTCAAATACCCCATCACAGAGCAAGCTAGGAGTCTAGTGCTGACAGCTGCCACCTAACCTGACTTAGCCAGATGTAAATGCTGCAACCCAGCTCCATGGAACCAGACACAATTGGCTTACCCAGATCATCCTAGCTGCTCAGGGGCTTTAAAACCCAGTCCTGGAAGGAATTCTATGGGACTCTTTAAAATGTGGCTCCAAGTGGTAGAGCTCTAGCCTTGAGCAAATGTTATTAGAGTATAATCTCCATGTTTTGAGTTCAAGCCATATGCCTAACCCCCCCAAAAGAAAACCCACTGCAATAAACCATTAGATGTGAACTTGTGTGGTTTGTGAAATGTTCCTCAAAGAATGGTGATACTGATGAAAGCACCCTCATTCTAATAACAGCTTGTGGAATAGAGCTATGTGCTGAGTCCTTCATAAGGTGCTCTGTGCTAAGTCCTGCACCTGGTGCTATATACTGAGTCCTTCACAGGGTGCAGTGTGCTGAGTCCTGCTTTCAGTGCTGTGTGCTGGGTCTTTCACAGGATGCTGTGTGTTGAGTCATGCAAAGAGTGCCATGTGCTGTGTCCTTCACAGGTGCATTCTTTCATCAGGTCTTTGTAAGAGCACTACAACTGAGATGATTATGCAGACAAGAATATTGAGGCTCAGATATGTGTCCATGGCAGGGACAAAATTATGTATTACTGAAGACTAGTGAGTTGTCTCCTGCAGACAATTTGTTTTTTTTTTCTTTCTTTTTTTTCACAGTCATGAACCTTGAACTTGGGGCCTAGCCACTGACCCTTACCTCTTGGGCACATGGCTAGCACGCCACCACGTGGAGCCAAGGACCCCCTTGCAGGAGAGTGCCACCTAGGGGTCGATAGCTGAGGACTGTCATCCCGCCTTCTTAAGAAGCTCAGATCTGAGCACCTGGGTTTCAAACTATCCCAGACACAAAAGGTCCCATGAGACTATTATCTCCAATTCACCACTAAGAAACCTGAAGTTGAAGCTGGGTGCTTGTCGCTCTTACCTGTCATGCTAGCTTATCAGGAGGATGAGATATGAGTGTCATGGTTCAAAGCTAGCCTGGGGAGGAAAGACTTTGAGACACTTAGCCCCAATGGACCCCCAGAAAACATGAAGTGGCGCTTTGGCTCAAGTGGTATGGCACAAGACTTGAGCTGAAGAGCTCAGGGATAGCACCCAGGCCCAGACTTCAACTCCTACAACCAACAACAACAAAAAAGACAGAAACAAACTAATAAACCTGAATTAAAGGGCTGCAATGTGCCTTAGGGGTGGAGTGCTTTGGAACTATGAAACCCTGGACTTTATTTCTCAGGACCACAACACTAGAAAAAGGCTGCAGTGGCTCTGTGGCTCAATCAGGAGAGGGCTATCCTTGTACAAGAGAAACTAGGTACAGTGCTGAGTTCCAGCTCCAGGACGGGTGTATTCGCAATCAAACAGACACATACACACACAAACACACACACACACACACACACACACACACACACACACACACACACACACACGAACACACAAACACAGACCAGAAGTGAAGTTGTGACACAAAATGGTAATGCATTTGGCTTCTGCACTGAGCTCATGGTAGCACCCAGGCCCTGTGTTCAACCCCCAAACCTAGCCACCCAGGCCCTAACTAGGAGAGGTCAAAAGTTTCAGTATCTGATGAGCTTCACCAGCCCTAGATGACAGGAAGCTTTGAGATATCTGACATGTGCTTGGATTTCCCAAGCTTCCAGAAACCTAGAAAAGGTATCATAGGCCCATCATCTCCAACAATGAAATATTTCATTAGGTTCAGTGCCCTAGTTGTCTGCCAGAAGGTCTCCTGAATTATATTGAGCACTGTATCTGAACACCCGAAATAGTCTCACAAAGGCAGGATAAGTGCACAGGACTGGGCCTGCCATGGGAAGTGGCACAAATGAAGGCTTCCTGTCAAAAGAGGGCACTAGGGAGAGAGATCGCTTGGGATACAAAGAGGCCTTTTTCTCCTGGCCTTCAAAGCCTGCTCACATTCATCATCAATAACTGATGCAGATGGAATTGTTTGTTAAACAGCTGAACAGGAGTGAGGCCATTTGTCTGCATATCCAGATAATGAGAGAGACTTCTTCCAGCAGGCCTGGGATACAGAGAAACAATGAGAGAAACTTCTTCCAGCAGGCCTGGGATGCAGAGAAACCCTCAGGCTACACTGGGAACAGTGAGGTGAGGCCCAGAACATGCACTGTCATGAAAGCACTCTCTGTGTTATGAAATCATTGAATTGAAAACACATTTTTCTAGATTGGTGCAATTCATAATAGCTACACTGGAGATTCACTATAGGAATACGTCCATATACACACAGATATGGAGGTACAGGTTCTTTTCGAAGGGGCAGGACCTGGGGTTGAACTATGAACCTAGGCATTGTCCCTTAGCTCCTTTTGCTCAAGGGTATTGCATTAACCATGAATCACAGCCCCACTTCTGGGTTTTTCTGTGATCTCTTAGAAATAACAGTGTTATGGATTTTCCTATGCTGGCTGGATTGAAACTCAGATTCTATACATCTCAGCTTCTTGAGGAGCTGGGATTATAGTCATTCTCCACTGGCTCTTGCCTTTCTTTTTTTCTTTGTTTTTTAATCTGTACAATCTGACTTCTTAACAAGGTCCTTACAGTGGTTTGAATTTATAAGTAAGCTATTCCAATGTCCTTTATAGCTGCTTTCTCTGAGAAGGATTTTCTCTCCTCATCTTCTCTTCTGGTCACAGGTTTGAAGCCAAAAGTAAGAAATGAGTATCACAGGATTTGGCAGCTAATGTCCACATTACTTGCCAGTTCTGTCACTTAGCATTGAGATGCAGTGTATTTACTCTCTATGGATGAGAGAACTGAAAGCTGGAGCAATCCTCATACTGTCCACATTGCTCCTTTTCCCTATAAAATGATCTAATAATTATGAATGTTGTGTATCTCCAATATTAATTATCTAGAACACACTAGAAGCATCTTCATGTTTCTGTTTTTCTCTAGTACATCCCGAGATTTAGACTAAGGTTTTGTGTGGAGGGGTTTCTCAGTGTATCCCTGAGAAAGCTGCTTGCAGTCTCCTGGGGAGATCACAATTTAAAGTCAGCCCGAGCAAGAAAGTCTGTGAGATTCTTATTACCAATAAACCACCAGAAAACCAGAAGTGGAACAGTGTCCCAGAGGGTAAAGCTCCAGCTTTGAGAGAAAAAGCCGAACAGGAGACACAGGCCAGACCAGGCAAGAAAGCCTGGGAGGCATTTATGTCCAATTAACGACCAGATGGCTGGAAGTGGAGCTATGGTGGTGGTAAAGCCTCAGCCTTGTACGAAACAGCTGAAGAATGCATTGGGCCCTGTGCTTAAGCACTGAGATGGCTTCTCTTTTCAAAAAGAGAAGGCCAGGATTATGTATCAGTGCACTAACTACTTATGTGTGTATAGTACATCCCTGAGTGCAAACAGATCATATGGAATGCTTCTCCTTTTATTTACTGGTTCATTTTTCAGGTATGCTCGTTGCACATACAGCACCATTCTCTTCATTTCGGGCCCATGGCTTTTCTCTTCCAGTGTTCCAGGCCTGTGTCCTTATATGATGACACTTAAGCTCTCAGCAGTCTTTATTTACATTTTATTCTGAGGCCATTCAGGAACAGACACAAATCAGGCAGGGGAACAGAAGATAAGGTTTTTTAGAAATAACTAGTATTCAGAAAAATAAATTTGGGGATGTAAAATGGTAGTATACTTATGTAAAAACTACCATGAAGAAAAAGATGGGGCTGCGGACTTTGATTACTGAAAGAGTGCTTGCCAAGCATACAAGAAGCCCTGGATATGATTACTCAGTATCACATACACAGAAAAAGCCAGAATTGGGGCTGTGGCTAGACCTGGCAAACAGAAACCTACTTAGGTAGGTAGCTAATTAACTAGGTAGTTAGGTAGTTAGAGAGATAGATAGATAGATAGATAGATAGATAGATAGATAGATAGATAGATAGATAGATAGATAGATAGATAGATAGATACATACATACATACATACATACATACATACATACATACATACATATATACATACATACATACATACATACATACATACATAATACATAGATACATAGAAAATAGATAGAAAAAAGATAGATAAATAGAAAGGAAAATAGATAGATAAATAGATAGAAAGAAACATGACAGATTAGCCTGGTCTTGGATGTCAGGAGGAATGAAGGGAACAATTTCCAATCATGATGCCTTATGCAATGTTCCGGTCACCAACTTCGCCTTCACACAACCACAGAGCAGGAAGACTGTCTCTTTCCCACTTCTCAGGCAGCCAAATGCCCCAGAGCCAAGAGGGCAGAGCCAGGTTTTAACTCAGGTGCTTGGAGACAGAAGAGAAAGGGCCCTGCTTCTCCTTGGACTGGGAATTTGCATTAATGATGTGCAGAATGAAGGAAGGGAGAATGGACTGATGGAGGTAGAAGAATGGTCTTTAAATCTGACATATGGAGAGTCAAAACCCCACTCCTTAAGACCAGAGAGCAGGGTTTTTCTTCTCTGTTCCTCCCCTCTCCCCCACTAAACTGGCTCTCTATTGTTACCCTAAAGATAGCCTGAGGCTCCGTTCACCTGAGAGAGGAAGGTTAATTAGTCATTGTTTGAAGAGGGTGAGAAAAGCCTGACCCTGGTGTAACTCTAACAAATGTTTCAGGGCCCCCCATTGCTGGCTTTTGCAGTTGACTTCCCTGTTGACTGTGTACATTCTGCTCCCTAATCCTGCAGGCCTAGGTCTCTGCACCTAGCCTGGCTTTTGCAACCATTTTCTGTCCTTCAATTAGTGTTACACTAGAGTTTTTCTTCAAATATTGCTACGGCTTGGATCCTGAGAACTTCATTTGAACCCAGGATGGTTCAATAATGTTTCTTTCCTGCTTCTATAGCTCAAGAACTCTAAGAACATTAGAGTGCAAGTAACTTCTCATCACCAAGGGAAACACAGGAAGCTCTTGAACATCTGACCTTTCAGAAGTGGAAGTCAGAGTGTCATAGACCTTTCTGCCCTGTCTGGCTTCACCCTGTGATCCTGAGACCTCAGCCTCATGATCTAGGTTGTTGGGCATGAGCTACTGCTGCTCTGCTAGGTTCAGAAATGTAATGACATTTACAATACAAGTCAACTGCTTATCACATAGGGTTTGGGAAGCATATTAAGCTTTTCAACAATGGACCTTTAAGAACCATGTAGGACACAAGGTTACAATGCTAGAGTCTAAGAGGCTTGGAATATAAATCTGCTACATTTGAACCTGGAGCTGTGACTCCAATTCTGGTGTACATCAGTGTTCATTTTCCAGAGAATGTTCTCCTAATTAGCAAATAGGAAAGTACTTTGATTAACCCTCACTTTTGTTCTAGTGTGTGTCTTGAACTCAAGCCTGGGCACTGTCCCTGAGCCCTTCAACATAAGGCGAACACTCTACCACAAGAGCCACAGTGCCAGGGGGGGTCTTTTGGTGGTTCACTGGAGATAACAGTCTAACAGGCTTTCCTTGACTAGGCTGTCTTTGAACTGTAGTCTTCAACTCTCAGACTCCTGAGAAGTTAGCATTCCAGCTGTGAGCACTGGCATCTAGCCTATTGTTTTTGTCAGTCCTGGGGCTTGATCTTAGGGCCTTGGTACTATCTCTGTGCTTCTTTTTCAAGGTTAGCCACTTGAACCACTCCACAGCTTCTGGCTTTTCCTGAGTATGCGTCTCTGAGGATTCAAACCCTGGCATTCATGCATGCTGAGGGAGCGAGCTCTTTACCACTAAGCCACATTTCTAGCCCCACCCTTAAAATTTTATCCCTCAATTTGCGTATCCTCAGGAAAAGGCTTCTGAATATAAATCATCTAAAAAAATCTCTATAGGAAGATGTCCAAAGATAAAAAAAAAAAAAAAAAAAAAAAACCTCAGGGAGAATGGGAAGGGATGGGAAAGGGCAACAAAGGAGAAAGCTACAATGCTTGATAAGAAATGTACTCATTATCTTGCCCATGTAATTGTAACCCTTCTCTACAGTATTTTCACAATAAAAAGAAAAGAAAAGAAAGAAAAAAGAAAGAAAAAGCTCATACTTGGGAGAGACTCTAAACATGTTAAGACTGTGACAAATGGCTCCATTTAATTATGTATTATGTTTCAACACTTAATAAAATATTAATGAAAAACGAGTCAATGTCCTAAATTATTGTGTATAATTTTATAATAGATGTGCAAAATGGAATAAATATTATGTGTATAATAATACTTAACACAATAATCAATAAAGAAATGAATCAAATAAAACTAAATAAAAATCAATAATAAAAATAATAATATTAAATTAACATACACATGTAAGTATATATCATACATTCATTATACATGTATAGAAATATTTTTTTCCATTGCAGGGCCTTCATTCAGGCCCTGGGAACTCTAGCCTGAGTTTCTTTTCCTCAAGGACAGTGAGCTTCACCTTCACCCTTGTTGCAAAAGAGTTACCTGGATGGTGAGCTCAAATCCTAGCAATGGCAGAAATACTGGCCCCAGTTCCAAGACAGTGACTTAATTTTTTTTAATGGAAGCATTTATGTTTATTCAGTTCCATACTGAACATTAAAAATAGGCAGCGTAGAATTTTGTACAGCTATTCAGATTGCCTTCCTTTACCCCCAAAGTGCCTCTCTGAAAACTAATGTTTCTTTTTTGTATGTTTTTTATTGTAAAAACGTTATACATAGGGATCACTGTTACATGAGCAAGGTAATGAGTACATTTCCTATTGAGCACTGTTGCCTCCTCCTTTGTATTCCCCTTACCATCCCTTCCCTCCCATCTTGACAACTAGCTCCCCCTGCCGAGGTCAGTGATTTAATTTTTCATTTTTGTTTGGCATGGGGTTTGAACTCAAGTAGTGGTAACTCTTCCCTCACATTGCTACAGATTTACCAAGAAGCCGTGTTCAAATCCCTTTCTAGGAAATAAAACTGGCAGAAATTCCAAACCAGGGAGCTTCATTTTTTTTAATTTTGTTAATTAATTTATTTATTTATTACTTACTTATTGGCCAACCATGGGGCTTGAAATCAGGTCGTGGAAACTGCCTCCGCTTGGACCTCCCTAGGCTGGGATGCAGTCTCCGGACCCATAGCCGATCCTGAGATCCTAGGCCCAGTGGGCTGTCAGGAAGAAAAGAAAACGCTAGAAAACACAAAAAGTGGCGAGCTGCAGAGGGCTGGGTTTCTTTTATTTATTTTTCTTTACACAGTGACCATCCTGGGTCTGAATGACACTGCTGTAAAGTGGACCTGACCTGCCATTGCTATTGGCTGATGGGCTCTCAGGGAAGCCATAGGACAACCTGTCAACATAGACCCTAGCTTCAAATCTCAGTCCTGACACCAGTGGCAGAAGATCAAAAGGAACTCATTCCTATGCATAGGAATACTGGTTGAAAGATTACTTCATGCCTTGGTCTAGTCTAAAATTGGATGCAATAATCCTAGAATGCTGATTCTTCTTAATTAATAGTTTATTAAGCATGAAATGAATAATTTTCCTTCACTGGCAGTATAATAAATACCTAAGTGTTGATAGAAACGTAGTAGGTCTCATTCAATCATAGATAGACGGCTCTGGCACTCTTTACTAATATATATTTATTTGTATACCACCGTCTGCCAATCCATGTATCGCTGTTTTGTCCAAACATTGGGGTCAATCTCAGCATGTGGGAGCCCCTTCACAGCTTCATTGGCAAGAGGCTGCCATGCTCAAACTCACCCATTCATGAATTGGGCCTGCTAGGCCTGAGTTCAGATCCTAGCATTGCCAGACATGATGGAGAACACATCCAATATCTAGATGCTATATGATAGGATGTAAACAATTTACTAAATGGTATAGGTGGCATCAGAGTCAATAAAATAAATTCTAAATAAGTGAATGAAACAAGAAATAAAATAAATAACCACACCAAACACAATATGGACTGAATAGCTGTATGGAAGTATAAATCCTACTTTTAAAATGTATATAAGGTGTATCTTTTGCAGGCCTGAATCTTGAATTTAGACCCCGATATGAGGAGAGAATGGTGGGAGATCATGAGCTACTCAGTTGTGGACCTCGGAAGAGTCATGGTATGCTATCAATCTCATCCTTGAATGAGTAGTTCATGCATGATGCGAGTAGAAAAGGATAGACAAGACTCATGGGGTATTGATTAATTGTAAAGAAGAGTTGATGAAGCTGACAATAATCATCACAGTCATGCAATGGAGGCATCAGGAAAGATCTAAGAATCGGTAGTCCCATGGTAGATTGGATTCCATCACAGGACACCATCTCTCCTACCTATACAAATATGTACTTATTTGCATAGTACTTCAGCTTATGAATGGATGACTATTGTGCTCCTCACTCTTCCTCCCCTGCAGAGGGGGGTTTCAATCTCAGATCCTGGGAATGGCCTAGCTCCTTCGTGGCTCACAGGCTGGTGTGCTCATGTGGACCAAATTTCCAATTGGAACTGCTAGGCCCCGAATTCAGATCCCAGCCCTGCCAAAAGATTCATCTTGATGTCACAAGCCAATCATTGCACTTGTTTTCCTTTACTGTGCTAGTCGTGGGTCTCAGATAGGATGGAGAATGCATGAGTCACCTTGTGGCCATGGGAATAAGTTATTATCCATGTCAACCCAGTTATACCTGTCATCATATACTCAAGAAAATACACAATACATCCATGAATAACGTACAAAAAAAAGAGAATAACTACACTCAATGCACGATGCAGTCCACACATGGATGTGAATATATATCATATTTCAATGATGCATTGAGGACTATTTTGGCCTCCTTGGGGCTCAATCTCAGTTTCTGGGAAGGATCCAGCCCTTAGTGGCTCACAAGCTGGTGTGCTCACCTGGACCCATTGTGCATTTGGGTCTCCTAGGCCCTGAGTTCAAATCCCAGCTTTGCCAAAAATTCACCTTGATGTGAGAGGCCAGGCATTGCACCTGTTTTCATGTGTTGTGCAAGTTCTGGGTCTCAGCTAGGATGGAGAATGCATAGGCAACTCTATACTCATTGGAATAGGTTGTAATCCCGTTCACCACAGTTATATCTGTCTCCTTATACTCAAGAAAATACAAAATACATCAATGAATGAGACACAAAATAAAGAGAGTGACTACACCGAATGCAAGATGATGCCCACCCATGTTTGGAAATATAGATCCTCTCTTTAATTATGAATTTATGACTATATTGCCCCTCATCAGGGCTCGATCTCAGGTCCCTGGAATGACCTAACTCCTTAGTGGCTCACAGGCTGGTGTGTTCACCATGACCCATTCACCAATTGGGTCTGCTAGGCCTTGAGTTCAAATTCCAGCACTGCCAAAAGATTCATTCGGATGTGATAACCAATGGTTGCACATGTTTTCTTGTCCTGTGAATGTCCTGGATCTCATCGAGGATGGAGAATGTTATATACGCAACTCTATAGCCATGACAAGAGGTTGTCATCCATGTCAGCATAGTTATATCTGTCACCATACTCAACAAAATATACAATACATCCTTGAATAAGACACAAAATAAAAAGAATAACTATATTGAATGCAAGATGCATACCACACCTGTAGGTAAAGAGAGATCTTATGTTTAAAAAAGGTGGGCTTGCTGTGCTGGGGCTTCAAATCAGGCCTTGGACCAGGCCTGAAATTCTATCCCTCAAGGATGGTGAGCTTCCCCCTCTTCCCCAGTGCAACAGAGCTGCCCAGTCCTGAGTTCAAATCCCAGAAATGACAAAACATTCATGCTGATGTCAAAAGCCAGTTGTTGCACACGCTTTCCTTGACGTGAATGTCCTGTGTATCAACTAGAATGGAGAATGCATAGGCAACCTTATAACCATGGGAACAGGTTGTCATCCATGTAAGAACAGTTATACCTGTCACCATACTTAGTAAAATACACAATACCTCCAAGAATTTGGGACAAAATAAGAAGAAGTACACCGAACAGAAGATGGTGTCCACACATGTATGTCAATATAGATCCTATGTTTAAGTAATCAATTTATGACTATAGTGGAACACCCTGGGGATCATTTTCAGATCCTAGGAATGTTGGAGCTCCTTAGTTGCTCACACATTGACTTATTCTCCAATTGGTCCTGCTAGGCCCTGAGTTCAGATTCCAGCACTACCAACAAGTTCATCATGGAGTAAGAAGCCGAGTGTCAAATTTGTTTACCTTTTCTGTGAGAATCCTGGGTGTCAGACATGATGGAGAACATTTCTACAAATCTAGATGCTCTGTGAAAGGATGTCATCAATGTAATAAACGGAATGGTTTTCATCGTAGTATAATTGATGTTAAATAAATGAATAAAACAAAAAATACAAGGAACAACCACATCAAACATGAATGGACTGAACATCTATAGGTAAGTATAAATCCTGTCTTTACAATGAATATAAATAGTATGTTTTCCAGGATTGGGGCTTGAATTCAGGCCTAGTGAACAGGCCTGACTTTCTTATCTTCAAGTACAGTTATCTTCCCCTTCATCCACATTGCTGCAGATTTACCCAGATCCTGAGTTCAAATTCAAAGCCTGGAAGAATGAATTGCAGGAATTGCAAGCCAAATACTTAATTTTTTTTATATTTTATTTTTTATTTTTTTTCTCAGCACAGGGCTTGAACTCAGTTCGTGGTACCTCTGCCTCAGCTCTGATCACCCTAAGCTGCAGGGCACCCACTGGCCCCATAGCTGCTCCAGGCCTTGCCTGGAAAAAAATGCACAGAAAAAATGTGGCCATTTTATGTTTTCTTCCTTTGCATGGTGACCCTCCTGGGTCTGAATGACACTGTTGCAAAGGGTACTTCACCCTGCATTGCTGACGGCGGCCAGACTATCAGGGAAGCCATAGGGCTATGTGGCAGCATAGGCCCTGATTTCGAATCCCCATTCTGACAACAATCAATGGCAGGAGATATTAAGATACAGGTTCCCATCCATAGGAATAAAAATGGAATGGTGTCAATGTCATGGTTGAATGAGTTGATCATGAATTATGCTCCTATAAAATTAGACAGCATCATTTCGGGAGGTTGATTAATTTTATTTAATATTTATGAAGCATTAAAAGAATGTAATTACTTACAGGAATGCAATAAGTTCAGGACACTAATTGATTTCATTAATATTTTAAGGATGAAAACAATAACATTAATTATGTGGATCCATAATAAATACCCAGGAATTGGTAGGAATGTAATCTGTATAACTGAAAAATTTATAGAAAACTCTGGCACTCTATAAAGATATATATTTATTAGCATAATGCCATCTGCATGTCAATCTGTTCTTATTTTGTTAACACCTGGGGCTCTATCTCAGATCCTGGAAACAGCCTGTCAGCCCAATTTGCCCCAGGATGTCATGATGACACTCACACATTCATGAATTTGGCCTTGTAGGCCATAATTTCAGATGCCAGCACTCCCAAACAATGAATCGTGGAGTTTTCCTTTTCTGTGAATGTCCTCGGTTTCAGGTATGAAGTAGAATACATATGTAGACCTATATCTTATTTAATCAATGTAATCAATGTTCTATGTGCCATAATAGTCAATGACATAAACGGTCAATACATGATTAAAACAAAAAATAAAATAACTATACTTAACTCCTATGGAGTCAACATATGTACATAAATATACATCATATATTTAAGTTGTACATGGATAGGATGTTTTCTAGTGGTGGGGATGTATTTCAGGCCTAAGGAGCAGATTGAATTTCTTGACTTCGAGGAAGCCAGCTTCCCTTTCCCACACAGTGCAACAGAGTTACCCAGATCATGAGTTCAAATCCCAGTCCTGGCCGAAAAAATGGAACCTTTATAGTATGTACGGCCCAATTGTTAGGTATTTCATTATGCCTCCATTGTATGTATATGATTGTTTAAATGCTTAATAAAGTATTAACTAAAATTGATCAGTGTCCTATAATATAATTGTGAATAATTTTATGCTAGAATCATTCAAGATCTGCTCATGCAATCATGACATATATCACATTCCACTGGTAATCATATGGATAGGAACAAGTCTCTTAGTATCTCCTGCCATTTGGAGGTGGCAGGACCAGGATTTGAATTGTGGGCTCCAGCTTCCACGACTTCAACCCGTGGATAGGGAACTCACCGGTCTGTACAAGAACATCAGCAAGACCAATGAGGAGGCAAGCACCAGTGGCGCTCAGCAGTCCTCCTAGATACTTACCAGGCTGTGGCAGGAGAATCATGGTCACCCTAGGCAGGAAAGCCCTTGAGACCCCTGTCCAACTTCATTGCCAACAAAGCCAGAAGCCCTGTGGCTCCAGTGTGGAGGGCCAGCCTTGAGCAAAAGGAGCTCACAGACTGCCCAGATCCTGAGTTCAATATCTGGGACTGGAAACAAACAGATATACACAACAATCCGTGCCGTTATCTGGCTAAAGCAGGTCACCCTCTTGTACCCAACTGAATTGGACAGAGTTCTCTGGGAAAAGCGCTGTGGGAGCCGCTGTCATCTTTATTCCACCCGTGCTGCCTGCATCACAGAATTCAGGCTACACTCCCATTCTTTCATGATTCTTTCTGAACAATGGGATACAAGAATGGTGGCCATATTCTATGCTGCCAGGTAGCACAGGGATTCATTCTGTTGGTTGACACCACTACCAGCAGTTGAGGAAGGCAGAGGTGGCTGAGTGGTGCACAAGAGAATTTGAGTATAGTAGGATATTGATACTCCCAGCGTGGCCCTGGCCCCCTCCTCTGCTTCCCCGCAGTGCTGGGTTTCATACCTCAGGCAATGGCTTGCCGCCAGCTAGCCTAAGGCTCCCACCTGGTCCCTGCCCCAGGTCCTCTGCTCTGGCCACATGTGTCTGCAATGCTGCTGCCATTGCTGCTCACCCCACCCGGAGCAGCCACCAACAGCTTCTCTCAGCAGCACAGAGGTATGGCCCCCCCAACACCATCCCTACCCTGGTTCAGACACCCATCTAGGGGAACCATGATCCCCTGCTTGTTTCCTCTCCCCAGCTCTGAGGAGCCACCTTTCTGTCTTGGGAATTTCTGATATAGAGACTTAATATATGCTCAGGCTGGGCTGAATCATGGTCCTCCTATCTGTGACAGGTATGCTCCACCAGGCCTGGTCCTCTGTAGTTGGGATGGTAGGCATGTAGCACCATGCTCAGTCATCGGTTTAGATGGATTAACCCAAACCCTTATTCCACAGCAGCCAATTTTTGACCACAGGTGAAGCTCTGTGTAAGGCTTCAACCATAGGACCTCAGTCTCCTCACAGAACAGTTGTGAAGAAACAAGGGATTTATACAGAGGGATCTCGAGCATGGCTAAGCACAGAGGGAGTGCCCTTCATACAAGCTTCTTGACAATCCTGGGAGCATATGACAGGAAGATACCAGGAAAGGGCTCATGTGGGACCTGTTATTATTCATGCAACACCTCTGGGATTATGAAACAAAACATGGCTTTCTTTCATCCTTATCCTATCCTCATGAGGAAGGAGATCCTTCACTGTGTTAAGTTTTGCAGCTGGGGAAATCAAGGCATAAGGAAGCCAGGTGACCTACTTATGACCTCAAGTCCAGAGGATGATCAGCCTGACTTCTCTGCCATGTCTCTAGGACAATGTGTGCTATTCAGTCCACTTCTTGTGGTCGAAAGTCCACTTCTTGTCAGTCGTGGTGCTTGAACTCTAGGCCTAGGAGCTGTTCCCAAGCTCCCCAGCTCAATGCTAGCACTCTACCACTTGAGCCCACAGCATCACTTCCGGTTTTCTCGTGGTTCTTTGGAGATAAGAGTCTCACAGTCGTTCCTGCTCGGGATGGCTATGAACCCTGATTCTCAAATCTCAGGCTCCGGTCTAGTTAGGATTAGAGTTCTGAGCCACCAGCACTGACTTAAGTGTAATTCTGACTTGCTTTCTCTCCCTCACACACAGGAACTGGTTGGATGGCGCTGAAGGAGGCAGCCCAGTGTCCCCATATGGCTGGAACCCAAGGTGGCCCTCTCATTCAGGGGGTGGGCTTTGGGTCAGGAGCTGTCTTGCTCAGCCTGTTGAAACAGTTCCATGAGGTAAGCCTCTCTGTGTCCTGGCTAGACCGTGATGGTTATTCATTGTCCATCCACCCTTACTGGACTTAGTATAGTTTTCAACATCATTTTGTAGCACCTGGCCAAAATTATGATACATAGTTATGGAATGAAAATTTAATGCCATATTTAAAAAACAGTCATTTAGGGCACTGAGAATGTGGTTTCATGGTACGGTGATTGCCTAGCATTCTTGAAACCCTGGGTTAAATTTCTCAGTAATACTGGAAGTGGTGCTGTGCCTCAAGTGGTAGAGTACTTACCTTGAGGAAAAAAAGAAGCTCGGGAATAATTCCCTATTCCTGAGTTTAATCCCCTGGTCTGGCAAAAACAAACCTAAACAAAACAAAAAACATTTAGTAAATGCAAAATAAAGAACCCATACTTGGAATATATAATTGCTCCTTCCATACTGACACCTGAAAATAGTCTCTAATTCATGTACTTTAATCATATTAGGATACTGTGTTGAAATAAAAAGTTTTGTTTATTAGGTCACAGGAATTAATGCCAGGAATGTGCTTAGATGTCAGGTGAAGATTAATTCTGGAAATTCAATGATTCCAGGCTTTTGTGTGGTCATTGCTAATCACAAAGAGAAGGGTAGTCAAAGCGTGATTTAGAAATCTTTTTGGTCAGTCATGGCACCAAAAAGGCAGCGGCTAATTAACAGTTGTGACAGAAGAGAAGGAATAACTCCAGATGGAAGGAATAAAATGGTAGCTAAGGTATACCAGAAGCTGTTGTAGGGAACCATTTTTGATTATTGAAGAACTAGTTTATCAACTAGGATTGTTCCTCATTGCCTATAGCTTTCTAAATCTCTTAGAATAGTTCTTAAGCTCTGTGTGATAAATGTATCTCCTTCTAGGCTGTTCTTTCATACCTGATCTCCTTTGTTTCTAAAAATCTCAGTCTTTCTCTATTTGTCTATGAACATTTCCTGATACTACACATGTACAGATGGCAAAAGATACTAATGTAAGGGTCCTATAGCTCATTAGTTATTAACGTAACAACTTGGAAAAGGAGGACATAATTATTGCTAACTCAAATTTTCTGAAAAGCTGCAATGTCATCATTTGGTTCAAGTTTCCATACTTTGTCTGCATATTTGCACATAAATGCAAATGTGAGATGGGTGCTGGTGGTTCACAACTGTAATCCTAGCTGTTCAGGAGGTTGAGACCAGAGGATTGTGGTTCAAAGCCAGCCTGGTCAGGAAAATCCATGAGACTCTTATCTTCAATTAACCAACAAAAACCAGGAAGTGGTGCTGTAGCTAAAGTGGTAGAGCGTTCAACTTGAACTAAACTGCTTAAGGACAGTGCCTAGAATCAGAGTTTAAGCCCCAAGACCAACAAAAAAAGTGAAATATGACTTTAAGTTTCCCCCAAAAGAACGACAAGGTCAATAATCTTCCTAAGCAGAAGAAATAATTCCAAAATGATTCAGTGCACCTACTTTTGCTGAGTTAAAATTTAAGTTATGGCTTCTTTGCTGGACATATTCTCTTCTTTTAAAAATTGTCAAATATTAGTTTGACAATAACTTGCAAATAATAATTTTTTCTTTTCTTTTTTTTTGGGGGGGGGGATCTGGATGTGGGGCCTGAACTCTGTGCCTGGGCATTGTCCCTCAGCTCTTCAGCTCAAGGCTAGCACTCTACCACTTGAGCCACAGCGCCACTTCTGGCTTTTTTTTCTTTTTGCTTATGTGGGGCTGAGGAATCAAACCCAGGGCCTCATGCATGCAAGGCAAGCACTCTACCACTGAGTCACTTTCCCAGCCCTCAACTAATATTTCTTGTTTCAAAAGATAAGTCTATACAGTTGATGTCACTTAGCTTTCTTACTATCTTAGTTCAATGCAAACCCAGGCAGGGGAGTCTGTCAAACTCTTATCTGTAATTAAACACCAAAAAGCCGTAGGTGCAGTTTGGCTCAAGCAGTAGAGTACTAGCTTTGGAGGCAGGTGGGCAGGAAAGACAACTGTTCAGGGATAGGTTTTAGCCTCTGGATTCAAGCCCCAGAACCAACACAAACTAAACAAACAAACAAGGAAACAAAAATAACCCCACATATTTCTTTGGGACCATCCTTAAAGGAGTACTGGTCTGAGAAGAGGCTCCTTTTGCTGATCATACTCACTGGATCCTGCTTTTTTGGAATTCTTATTGCTCTGGAGAACTCAGGGCCAGACTAAAGGAATTGATAACTGTCTCCTGCAACAAGAGAATCATCTCAGGAGTGAAATATCCATCCATAAGAGACTTTAACACCTCCATGTCTTTGTTTCTTTGCTGTAGAACACTTTTAAAACAACGTTATTTTCCTTTTGTTCTATGCTGGCCTTCAAATAGCACATTATTTCTTTTTGTAATACTCTCAACTAGAAGTTTACAGAAAAGTTTTATATGAGTATAGAACACACTCAAAAATATCAGGGACAGAGTTTCCTTCAAGCCTTGCGATTCATTCTTGTTCAGTAAAAGGGAAAGCACAAGTTAACATGACCTTTGTTATTCCTCTATGTTCATTTCCTCTCCTGGGAGTTTCCACATCCAACAGCAATTATTTCCACTTACAATCGATGGTGCTACCTGAGTTATGATGAAAGTTTTCTGGGTTCACTGAAATAACACTAGGACACCTTTGGACCTGAGGTAGCACGTGTTTCAGAGACAACTTAGTAAAAAGAAAATATGAAATTTATCATGCTTATGAATATACTATCAATGAGTACCTTGAGTTCAAACTTTGTAAGGTGTCTGTAAATTAAGGCGAATTTTTAATGGGAAGAAGGTTCTCAGTTCCTTCTTTTTGTGAGTATATGTGCTGCGCATTATTTCCCAAGTGTACATGAGTTAACAGTAAGAGAAACAATATCAATAATAGGAGAAAGAGAAGTTCTGCTTTTAAGTCTAAGGGTTCAATACACTATAGAAGACTCTACAAATAAGACAACAATGAAACAATAAAGCCATTTCCAGTATGTAGATTTATGGGAGTGATATACAGAGAGCATTATTCCTAAGTGGAACACGAAGTATGTGGCCACTCCCTTTCTAAATCACACTTTCTAATCATGCAAATTTGTTAAAAGTAGAATGGAAGAATAATTCTTTTTCCAATGTAAGTCAGATATAAGAGCATGCACTTAACTTGGGAAAAAGTGAATCCTGAGAGAACAGGGATTATACTAGCAATGAACGGTTGGCTGAGATTACATTTCTTTTTCTTTACTTATATATTTTTTTGTTGGTGGTTGTGGTCTTGAACTCTGGGCCTGGGCACTTTCCCTCTGCTATTCAGCTCAAGGCTAACATTCTACCACTTGAGCCACAGTACCACTTCCCTTTTTCTTGTAGTTAACTGGAGAAAAGAGTCTCCGGGACTTTCCTACCTGGGCTGGCTTTGAAACCCAATCCTCAGATCCCAACGCCTCCCGGTTTAAGATCACATTTCTAACAGTGTACACTCAGTATATGCAATGTGCATGTTCATCTATCTTTATATGAATTCTTGTGTGAAAAATCTGGTAAACAGCTTAGACTTTATACTCACAAAAATGTTTGTAGTTTAAAAGTTGATACTCCTGGAGAAATAAAACCTAAGAATGTAAAGGAGTCTGTGAAATTCAGTCTGTATCCAGCCTTGGCAGAACACTTTGTGACACTACCTATAATTAACCAGCCAAAAGCTGGATTGGAAGAATGGCTCAGGTGATGGAATACCAGTCATGAGCAAGACTGATGGATAAGAGCTTGGGGCTTTTGCATACATACATACAAAGATACACATACACACAGAGGCACTTACATGTGCACACACGAATACACAAATGAAACAACTCTCAGAATATGTAGAAAAGTTAGAAAACAATAGAAAATATGTCCTGAGTAACACTAGAATCAAGTAATAATTTTTAAAATTAGAAAGTCCTCAAGTGAATTACCTTCAAAAAAGTTTGAGACTATTACATAGGTAGGTACCAGAGATAGTAAGAGAATCAAGTAATCATTATTAAAGGGATTGGATCCATGGAGGAATGAATCAGAGACCCCTGCAGGTGCATCTGACAATGTTCATATCTTGTGTGAAATGTTAGAACATCTTTGAAAATAGAAGATAAACAGTCTGAACAGTCATTCTAGTGAATAATATCACTGGAGTAGTTCAGAATTGCAAGTCTTTATCTAGATTAAATAAACCAAGAAACTATGACAGGGAAATGTGATACAAGGATAGAATTCTAGCACTCAGACTAAGACAGGAGATTAGAGAGTGCAATTATATAGCGATAGCTTCCCTAGACCAGGTAGTATAATTTTGTCTTAATAAAACAAACCATTCAAGAAAGGAATACACAATTGGAAGATTGGGCTAATTTTGTTATTATGTTTTGAGAAGTCAAGTTTCCTATCGCAATGCAACTCATATATTGTCCCCAGTTGAGTTTTAAATGCTCTCTTCATTACCCAACATTCCTAGATGCAAAATGGCTCATGATTCCCATCCAAAATTTGAAAAAGTAAGTAATCATCATTCAGTTGGATTCCAAAGAAATGATGAAGGATTACAAAAGGTTAAGCCTGGAGAAATAGCAAATTTCATCTGTAAGACTTCGAAGATCTTGCTAAATTAGAATTTAGATTTAAAATAAATATTTTGGTTTTTTTTGTAATTTCATATTCTATAGGATAGTACAAAATTCTTTTCATGTAGATGGTTTAATTGATAAATAAACAAATGTTTCTGGCATTCTATTTGCCAAGAATATTCTTTCAAGAGAGTTATAATTAGAAATTAGTTAATAGATAATTCCAATAGTTCGTGTATAAAATCATAATGTGAGTAATGTAGACAGAGTTCTAAATTTATAAATTTATAAAAAGCAATTTTTTGAGGCTTTGGTATAACATGGAATGAAGAGAATGATTCTGTGAGATCGTCTTTCTTCTACCTATATGTAACACAGGAAGCAATTTCCTTAATTATATGCTGCTGTACGCAATGAGAAAAATGTTAGGTTTGGGGTTTGATTTTATTTTTGTTTTGTTTTATTGGTTTGTCTTAGGGCTTGAACGCTGAGCCTGTAAACTGTCTCTGAGCCTGTTTTTGCTCAAGGCTCATGCCCTATCACTTCAACTTCAGTGCCAGTTGTGTCTGGCTTTTTCTGAGAAGTTTATTGGAGATAAGACTCTAACGAACCTTCCTGCCTGGGTGGGTTTTGAACTATAATCTTTCAATCTTAGCATCCTGCATATCTATGATAGTTTAAAAAGTATAAATATGAATAATATTTGCAAGTGTTCTGATCTCAAGAATACCAGTATGGGAAAAATTCGTGCAACCCAGTTTATTGTGGTGTTCGTTCCAGAACAAGGAGGGCATCACATTCGCAGAGGTTTAGTATTTTTTTCAGAATAGAGATAAGGTATATTTTATGCAACTTATTTTTTTAGTTTAATTTTATTGTCAAAGTGATGTACAGTGGGGTCACAGTAATTGTAAATTAGTGAATAAATAACTTTTCAAACTTGTTACCCCCTCCCTCATTTTCTCACAGATTTTCTTCACCCTAATAACCTCAAAAGTTGTAATGTACATTTCCAACGTATTGTCTTGTGAGAATTTCTATTGCATTGGTTTGCCTAAAGGTGTATACAAATTGTTTACCTAAATGTGTATACAATCAAATACAGCAGGGAATAAACTATAGGGGAAAAGCCCAAAGAAAATAGAAATCACATAGTACATTAAAAAACAACAATCACAAATAAAAATCTCTGTTTCCATATCTTGGAGTCCATTTTGCTCAGCATCAGCTTATATGGTCATATATACGCATAACAAAGTCACTGGAAAATAATAGTTTCATGGACACAATAACATCAAAACAACATGTTAACTGTTTTTGATGGTAAAGGTGGAATTAGGATTGGTGAATTCGCGATTCTGATAAAGGAATTTAAAAGACTTTAAAAATTATGACAGGTTGCAAACTTGTTCAACCACTTTGGAAAGTAGTATGGAATTTCCTCAAAAGACTCCACATAGAGCTCCCTTATGACCCAGCAATCTCACTTTTGGGCATTTACCCAAATGTTTACAAACAACACCACACTAAAGCTACCAGCACGACTATGTTTATTGCAGAACTATTTACTATACTAAAATATGGAACCAACCCAGATGCCCCTCAGTAGATGAATGGATCAAGAAAATATGGTATAGATACACAGTGGAATTCTATGCCTCCATCAGAAAGAATGACACTGCCCCATTTGTTAGGAAATGGAAAAACTTGGAAAAATTATATTAAGTGAGGTAAGCCAGGCCCAAAGAAACATAGGTCCCATGGTTTCCCTTATTTGCAATATCTAGTATATGTATGAGTCAAGCGGAAAAGGTCAGATAATGTGATGTCAGGAAAATGAACCCTTAGATATGTATTTTAATGTTTTTTTCTTTCATGCATGTGTTTCTAACGCATTTATAAGATTATCTCTTTGTTGCTTTGTATGTCCCTCCCCCACAGTATAACCCCTGCTTTCACTATATTTGATGTCAGTATAACTTGTGGAGGAGATGGGGAAAACCAGTTGTTTAAGGATACAGGTGGACCTGTTGCAACAATGAGAAGTACAAGTTGACATGTCCAAAACGAGCTTTACAACGTCAGTGCCGGGGGGGGGGGGGCAGGGGGAAGGGGGAGGAAGGAGAAGGATTGGGATTGGGGGAGAGGGTGGAGGCTGGGAAGGGATGTGAAGGGTAAACCAAAGGAGGAGGCTGCAATGCTTGGTAAGAAATGTACGCATTATCCTGCCCATGTAATTGTAACCCCTCTGTACAGTATGTTCACAAATAAAATAAAATTAACTTAAAAAAAGAAAAAAAATTATATTAAGTAAAGTAAGCCAGGCCCAAAGAAACCTAGGTCCCATGGTTTCCCTTATTTACAATATCTAGTATATGTCTGAGTCAAGCAGAAAAGGTCAAATAAGGTAATGTTAGGGAAATGAACCCTAAGATATGTATTCAAATGTTTTTATTCTTTCATGTGATGGTTTCTAACACATTTATAAGATTATTTCTTCGTTGCTTTGTATGTCCCTCCCCCACAGTATAACTGCTGCTTTCACTGTATTGATCTCAGTATAATTTGTGGAGGGGAAGGGGAAAAACAAATCATTTAAGTAGGGATGCAGGTGGACCCATTGCAACAATGAGATGTACAAGTCGTTATGTAGGAAACGAAATTTACCACTTTGGTGCGGGGAAGGGGGGAAAGGGGAGTGGGGAGGATTTGGTGTGGGGGCAAGGGGAGGATGGGAAGGGGAAACAAAGGAGGAGGCTACAATGCTTGATAAGAAATATACTCATTATCTTGCCCATGTAATTGTAACCCGTCTGTACAGTATTTTCAAAAGAAAAAAAATATGACAGGTAAAGTTTAATTGTTCAAAACTTTTAATAACTTAGCCTTTTAATAAAATTTAAAATTGCCGGGGAAAATAGGCTTTCATGCAAAGAAATCCATGGAGACTTAGCTGAGAGGGAGCAATGTGGGTGAAGATGGCTCCTTTTCACTGTAAACAAACAAATCTCAAAAGCCTTGCTATAAATACTGTAGGTTCCCTTGAGAATTGTACTTACCCAGGAAATATACTCTCACTGTGTGAAACAAGGTTCTAATGGAATTTATCTTTATTTTTTTAATATAGTTTTCTTCAGTGTATTTTGTTTTTTTTCTGTTTTTTTTCTAATTTAATTTTATTTTATTTGTGAACATACTGTACAGAGGGGTTACAATTACATGAGCACGATAATGCATACATTTCTTACCAAGCATTGCAGCCTCCTCTTTGGGTTTACCCTTCACATACCTTCCCAGCCTCCCCCCTCCCCCCAATCCCAATCCTTCTCCTTCCTCCCCCTTCCCCCTGCCCCCCCCCCGCACTGACGTTGTAAAGCTCGTTTTGGACATGTCAAGTTGTACTTCTCATTGTTGCAACAGGTCCACCTGTATCGTTAAACAACTGGTTTTTCCCTATCTCCTCCACAAGTTATACTGACATCAAATATAGTGAAAGCAGGGGTTATACTGTGGGGGAGGGACATACAAAGCAACAAAGAGATAATCTTATAAATGCGTTAGAAATACATGCATGAAAGAAAAAAACATTAAAATACATATCTAAGGGTTCATTTTCCTGACATCACATTATCTGACCTTTTCTGCTTGACTCATACATATACTAGATATTGCAAATAAGGAAAACCATGGGACCTATGTTTCTTTGGCCCTGGCTTACTTCACTTAATATAATTTTTCCAAGTTTTTCCATTTCCTAACAAATTTGGCAATGTCATTCTTTCTGATGGAGGCATAGAATTCCACTGTGTATCTATACCTCATTTTCTTGATCCATTCATCTACTGAGGGGCATCTGGGTTGGTTCCATATCTTAACTATGGTAAATAATGCTGCAATAAACATAGTTGTGCTGGTAGCTTTAGTGTGGTGTTTTTTGTAAACATTTGGGTAAATGCCCAAAAGTGGGATTGCTGGGTCATAGGGGAGTTCTATGTGAAGTCTTTTGAGGAACCTCCATACTGCTTTCCAAAGTGGTTGAACAAGTTTACATTCCCACCAACAATGAAGTAAGGTTCCTTTCTGTCCACATCCCCTCCAGCGTCTGTTGTTGTTAGAGTTCTTGATTTTTGCCGTTCTAACTGGAGTGAGGTGATATCTCAATGTTGTTTTGATTTGCATTTCTTTTATTGCTAGGGATGTTGAACATTTCTTCATGTGTCTATTGACCATCCTTCTTTCTTCTTCAGAGATGCTTGTCTTTAAGTCGTTCGCCCACTTATTTATTGGGCAGTTGTTTCTTTGAGGATTTGTTTTTGGGGAGTTTAATTTTTTGAGTTCCAAATATATTTTAGATAATCTTAACAGGCCCATATCAAGCACTGAAATAGAAACAGCAATAAGAGACCTCCCAGCTAAGAAAAGTCCAGGACCAGATGGTTTTACAGCGGAATTTTACAAGGCTTTCAAAGTAGAGCTCACACCAATACTCCTCCAACTCTTCAATGAAATTGAAAGAGAAAGCTCACTACCGAACACATTCTATGAAGCTATCATAACCCTCATCCCAAAACCAGGCAGGGACTCATCAAAGAAAGAGAACTGTAGACTCATTTCTTTGATGAATATTGATGCAAAACTTCTCAACAAAATTTTGGCCAATCGACTTCAACAATTTATCCAAAAAATCATACACCACGATCAAACAGGATTCATTTCAGGGATGCAAAGCTGGTTCAATATACGCAAATCAATTAATATTATTCATCACATCAACAGGAGCAAGAATAAGAAACACATGTTTATCTCAATAGATGCAGAAAAAGCATTCGACAAGATCCAACACCCTTTTATGATGAAGGTTTTAGAAAAATTAGGAATCCATGGAACATTCCTCAATACAATAAAGGCTGTATATGACAAACCTACAGCCAGCATTATACTCAATGGTGAAAAACTAAAGCCATTTCCTCTTAACTCAGGAACAAGACAAGGATGCCCACTCTCTCCACTTCTCTTCAATCTAGTATTAGAATGCCTAGCTACAGCAATAAGACAAGATGCAGACATAAAGGGGATCCAAATAGGGAAAGAAGAAATAAAACTCTC
The DNA here is from genome assembly GCF_019054845.1 of Dipodomys spectabilis. Lineage (NCBI taxonomy): Eukaryota > Metazoa > Chordata > Mammalia > Rodentia > Heteromyidae > Dipodomys > Dipodomys spectabilis. Next base: position 2,091,260 of record NW_024870847.1, read on the forward strand.
CCTCTTTGCAGATGATATGATCTTATATTTAAAGAATCCCATAGACTCCACTCCCAAATTACTCAAGCTGATTCAAAACTTTGGCAAAGTAGCAGGTTATAAAATTAACCCCCAAAAATCAATGGCTTTTCTGTATGCCAACAATGAGAAAAGTGTGGCTGAAATTAGGAAAGCAACTCCATTTGTAATAGCCCCACAAAAAATAAAATACCTAGGAATTAACTTAACTAAAGAAGTGAAGGACCTCTATGATGAAAACTTTAAAATCTTGAAAAAGGAAATCAACACAGAACTAAAAAAATGGCAAAGCCTCCCATGCTCCTGGATTGGAAAGATTAACATCGTGAAAATGGCAATACTTCCCAAGGCTATCTACAAATTCAACGCAATACCTATCCAAATTCCAACCTCATTCTTCAAGGAAATAGAAGAGGCAATCCAAAAATTCGTATGGAACAATAAAAGACCCCGAATAGCAAAAAGGCTCCTCAACGGAAAGAACACTGCTGGAGGAATATCAATACCAAATTTCAAACTCTACTATAAAGCCATCGTAATCAAAACAGCTTGGTATTGGCATAAGAACAGACCTCAGGACCAATGGAATAGAATTGAAAATCCAGAAATGAACCTACAGACCTATAGACATCTAATCTTCGATAAGGGAGTTAAAACAATAGAATGGAAGAAAGACAGACTCTTCAGTAAATGGTGCTGGCAAAATTGGTTAACTACATGTAGAAAACTAAAGCTAGAGCCTTATATATCACCCTGCACCAGAATCAACTCCAAATGGATCAAAGACCTCAGAGTCAAAGCAGACACCCTGAAAACATTACAGGATGGAATAAGAGAAACCCTAGGTCTCCTTGGCTCAGGCCAAAATTTTTTGAATAGAGACCCGGAAACACAACAAATCAAAGAAAGTTGGACAAATGGGATTGCATAAAGTTGCAGAGCTTCTGCAGGACAAATGACATAGCTAGCAAGATCAATAGAAAGCCCATGGATTGGGAGAAGATCTAATGGAATTTAAATTCTAAGTTCTTAAAAAAATAAGACATCAAAATTTGTGAATTGACCTTTGATTACCAAACAGTAATTCTCTGAAAAAGATAATTTGGGTCAAAATATTTAGGGAGAAAGTGCCCTCCACAATGAAAGAAGGTATTGGCTTTACACTTTTCTTTTTGCAATACACTCCACAATGTCTTTGCACGTGAAGCATTGAAACACAGAAAAACATCAGATTGGATACTTCAAACCAATGATTTCACATTTCTAAGAAGCTCACAAAATATAATATCCTTATTAACATGAGATAGTGAAGACTTCCTTTATTACATAAGCCAAAAAGTTTTGGGATCAGAAAAGAATTGAGCAGGGATGGGAAGGTGGCTCAGTGGAAGAGTGCTTGCCTTGCATGCATGAGGCCCTGGGTTCGATTCCTCAGCACCACATAAGTAAAAAGAAAAAAAAAAACGTAAGTGGTGCTGTGGCTAGAATGCTAGCCTTGAGCTGAAGAGCTGAGTGACATTGCCCATGCCCAGAGTTCAGGCTCCACGACCAGAACACCCCCCCAAAAAAGGAAAATAATTGAGCAAATTGAAAAGTTAAGAAAAGGCGTTCTTAGAAGCCCTAGCTAAGCATATTGGCTTCAGCAGTGGAGGGATCCAAAACTTTTTTTATATAGATTGTGTTAATATTTTGGTACCTAAAGTGATTTTACAGAGCCTATTTGGCTCACTACAATTCAGAACAGACTGAAGACATGAAAATAAATTCCACATCCAAATAAAAGAGTTTAAAAAGAGAAACCATGAAGATGTAGTAGTGGGGTCGGCATTATAGTTCTTCAGCTTCACTAGACTTGAAGTCAAGAAGCTGTGATAAATTGAAAATCAGGCAAGAGCTAAGAGGAGGACATCGAAATAGGACAAAGAAGTATTGTCCATTTTAAGAGACACTGTCATACAAGGTATAGGTGATTTAAGTCTGGTATTCTTCATGCACCTTGTTGAGCAAATGCAAGACCAAGAGAAAAATAATCTACTGAAATAATTTTACAAAGAATAACTTCACTATTTCTGATATGGTATCTAAGGAGAGTAGTAAGAGAGAAGATAAAAGTGGATTATACTTCAGTTTCCTTTAAGCATCTTGTTAGCAAAATATATCTTTGAGTTTAGAAGTGATTGAAACAAAAATTGGTGGAGTACTTTTTTGTGGGCACTTCAGACACAGGAAGACTTTAAAGGTAAAAGAAAAACGAATAGCTAAATATTTGTGATGTCAGCTTCTTGGACTAGTGTTTGGAGACAAAGTTTTACATTAAAGTTTGTCCTCATTAACATACATGTTGGGTTTTCGTGGCAACCAAATAGAAGGGTGAAGTTTAATGGACTTGCTTGGACAAGTAAACAGCATGGTAGAAAAAAATGGCAAATAATATTTAGTGAATTATTTTGACCAATTACTTGCCAGAACAAAGAAGGAAAGATATAATTCAAAATGACTTGACTTAAAAATATGAAAAAAGAGTAGTGAAGAGAGATGAGAGAAAACATAGAGGACTGTTTTGTCTCCAGTTTGTAATGGGTTCTTGATCTTGTTTATTCCATTCTATCTTCACAAGCTATCATGTGTGTCTCAGGCCTGGAGTACCCAGTTCAGACAAAGAAAACTCACAGCAGAAAATATTTGCAGCAGATATAGGTGATTTATAACCTTAGACAATCTATTTTAATCTGTTCAAAATACTCCCCTACCCCAAACTGCCCTTTTGAACAGCTTTGATTGCTTTTCCCAAGACTGCCCTTCATTAACTATTTAAAATTTTGAGAGGTCATATTCATACTCTCTAGATATTGCTGTTTGGTTGTGATTTTTGTGTGTTTTTGTTTGTTGTTGTGTTTTTTAACTGAATTTCAGAAGCTTGTGCAAGTGCATTACAATTAAATATGTCCATCTAATTGTCCAATGCTCCTGGATCAGAGTCACTCCTATCATTCATAAACAACTCCTTCTCCAAGATGTATTTCAGATTTAGTATTTCCTTTATCACATGTGTACATTGAGTATTCTAGCTTGACTTGCCCCTTGTTCCATTTTTCATTCATTCTATATCTTTACAATTATTCCTCTATGGTTTCAACTTCCGGATATTCATTCTGTTAAACTGTCTATTAATACTTTGAAAGGTTTATATACATACCATGGAGTTTCAATCCTGCATATAATAGAACTGATGCCAGCTTATATTGCCATAATTCATTCATCTGCAATAACAACTTGCAAGACTAGAGACGTGAAGCACCTAGACATGATTTTATTCTCATCCATTTGGAAGATTAAACTTTAGTAAACAAGAAAGATTAAAAATGGCATAGAATGTATTCCTACCAGTTTTTATAAATGGCTTTGTTCAATGGTTTGCGATTATTATATTTTACATGGGATAATATTTTCTATTTCCCACAAGTTTTGCAAAAAGAAGAAAACTACAATTTACTATTATAGAGGAATATGATGGAAATAAAAGATAGATTTTATGTTCGTCACGTCTCTGATGAGTAACCATATTCAAGACTTAAAATCATATTTCTTACTATGTTAGACAGATAGGGAAAAACATAAAACAACATATGATAAGGCAACTATTCGTGACTTTTTAAAATGTACCTTATATGATGAAATTTACTTTATTAACTAATGTTTGGGTTTGAAATATGGGTGGCTGATCTATTTAACACATTTCTGGAAGGAACCTACTGAACAAGGCAAATGGTGGGGGGTATTATTTCTACACTGTAATGAATGGTTGAACCTGTTTGGCATTAGTTCTGGGTAAATAAATCCACTCTATTGTAATTTGCTCCCTGCACATGAAAAACTTGTAATGTCACTAAGTATCATGTACTTGTCAAATGTTATTTTGGTGAATGAGTTTAAAAAGTTTATTTGAAAAGTAATATACTTTCAGGAGATTAAATGTAGGTTATCATTGGTTTGAGAATGACAACATGTTTATACTACAGAACCATGTTTTACTGAAGTACCAATGTTTTGAAGCACTAATGATCTTCTCAATTATTGTTTTATTGAATTATATTTGACTTCTTAGTCGTTTACCTAGCCTTGGTAGACCAATTGTGGATCTATTGTTCCAGGAAATATTTTTTGGCCTACTTACTCTGGACTGAAATTTTTCAGTAATCATTAGAGGAGGGGTATTAAAAATAATCTTGTGATATTTGTGATCTTGTTCACTCATATGGGCTGATCATTTGTAAATTGAAATTTTGAATTACTGTACTTTTTCTCAGATTTTGTGATATCTTTCATTTTATGTTATCTTGCACTTCACAATTGCTTACTGCTACTTTCTGTGTCTTAAGGAATTGCGGCCCTGAAATATTATAGGAAATGAGAAATTGAGATGGGTTTTCAATTACTTTTGTTGGCATGTTGCATGGGCTTAGGTGAAAAGTCTTGCCCTTGCTATCTGATGATACGGATAACTGGGACCTGGGATCCTAGGACCTGTGGGTCCTGCAGAAGAATAATACCTTTTAGACATCATATCAGCAAAATTTGGGTATAATCAGTAGGAATGCTTCAGAAATATGGAGAAAAACAGGTTGGGACCAGCGAGTTAAAATAATAAAGAGAGCAGCAGAGTAAAATCCCTTATAGATTAGAGGAAAACAACAATGATTTTTACCATGTGAATTCAAAAGACCAAGACCACTTAGAACGTATCACACGTTTATACCAAAGACACTGCATTGATAGTTTTTATATCCTAATATATATTCTAAGCCTATTTACTTATATTTCAATCTATTTATTTGCCGGGAACCAAGTGCTGTTTGCTAGAAAATACAGCTACTACCTTCAACCAAGTGCTGTTTGCTAAGAAAACACAGCTACTACCTTCGATAAGGGCTGTTAAGCCTTGGAGCCTATTGATACCCTGTTTGACAGCATTGCTTGGTGCCACCTCTTTCCATAAGAACCATTAAGCCTTACAATTTACCGATGTCCTGTTTGACAACATTGTTTGGCACCTTCTGAAGATTCCCCACCTATGACCTTTTGCAAGATATACTTTGCAGTTTTGGTGCTTAGCAGCCCTATTGACCTGTTGATGCTAATTACCCTGCTCAGTGTGCTATATATACTGCTGTGTAAAAATAAAGTTTGAGACCTTGATCAGAACCCTGTCTTGGTCTCCTTCCTCATGTCTGGTTTGTCTCTCATTCAGGTCAGTTCCTCTTTGAGCCCTTGTTGACCAACCCTGCAGGCCGGGGCATTTATTGGCATAAATATCAATTTATTTGTGAAATTATCAATTAAATTTAGTAATATTCACTGTGTGAAATATAAAATCAGCACGTATAAATATAAATGTATAACTATATATAATATAAGAAAATGTTTTGCATTGTTCTGTTATGGTTAGGGTATCAAAAGCAACTCTGTTTTAAAGTATTATTTCATTAACTCTACCTCAGTGTTTGGTAGAGTTAGCCCTAATGCTTTACCATTTGTGGATGTACAGCCTAGAGGCAAGAGGAAATACTGTGATTAAACATTACCAATTTAAGTCCTAATATCAAGGTGAAACATATTAACTTCTCCCGGAGCTATGGAAATATTTGGTGATAGAAAGTCAGTAGTGTGTGTTCCTGCCTTGTTGGATGGTAGGCAGGCCAGGACACTAGGTAATCATGCATATGAACAATTATTTCACCTTCTTGACTTTAGCTACTTTTTAAATGGTAGGTATAATAAACAATTACATTTTGATGAAATACCTTCTAGTCTGAACAGTTCTGTCTGAACTGTTCATCTCTCTATGATCCCTTGTAACATTTTAGTTTTGTTCCATTAAGACAATCTATGCTGTCAGAGTAAAATATCTTGTTGGTTTATTCCTACATGGAAGAAAGGTAAAGGGTCAGGTAGACATTTGTGACAGTAAGACCTCATTTGGGAAATTTTAAGCTGCAGAAATTTAGAAGTAGCTCTTAAGCGAGGCTTATATTGAATCCATTAGCTCAACAAAGGTAACTCAGTTGATATGTAAGTACTTGAAAAGCCATCACCTTTATTTTTTTTTGGGGGGGGGGGTCCGGTCGTGGGGCTTCAACTCTGTGTCTGGGCTCTGTCCCTCAGCTCTTCAGCTCAAGGCTAGCACTCTACCACTTGAGCCACAGTGCCACATGCCCCCAGCCCTAAATTATCCTGATTAATTTTCACATAGAATCTTGCTTCCTACTTGTGTATGATCATGAGCGCTGTCCATTTGATGTTATTCTTCCTGGAAATTAGAATAACAGGTGTCCAGTCTGGGCTTTATCCACTAGCCTCAAAACAGTAGACTCCCATATAGTCAGGATTTTCATAATCTTATCACACCTGATTTTTAAAAAATCGTTGCATTTCTTGCAGTTCTTGAATACTGAATTAATTTGTGTTTTCTTGGGTTGTTTTGTTTCATTTGAATGTATGTGTTGACTTATTCCTCACTTTTCCTTTTCTTTCACTCATGTTCTTACCTAAAGTGCTGCGAAACCAATTCTTCTTTCTCAAGATAGTCAAGGTGAGCATTATTTAGTCCAAAGCAATTTAAGTAATATTTAAACATCTTCATATCTATGAATGGTGTACGAATGCTAAGCGCTGAGAAGGGTCTTTTTATTTTCACAGCCGTCTTTGGCATACACAGACAGATCATGAATTATATGAAGATAATAAAACTACAGATGCTTGCCAGGAGGAGAAAAACCTATTACTAATTGTTTGATAGGGGCTTCCCTTGTTGTGAAAGAAATATGCTGCTTGATGCAGGATTTCACAAAATCATATTGCTAGGAAGAACCTAAAAAATCTCCTATCACTACAGAGTTGAGGGAGATGAATTGACCTCCTGCATAATTTACTTTTGGTTCAAATAAAATCAGGCTTCCAAAAAGAGAGTAGACTTTAGAGAAACACGATGAGTTGTATGTAAATAGGTGCTTATCTGCTTTTGTCAATTGGTGAACTAATACAGGGAAAGGACAGCAAGGTAAAAATATAAAGAACTCTGTATTGAAATACTCATTTGTGTGTGTGTGTGTGTGTGTGTGTGTGTGTGTGTGTGTGTGTGTTTACACGTGCCTGTACACACACGTGCATGTGCATGTGCTCATGCATGGATTCATCATTCCTGAGGCTTGATAGTGCCTGGGCACTATCCCTAAGCTTCTGTGCTCAAGGATAATGTCTACCATTTTGAACAGTGGTCTTCAGATCTCAGCCTCCTGAGTAGCTAGCTAAGCTGATTCAGCCTCTGAGTAGCTAGATAAATTCTTCTTGTCCTCTATGGTTCATTGCTCTTTTATTCCTTCCTGAGGTAATCACAAGCCTAAGTCATATTATATCTAATTGCTTTAAAAATACTATTACTGCATGGCAGCAAGGGCTCCAATCCATACTCTTAACTACTTAAGAAGCTTGAGAACAGAAACCAAGCCAAATTTTAGTGGACTTCAATCTATAGCTGGGTGCATTGGATCATTTCCACCATCTTGCACTATCTAGATACTAAGATTAGAAGGATTGCAGGATCAAAGCCAGCCAAGGTAGGAATCTAGAAATTTGGTGTGCAACTCTAATGCCATTGATGATGGGAAGGCTAAAAGTCAGATCAGGTGCATGTCTTGTGGAAAGGGAACACCTATCCTAAAATTAACCACTGATAGGACACCAGCCTAGCAAGAACAATACCCCAAGTTGAAATTCCCATAATTTCCCACAACCAAAATAGGTATATATATTAACATCCAAAAACGTATTACAATCTGTTCTTTGCTCTAATATAATCTTTATCTGATTATCATATGATGTGAAAGAATAGTATCTTCATTAACTTATGATATATTTTAAAAGACCTAGAAAATTCTTTCTCACGTATTAAGTGAAAACAAATGGCAAATTGCCTCATTCCTTACATATTTGACTACCAGTAAAAATTCATCTAATGATTATTATAATAGTATATTCTGAATTTTTACTTTACTTTGTAACAGTTTTTAAACTTTTGGCTTCTCTGATGAAGTTTAAGTATTCAAATAGTATCAACAATGTATATTCCTCGGGTACTTGGGGCAGTTTTTTACAAGGTTTTTAATTGATGGCTTCTAAGAATTCTTAATTGATATATTATTTGGTTTATTTTTAATTTCAATTTAATTTCATTTTAAATGTAATGTACAGAGGGGTTACAGTTACATAAGTAAGGTAATGAGTACATTTTTTACGGAGAGAACATTGTTATCCCTTCCATCGATTTTTTTTTTGTACACTCAAACAACTCCTTTTGCTTTCTTTGTTCATGCATTTTTTATTATAAAATTGATATACGGTGGGTTTACAATTACTTAAGTCAACTAAAGAGTACACTTCACTTTATTTTCTAAATTTCAAATTTTGAACTTAATTATTTTCTTTTGTTTTTTGGGGGGTAATTCTTTTTTCAGAGTTGTAGGATTAGTTAATTTAATTTTGCATGATTTTTACACATGTAAATTATTCAGATACGTATATTTTGTTTTAAAAATATTTAACATGTGAATTTCTAAGATTATGTTCTTAATTTTTATATGGTTGGTGAATTTAAATAAATTTATTTTTTTAAAGTTCTAAACATATTTTTCCAGTTAACAAATACTTACCGTATTTTCAAGAAGCACAAACTTCATTAAGAAAGGCTTCATTACCTGTTCACTTTTTTTTGTAAATATTTGTACTTGAATTAAAAAAAAAAGTTTAATCTGGGCAGGGTGATTTGTGGCTTCCATTTTCTAGCTATGGTAGGAACTGCAAGTAGGGTTTGTAAATAGGGAGAGCCTGAGAAACTATGAGACCTTAGTACAAAAATATCGAGAGTGGGGCTGGGAAGGTGGCTCAGTGGTAGAGTTCTTGCCTTGCATGCATGAAGCCCTGGGATCGATTCCTCAGCACCACATAAGAAAAAAGAAAGAAGCTGAAATGGCACTGTGGCTCAAGTGGTAGAACAGTAGCCTTGAGCTGAAGAGCTGAGGGACAGAGCAAAAGCGATTAGTTTAGGCCCCACGACAGGACCCCCCCAAAAAATATCCAGAGTGAAATGAATAGAGATATAGCCATCCCTAGCGCGATATAGAGCACCTGGTTATCATATTCTAAATCTTGAGTTAAAACTCCAATAACATCAATCTTTTGTAAAAATAAAAGGATACATGTTTTAAAATGTTTATTGTATAAAACTCTTTGCAAAGGTTCTCATGTCTTCTATTTCTTAATTTTCAATATACTTAATCTATAAGAATCCAAGTATATCGTGACTATTTTATTTCTACTTAATTTAAAATAGTACAAGCAATATTAAGCTACTTTTACTATTTGTGATAATTTACTCTGTTAATATGATAATATCAATATTCCAAATGTGTGTATGTGTTGTGTGTGTGTGTGTGTGTTTATGTGGTTTGTGTGTGGTGTTTGCTTTGTGTGTACTTTGTAATGCTTGGGTGATCACTCGACTGATTTACATATGCTGGGCCAAGTTTTTACCACTGAACTATACTGTCTAGTTATAATGTAAATGTTGTTTTAAATTATGACTTTTAAATTTTCATTCTTAGTATGTTTTTTTCAAAATTATATATGATAAAATGTGATCCATATTCTATACATGATAGCAATTTTTATTATTATTTTATTGTTTTTTAGAATATTTCCACTGCTTTTCTACTTCAAAACTTTTGTGTTTGTTATTGATAAAGGTTTTATTTTGCTTCTTTTCTCTCTTCATTCTTTTTGACTTTAGAGTTTATCTATTCTTTCGTTTATTTCTTTGGAAATTAGTGATCATATTCCTATTACAATTTCTTTACAATTTAACAGGTCTATACAATGCTTTATTTTCTATTTTATTTTTTCCCATCTTCTCTGACTCTTAGTCCACACTATTAGGTGGAATAAAAAGAAACTTGATTCAGAATACTTTGATTATTTGCCTCCTTCTCGTCTCTGAATTCTTTCTGTTCTTTGAAAAACAATATCAATTACATATATCTCCTATGTGGTCCATCATTCTATTCTATCCCCTCTCACTCTCCTCTGTAGTACAGCTCAAGTCGTTATCATTCAACTTTATTATGCTATAGTGTTAACTGAATCTTAACTCATTCCTAAATTAATTTTAGATTGCTTCAAGCATTCTCTAAAGACATTTTTCTATATATAATATCTGGGGTCTTGTGTTTTCACAAGGTGCAAAATATGAGTGACTATCAAACATCTAGATAGCTCTGTAGAATATTGGTCCATCTGTTCAATAAACTCGTATGTAAATTCAAGGAATACAGGTCAGTCAGAATAATTGTGTAAAATGGTGTAGCTTGAGCCTTCATACTAGATTTGAAACTTATTACCATGTTTAGTAGTGAAAGAACAGACACATAGAAGAATGTAACAGATTTATCAAAAATAAATTCTTAGTTTTATTGTCAATAGATTTTGAAGAGGATGCCATGACTTTATGAAATAAAAATAGAATCTTAAATGGATGAATTGGCACTATTGCCTCGGTAGATTTAAAATGATCTTAGACTACTACCTCAAACCTTATACAAATATTTAAAATAAAAAATGATTATCAAACTAAATGTGAGATGTAAAAACCTATAAAACATAAATGTACAAATTCATGACATTGGATCAGTAAAGGTTTCTAAAAATTTGACATGTAAAGCATTAGAAACTAAAGACAATCAAGAATTAACAGGTTAATATCAAATAATAACTTTTCATAATTCTATGGAAGTAATGAAAACATATCCAACAGATAGAGGACACATATTTGTTAATGCTACAATGTTAATGCTACAATGATCCTGAGTCTTAAGCACATTCATTTCTTTTAATTCTATATAAAATTTTTCCTGAACAGGATATTTCTTAAAGAACGTATGCAAATTGTTAGTTAATAGGAGGAGCATATGATATAAGCTCCTCTTTAGTATCTAAGAAAAAAGAAAAAGAAAACTTACTAGTATGACCATAAATATAAAAAGATAACACAAAATATAGTAATGCATTTGTGGAGAAATTGATATACTCCACATAGCACAATGATTTGTATAATACTGCAATCATTTTAGCAAGCAAGTTTTCAAGTCTTCATAAGGTTAAAGAGAATTGTATATTATTCAGACATTACACTTCTATGTATATATTAAAGAGAAGTAAAAAAAAAATGTTTGGACAGGGAATGTAGTTCATTGACAGTGCACTTGAATATTATGTGTGAGACCCTGGAAATAATCCCCCAAAACAAATTTGAAAAGACACAATATAGAGGATTTATGCTGGACAAATTCTTGTGACTGAATTTTATATCTATTTTAATGTCTGTTCTAAAATTTACAGCATTTCTATTTGAAGAAATGCAAGTTTGTGAAAGTTAAGCTTGGAATACCTATGAGTGTACAATTCACTTCCAAAGCACTAAAATGCCTACAACAATAGGAGATAATATATTGCATGTTAATTTCATGTCAGCAAAAAAAAATGCTAAAAATACTTCAAACAAATTGCAGAATACCTGAAAAGATGTTTTCGGCATTGGCTAAAAATTCTTTGTAAACTACACCTTTTAAAATGAAGATATGATTTCTGTTTATTTTGAGTTTTTTTGGTCCGTTTTTTTGAGTTTATGCAGAGATAACTCAATCCAAAAGTGTATGTGATAACTAGAATATCTAGGAATTATGCACCACTTATAAATAATTGATAACCTTTTCTGGAAGAAACTTTTAGCAAATGACAAAAGACCCAAATCTATGCATCTGCATTTTATGAAACCTATATGCTACATGCTCAATCCAATTGCTTTTCTCTCCTTTGCTAGGAAAAAAGTTTTCTCAAGATAAGAGCAAACAGCAGTGAAAAGAAACAAAATACACATTCATGTTGATTTATTTGTGAAAATAACAAATGAAATAAAACAATTGCACTTAAGCAACTCCAATGTTAGTATCTATGAAGATGTTCCTGAATGCCAACATCCATTAATTTTTTTTTGAGTTTTAATTTCTACGAATATATGAAAAATAGAACACAAAAACAAATATAATCTTAGAGCAAACCAGCCTTGGAATAATTTTCTTAATTGTTTTGAAATTACAAAAAAATTGATACCATTGAGGAAATGATCCTTTCCTATGGAAATCATTTAAAAATGTTTATCACTTATTATAACTCAAAATACTAAACAAGACTAATTTTATATAATCATTACAAATATCATTTTATTACTATCATAAAGTAGAATAAAAAACCAATCCAAATATATTATCATTATTCTTAATTTCTAATCATTTCCTAGATATCTCAATCTAAATAATCATTTCTTTAACATAGATTAAATATTCTATAATTTTTACTTAACATTTTTCAGGGGCATGTATTCATGTTTCTAAGAAATGTTCACAGCAGTTAAAAATACTTTTGTGAAATTAATGTGAAATTAATGTGATATGTTTTGTTGTGATTGTTTGCAAGGCCTGAGCATTGTCTCTAAGCCATTTTATGCTCAAAGCCAGCATTATACAACTTGAGGCACAGAGCTAATTAATGTTTTTAGTGGTTAATTGGAGATAAGAATCTAACAAATACTTTTCTGTCTGGGCTAGTTTCAAACACAATTCTAAGATCTAATTACACAGAATAGCTCGAATTATAGGCTTGAGTCACTGGCACTTCGTTTGATGTATTTATTTAATTTTAATTATGTCTTAAGATTTTTGTTTCACTATAATGAACATCGTTCTACACAAATATTTAGATGTATGTATATATTTCTGATGACAATCTCCAAAAATGTATGTCTTTCTACACATTTTATATATATATATATATATATATATATATATATATATATATATATATATATAAATTTCTGAAGACAGACTCCCTATAAAACTTTATGCTACCATTTTTGACCCTTTTTAATTTCAAAGATATGCAGTCTATTTTCCCTAAAGTTTCCTAGAATAAAATAACTAATATTTAAATAGAATGTAGAGTTTATTATTTTCAAGGGAATTTTTGAAATACCCATGATATTGTAGTAGAATTTACAGTATATTCCTTGAAATAATTTTGTTCAAACTCTTAAATATTTGTGTGTAGTGGTGGGGAGAGAGGAAGTTAATCCATACTGGTTAAGAATTTGCAATACTTCAAAAATCTATTCTACAATTTGTTATAAGCATATAGTCAAGCTACCTGTTATGGTTAAGTTTTTTTATTTCTTTATTTGTTCTAAATTTTAAAATGGATGCATGCACGGTGGTAACATTAAAACTGTTAATCAACAGACAAATGATTGCAAAATCAATCATAGATACATATCAGACTTTCAATATTTAGCACTTATGATGTCAGTAATAATTTTGGCGGAAATGATAATGACCACAGTGTACCCTGATAATTACAATGTTGTGATTGAAAAGGAAAAAAACTTTACACATTTTTGAAGCTAGATTTCCCACATTGAATACATGGTAATACACAGCGTTGGATTACATACAGTAAGAATAACAAGAGGAGAGTTTCAATATCAAGAAATAGAACCACATTAAGCAGGTAGAAACAGTAAAAACCCTAATGTTATTCCTGCAATCTCTCTAATGCATACTCACTTTTCTTGGTGGTATTATTTTCTCATAATTAATATCGTTAATTTCCACATTTTGATGGACTAAGATGTAGTTTTCAACTTAGTGTGATTAGTTCAAATAACATTCTCATATAGATACTATTCAATAACCCTGTTTTCCAATGATATATTAAGAGTATGTTCTTCAATACAGCTGTAAACACATGACACAATTTACATAATACCACTTACTTATCTGTAGTTATCTTAAAAAGACATAGACCTTAGAGCCAGGAGTGAAATTTATTTTTATTTCTGCAGGAAACAATTTGTGACTATACCAACAAACTGAATTTGGCTCTTTCCTTATTTGTAAGGTGAGGTGGAAAATGTAAGGACTCTGGGGTTCAAGCCCCATGACCAAGAAAAGTAAAAAGGGAAAAAAGGCAGTAAAGCAACATTTTAAAGCTAATGTGCACAAAAATTGTCTAGAAATAAAATTAAAACAGCCCCTGGACTGGCAAAAAAAAAGATTAAAATGAAATTGCCTTCAATCATTCATTTAGACAATCTATACTGAGGGCAGGCTATTGGAGCTCATATCACTAACTAGAATTTGAGAAGATCACAGTTCAGAACCAGTGTGCAAGGAACGTAATAAGATTCTCATATCATCCTAAGCCTGGCATCCTGCAATGCATTTGTGATCGAGTTACTTGGCAGACAGAGGTGAAGAACTTAGACTCTGTTCAGCCCTCAGCAAAATTGATAACCTATGAGCAAATAACTAAATTGAAAAAAGATTGTTCTAATGATAGAATACTTGTTCAAACAACAAAATATCTAAATTCATACTCACTTCCTAAAAGAGGAAAAAAGGAAGAAAATATAGGAAAGAAAGAAAAGAGAGTAGAGAAGGAGGAGGAGAGAAGGGAAGGAAGGAAGTAAGCAAGGAAGGAAGGAAAGAAAGAAGGAAAGAAGGAAGGAAGGAAGGAAGGAAGGAAGGAAGGAAGGAAGGAAGGAAGGAAGGAAGGAAGGAAGGAAGGAAAGAAGGGAGGGAGGGAGGGAGGGAGGGAGGAAGGAAAAGAAAAGAAAAGAAAGAAATGGTGGAAGAAAGAATGGGAGGGAGAAAGAGAGGTATAAATAAAAACCTCAGCATGTGTTCGATGTTAATAATGACAATAAATCATTTTAACTATAAATGCCATCATTTAATTCCCTGGGATGAGACATTTTGTATCAAGCCCTATTGTATGGACTTGGAATCCCCAAAAGGCCACCAGAGACCATGATCAATGCAAACAGTAAAAGAGTCGTATATTGCAAGCTCAAGCTTGGTCCTTTGCACATCGGGTAACCGGTGACGCTAAGAATCCCCAAGCACAAAATCAGCACAGCTTTAATAGTACTGAACAAACAAGTTTAGGGAACTTCCACACAAGCAGTTACATGATTGGTTTGAGTCCACCCTAACCACATTGCAATTTTTCTGAACTATTGGTATGTTCTGTTCCTGGAACACTTGGGCAACTGTTCTGCTTTCATAAGGTTGGGCAGGGTTGGTGGCAACCTGTGTTTTTTTTCTCTATCTTGGGGTTACTCTGAGGGCAGCCTAGCACAAGATGGTGGGAAATCTCAAGTTGGAGTTACTGTGGCTTTTCATTCTCTCCTCTACTAGAGCATCAGGGACCAATCATGGTCCCATAATTGGTACAATCTTCTATATTTACAGTTTGGTATTGGGATCTCAGAACTAATAGAGGGACTGTGCTGATCTACAAGGTCTACAAGGTCCATTTGTGAGTAACAAAAATTAACAGTACCAAAGGTATTTATATTTTCTTCCAGCAATACTGACTCAATATACCACAGCTAACTTACCTTTATACCAGCTGTATTCGTAAGCTCCAACTTTAAGACATACTCATACCATTTGCTACATACTTAAACTTTCTGAGGTTTGTCTTCTTTACAAACATTTTAAGACAATCCTTACTTTTTAAATCCTTTCTTATCTAGAGGATACCAATTTTTCCCCAATTCCTTCCTAAGGCTTTCTTTACTGCACTCCTATTATTTACAATTCCTTGAGCTCCTTTGTATCTAGAGTTTAAAACCGCACATTTTTCCTTTGATTTGTGGAATCAAATTATCTCAGAAAGCCTCAAGGCACCAGTGGGATGAATAGCTTGCAAGATTTTAAGGCTAAGATTAGGGTTGGGTCTCATTCCTCCTCTTACCTCCCTTGATCTAAAAAAAATTCTCTCCTTTATATTTAAAATACACACAGGAAGAAGCAAATAATTACCATACCAGAGCCAAACTAGGTTGTGACCCTGAAGTGCCTAAGGCAGGGCAGTGATATCCTTGCCCCAAATATCCACTGTGGGAGTAAAGATGTTACTGGATATCACCAAAAGAATGTCCCACAAGATCTTAGTTTTAGCAGCTTTCAACCAGGAAGCATTCTCAGGTGACGGAATCAGTCAGGAGTTCAGTCTAGTTTTACCAGGGTGGAGATGATCTGAGTGATGATGTAGATTTCCTCCAGGTGACTGTCAAGTTGTCCTTGAACTTTACTCATTAGTGTGTGCAGCAGCAGCAGCAGGGACTCTCTGTGGCTTCAAGGAACTTTCACACCTAGTTCTGGGCTGCAAATTCCTACAATGACTGGTTAAGGATTCATTGCATAGGCTTGGCAGGCTATGACCCAACTAGTTTTTTAAGACTATTTACACAGTAGCCCAGGACAATTAACCAAGATGACAATTTTTTAAACTAGATCATACATTTAATAAGATTAAGATTTTCTAAGCAGATATAGAGGGCTCAGGCCTGTACTATTATTTCCCATGCCTTTTCCTTCTCTCTATTCTGTCTATTTTGTCACATTTTTAAAAAAGATACTCTGTTCCCTTGTTCTTAAATGGCGATAATGGGCGAAGATTCATCTTCTGTCACTTCTTCAAACTGACTCAGGGGTGTTGATCCTACCTAACCAGGAACATATAATCTTAGCCTATTTTACAAAGAGGTTACCAGGGTTAGATGTCATTAAGAACAACATTTTAACTTTTGAAAAATGCACAGACCTTTTCTCTGGCTACAGCAGTGCTGCTTATTTAGCCTTCTGAATTGAAAAAGGATCTTCCAGGATGGCTTACGAATGTGATCTCTTGTAATCCTAACAATGTCTGAGTTTCTTATGCAGGCCTTCAGACAGATATCAATAGAAAAAAAAAAACTCAAGGTATAAAACTTTGCTGACAGATGAATTTCATGTAGCTGGTGTCAGCTCAAAAGTTACTGCCAATTAGAGCTTTTGGCACATACAGGGGTTGGGATCTAAACTATATCCTCCACATTTTACAAACTTACCCTTTTAGTACTATCACAGATGACTGACAAGTTCCTGTCCCTTACAAGGTAGATAGTCATAGACATTAGGCATGCTTACAAACTATCTTTCCATGACCTCCTGGCTTTGACCAATTTTTGAAGGGCCACACACAAATGACTCTAGGATCTGACATTATTTCTTCAATCCAAGAATTGGCTTACGGTCTCTGGATGCACGTCCATTGCTTTCATACAAGGAGTGTATTTTTCCCACATGGGGAAAAATGCCTCATTGGTATTTCCCTTAGTTGGTTGCTGGACTTGAACTTGGGGCCTGACTGCTGTCCCTCAGCTCTACAGCTCAAGGCTAGCACTCTCATTGAATCCTAAAGCAGGTCGGCTTGCTCCTTCAGCCTTCTGGTGACTGAGTAGGGGTGACAGTCTCACACGGACCATTTTCTGCCCGGGCTGGATTCAAACCAGTTATAGATCAATGAGTCTCATAAAAGGCCACTTTACTACAATTAAAAGCAACAAGGTGGTCAACATAGAAGTAGTTTTAAGCATATTCTTACATGAAACATATTAAGAGCAAAAGTTACATCTGACAAACTGACAAGAATCCTTACTCCTTTTTGTGGGCCTGATGAGAACTGTTACAAAAAAACTATGAGAGCAAACTGAAATAGGAATTAAGCAATTATTTTGGTAATCCTAATTTTTCCTTTTTGTATTTTGAGGCAAATGTTTAGAACAATTATACTTTTGAACTTTATATACAGAAACCCATTCTAATTTATAAGCCTCCTATTAATTTCTGTTTTAATATTTTATACTTTAGTTTTTAGTTGCATTTTGAAAAATCCCTTAAACTTTCAAGGCTAAGTGTGTCACCAATTTCCTCTCGGCTGCTTGTTTTAAAACAGATACACATGGAAAATTTTAAACTCAAATAACTTTTTTTCTTAATGCAAAAATTACAATCACCATCACTGTACCAAGAAGCTAGACTTATCACCTTTATGCCTTAAAAAAAAAAAAAAACATACACAATGTCAGAATATCATTGAGAGCAAATCTCATTATACAAATAAAATTTTAACTCTCTTTTTAAGGCCTTCTTAATTTTAATTTTAACACATCCAAGGGGCAGTTTTAGCAATGCTAATCAGATCTTTACATCATTCAATTTTACCATCATGTTTCCAGTGTCTATGTGAAAGGAAATGGGACAGAATAAAGATGGGCCACTTGCCCCTTCCTGTGGAATAAGCACTCACACAATCCGACTCTTTAGGGTTAGATGAACTGCTATTGGGCCAGTTTGCCCTCTTTCACCATGGGAGGACTCCTCCCATGGCCTGTTCCACCATGCATTACGAGCTAAACTGCCCTTCTGCCTGTTCACTGTTTACGCCTAAAATAGGTTTTTTGTTAGCTTCTAAGTTTCTCTTTTTTGTTAAGCCAGATATCTTATAAACAGCCTTATACATTCTAAAATACCAGATTTCCTATTTTTCAAGTTAAAGTATTCTTAAAAAGCTATTTAATACCATGTGAAAATGCCCTAAAAATGTTTTGGTAATGTCCAAACCTCATAACCTTTTGAATTTTAAACTTAATTTCACCCAATTGTTACATCATGCTGACAATTTCTATCATGAATATGATCACAAACACATACAAAACACACCCAGATCTTTAAGCACCCAAAAATGAAAATCAGTTGTACATACATTTTCTAAAGTCTTCAAACAAAATGTTAAGACAATATTTCTTTTGAACTAGGTAATTTTTTGAAGCTTCATTTTCTCATGGATTGATTATTTAGCAAGTCATTTCACCAATTGATCTTTTGACTCACTTCTGTTGGAGTAAGGCTGGGGGGGGGGGGGATGGTCACCTGAAAATAAACTGTCCTGAATTTTATTTTTATTTTTTTCTTCTTAATGTTATTTTTAATTGTGAAAGTATTCTACAGAGGGGTTAAAATTTCATGGGCAAAATAATGAGTATATTACTTATCAAGCATTGTAGCCTCCTCCTTTGACTCCCTTTCCCATCCCTTCCCATCCTCTCCCATCCCTTCCCATCCTCTCCCTGGCCCCCACCCAATCCTCCTCCCCTTCTCCCATTCACCACCCAAGGTGTAAAGGTCGTTTTTGACATAACGAATTGTATATCTCATTGTTGAAATAGGTCCACCTGTATCCCTATTTAAATGGTTTGTTTTTTCCCTTCCCCTCCATAAATTATACCGACATCAAATACAGTGAAAGCAGGGGTTATACTGTGGGGGAGGGACATACAAAGCACCAAAGAAATAATCTTATAAATGTGTTAGAAACAATCACATGAAAGAAAAATATATTTGAATATGTATTCAAATTATCTGACTTTTCTGCTTGACATAGACATATACTAGTTAGTGCAAATAAGGGAAACCATGGGACCTATGTTCCTTTGGGCCTGGCTTACTTCACTTAAAATTTTTTCCAAGTCTTTCCTAACAAATGTGGCAATGTAATTCTTTCTGATGGAGGCTTAGAAATCCATTGTTTGTATATACCACATTTTCTTGATCCATTCATCTACTGAGGGGCATCTGGGTTGGTTTCATATCTTAGCTATGGTAAATAAAGCTGCAGTAAACGTCGTTATGCTGGTAGCTTTAGTGTGGTCTTGTTTGTGAACATTTGAGTAAATGCCCAAAAGTGGTATTGCTGGGTCATAGGGGAGCTCAAGCTGATTCAAAACTTTGGCAAAGTAGCAGGGTATAAAATTAACCCTCAAAAATCAATGGCTTTTCTCTATTCCAACAGTGAGAAAAGTGTGGCTGAAATTAGGAAAGCAACTCCATTTGGAATAGCTCCACAAAAAATAAAATACCTAGGAATTAACTAAACCAAAGAAGTGAAGGACCTCGATGACGAAAACTTTAAAAACCTGAAAAAGGAATTCAAAAGAGAACTAAGAAAGTGGTAAAAACTCCCACGTTCCTGGATTGGACAGATCAACATTGTGATAATGGCAATACTTCCCAAGGCTATCTACAAATTCAATGCGATATCTATCAAAATTCCAACCTCAGTCTTCAAGGAAATAGAAGAGGAAATCAAAAAATTCAAATGGAACAATAAAAGACCCTGAATAGCTAAAACAATTCTCAACAGAAAGAACAGTGCTGGAGGAATAACAATACCAAGTTCCAAACTCTACTACAAAGCCATAGTAAACAAAACAGATTGGTACTGACACAAGAACAGACCTCAGGACCAATGGAATTGAACCAAAAACCCAGAAATGAACTCACTGACCTATAGCCATCTAATTTTTGATGAGGGAGCTAAAAAATTAGAATGGAAGAAAGATAGTCTTTTCAGTAAATGGTGATGCAAAATTTGGTTAACTACTTGTAGAAAACTAAAGCTAGATCCTTATATATCACCCTGCACCAGAAACAACTCCAAATGGATCAAAGACCTCGGAGTCAAAGCAGAAACTCTGACATCATTACAGGATTGAGTAGGAGAAACCCTAGGTCTCCTTGGCACAGGTCGAAATTTTCTTAATAGAGTCCCAGAAACACAACAAATCAAAGAAAGGTTGGACAAATTGGATTGCATGAAATTGCAGAACTTCTGTATGGAAAAGAACATAGCTAGCAAGATCAATAGAAAGCCCACGTATTGGGAGAAGATCTTCACTAGCCTTAAAACAGACAAGGATCTCATATCTTAAATATACCTCGAACTGTAAAAATTAAATTCCTCAACAACAAATCTTCAAAGAAACAACTGCCCAATAAACAATTGTGCTAAAGACTTAAAGAGAAACTTCTCTGAAGAGGAAAGAAGGATGGCCAAAAGACACATGAAGAAATGCTCAACCTCCCTAGCCATAAAAAAATTGCAAATCAAAACAACATTGAGATACCACCTCACCCCAGTAAGAATGTCTATAATCAAGAACTCTAATAACAACAGATGCCAGAGAGGATGTGGACAGAAGGGAACCTTACTGCATTGTTGGTGGGTGTGTAAACTTGTTCATCCACTTTTATCCAATTTTAAACAATAGCACTTTCCATTGTCTGGACTAGCAGAAAAGTCAAAACAGGAACATATCCTTCTATGTGACTGAGCTCAGCTGAAGGCTGGAACTTTTATTTCACCAGAGATTTTCAAGTAAATAACAAAAACACTAAAACCAAAAACCCACATTTAAAACTAGTATAAATTCTAAAACAGAACTAGAGAAGGCAATAACCAAAGGCTGAGTTTATCCCTACCAGACCTCTGTACCGTTCTCACTCAGCAAGCTGAATCCAGAATCTGCTGAGTGAGCCTACCACTCTCAACCAGAACTTCACTATCTCCAGAAACATACAACAGAGAACAATCAGTTCTCAGTGAATGGGGTGACATCTCATCAATATTTGTAGACCCAGGGGCCTTCCAAGGAGGAAGAGAAATCCAAGTCATTTGGGGCTATGGAAATCAGTCCCTAGAGCCATCCCCTCAGACTGGCAGAATCTCCCCCATACGCCGACCTCCCTGGGCCAAGGCCTAAGGTTAAGATAAACCCCAAATGACAAACAAAACACTCAACACAAAGACACAACTTACAAAGGGACACTGCAGCTTTGTAAATTGCCAACCAAAAAGTGCCAGACTTAGAGTTTCCCAAAAATGTCCGTCCTAAACAGCAATCTACCCAGAGGGGTCTGGGGACGTCTTACTCACAGACCCCATTGGCAGTCTTATAGCGTGTCTACCAAGACACTTTGCCAACCAGAGAATAGACCCCTTGGGAAACCAGAATTAGAGATACAGAACTTGCTGGCAACCGAATATACAGAAAGGCAATGCCTTGTCTCAAGAGCTGGGTTTTTTGGGATTCTGTGGTGGGGCGTCTAGAGGGTCCTATGAGGCAGGTTCCAGATGAGCCCCCAGAAATGTTGTTTGGACTTGGGACACCCAAAGATCACCAGAGACCATGACCAATGCGAACAGCAAAAGAGTCGTTTATTTGCAAGCTTAAGCTTGGTCCCCCACACACCGGATAACCAGTGATTCTAAGAGTCCCCGCGCACAAAATCAGCACAGCTCTTATAGTGTTAAACAAACAAGTTTAGGGAATTTCCACACAAATAGTTACATGATTATTTTGAGTCCACAATAACCACTCTGCACTTTTTTTGAACTATTACTATGTTCTGTTCCTGGAACACTTGGGCAACTGCTCTGCTTTCTTAAGGGTGGCAAGGGCTGATGGCAGCCTGTGTTTTTTTCTCTCTCTTGGGGTTACTCTGAGGGCAGCCTAGCAAAACATAGTGAGGTTAATCTCAAATTGGAGTTACTTTAGCTCTTCAGCCTGAATAAACCATACCATACCACATACAAAGCTTGCTAAAACACACGTCTGGTTTACACTGTTGGACCAATAGGAGGGTATGTCTAGTGCTGTTGCATGTGTGTCTTAAGGTGTGTGGAGATTTTCATCCTGATAATCTTGAAATGATGAAATAGACTAACTACAGAATTAACTGGGCCGATATCTGCTGAGACCTATTTTAAGTCACAGCTTAACAAAGACCAATATTTACAATGAAATATTCTGAACAACAAGACACTGCAACCGAAATCATTCACACATTTTCACACAATATGTATCTGCCGGGTAACAGAACCCCAAACTAGACTAAGGCATCTAAGAGCTATCTAATTGTTGTTGCCTTTTTGCAATACTGCTTTCCTATCATATTGATTAGTAGGAATTCTATGGCCAGTATAAAATCACATTTGTAATAAAAGTTACTAGATGGGACCTTCATGGATGAAGGTGGTGTGGGGTTTCTGGTGGAGCCCTGGCAGGTGGACTGGTTTTCAGTGCAATAAGGACTGGTCACTGTGGAGGAGGCTGTTTGGGGCAGAGCTTTGAGAAGAAAGAACAAGGCTACAATGGAGGAGGTTAGCTAGAGGAGGGG
The DNA here is from genome assembly GCF_019054845.1 of Dipodomys spectabilis. Taxonomy (NCBI): domain Eukaryota; kingdom Metazoa; phylum Chordata; class Mammalia; order Rodentia; family Heteromyidae; genus Dipodomys; species Dipodomys spectabilis. Next base: position 2,114,284 of record NW_024870847.1, read on the forward strand.
TGCAGGTAGAGCACTGTGAGCCCTTGTGGTATATGTAGGGGGAGGTTTCCCATAAGGCAGGGCAGGAAATGGAGGCAAGAGGCTGACAGAAGGTGGGGATTCTGGTGCAGGAATGCGGAGATATGAGGGTGGGGCTTTTCAGGGTCTGGCTTTGAGAGGGCAGGGTAACACTAGAAAGATGTGCGCTAGTAAGGGGTAGGGTTTCTGGTGGAAAATGGCAGGCCTTTGGGAAATGTATTAGGGTGGAAGTGAGGTTTCTGGTAGAGCAGAATGTAGTCGCAATGTATGGTGGTGTTTTTCAGATCCAGGGCTTTGTGAGAGCAGTGATAGGATCCAGTGTCCTAGACTAGTTAGGGTGCGGTTCCTTGTGTAGCCAGTCACCACTTCGAAAAGAGAAGTAGGGTTGGGTGGGGATTTTAGTCTTTCAAGGCATGACATGGACTTTGGTCAGGGTTTCAGGTACGGCAAAGCAATCTTCCAAAAGCGACTATGGAGGGACACAGATTTACAGTTGAGCCTGATGAGGCTTCCAGAAGGAGGCCAACTGGTGCAGTGGTTTCAAGTAGAGCAATGTGGGTGTTGAGAGATGAGACAATGTGGTGGAGGTTTTCTAGGCTGCCAGGAGGAGGCCAACTGGAGAAGTGGTTTCCAGTGGAGCAATGTGGGTGCCCAGAAATGGCATAGTGTGCTGGGGGTTTTCTAGTGGGGTTTTTCAGGAGCAGGGCAGGCTTTGGAGCCATGGGGCTAGTTGGAGGAGGGGTTTTGAGAAGGAGTGTAAGGGCTACAAAGGTGCAGGATAATTATGGGAAGGGTATCTGGTGTAGTAGGGTGTGAATCTGAGGGAGGAGCCAATAGGCGGTGTGTTTATCTGTGGAGCAAGGCAGGGCATTGAGAGAGTAGATGTGGAAGGTAGAGAGGCTTGTGTTGGAACAGGGCTGGCTTTCCAGGCTGGAGATGGGCTGTGCAAGAAGCTTCTGGCCAAGTAAGGCGGGGCTTCAAGGGCAGTTATAGGGAGGTGAAGGGTTTTTGGTTTAGCAGGATAAGCTTTGTGGGAAGTGTAGATTCAGGGCTGTGTTTGAGAGGTTAAGCCACTTAGAAGTAGGCTAGTTATAGGCTGAGTTTCTGATGAAACCAGGAGGGGCTTGAGGGAGAAGGCTGTTTGGGGTTGGAGTATGAATGGAATGGGAGGAGCTTGGAGGTACTAGAATATGGGAGCAACGGGACTATGAGGGACTAGAATAGTTAAGGGTGGGGTATCTGGTGGATGAGGTTGGGATTGGAGGGAGGACCCTGATGTAGTCTGGGTTCTTGATGCAGTAAGGCGGGACATGGAAGGAGATATGGATGTGGCCTTGTTTCTGGTTGTGCAGAGCAGGGATTCCAGGAAAGGGTGGAGTTGAAGAGGGATTTCCCTATAGCAGAGGAGGGCTTTCAGGAAGGAGTCTGGTTGCAGTCAGGCCTTTGAAAGTTTATACCAGGTCTACCAGGGGGTACGTTAGTTAAGATTTGGCTTTTTAAGGAGGAAGCTGCCTGGAAGTGGGTTTCCAGTGGATCCAGTCAAGTTTTATGGGAAGGGGGAATAGGAAAGGGGCCATACTTAGTGAAGAGTGGGGCTACAAAAAATAAACATTTACCACTATGTATACCATATAAGAACACCATTTTCTGTCAGTGTAGACTTATATAACTTTTATGTATGTGAGAGATATTGGAGAAACTAACCAAGTAATAAGTCTTTCCTAGTGAAATTTTTCTTTATCCCAGTTGAGTGAAAATAAAACCACAGGTCAAATCACGCTCAGAGGCACACAGTAGACTAAGACAAATGAAGGACTAGAATTGATTCCCAAGCACCAACATTAAGGACCACAAATAAAAGTTTAAAATGTCTCACTTGGTCATAATTGACAATATTGTCTTAAAATTGTGAATGAATAAAACTTTTACTTTGACCACTTTAGAAATCCTAAAACTAAGTAAACAGTAATGTTTTAACTTTATACAATATTGGAAAGTATACTATAATAATTAGGAAAATATAAAATTGTACACAGAATGTTCGTTCTCCAGTATCAATTCTAATTTAAAAGAATTTAAAACCAGAAAATTGTCATATAGTGAGTTTGCAGCATGGTTTCCTTTCCATCAACAAAATGGTGACTTAAGCAATGTGACTGTATCACTGGATGCATCGATGTTAAAACATATATAAGAAAGTGAAACACTATTATACAGACCCTGAAAGAATTGAGAAGGATCTATGAAATGATGTTGGAATAAAATTAATTACTAATTACAGTAGGAATTGCTCTTCACTAGTTAGGCCTATGAATACTTTCCAGAAGAAAAGGCTACATTGAAAAATAAACAGTGAAAAGTAAGCAGGCAGGCAAACCATGAAGTAAATATCATCCAATGAACAACATCTATTGAAGCTTGATTGCAATCTTCTTTTACCTAAGTTAGTTACTGACTTATGTTCTCCTCTAATGCCAAATAACAAAGCCATGAAAATGCAGTAATCATTTCAAGACATTAGAATTTACAGAAAGAATTCAATGAATGTATTGCTAGAAAGTAAAGATATATGTCTGAGCAAAAGAGTGAAAAAAAATATCCCCAATCTCTGGCCCTCCGCTGTGAGAAGGGTACAAGATGAAGCTCAAGGAGATTGGACAGAAATACAGTAGTGCATAACAGTAGTTCCCAAGATGCAAAGATGAATGTAACAGAGAGAAAATCAACAAGATCATCACAGGACTTAGCATGGTAGAATAGAGATAAGAACAGTGAAAATGCAAGGAGAATTACAAAGGATGCCCTTGCATATTTGGGAGAAGAGTGCATGGCATTGAGGTCTAAACTATGTGGAGGTATTATAGGAAACTACCTGTACTCATATGGTGTCACAAGAAGTGGAAGAACTTAAGATTTACAAGACATTGAATAATCATAAAGATCTTACTTCAGTAGTGCAGTTAAACCTTGATAAATTCTGTTTTGAAACACCTAACAAACTATAAAACCAAGACAAGGAGGTTCAAATTGTGTATAAGTGACTTGACTGCAACAATAAAGTTCAAAAAATTAAATCACATAATGTGGATGCAAAAGCATAACATTATTAAGGTAATCTTTAAACAACACACATTTTATGGGAATAGTCCTGATTATAAATGATTTGTTTTCCTTACAGATTTTGGATGTACAAAATCAACAAAAAACAAAACAAAGCAAAAGACAATAGAGGATACCAGTGCCTCATCCCTATTCTTAGATAGTCACGAGCCTGATATTGGAAGATCATGGTTCACAGATGGCAGGAGTAGCAGTCCATGAGACATTTATGTTCTGTTATTCAATGAAAGCACAGTGAAATCTTGGTTTAAATAGTACAGACTCAGTCAGGCATGAGTGAAAAAACCAAGCAAGAGATTGAGTCTCTGAGTCAAGTTTAATTACTGTGTGTGCGTACATGCACGCTCACACATGCACACACACACACACACACACACACACACACACACACAAATGGAATGAGAGAGGAAGAGGGAGAGAGGAAAAAAGGGAATATTAAGAGTTTAAGGACTATCCTAAGCATATATTAATTAATAAAATGAGGAGTCTGGCTTCCTTCACATAATATGATTGTTTTCCAAATCTTTCCATTTTTTATGAAAGGGGCTTTGTCATTCTTTCTGATAGAAGCATAAAATTCCATTGTGTATATATACCACATTTACTTGATCCATTCATCCATGGAGGGGCATTTAGATTGGTTCTAAAAATGCTGCCAGAAACGTAGTTGAAGATTTAGTGTATTTTAGCTTGAGATCATTTCTACAAATGCCGAGGAGTGGGATTTCTGATTCCAGAGATATGTACTTTTGACATTACAAAATGATGCTAATTGAAATGAACTCCAAAACGTGGAAAAAGTTCTTTTTTTTCTGATGTCAACCATGATGTCGGTAAAATAGAGCATCTAGATCTTATTTTATTTCATTTGTTTTTTGACATTGGTTTATCCCTGGCAATCTGTCTTGATTCTGGTACCTTCAACTTTGTATATACATTTATCTGATTTCGAGAAGGAAAGGGAAAAATTATAGTGATGAAAGAAGTACAAAGAGTGACCCATTGCAACAATGATATTCAAAAGACACTATGTAGGAAGTGAACTTTACAACTTTGGGGTGAGGGGGACGTGTGGGGGATGGGAAGGGATAGGAGAACAACAATGGAGTGGTTAACAATATTCAATAAAGAATGTACCTTACTCAAGTAACTGTAACCACTCTATTTTTGAAATAAAATAAAATTTAAAAATTGAACCTATCCTAGAAAAAATATAGTTTTCAAAATAATACATCTGTCACAGTACTTGTGAAGGATTCTGAAGTCAAGCTGTTAGACTTGGAAAAGGATAGATTGGAAAGCCATCGCAAACAACAATCAAAAGGCTGAGAGCTGTTCTCTGGAAAGGTCAAACAGTCAAGGGAAGACAGGGGTATGAGTTATTATCTCAAGAGTATTTAAGTTCAAGCAGTTGGACACGAAAAGATTAAGATGGATGTCTGTGTTATGGTTCTAATGACTATTGCTCTCTTCTGCTCCCTAACAATAAGGGATTCAATTATCAGTATGTATACAAACAATACCTCATGTTAATAGTTGTAACCACAAGCTAGATTGATGCCTTAGTTTGTGGACATACCTATAGCCACTGACCACCCCCTTTGCAAGTCCCTGCCTTTTTTCTTGAAATTCTTCAGCCACTGGTTGTCTCATTTATCATTGCCTATTTGGGTGGGATTTGAGACTTCTGCCTCTCCTCACCCAGCCACGAGGCCCCAGGGGCCAAACTCCACACCTCACAGACACTATCCAGAACCCAGCTGCCTTTGGGGCTGTTGATTCCTGAGCCATTGGCCTACTGCCTCCTTCCTCCCTTCACCAGCCTCTGCTAGGGCCTCCAGTACTCTCCCTACTACCCCCATCCCCAACCTCAGCTCAGTCTCCCCCGAGGCCTCCCCACCTCTCCACACAGCTCCCAGTGCCAACCCCAGCAGGGCCACTGCTCTGGGGAAGACAACTGTGGGCCTGGCCCAGCCGAATCAAAGGTTCCACAATGTGCAGCCGGCTTAGAAATGGAGGCAGCATGTTTTTTTCTGCAGTGTCTTTCACTTCATTTACACAATATTAGTTGTACTTACACAACTATTAGTTGTATTAATTTGATATTTAATTTTTGATTTTGTAACTTCTTATCAAGCCTTTGAAGAATAGCTGGTAGAAGTATAGTCCCAAAATTCGAATTGTCTCTTGTTTAATTCTTTCAAGATTCAGAGGTGTTTAAGTAGTTATAACCATCATGAACTCTCATTTCTATAGCAGAGTCTATTCAGAAAATAATTGCTTATGCATCTGTTATCAATTATTTACAAGACTAGAAAGTTTTAAAGTTTCCAATATTACAGGAAGTTCTTTGATTCATGTTGAATGGATGTGAGTAGGTTGAGCTGTTGCATACATTCCTGTGTGTTTGTGTTTGTGTGTGTGTGTGTGTGTGTGTGTGTGTGTGTGTGTGTGTGTGTGTGTGTGTGTATGTGTGTAGAGGGGTGTATGTGTATGTGTATCATTGAAATCAAGGATAAGGACGTTGAGCCCTGGTCAGAACTTGTCTCCTTTTTCTGAGATATAATTATGGTGTTTTTTGGTTGGTTGTATGATCTGATTGCTTGCTTTGCCTGATGTGCACATTCCAGATCAATTTTTGAATTAAAATTTCTTATTTATTATTGAGCATATAGGGCTCTGATATTGCTTTGTCTTTAGTCTGCCATCTAGGATCTTTTCTACTTCTTCAAAAATTAACATTCAATATAAATTTTACCTCCTTACTGATTTTCTCTTTAATTTGCAATTTAAAATAAGTATTATAAGACCTTTGATATCTGTATTCAAGAAGAAAAATAATTTTGAATTCTCTGTTTAATGTAATAACACCTGGACAGGTTTGTTTGCACCAAGATCTTAAAATTTATTTTGTAGTTTTAGTTTAAAATATATCCTCCATGTTTTTAGCGTGGGGAGACAAACAATTCCTAGTGACAATGTTAACTGTTTTATTTGTTAAAATATCTGATAATTCATAATTTTGAATATGTCTAGTTTCAAATGAATGCATTTGCTCAATAGGTTTGCTTGATATACCCATGCACAAAAATACCAGTCCTAGGGGCTGAGGAGGTGGATCACTGTTAGTCAGCTTATGTTGAATGTATGAGACCCTAGGATTGATTCCACAGCAGCACCTAAGCAGAAAAAGCTAGATGTGGTACTGTGGCTCAAGTGGTGGAGCACCAATTTTGAGCAGAAATGCTGAAGGACAGTGACCAGGCCAAGAGTTCACCACCACCAACAAATTAAATAAATAAATGAGACTCATACTCAAGTACATTAATTTCAAAGGTTGATTACCATTTTGGGTAAGGGCAGGGTGCCAAGATAGAGCACCTGACAAATACTAAAAACAGAAAGTAAAACATTAGCTCTGCCAACAACATGTATAATTGCCACTCAAAGAGAAACCAGTACTAAAAATGAAATACTTTTTATAACATTTCTTAAGAAATTATGGCTTTATGTTAATTATCAAATAAATTGACCTTCAAAAACTCCATTGGTGGGCCTGAGTCTTAAGGGAACCTACAAAAACTGGAGGAGAAAATCATCAACCTGTATTTTTAAAATTATTATTGTTAAGGGAGTATACATACAGATAAACCTATTGTAAGTCAAGTAATGAGTTCATTTCTTGTTTGACAATCCCATCCCTCCTGTCCCTGTCCTCAGTGGTATAGCTCATTGTGAATACAGTATATACAGAGTACAAGTGCTGCCTTTGTTTCCCTGTTCTTGAATATCTCTGACTCCCTCAATGCCCATAAATGGATAAACAAGAACATAAAAATCTCTCTTGTTTCCAATTCCTGGAATACATTTCAATATAAACATCAGTAGTTTTATGAGAGTGTCAGGCTCTGTACACACATCCCAAACACTTATACTTCCTGCACCCAGTCATATTTCCCACCCGATTCTAAGGTCCACAAAGTAATTATTTTCACTTTCCTCCCAGGAAGAAGCCGAGATTCAGAAAGATTAAGTAACCTACTGGAAATACAGTGCTGAGCATAGTGGCTCACTCTTATACCTTACCTACTCCAGAGAGGAAGATCTGAAGATCATAGTTTGAAACCAACCCAGGTTGACATATTCATTACATGTTTATCTCCAGTTAGACAGAAGAAAGTGAGAATTGTGTGTTTCAAGTGGTAGAGCTACAACGCCACAAGACTTGAATGGGAAACGTAAAAGGTAGTGTCAATATGATGATTTTCAAGAACCAATGCTGTTCCATACATAATCTCAGACACCACACACACACACACACACACACACACACACGCACGTGCATTCACACACACACACACACACACACACACACCACAATCACTCCCCTTAAGGAAGATGTTAGTACGGAAATCCAAATAGTTTTTTTAATTATATAAGTTTTATATTTAGCTTTATTGAGGTTTGATCTGATAGTTTCTACTGAGGAGCCACAACTTAGAACTTTGTTATAATTATACCCCTGTCTGTATTAAGAAAAACGTTCTCCTACTTAAGTCTTCCTCCTTTTCCAGCAATGACATGTTTTCTCTTCTTGGTCTAGTTTCTTCTTTTGGAACTCAATCTCTTAGACTTTTCTGCCTTGCATTGTCTGTAAGTTCATTGATCCAGTAGATCTCAGCCATCCTAATAACCTGGACAGAACCTGCCTTGGGAAAAGTGTTCTAAGCTCACCATTTAGTGGAGATTGTTAGTACTCACACATAATCACGTTCTCTTCAGAATTGGGAATTTGTTAGGACCAGGAATTCAGGTAAAGCACTCACTGTGTGCTATTAAATACTTTTTGATTTAATGGAAGCTTCCACCTGTTGTCTACTTTAAGCATTGTGTGAAAAGAAAGATTGCCCCTAAAAGACAGAAGCACTGTACTAACTGTTGCTGTCAAAACATAGAAGGAGGGAAAGAAGTTCTGAAGGTACCATTGAGCCTAGAAACTGATTTTGTAGAAACCCAAACTGACTTTTATCTTACCTTCAAAATAGAAAGTCAGAGACTGAAGTTACTTGTAAGCTCCATTTATATTCCTGAGCATGGGGCTCCCTTCCTCTTTGCCCTTCTGACCATTTACATCAGGGTCAGGTGGGAAGATGTAACAGGAACACGTAGAGTTTGGGCCTAGGATTTAAAACTCCTTTTTGTGATCATAAACATTCCACATCTTCCTGAATTCGACCCGAGGGGCAGAAAGAAGTAAGGTTAGGAATTCAGAAACTTATAGTTACTTCTAGGTTTGCTATCTAAACTCATCCTTTCCCACCCCTCAGAATCCTATTTCCCAACTGTGTAGACACCCTTACACTCTGTTCTCCAGGAGCATTTGAGTGTAGGGCATCTTCTGCTTCTTATGTGTACTGTTTTATAAATGGACATTTTCTCCTAGTCTCAAAAATATTTCATTGATTGGGACATTGTGCAATATGCTAAACAAAGAGTTACCTGGAAGGATGGTCCTAGAAGGCAAAGCATCTACTAGGACATTGGAAACCCATGGTTTGGCATGCTTAATGTTTTCCCTTGTGCACTGAACTAACAGGAAAAAATGACACACTAGCAATCTGCCAATTATGCCAAATAAAGAGATAAGGTTTAAGTCAGAGAAATGACATTGATTTCATCATAGTCATGACAAGACAAAAACTTAGCACACTATCAGAATACTAATCCATACTCACCGACTTTCTTATTCACCCATATCATTAGGTCTTAGTTGTATGTAGGAGTCCTCAGGACTTGAAGAACAGCAAGATCTCGAGGAGAGCCTAACATTGATCTGCCATTTTGGACATAAAATAACTAGTTTGATGAAAGCCCTTAGTAATATACACAAATATGTGCATTTATCCTACTACACTTAATAAGTATCCCCTCACTATATTATCTTTGGTTTGGTCACTTGCTGACATAGCAGCTGTCTGGTAGGTCCATTGTGACATCACTTTATTCACCAGAAATGGAGAAGGAGAGACTGACCAGAACACATTTGCATTTGTCTCAATGAGCAGTGAGTGGCAGGGGAGTATTTAAGGAGCTCCCCATGTTCTCAGTTAGCTAGTATCACCTAGATTCTAGCTCAAACCTTGATAAACAGATACAGAACATACATGTAACTTATTGTGCCAGATTCACAGCTAGAGAGGTAGATGAGAAAGTGGAAGGGCTTGGTGTGAAAACCACAGGTTGATATGTAGCAGAATTCAAAGAATGTGGAGATGAAGCAAGCTACCTGGAGGGAAATGGAAAAGCAGCTGAAACAGAACAGCACCTAGAGAGAGAAGATAGAGCACGTTTGAGGCCACCTGGACATCCAGGTAACCAATCTGAGGTACAACAGTTTGGTTGTGCAGAGCCACACAGAGAGAAGTTGGAAGAACATCAGCAAGTGCTCTTGCCTATTTCTAGGGAACTCCCAGAATGACAACGTAAGAATTGATAGCTTCCCAGAGCACTGCTGCTGAGCACATCTCAGATCCCTTGCTACCATTATAATTGACATTGGAGAGGAGCAGCAAGAGTTGTATGAGGTGATTGCAGCTCACTATGTGGAGCTTGTTCTGTAGCATTGTGGAGTGTGGTCTCTCAGGCTGCTTAGAGCAAAGATTCTATAGCTGGTGTCAAAGAATGCAATCTACTTGGAGTAGACATTTATAGATGGCACGTGCCTGAACACAACAAGCTGATAATGAGCTGCTAGAGGTAGTTTCCCTAAAGATCTAACAGCCAAAACTGGACAGGGAAACCCAGAGTTCTGCACCACATCAGGCCACCATGTAAATTGCTTCTCCCATAGTACTGGCTACCCAGTTTGCACACCCATGACCTTGTTACCCTGATTGTGCCCCACAGTCCCTCACAACTTTTACTCTTTCACTTTGTCTATGCTTCCTTTTCCCTGCTAAAAAGTTCTGTATGCCTGTATTAGCTTACCCAACTCGTGCAAAACTGTTGCTTCTAACAAATTTCCTGACTCTGTAACTCAGTAATTACAGTCACAGTTACCTTTTACCTGGTATCCTAGTCTCTACTACTCTTTTCTGCTACTCATAATTCATAACACCATGGTGCCAGCCATCTGAAACCTGACACCCCTGTCTCTGATACTCCATTCCCAAACAAAGCAAGGGAATAGTGGGCACAGACAGTCGAGTTGGATACTCCTTTTGCAGGCACATTGGGACAAGTTATTCTTCAGGTATTTAACACGAGGAACTAACTGGTGGTGGAAATAAAACAGCTTACTCAAAGTTGACTAAAATCCAAGGACATGACTTATAACTTATTGCTAGGAAAGAAGGACTTGCAGTGAAAGTTAATGAGAAAGAAAATTTTACAAAAAATATTGGGGATGATGCAAAAGTTGAGCTTAGCCTCTTCTACTAGTGGTTTGAATTATTTTATGACATAGATATGTAATTACTTTGCATTTAAAAATTATATGAAGATGCACATTTATGTGGTACTTATATTAATTGATGGAATAGTTGCATACTATCATTATGATATGCTCATGAGTCTGCCTTTGGCAATATGAATTGAGCTCTCTAACAACAAATTGAATTTCATTGTCAAATACTACAAGGAGATTACAGATGCTAATACCAAAATGAAAGCTTGAACAATAAAACTGAATAAAGCTACAAGTTTGAAGTGTGGGGGGGGTGAGTGATAAGGGTTATGATAAAAGAGAACTTCTTCACCATGGAATCTTGGAAAAATAGAACGTGTTTTCTTGAATTCCTAGCTTTTAAAACATTCTTTGAAAGCAAAACATTGTTTTTTATTCTTGCTATTTGGAACCCCTTTAATGAACCGTTTAACAAAAAAATTATCAAAACGACTTTGAAAATTCAATGATGTGAATTATCACATTAACATTATACTCAAAGTTGCCTTGAGATGCAGTAAGGCTGTATTCCTTTTCTATTAAATTAATGGAATAAGCTTCCTTTTGAATGATTGGCCAGACATGACACTTGTTCCAAAACAAAAAATATACAGGAGAGGTAAAAAAAGAGGAGTAGTTCCAGGAAAATGCCCGAGAAATGCTGGAGGCTAAACAAGCTCTTGCATAGAAAGTAGTTTTAGTGTTCCAGTGAACAGTCTTAGGGGGAGAATTAAACCAAGTGTGCCATAACAGTACAGAGAGTTTGGCCAGAGAAGGAAAATCCAGACAAGGAGGCAGATCTGAGCACTTGCTGGTAGCCGCGGTTGTGGTGGCTACCTACAACACAGAGAATCCTGGACAAAGGTGCCAGACACAGCAAGCTAGCAAATTCTACTCAACACCAGCAAGAACTGACAAGGAGCAGATATCTTCATCCTACAGATCACAGACCAGCGACTACAAAGGAAACAAGACTCTGCTCCACGGAGGAGAAAGTCACTCAGCCCAGGCAGTGAAATCTCTGCCCCCAGAGGAGTGTCTTTCTTCACTGGGTAAACAGAGCCAGAGGCTGCCCCTCCTTATAGCAGCCTAGATAATCAATTGAAATTCAGTAAACAAAAACCTTGAGAATGGCTCCAGGCTGGGCACTGTGAATGTCTCAGAAGCTAGCCTCTCATGGAAAAGCTACTGTTTGCTAAAAGGCCTCAACTCTACCCAGAACCTAGCCTCATCACAGCATCTCCAAATTAGAGGAAACAGCCACCTTCCTCTTTTGTGACACTCAAAACAGATCTTCCTCCTGGGAAGGAGGAGGATCACAAAATTCTGGGTAAAGCAGAGCATTTTTCTGCCTGCCAGAACAAACTGATTTAAGAAACTAATCAAGCCACAGGAAAACCAAACAGCACAAGAAGACCGGAGACTCCACCAAAGGACAGGATCTTCCTGTTCACCCTTCCCCCCCCCCCCCCCGCCCCCCGAAAAAAATCTAAGAACCCTATTTGTATACCTATTTTTAATTATTACTTTTTTTAAAAAAATGTATTCTATTAATCTTTTTTTCCTCTTATAATTTTTATTTTAGGTGAATATGCGTGTGTATGTTTTTTTATTTTTATTTTATTTCTACTAAACTTTTGGTCCTTTTTCTTGCTTTCTCATTCTTTTCATTTTTTCTTCTCTTTCAGTCTTTTTTTGGGTGATTTAATTGCTGTTCTGCTCATCCTCAGATATACCTGTCATCGATTATTAGACCTTATCCCTCGTTGTGTACACATATAATCCAGAAATTTATTACTTAATTCAAAACCTCTTAGGCTTAAATTCCTTAATAACAGTATTATCTCTTTATCTGTATACAATTTTTTAAGTATTTTTATTTTTTAATTTTTCAAATCTTCTTTCTACTCCTCCTCTCCTCTCATCCTATCTGCGTTTTTTTCTCAATAATACTTCCTTAAACTTGCATAATTTTTGTGTTTCACTTTTTAAATTTAAATTTTTGCTTTTCCATTTTTTCTTGTCCCTATTTTACTCTTCTCTTTCTCCTATCATTCTGTCCAATCCATTTCCCTCCCTAAGATTAGGACTTAGTTAATTTTACTTTCTGTTTACCTTTCCACATCTCTCTAATTCTATTTTTCCCCACATTTCTCCCTAAACCTAGTAATTTCTGGCTCGCCAAAATCAAATTTGCTGTTCTTAGACCATTAATACATAGTTTTTGACATTCAATAGATTGTTTCTGTTGAACTAGATTGTATCTGCAGACTTTTGACTGTACAACTACAGGACTTTGGTTGATACTTGCCTTAAAATTGTGTTCTAGCACATAGCTAGTATTACTTTCATACTAATTAGAGGCATTCATGGAATCCATTAAAAGACAGCTGAAAAAAGTCAGGGAGACCGGAAAGTGAATGCTGAATGGAGCCAACAGAAGGAATGGAAGTCCAAGAAAAACATAACCAATCAACTAAGTGATTTGAGAATAAACACTGAACACCAAATTAAGGAAGTAAAGAAATTCAAACAAAATCTAAAACAAAGCTCCAACAATGAATTTGAAGCCATCAAAGCCAAGCAATTAGAAGCAAAAGAACTAAAAAAAAACAAAATAGACATTCTTGACAGTAGGTAAGACCATGCAGAAGATCAAAACTCGGGGATGGGAGACAGCTTAGATATTATAGAGAAAGAACGTACAACTATCCAAGACAAATCCAAGAAATATGATAGACCTATTCAACATTTGGAAGACACCATCAGAAGGCATATTCTGAAGATAACAGATGTAGAGGAGCACCTAGAAACAGAAGTTAATGGTCTAGGAAATTTGTTTCACAGGATCCCAGCAGAAAACTTCCCGAACATGCAAAATGATAGGTCTATTCAAATACAAGAAGCTTTTAGAACCCCAAATAGACCAGACCTGAAGAGGACGTCGTATCACCACCTTATAATCCCCACAGGATCAATTCAGACCAAGGAAAACATCCTCAAAGTTGTCAAGGAGAAAATATGAATCACCTATATGGGAAACCAGTTAGAATCACCTCAGATTTCTCAGCAGAGACAATTAAAGCAAGAAGAGCCTGGATTGATGTAGGCCATGCCCTAAAGACAAACAATTATCAACCAAGAATACTGTACCCAGCTATACTCTTCTTCATAACTGAAGGTCAAATAAAAACCTTCCATACAAAAGAAAAAGTGAAACAATATATCTCTACCAAACCAGCTTTACAAAAGATACTTAAAGTTGTCCTACACAGAGAAAACCAACAGGACCACATCCAAACTGAGAATCCAAGAACCATAGGAAGAACCCATTTGCCACAGCCCTCAAGAAGGTGGATTAAATGGCAGGAACTCCCAAATACATCTCAGTCCAATCTCCCAACATTAAGAGATTTAACTCTCCAATTAGGCAACATAGACTGTCTAATTGGATTAAAAAGCAAGATCCTTCCATCTGCTCCCTTCAGTACTCACACCTTGCCCATAAAAACAAGTACATTTTCAAAGTGAAAGGCTGGAACAAAATCTACCAAGCACAAACGGTCCCCCAAAAGAGTCAGGAGTTGCAATCCTAATATCAGATAAAATAGATTTCAAATTTAAATTAGTGAGAAGAGATAAAGAAAGTTGCTACATACTAATTAAGGGATCTCTCTTTCAGGAGGATATTGAAATTCTAAATATCTATTCACAAGACAATGGAGCACCCAAATTTATTTAAGAAAAACTACTTTTTCTCAAATCTCACGTAGATCCAAAGACATTAATTGCTGGGGACTTTAACTCACCACTCCCCCCACTAGATAGATCAACTCGACAAAAACTCAATAGAGAAACCGCAGATATAAACAACTGCATAGATCACCTAGATTTAATATTTCACACAGCATTATCAGAATGCTCAGCAGAATATGGAACTTTTTCCAAATTAGACCACAGATTTAGGTCAAAAAGCACACTTGTACAAATTCAAAAACATTGAAGTTATACCTTGCATTCTTTCAGACCACAAGAGAATAAAATTAGAACTCAACACCAAAACCACCAAAGAAAATTCTGTAACACATGGAAGCTGAAGAACACACCGTTGAATCACCAGTGGATCATGGAAGAGATCAGAAACCAAATTCAAATGTTCATAATATTCAACAAATATGAACACACAAACTACCAGCTCCTCTGGGACACAGGAAAGGCAGTAATCAGAGGTAAGTTTATAGCTCTGAATACCTACATCAACAAATTGGAGAGATGTGAAACCAATAATTTAATGAGACATCTGAGCCTCCTTGAAAAAGAGCAGCAGGATAAACACCAATCCAGTAGATGGAAAGAAATAATTAAAATTAAATCAAAATTAAATGAATTAGAATCCATAAAAACATAGAAAGAATCAACAAAACAGAAGTGGTACTTAAAAAATTAACAAATTGACAGATCCTTAGCAAATCCTGTTAGAAAGAGAAGAGAGGTGCTGGGAAGGTGGCTCAGTGGTAGAAGTCTTGCTTTGCATGCATGGGGCCCTGTGATCGATTTCTCAGTACCACATAAGCAAAATGAAAACAGCCAGAAGTGATGCTGTGGCTCAAGTTATAGAGAACTAGCCTTGAGCTGAAGAGCTGAGGGGCGGCACGGAATCTAGTATTAGAATGCCTAGCTGCAGCAATAATATAAGATGCAAATATAAAAAGGATCCAAATACGGAAAGAAGAAGTAAAACTCTCCCTCTTTGCAGATGACATGATTATATACTTATAGAATCCTACAGACTCTACTCCCAAATTACTCAAGGTGAATCAAAACTTTGGCAAAGTAGCAAGGTATAAAATTGACCCTCAAAAATCAATGGTTTTTCTGTATGCAAACAATGAGAAAAGCATGGCTGAAATCAGGAAAGCAACACCATTAATAATAGCCCCACAAAAAATAAAATACCTAGGAATTAACTAAACCAAAGAAGTGAAGGACCTCGATGATGAAAATTTTAAAAACCTGAAAAAGGTAATCAAAAAAGAACTTAGAAAGTGGCAAAAACTCCCATACACGTGGATTGGAAAGATCAAAATCCTGCAAATGGCAATACTTCCCAAGGCTATCAACAAATTCAATACAATACCTATCAATATAACATCCTCATTCTTCAAGGAAATAGAAGAGGCAATCCAAAAATTTATATGGAACAATAAAAGACCCCGAATAGCTAAAATGACCCTCAACAGAAAGACCTATGCTGGAGGAATAGCAATACCAAATTTCAAACTCTACTAGAAAGCCATAGTAATCAAAACAGATTGGTACTGACACAAGAACCGACCTCAGGACCAATGGAATAGAATTGAAAACCCAGAAATGAACCACAGACCTATAGCCATGTAATTTTCGATAAGGGAGCTAAAAAATAGAATGGAAGAAAGACAGCCTCTTCAGTAAAGGGTTCTGGCAAAATTGGTTAACTACTTGAAGAAAATTAAGCTAGATCGTTATGTATCACCCTGCACCAGAATCAACTCCAAATGGATCAAAGACCTCAGAGTCAAACAGACACCCTGAAAACATTACAGGATGGAAGAGAAGAAACCCTAGGACTCCTTGGTACAGGCCGAAATTTTCTTAATACAGAACCAGAAACACAAGAAATCAAAGAAAGGTTGGACAAATGGGATTGCATGAAATTCCAGAGCTTCTGCATGGCAAAGGACATAATTAGCAAGATCAATTGAAAGCCCACAGATTGGGAGAAGTTCTTCACTACCCATACAACAGACAAGGGTCTCATATCTAAAATATACCTGGAACTCAAAAATTAAATCCCCCAACAACAAATCCTCAAAGAAACAACTAACTCGAAAATAAGTGGGCTAAAACTTAAACAGAAACTTCTCTGAAGAGGAAAGAAGGCTGGCCAATAGACACATGAAGAAATGTTCAACCTCTCTAGCAATAAAAGTAGTGCAAACCCCTGCTTTCAATAAATTTGATGTCAGTATAACTTATGGAGGAGATGGGGAAAAACAAGTCATTTAAGGATTCAGGTGGACCTGTTGCAACAATGAGAAGTACAAAGTGTCATGTCAAAAAGGAGCTTTACAATGTCGGTGGGGGGGGCGTTGGGGGGGGAAGGATTGGGTGGGGGGGGAGGGGGGAGGCTGGGAAGGGAGGTGAAGGGTAAACAAAGGAGGAGGCTGCAATGCTTGGTAAGAAATGTATGCATTATCTTGCCCATGTAATTGTAACCCCTCTGTACAGTATGTTCACAAATAAAATAAAATTAAAAAAAAAAAAACAACATTGAGATACCACCTCATCCCAGTTACAATGGCTATAATCAAGAACTCTAATAACAACAGATGATGGAGGGGATGTGGACAGAAGGGAACTTTACTGCATTGTTGGTGGGCATGTAAAGTTATTCAACCACTTTGGAAAGAAGTATGGAGGTTCCTCAGAAGACTCCACATAAAGTTCCCCTATAACCCAGCAATTCCACTTTTGGACATTTACCCAAATGGTCACAAACAATACCATACTAAATCTACCAGCACAACTCTGTTTATTGCAGCATTATTTACCATAGCTAAGATATAGAACCAACCCAGATTCCCCTCAGTAGATGAATGGATCAAGTAAATGTGGTGTATATACACAATAGAATTCAATGCCTCCATCAGAAAAAATGGCATTGCCCCATTTGTTAGGAAATGGAAAAACATTATATTAAGGGATGTAATCCAGTCCCAAATAAACATAGGTCCCATGGTTTCCCTTATTTGCAATAATCACTGTGTGTCTGAGACAAGCAAAAAAGGTCAGACAAGTTGATGTTAGGTGAAATGAACCCCAAGATAAGG
Organism: Dipodomys spectabilis; assembly: GCF_019054845.1. NCBI lineage: Eukaryota > Metazoa > Chordata > Mammalia > Rodentia > Heteromyidae > Dipodomys > Dipodomys spectabilis. The sequence goes on from NW_024870847.1 coordinate 2,131,735, forward strand.
ATTCAAATGATTTTTTTCTTTATTGCAATTGTTCCTAACATATTTATAAGATGATTTCTTTGTTGCTTTGAATGTCCCTCCCCCACGGTATAACCCCTGCTTTCACTGTATTTGATGTTGGTATAATTTGTGGAGGGGATGGGAAAAAACAAATCATTTAAACAGGGATACTGGTGGATGTATTGCAGCGATGAGATGTACAAGTCATTATGTAGAAAAGGAACTTTCAACTTTGGCTGGTGAGAGTGTGGGGCGAGCAGGGGGGTATCTGGAGAGCCGGGGGGGATGAGAACAGATGGGAAGGGGAAAAAAAGGAGGATACAACAATGCTTGATGAGAAATGTACTCATTATCTTGCCCACGTTATTGTTATCCCTCTATGGTATTTTCACAAAAAATAAATAAATGGATGTGCTAAAGAATAGATTCTAAATGTAATAGTTAATGCTATTGGATTACTTGAAGACAATGGTTTACAGAAAAATTTAAATTTCAGATATACTGTAATATTCCAATAAACACGTTAAAGAAATATAATTTAAAATTTCACGGCTCAAGGCAAACCCTGACAGGAAAGTCTGAAAGACGCTTATCTGGAAACAGGAAGTGACACTGTGGCTCAAGTGGTAGAGGGCTCCTCTTGAGCTAAAAAACTCAGGGATATATTTACACCCAGGTCCTGAGATTAAACCTCATGACTGACACAAAGACAATAAAATTTAAAGAATTAAAGCATTAGAGCTGGGAAGGAGATTCAGTAGTAGAGTGCTTCTCTTGCATGCATGAGGTCCTGAGTTCAATTCCTCAGCACCACATAAGCAGAAAAAAACTGGAAATGGCTCTGTGGCTCACGTGGTAGAGCTCTATCCTTGAGCTGAAGGGCTCATAAGGGTCATTGCCCAGACCCAGAACTCAGGCCCTCCTACCACCACCAACAGCAACAAATTAAAGCATCAAACAATCTGAAGATGTTGTCCAGAATAATGAGTGAGGTATCATCCATTTACATGACTTAGTGACTTTAAACTTAGTTTACCAGGGGAGGTGGTGGGCAATTTGTGTGTTTGCCAAAACCTGCAAAATTATTTTGTACTTTCCCAAGGAGGAAGAAAGGAGGGAATGAGGGAGGAGGGGAGGTGTTTGTTGAATTGCCTTTTGGTTCAGTGGTTGTTTTCTGGAGTCAAATTCAGAGAAATTCTGCTTGCAATCCTGGTTGCATGGGGAATGAAGAAGCCATGGCCTGGAAGTGGTTTTGTCCTGTCCTTGGCCTGGTTCCAACCACCACTGGATAATCCATGTCCCACTTCAGACCAAGATGCCTTGAAGACTACTGATCCACAGTGAAAACAGGGATTATACCATGGGGGGATAAACCTACAAAAGAATCACATAGTGCATTATAAGTATATTAAAAACAAAAGCAAGAAAAAATAAAACACTTGTGTCTCTGACTTGGGGTACATTTCGCTTAACATCTTCTTATATGGTCATATTACAATAGCCTTTGATCTTCTTTGCTTGTCCTAGACATGTGCTAGTCCTTGCAAACAAGGGAAACCATGGGTTCTATGCTTTTAAAACTTATTTATATCTCTCACTTCTTTTTATCTCAGTGAAAGAAAAGGTTAGAAAGTAGAAATTATATGTGGCACCTCTTTCTTGCAGTACTACAAAGGGGAGTGGCACTTCCTAATGGGAGTCCTGGGATGAAAACCACACCAGCCCATGTAGACCCATCAGAGGTCTGTGTTGTGACTTTGAGGAGATTCAGGACACCTCTTTGTTGTTGCTGCATGGACAGCACTTGTTGCTGTGGGCTGTAGCCAATGAAGCTCCATGAGTGACCAAACCAAGCAACCCAGATTCAGGTGCCAAAGCGAGGAGGGAAGGTAAGGCAGACCTTAACTCCTGCCTTCCATCTGTGCAGCCTACACTGACAAGGCCAGACCCATTACTGCCCTGCTTTGGAGCCCAATGAGGTTAGAGGGTGAGCTCATTGCCTCCAAAAGGAGCATCCCCGGAATGGCACTGAGAGCTGGGCCCATGTGGACCAGAAAGACAATGGAGGAACCTACACAACAAAGGCAAGGGGGCTTCAGGCCCCAGGTGCTGTAGCTGGTGCACTGCAAGTACAGGCTCATCTGGCACTGATGGGCATATGCAGCGATGGCCCTATACTCTGAGTCCACAGGGACCATAAAATGGAGGTCCACAGAGATGCTGAAGGGGCTCTAGTTTGCTGAGCTGCTGCAGCTGTCTCAAGCTGGCTGGCAGAGCGGCCAGCACATGGCTCCAGTTCCCAGACCGCCTTACAGACTGATGAGGTGAACCAAGGCTGGACTGCCTGGCCCCAAAGGTGCAGACTGCATGTGCAGCCTTCCTTCTCCCATGGATCATGAACTGTACAAGCATGGTGTCCCCCCACTCTACACTCATGGGGGCAGGGAGTGACCCCAGAACACAGTGTCCTGGGATGGCCCACATGCTCAGGACCACCGCAGACTAGTACCAGCACAGCTGCAGGAGGATAGGGCAGCAGTGGTCTCAATTGCAGTCCCATGGCTGCCAGCTCCTGGGTGAAATTGAGTAACAGAGACCAGGAAGTTAGGTGGGCAGGGTGGGCGGGGCTCATCCAGCAATGCTGGAGAGCATGCAAACACTTCCACTCACTGCACGTGCACCACAAGGGAAGGGGCCCCACTTCGCAACGGGTGACCTGAGGAGGCAACCATACCTACAGGGACTACAGAAATGGAGGCTCACGCTGTGATTTGAAAATTGCTCCAGGGCACAGGCTTGCTGCAGCACTGAATAACTGGCAAAAAAGAAATAAAAAGGAAAGACATCTACTAAAATTTTTCATCAATGATAACCTCTTATAATTTAAAAAGAGTTATTTCCCTCTTGTCCTATATTTTTGCATGTGGCCCTATGAATTAACCAGAAATCTCCAGAATTTCTTCATGCAGAGTAATACAAATAAGTATAGCTATACAAATAAATATGTACTACTTCTTACATTGTAGCTAGTAGGTTTTGAATTATGCTTTCAGTAGCAGCCAGAGAAGCATTAATCCAAGGATTGCTGGGGATCAGAAAATTAAGTCCAGACAGGAAAATCCATGAGATATGTATCTCAAATTAAGTACTAAAAAGACAGAAGAAAACCTGTGGCTAGGTGGTTTAGTGTCATCCTTGCACAGAATAAGCTGATGACATAACCCAGGCCTGAGTTGAAGACCTGTGGTGACTTCACACACACACACACACACACACACACACACACACACACACACACACACACACACACACACACATTTCCCAGTTAGAGCAAGTAGAATATCTGTTTTCCCGGTAACATTTCTGAGTAACTATCCTATATCTTTGGATATTTTTGAAAGCTGTAGCATCAACTTACCTAATTTTAATAAATGACACCCTGTTCATTGTTATTTAATCCTGGTTGCAAGACACATTTTCATGTAGAAAACTGTTTGTTCCCAAAATCCTGACTGTTTTGGTTTGTAAGAATGAAATAATTGTGCCTTTAATTCAGTAGTTCATAAATTAGAAAAGTAACCCTAACCTTAGAAGCAATTGCTTTTGGATTCAAAAAGCCACGCAAATATATTAGATTTTATTCATCCTATCTTTGTTTCAACTCATCTTTCTTAAAACAGTTTGTGGATTTACTCCATATCGTGACATTTTACTCCATATCATGCCATAACCTGAACTCTAACTGGAAGTTTTAGGCTAACCCTCACACTAATCATACCCTAATCCTAATATTATTAGCAGTTTCCTATTTCATAGTCATCCTAATTCTAACTTGACTTGTTATTCGAAGATATACTTCCAGTTTGACCCTAAATTTTCCATTTTCCTAATGCTAAAACTAAGCACAGCTGGAACTGAAACCTAACTTTCCACCTAATGAGAGTCCAAAATTAATTTTAAAAAATACTCTAATTTTTGTCATTCTAATGAATACTCCAATTTGCACTCTGGAAATGAGTTTCAATTTGCCCTAATTCCAACAAATTTCCTAACTCTACCTCTGAAGTGATCTTGTTCCCTAATATGTACCATTATATTAAGTGTCCTAAAATTCTCTTATCAGGAAAAATACTGTAGTTTCCATTGATCCTACGGTTTCCTAAATCACTATATCCTAAAACAGTTTCAGATTTACTTACCATTTAGTCCATTACTTAAAGCTAACTCTCAACAAATACCTGGCTGGAAAACTCTCATTTTAATTACAAGAATGATCACTGAGAAAAAAATATAATGATAATGCTATAGTGACTATTCAATCTGACATTTTTGCTTCATTTCTTGGTGAAATCTTAATTTTATAAAAAAAAAACTTTCTTATTTATAACACTAATTATAATTAGAACAAAATACTGACCCTGATCTTAATCCAAAATATATATCAATACTAACATTCACACAAGTACACTAATTTTCACTCATCCTAACTTGATTCAAATAAGCCTTCCAAACATAGGTTTCAATTTTTTTCCAAAATCTTAGTTATTTTCTAACCATAAACTTAGTCTTAACTGGAACATTGAGAATAAACAGAAGCCTAATTGCAAGGTGATTCTAATATTAATAGCACTACTCTAGTTAACATCCATTCTAGCTGGGAAGGTGGCTCAGTGGTAGACCGCTTGCCTTGCATGCCTGAGGTCCCAGGTTTGATTCCTCAGCACCGCATAATGAAAATAGAAAAAAGCCGGAAGTGGCACTGTGGCTCAAGTGGTGGAGCACTAGCCTTGAGCTGAAGAGCTGAGGGACAGTGCCTAGGCCCACAGTCCAGGCCCCAGGACCAGACCCAAAAATAAATAAATAAATAAATAAAACATTCATTCTAATTCTTAAAAGGATTATTCTAAAATTTATCTTCAATTTGAGCCTCATTTTTTTTATCCTTCACTCTAATCCTAACCATGGGTGGAATCCTAACCATAACCTTGACACTAATGCCATCCCAATTCTAAATTTTATGAAAAATGCTCATTTTGTGTTATTCTAACTGAAATTCACCTTGGAATTCTTGAAATAAGTTGCAACTTTTCCAAAACCTTATAGATTTTCTCACTCTTATCCTGAATCTATCTTGTTCCATAAGAGGAATCATCATACCCATTTCCTCAAATCCTGATCTAATGAAATACATTGTATTTCCATTATCCCAGCATTTCCTGAAGTCCTAGTACCTAAAATAAGGTCAGATTTACTTAACATTTATCTCATTCCTTTTTTTTTCTTTTTGTTGTTCATGGGGCCTGATCTCTGGGCCTAGGCATAATCCCTGAGTTCTAGGCATGGGCATGATCCCAGAGTTCTTTTGCTCAAGGTATGCACTTTACCACTTGAGCCACATAACTACTTTCTGGTTTTCTGGTGAATAATTGGAGATAAAATTCTCACAGACTTTCCTGCCCAGGCTGGATTTTTCCTCAGAAATCAGCTTCCTGAGGATAATAGGTGTAAGCCACCAGTTTAATCTATTTATTTACTCTATCCTCAACCCCCTTTAACATGAAACCTAATCCTAATCACAATCTGAATTAACACCAAATGGTTAATGTAAGGAAAATTGTTTCTATTTTATGTAATCACACATTTTTTTACTTCTACATCTTAGAGGAAAACTAAATTTTACCCTAAAGCTTATCTTTCTTTAATCCTAACAAGAACTAAAACAGTAACTCACACTTTAAACCAAATTATATCTGTAACACCGACACTGGTTTTCATTCATTCTTACTTTGATGTCATTCATTCTTCTTAAATTTGTTGCAGTTTTACACTATATCTTACATCTTTTTCTCATCCTAAGAACAAGTCTAACTGCAACACCTTTACTAATCCTACGCCTACATATGACTGAATTATAATGTTAATAGCAAGCCTCTATTTCACATTTATCTTATCTCTTGCTCAGCGTGAAGGTCTAAATTTTACTTGCATTTTGAAACTAAATATTTTTATCATTATTATTTTAATTGTGAAAATACCGTACAGAGGGGTTACAATTACATGGGCAATTTAATGAGTTCATTTCTTATCAAGAATTTTTGCCTCCTTTTTTTCCCCTTCCCATCCCTTCCCATCTCCACCCCCCATCCCCAGCCAAAGTTGGAAAGTTCGTTTTTGAACATAACATCTCGTATATCTCATTGTAGCAATGGGTCCATTATGCATCAAAAATATCTCTAAGAAATATATTTTCAATAAAATACATTTTACTGAAATTTATTGAAAACATGTGCATTACACTTTTTAATTTTTTACAAATAAAATAGTCCCCAAGCATTAATTTAAAGTGATAATGGGGAAGGTATCTTCCTATTCCAATCTTTATGTGTACTTCAGTAAAAGTACTACAAATACATGATGTTTACTGGAGCAATATAAAAGATGAGAACTTATTTCTAAGGAGAATGGATTTATTGACTAAAACATAGAAAAGAGTAAAAAAGTCAGGTTTCTTGCATAATTTTCATATGAATATAGCTAAAGATGAGACTCAAAGATAAATTCATATTTATATTACTGAGATTTACATCACAATATAAACAATATAGGTATTAAAGATTTGGTCATTCAAAGCCCTAGATACCTAATGGATGAAGAATGGAATAGAAAATAGCAGAGGAAAACAATTCAACATGCAGCTATTATGATTTTATAATGCTAATATGAAAGAAATGGAGCTTTTGTTTTTCTGAAGAAGAAAGTTTAGTTTAGTAAGTGTTCAGTTGCAATGAGTCTAAAGTCTTTTCCTCCAATATATCAAAGAGTACTATACTCATCCTCAGAAATGTACATCAGTAATTATTTGAATTAGCTTTGGTTAATATTAATTTACTTGTGTAGCAAATATGTTAAAATATTCTCTCTCTTTCCTTCAATATATTAACATACATTTCATAATTTACTGTCTCTTAATACAAGCCTGAAATCACTATCTCAAAGTAACACAAAGAGAAAAACAAAAATAACCTGATACAAAAATCAGAAACCCTAAATTATGTGAAAAAGTCCACAATGTAAAAATTAAATCTGAGGAAGAGAAAAACAATGGCAGAAGATCAACAGAAGTTTACTCTAGCTCTCTCTGATAAAATAGAGATTTAGTATCCTAGCAGGTACTCCTCTTCTAGAGGGTCACACCAAGTCAGCTATAATATACAATTCAAAAGAAGATTTTATACTGTTTCCACAAGGAAACAGAAATCTATGAAAAGGTGTCCAGCCAGGCAGGTGAGTGCTGTGACTGTTTTGGCCAACATTTTCAAAAACTCATTTGCAGTGTGAAAATAAAAAGGTAACATGGAAAAAAGCAGGAACAGAAATGTACATGAGAGAAAGCCACATCCATTCAGAGAGACAATCCACCATACCACTGGACAGTCTGAACTGTCACTGGAACCACAAGTTTGATCATCACAACATCTCATCACAACCGGTTTCTGCTCCTACACTTAATGGTCGAAACAAAAACCTAATTCCAGAAAAGCAAATCACAACAGAAGACTAAACCAACACTTGCAAATCAACCAAGAACATAGAGATTTACCTATTAAGATCATAGATCCCCCAAAAAGAAAACCTCCAAATGGACAGAACAAATCAGAAAAATACAAGAAAAGTGATGTCAAAGTAGTATAATTCACACAGTAAATAACCAGGCATTAGAACAGACAATCAAGGATCTAGAAGATAGTTACCAAAATACATTACATATATGGCTGAAAAATGTGATTAATGGAACGATAGAAAACCTCTACAAGAAAATTTGTGAACAAGATGAGACCAACCAATCATTAGAAAAATAATTCACGGAGACTACAAACAGAAAGATAAATAAATTCTGAAAATACAAAGGAGTCCAAGAATAAAATGGATGCCTAGTTAAAAGATATGAGAGAAGACAGACCTAAGAAAACAACGCTTGCAACTCCCCCACCCAAAGATAAAAATGTACAGAAAGTCCATGCAAGACCTAAAACAAGCATTAATAGGATAGAACCCCTAAAAATGACCAATTAGAAGACAGGGAAATCAAAAACAAAGTAGAATATCTCCACAGTAAATAGATGACATAGAAGATAATCTCAGGGTCAAAGACAGAATAGGCCTAATAGGAAAGAGGAGATAATCATTTAGAAGAACTCCAAGAAATAAGAAATGATCTTTCCAGAACTTCAAAACTCAGTTAGAAGATCAAATTTCAGGGAAATAGGTATCAAGAAGGAGAAGAGCAAGAAAATAAATGGATGGGAAGCATATTACAAAATTCTAGCAGAGAACATGCCAAACATCCAGCAAGATAGGCTCATTCAGAGAAGAGAAGGCTATAGAAACCAAAGAGAATTCTAGAACTGAACAATCCACCACCACATCATAATCCATTAGAGGATCATTAATGATCAAGGAAAGGATTCTTAAAGCTGCCATAGAAAAAAGATTCATTATTTATATAGGATATACAGTCAGAATAAATACAGATTTCTTACCTGATATGGTAAAAAGAGAGCCTGGCATTATATATGACAAACATTAAAGGTAAACAACTACCAACCGTGAGTATGGTCCCAAGCCAAACTCTCCTTTACATTTAAAGGTTATATAAACATATTTCAAGAAAAAGAAAACTTGAAACAACGTTTGTCCACCAAATTATCAGGATAGAAGTTAATCAAATATATCCTACATAGAGAATGTCAAGAAGAAGAGGAACTGGTTATATAAAATGCTCCCTACTAGAGAACAAGGTAAATATATTAAGAGTAGATGAGGCACAGCTCCTAACAACAGATGTATAACATAGCAGGATTTATCAGATATTTCTCAGTCTTAACTCTCAATATCAATGGAATTAAATTTCCAAATAGAAGACATAGATTATATAGTAGTATCAAAAAACAAGACGCATCCATATAGTATCTAAAAGAAACACATTTTATTGCCAGAAACAAACACATACTCAAACTAAAAAGCTGGAAGGAAAATTTTCAATCAAATGGAGACCATAAACAGGCCACAGCAGAATTACTAACATAAGATGAAATAGAATTAAAATTAAAATTAGTAGGAAGAGACATTTATATATTGATAAAAGCAACTCTCCATTAGGAGGATATAACAAGTCGAAATATTAATGCCCTGAATACTGCAGCATCCCACTTCATCAACCAAATACTATTTAACCTAAAAAGACATCTCAACACATCATTCCCTTCCATGGATTGGTTATGCAGGAAAATCTCAACCAAGAAACTGCAGACCTAAATAACTACATTGACCATCTATCCCTTACAGACATCTACATGATATACATTCAATGTCAGACTATACATTCTTTGCAGCAGCTCATGGAAGATTCTTCAAAATAGAAAATATCTTATGTCACATAGAAATTCTGTCCAAATTGAAAGAAAAATTAAATGAATTCCCATTTCTTGTCAGACCATAACAGAACAAACTTAGTATTAAACAGCTAAAGCCAAAAAAAAAAAAACAACTCAAACCCATGAAGACTGAACAAAAAGTTACTTAATGACCAGTGCAACACTGAAGGGATTAGAATGGAAATCTGAAAGTTTCTAGAATTTAACAAAAAGGAACACACAAAATACCAGCTACTCTGATATTTGCAGTACTTACACGAAAATTTATAGCTCTGTGTGCCTACAGCAAGTAATTGGGGAAATCTCAAATGAATATTTTAATTATGTAGCTCAAGCTCCTTGAAAACAGGAAGAAGCCCTAACCCAAGGCAATAGACAGAAACAAATAAAAAGTTTAAATCAGAAATAACTAAATAAAGACAAAATAAAACATAGAAAGAATCACTAAATCAGAGTTGGTTTTTTAAATAAATTAACAGACTTGACAGACCCTTACTAAATCTGACTAAGATGAGAACTTACGTAGATAAATAGATAAAAAGCACACAGATTGGGAGAAGATCTTTAGTTGCTCTGCAACGGGCAATGGCCTCATATCTCAAATATATTTAGAGCCCAAAAAGTTAATGTCACCCAAAAAACATATCCTCCAAGAAATACCAACCCTCTTAATAAGTGGGCTACAGATGTAAAGAGAGACCTCTCTGAAGAAGAAATATGCATGGCCTAAAGACACATAAAGAAATACTCAACATTTCTGGCCATAAAAGCGATGCAAATCAAAGCAACATTTAGATTCCACCCTCACCCCAGTTAAAATGACCATTATGAAGAAAACTAATAATAAGAGATGCTGGGCTGGTGGGGATGTGGCCAAAAAGGAACATTACTACACTACTGGTAGAAATGTAAACTTGTTCAAATACTCTGTAATGAAGTATAGAGGTTCCTCAATAGAGCTCCTATATGACCCAGCAATGATGGATCAAGAAAATGTCGAATATATTCACAAAACTCTATGCTTCCGTCAGAATGAATGACATTGCCCCATTAGTAAGGAAATGGAATCACTTGGAAAACATAATAAGTCAAACAAGCGAGACCCATAGAATCAGAGTCTACAGGTTTTCACTCATTTGGAAAAAATAGAATATGTCTAGGATATTCACAATAGCTCAATAGCAATATGCATATCACCATATAAAATGATGCTTATTGAAATGTGCTCCAAGACATGGATACAAGATGATTGTATAGTGAACAATTTTTAGTTATTTCTATTTAGTTTTTACCCTTTGGTTTATTCCCTGTACTCACTGTTTTTTTTTTATTTCTGTACCCTTTGTCTTATAGATAAATTAATCTGATTTGGGGAAGGGAAGGGAAATCACAGAAATGGTGGGACAAAGATTAACCAAAGCAGCAGTGATATACAGACGATATGTTAGAAATGAATTTCACAACTTTGGGGGAGTAGGATGTCAGGGTTGGGGGAAGGAGAACAAAATGAGGAAGGGTAATACTGTTAAAAAATGTACTCATGGGGGTGGGAAGGTAGCTCAGTGGTAGAGCACTTGCCTTGCATGCCTGTGGCCCTGGGTTCGATTCCTCAGCACCACATTGGCAAAAAGAAAAAAACCAGAAGTGGCGCTGTGGCTCAAGTGGTAGAGCACTAGCCTTGAGCTGAAGAGCTGAGGGACAGCTCCCAGGCCCAGAGTTCAGGCCCCACGACCGGACCCACTCCCCACACAAAAAATTTACTCATTACTTATGTAACTGTAACCCACCCTTCAGTATATCACCTTCATGATATAAAATCCCCCCCCCAAAAAAATAAGAGAACTCATCCAAATAGAGAAAATTACAGACAAAAATGAGAAATCACAACATAAGTAAGAAAAAATTAAGAAGTTTACAAGAGAGTACTTTGAAAACCGTATGCCAATCACCTGGAGAATCCTGGAGAAATTCATGCTTTCCTATACTTGATCTGAACCAAGAGGTAACACATAAGAAGTAATGAAAATGAAATGTCAATAAAACACTTTCCATTCCAGAAAAATCTAGGACTCAATGAATTTACCATGAAATTAAGGCCTGCAAAGAACTTACAGTAGTTAGAACTAACTCTTCAATGGAATAGAAAGAGAAATGGAATTATCAAAACATTCTATGAGGCTAGGATTAGACTCTTTCCCAAATCACATAGGGACTCACCAAAGAAAGAGAACTATGAACCCAGTTCTTTGATCAGCATTGATACAGAACTTCTTAAAAATTCTCACCAACCAATTTCTGCCACTAACAAAAAAATCACATCGTATGATCAAATAGGGTTGAGCATAGGATACTATTGGATTCAATATTCTTGTCAGTAAACACAATACAAACCATCAGCGGAAGCCAGGACAAGAAACACATCATTGTCTATTTGGATATAGAAATAGCTTTTTAACAACCTGCAATACCCCTGTATGATTAAAAAGTTATGAGAAGCTAGGAATGCATGGAACGTTCCTCAATATACTACTGAATATGTATATGATAACGATAATTAGCAATTACGTAACAGTGGAAGTATGGAGACATTAAAATCAGGAATGAGACAAGGATGTCCACTCTCTCTACTACTCTTCAATATGGTAGTGGACTATCTAGCAAAAGCAATAGGGAAGAGAAAAACATAAAGAGGATCCAAATAGGGAAGAAGTAAACCTATACCTTTTTACAGATGAAATGACCCTATAGCTTCCTGCCTTAAGATAGTAAAAGTGATGTTAAACTTCGGCAATGTAGCAAGGTATATAGCCCACAAAAATCAGTAGTTTTTCTGTTACCAACAGTGGGATGAACCAGGCTGAAACCCAAAAAAAACCTCATATGTATTAGCCTCAAAATCAAAACAAATCTAAACAAAAGACCAACAACAAAACTGAGAATTAATTAATTTAACTAAAAATGTGAAGGACCTCTACTGTGAAAACTTTAAAAATATAAAAAGGGAATCTGAAGGAGATTCAAGGAAATGGAAAGTCTTTCAATGCTCCTGGTTGTAAGAATTAATATAGTGAAAACTGCAATACTGCCCCCAAACTACTAACAATGCAATACTTATCAAAATCCCAACAATATTCTTCAATGCATTCGAGAAAGCAATTCAAATTTAATATGGAAGTACAAAATTACAGATGAAACAGAAGGCTTAGAAATGAACTCATGGGCTTATAGTCATCTTACACACACACACACACACACACACACACACACATACACAATAGAATTCTATTCACCCATTAGAAAGGATAACTTTTCACCAGTCTTAAGAAAAATGAAAGGCTTGGGAAAATTCTACTAAGAGAAAAGAGAAAAGAATGCAGACAAAATAATATAGGTTCCATGGATTCATTCAGTTTTGGTATCTACAAGTAAACAAGACAGATTCTACCTCTTCCCAGTTAGAACGTTCATTATGAAGAAAGCTAACAATAGCAAATGCTGGCATGGATGCAGCCAATTGGGTACACTATCACACTGTTGGTTGGAAATTAAATTGCTCAAACACTGTGGAATGCAGTACGGAGTTTCCTGAAAAGAGTAAATATACATCTCATTTAAGACCCAGTAATTCCCCACATGGGCAGTAATCCAAAAATTAACAAACAAGCTCACATGAAAGCTACAAGTATAACCATGTTCAGTGCCCAGGTGGAAAAAAAGTTACCACTGCTGGCATTTGTTTCCACAAAAATGAACCCTTTGACATAAGATACCAAATCATTCTATTTGCAATAGCTATCATATGACTTAAAGGTAGTGGGTGACAAAATGGCTTCTTTGTTGAATATTAGGAAAAGATGTAGGCAGTCCAAGAAAAGGGAGATTTTGTTGTTGTTGTTGTTCGAGGGGCTTGAAGTCTTGGCTTGGGCACTGTTCCTGAGCTCTTCAACTCAAGGTGGGGTACTTTATCTCTTGAGCCACAGTGTCACTTCTGGTTTTTTGGTGGTTAAATGGAGATAAGAGTCTCAAGGACTTTCTTGCCCAGGCTGTCTTTGAACCACAGTCCTCAGATCTCAGCTTCATGATTAGCTAGGATTACAGCTGTGAGTCACTGGCACCAGGCTAAAAATGGAGGATTTTTAGAAAAGAAAATCCACCTCTTCACTTGTGTCTACACCTCATATATCACTATTAGAACACTTCACCTTCAACTCATTTCATCAGACATTTGTAAATTTTCTCTTTTCCTTCATGCAGGAATACTGCAGCCAGTATCAACTCAGCTGTGGGACTGAACAGTTGTATGGCAATTGCTAGCACCTAAATCAAGAACTGTTACATCAAAACAAATGAGACCCACTTTTGGAATAATTGTTTTCTCTTTTTATAACAAATCTTTGCTTGATTACTTCCTAATGTGACTAATGACATTTTCATTCTCTTCAGCCTTCTCCCACATGTGGTCAAATATTTAAGAATTCAAAGATTTCCATTGATAATTCATTAAGCTGACCTCTAAGAAAATGTGCATTTCTGGAATTTGGTTTTCTGCCTTGTTCTTACATGCATAGGCTTTCTATGATTTATTTGTTCTACAAGGAATTTTACTTTCTAATCTTTGTGTGATCAATTTTAGTCTCTCTGTTCAGTCTTTCTGACTCTCTGGAGTCTCATTTGAGTCGGCCTCATAAAAAATATATTATTGATCAGCTAAATGACTTTCAGCTTCTGTTTTTTGCCTGACTTCATGTAGTCTGTGATAGCAGACCTGACTGGCTGTGCTTACTGGAGTTTTTGTTTGTTGGTTGGTTTTGTGTGGTTTTTTTTTTTTGTTTGTTTGTTTTAGAGGTCTAGGATTACTATTCAAGGTAGTAGCTTCTCTGGGTCCCAATGATCCCCTGACCTAGAGTCAATGAGTTTTTCTCCTAAAGATACAAAGAAACAGCTAACTAAATTCCTGTTAATTGTCTCAAAATGAGTCAATATGGCATCCTTGCAAAGCCATCAATAATCCTCTGTAACCACTTATAGAAATGGTCTATCAAGATGGCTTTTCAAGGTTGACTGTGAAAAATGTTCATTTCCAATTCAGCACCATGAAACAGATCACATCCCATGGAGCAGACTTTTGGAAGAAAGGTCCCCTTCCTTCCTTCTCTTATGATTCATCAAACCATAATATTCTGCAGTTGTGGCCAGCCTGGAGCACATTTTCCCAAGAATATTCTGTAGTGTAAAAGAGGACCAACTATGAAAATAAATGTGAAAATACTTGTCTACTACAGAGTGATTTATCTTGCTTTTATCTGTTGTTATTTTCATTACATCAAACACATGGATAAATTATATTGGGATTAGACAAGTGGCAAAAGATTAATGGAATAAACATTCAGTTTACTTTCATATATCCAATATAATGCACTTAACCCCTTATGGAAATTTAAATCCGACTGTAGAAACAATGTCAGAAATATAAAATAAGCCTCAATATGAATAATCTGGCACACATACACCATCATCTACTCAGAAATTCAGTCTCTCTTTAAATCTTTATTTAGTACAAAATAATAAAAATTTAATTAATGAATGTGACTTTTAAGTATCATCTGAAATACTCCTCGTGTATATGATTGTATATGTTTTAGATGTCACCTAGACAGGAATTAAACATGCATGTAAAATTCAAATTTCCACAATTTAAGCTAGATTAGAGGAGTCATACCCTCCTGTATTGTGTGGTGTGAATTTTACTACAATGCTGAACCCTTCCACCTAACACCAAGAGTGAGGTGCAATAATTTATTTTTTCATGTTAAGATGAGTGCTAAGTGTAGGATACACTTTGAATTATTACATTAATTTATTAAAATTAGTTCCATTTTTTTCTTTTCTATATCTGCAGAAAGTAAAATTATATATTAAACATTCAATATGAAGTAATCAATAATAAGTAAACTATTACTAAAATGATATACTATTAAACTGTGATTTGAATTATAGTTCTAACAAATTGTGATGTAAACAACATTTAATAGAATTATGGGTAATGTTTATTAAACTTACCAACTTGTTATTGTTTTCTAATTGTGTCATTTGTTATTCTTGATCCAAGTCATCTCTTCACCTCAATTGTTTATTCTTCTATTTTATCTGTATTGGTTTGCTGATTATGCATTTTGTTTTCCGTTTTTAGTGACTGACATGAGGCTGAAAATCTGTATGCTAGTTTATTACTTCCTACTTTAAAGTCAAGTTGCTGCTCTCCACAGCTGTTATACTTTTCTTTGTATAGTACAGCATTTCCCCTAGTCCCACCGACTGTATTGCTGCTCTCATATATATATATTTTTAATTTTATTGTCAAGGTAATGTACAGAGGGGTTATACTTACATAATTAAGGTCATGAATTAATTTATTTTCTATCTTGTTACCCCTTCACCCATTTTTCTCCCTCTTCCCTACCAACGCACCTCCCAAGATCGTTTCCAAGCTATTGTTTTATGAGTAACACTGTTGCATAGTTTCCCCTTTGTCCTTTGTCTCACTATTTTTTTTTCCTTCCCGTTCCCCAGTTCGGAGCAACATATTTACAATACGCATGGTACCAAAATCAAATACAGTGACTACAGGGGATAAACCATAGGTGGGAAAACATAAAAAAGGAAAAAAATAAATCATGTAGTACATTAAGAACAATAACAACAAAGAACATGTCTTGGAGTTCGTTTCACTTAGAATCACCTTATACGGTCATATGTACATAGCTATTGAGCTATTTTGCTCATCTACTAATAATATCCTTGATGTACACAATAATGCTCCCTATTACCCAGTAATCCTACTTCTGGGCATTTAACCAGATGGCCACAAACAAGGCCACACTATAGCTATCAGCACAATTATGGTTATCACAGTAATATTTACCATAGCTAAGATATGGAATCAACCCTGATGCCCCTCAGTAGATGAATGGATCAAGAAAATGAGACACACAGTCACATACACACACACACACACATACTATGCTTCCATCAGAAAGAAAGATACTACCTCATTTATAAGGAAATGAAGGTCTTGGGAAAAATCATATTAAGTGAAATAAGCCAGACTTAAAAAAACATAGTTCCCATGGTTTCCCTTATTTGTAATAATTAGTTTACATCAAGGATAATCTCATGTATTTTAATTTGACAGTTTGTTCTATGTTGAGCATGCAACATTATTGCTATATTGTTTGTTATCATTTCTGCAAATAGGCAGGTATATTGAAAAAATTACGTTCATCTTATCCATTACTGAAAGAAGAACAACTAAAAGAGCAACCTTACTAGGAAGAACAACTCCTACTTATTTAGCTTCATTCCTATGTAAGGCCAATGTTGTCCCCTGTATTCTCATGTACATTTCAACTCTATACCTCATACTGTATATCTAGTATCTTCTACAGTGTGAACTAAATGCCCTAGATGTTCCACTTTGCTTTACTTAAAAAAAATTCTGTCTTAATATTTGAGGTTGGTGTGTGTGTGTGTGTGTGTGTGTGCGTGTGTGTGTGTGAGTGTGTGTGTGTTTACAAAGATCAGAACACAACATTTTTCTTCATTTCCAATATATTTTTCAGGTCATGGTAAGTTGTGGCTAATGGGAGCAGTCTCTTCTTATTTTAAGGATGAAACAGAAAAAGATATTTGTGCTTGTACCACAGTTGCTTTAATAGTCTGCAGTTGAACACTGAACATTGACTTATATCTTGGCTGCTCTTGTGAATAATGTGAATAACAATGAACTACAGATTTATTTTCGAGTTACCTAGAGAGAAATAATCACATGATTGGTGGGTCACATGATATCTCAACTTTGGATTTCTTTAGAAACTTGCATACTACTTTCTACAACAAGAATACTAACCTGTTTTTTGACCAATGGTGTAGATAATTTCCTTTTCTCCACACTCTCACCAACATTATTACCTTTTCTTCAAAGGTAATAAAGGGCAGGTTTTTACTATCTGCATTTCCCTAGACTGGCCTTAGACTTAAATCCAACCTCCTAAATGCTTGGAATTACAAGCCTTTACCACCATAACTGGTTCCATTAATTTTTTGATAAGTTATAATAGTTATGAAGTTGTATCATAGTAATTTTGAATTATATTTCTCTAATGACTTCTGCTCAAAAAGCATTAAGGCAGCATAGAAGTTGTATTAAACACAACTTTGTAAACCCACAGGCAATTTTCAGGGCTTTATTGAGAACATGTCTATTCAAACCTTTTGTCCATTTTTGATCCAGTTTCTGTTAATCTCATCTTTAATCTTGCTAAATTAGATCAATTATCAATTCAAGGTAGTATAAAAGAAAAAAAATGTAGCAACTCCTAACATTTTTCAGTTTTTAATAACATGGTATTGCTTAAATCATTTTGTGTTAACAATTGACAGTATATAACTCAATTTAGTTGGACCTGTTACAAGGCTGTAGTTTATTTATTTTACATTGATTGTTCTTTCCAAAACCTGTTTGTCTAATTTCCCTTGGTTTCTTTCAGTCTCAAGTAGCTCAGATTTCAAACTGAAGAATAATTGGAAGTAAGCAAACAAAAAAAAAATACAGTTCCTCTCATCCGATGATGCCTGTATAAGAATGAGGAAAGAGTTAATCCTTTTAAGGACCTATGATGGGAGAACAAAAAAATGAATTTATTCTTCTATGTCTTCTTTATCTTTGCGATGTAACTTAAATGTTGTAAAACACAATATACTGCTCAGATAATTTTATGTTTTATCTGTTTTGCACATTTTCATATGGATTTCATCTCAGTCTACAACATTCTTTCATCATTCTGTCCCTGATATTTTTACACTATCAAGACATAAGATAACCAGTTTGATTTACAGCAAGAGAAGTTATCCACCTGGCTTCCTTGGAAGCAGAGCATGATCAATAGATATTACTTCTGGTTGCTAACTACATGTAATGGTTTCTGTACTACTTATCACATTCTATTTAGTATTTTAAAAAGAATGCTGGCTAAACTCAAAGCTCATTCCTAGAAGTTTATGTTAAGTATTTCACAAGTTTTATTCCCTTAATTGTTAAGATAACATTTGCTATAATGCTAATGTTATTACCATTTTAGTGTTGGGAAGAATTGTAATTAAAGGCAGTAAGTGCATGACCTAAAGACACACACAGTGAGGAAGGAAATGAGTCAAAGTTTCCAAAAGTCTTTCAGCAATACACAAAAGGTAGATAAAATCTCTCCATTCTATGACACTCTCAATTCAATATTCATATTGCCCATGGTGATTGTTTTCTGTCACATTTGTCTTCAACACAGATTGTGTTGGTGACATTGGGTTATCATGCTCAGAGCTGAGCTTATACATTGAGGTCCAAAGAGAAGCAAATTTCTTCTGTCCCACAATTCCAGTATCCTTTTTAAAAAGTACTAAAACTTTTAAATATTATCATCTACTTTCTTATAAGTAACCAAAAATTTAAAAAATCATAAATAATCACTCCAAAATGCTTTAAAATTGGAGATGCTAAAACATGCCCCTCTGAAGTAAATCTTCTTCTACTTTTAACGTTATTCTGAAAGTCTTTGCTGGTTTGTCAGACCTGTAATCCTAACTACTTGGGATACCTACTCAGGAACCTGAGATCTGTGGATAACAGTTGAAACCCAATCGGTGCAAATGAAATTCATGAGATTATTTTTCAAAAATTTTAATGAACTAGCAAAGGGCCAAGAATGGAGATGTAGCTCATTTAGTAGCACACCAATCTAGAGAGAAAAGGTCTTGCAAGACTTGAAGCCCTGATTTCAAACTCTGAGCACGCCAACACACATGCAAGTGCTTAAGCACATGCGTGTGTTCACAAACATATTTATTCAAATTACCTTCATATCGGAGTTTTGCATGAATTTCTTTGCTAACGAAATTATATGAGTAAAATAAAGGAAATAAACTCTTCCATCTCAGAACATTTTTATACATTTTTATTGTAAAAATATTGTTCAGAGGGGTAACAATTACATGAGCAAGGTAATGAGTACATTTCCTAACAAGCATTGTTACCTCCTCCTTTATTGTTCCCCTACCATCCCTTCCCTCCCACCTCCACAAGTCCATTAACCCCCTCCATTTCCCGGCCTCAATTATAAAGTTCACTTTACAACATAGTGTATTGTGCATCTCATTGTTACATGGGTCAACCTGTATCCCTAGTTAAGCATTTTGGGTGTTTTTGTCCTTCCTCTCAAAAAATTAGAGGAGAGTATAAACAAGATGTAGGCACACCAACTTCAAATACAGTGAAAACAGGTGTTATAGCATGGGGGAGGAACATATAAAGAAACAAAAAAAAAACACACTGCACGTCATAAGTATGTAAGAAAAAATAGCAAGAAAAAAAAAACCACTTGTGTCCCTAACTTGGGGTTCATTTCCCTTAACACAATCTTATCTGGTCATATACACATAACTTTTGACCTTTTCTGCTTATCCCAGACATATATTAGTTATTGAAAATTAGAGAAACCATGGGACCTATGTTTCTTTGGACTTGGCTTACTTCACTTAATAATTTTTTTCCAAGTCTTTCCATTTCCTAACAAATTGGGCGATGGAATGCTTCAGAAATTTGCCTGTCATCCTTGCACAGGGGCCAGCTAATCTTCTCTGTATCATTCCAATGTTAGTGTATGTGATGCTGAATTGAGCAAAGAACATTTTTTATATATAAATTGTAATTGATTTTCTTAAACTAGACAATACAACAAAACGAAGTTTAAAAGAATTGTCATGAAATTTTAGAACCATGTACTTCTTACATAAGTACACATTTAAGAAAAAATCAAGATTGACATGTCAAAAACAAAATAATTCCAGATATTTGTTGTTCAAGAGATGTGTAGGAGGAGGAATTCAATTATTCTCTACAAGGGACCTGTCATAATGAACACTGCAGCAAGTGTTAAGGTTTGTTAAAATATTTAATGTTTTAAATATATTTAATTTTGGGAATTTGACTATATATGCCAAAACTGGGACTGTTTGGCAGGTCATAATACTTTTCTATAAAGTATTTAAGATTTATGGTAGCACATAACTACTACTAAGTATGTACATTTCAGAGTTTATTGAAACCTTACTAATGAGAAGTTGCAAAGTCTTTGTGTAAAGGAGCAGAATAAAGAGTTTACTATGTTAACTACACAGTTTCTGTTAAAACTGTAGGCCTTCCTTACTTTATATGTTAGTGAGGAACAAATGATGATATAAGCCATATACAAATTATGAGATGAACTATAAATGGTAATCTTAGTGGGTGATTTAAACACTACTCATAGCCTATAAAATTCTTGTTGAACGTCATAATCTTAGCCAGTGTTAAATGTAAAGAAATATGACAATAATAAAATCTAATTTGTAGTACACTTCAAAAACTGAAAAAATGATAATTGTTTTGTTTTTTATTTTATTAATCATTATTATTTAATTATTGGTTTTCTTTATTTGTAGCATTGTTTTTCTTGTAATATAATACAACTTTTTGTAAGTTGTCATTAGGAGGGACTTTGAGAAGGGTATTGGGATGGCCACACCATTTTTTATAGGTGCATGTGAATTTATAAAGAGGGAAATTAAGAACAAAATATGTATTTAAAAAATGATCAAGTAGAGTCTGATTCAGGAGTGTTGATACATGTCCACACCTAAAATATTACATCTAGGCTGAAGCAGAGTTATTACAAAGTTGAAGCCAGAAAAGTGAGAGACTTTGTTTTGTTTTGTTTTGTTTTGTTTTTATTTTTATTTTGTTGGACATGGGGCTTGAACTCTGGGGCCTGGGTGCTGTCCCTCAGCTCAAGGCTAGTGATACCACTTGAGCCACAGCAGCGCTTCCAACTTTTTCTGCTTATGTGATGCTGCGAAAAAAAACCCAAGGCCTCATGCATGCAAGGCAGGCACTCTACCATTGAGCCACCTTCCCAGTACCTGAGAGACTGGATTTTAAAAATCATCTAAACAACATTTGCTTTCTGCTTTGGGTTGTATAATGAAATATATGAGTATCTTGTTATGTTTTTGTGCATTGTCATACTTCTAAATTTATACTAATTTCACCCACTTTATCCTTGTCAAAGTCATGAAATATCTCTGAGAGTTTGCTTCTGTGACGATTGTTTTGTATTTATAATTTCTTCTGAGTCATTTTTATTTTTTATCAAAATCACTTTATATTTCATGTTGATGAGTATTTACCCAGAGACAGGCATATAGAGGATTTAGTTTAACAAGTGAACATTAAAATTAGAGCTCAAAAATAAAAATGAGCCTTAACACATATTTTCATAGCTTTCCCCACATTCTCCCTAAAAGAAGACAATATTAAGAATGTCTGAGGGAGGCTTTTTAGCTCCAATTTTCTTGAGCTTCCTAGGTTTAGAATTCTTAAATCACAGAGACATGCTGTAATAGGAGTAAGATTTTTTGGTACACTTTTCCCTTCAGACTGTGTTTCTCGTTCTTCCCTTTTCTCAACTCCATTATTAGAGATTTTTCTCAGAGATGACTCCATTTCCAACTTTTCACTCTTCCTAGCTGGACAAATGAATTTGCAGATCAAGACTCTTAGACAGAAAGAATTTAAGAGCCTGAATCTAAGACACTTCTCTCATACACCATCCCTACAAAGACACAAGTACCAGAGCAGGATACATAGTTTCATTTTTTTCTAGCGAGGCCAATGCATGAAGTTGCTTGCTTCTGAGTGTGTCTGTTTGTAGCTCTTCCTGATGTTGCAGATTAACTTTATACCTAGTTCCATTATCAACTACCAGGAATGGCATGTTTAGACCATCCAGGAGGTTGGCTCAACAGGGTGGCTGGATGTGTAGGATGCCTCATGAATGGCACAGAAGACCTGTGTTGGAAATACCGGGGGCAATTAAGGTATCCTACAAACACCATCTCAGCAAGGCAAAGTTTACTCCTGCAGAAGGCATCCTGTTGCATGTCCAAGTTGAATAAGCACACTGGCTAGGCAGCCCACCACTGGCTCCCACGAATTTGAGCTTTGGGATCATCTTTCATGATGGATCAAAATTTTGACCCCTTTCAAACTAGTCAAAAGCTTTAATAATCAACCAAATCCGAACACCTGGCCATATGAAATATAACCAACTTTTACTCAGCTGGGTGTTCTACTACTAGTGCCATGTCTCTAGCCCCTAGCACTTCTCTAAAATAGCATTAGTAAGGTTTTGACTACCTTTACAAGGGCAGTGCTTATATCAGTCAAGCACTTCAAGATTTAACTTCTACAATTCTCCCATCTGATTTTGCTTTCTTTTCTTCCAAACAATAATCATTGACTTTCCTATTCAGCAGTATCCAATAAGATATTTTGATTTAAAAAAGGTTTTGATTAAGGCAGTTTTTCAGTCAGTCACTGAACAAAACCTGTTATAGAAGAGATAAAGCACCTGTGCACACATTACTAAGGAAACAATTACTAAAGAGGTAAATATTGCCACCATGACTCATTGTTAAAATGCTCCTTCTGTCATCAAACTAGTAAAGGGATCTGCCACCACACGCAGACACACAACCTTTTTTATAAGTGACTGGGGGATTGGTCTTGGGTTTGATCTCATGCTCTGGGCATTGTGCCAGAGCAGTTTTACTCAAGGCTACCACTTTATCCACAACTTCAGTAGTATCTTTTTTTGTACCTTCATTGGAAATAAAAGTCTCATCTTTCCTGTCTGGGTTGGCTTCAAACAAAGATCCTCAGAATTCAGCCACCTGAGCATTTAGGATTATACTCAGCATCATCTCAGTTTTTAGGTAATTTGTTTCCAGTATTCAATCCTTGTAAGTCTTTCTGTATCATTGGCCTCCAACCACCACACAGATTACCTTTGAAGTATATTTATTCTTTTATTTTTATATATTTATTGTAAAAATACTGTACAGAGGGGTTAGTTACATGAGCAAGGTAAAGCATACATTTCCTATCAAGCATTGTTACCTCCTCCTTTATATGTCCCCTACCATCCCTAACCTCCTAGCTCCAAAACTACTCCATACACTCTCCCCGACCCCCGCCTAAATTGTAAAGTTTGTTTTTCAACAGTGTCTTGTGCATCTCATTGTTACAATGGGTCAACCTGTATTCCCCTTTAAGTCTTTGCCCCTTTTCCTCCTCAATCTAGTGAACTCTATATACAAGATGGAGGGCACCAACATAAAAACATTGGAAACAGTGGTTATGCGGTTTTGGGTGGGTGGGGGGACAGAATACAAAGAAACAAAAATCACATGGAACATTATAACTATGTTAGAAACAATAGCAAGAAATGAAAAAAGCACTTGTGCCCCTATGTTGGGGTTCATTTCACTTATCACCATCTTATCTGATCAAGTATTATATTTAGACCAAACTTTTCCCATTCAATCCTACCAGGGGCTTCTAGTTACTTTTACATGGTGGCATTTCCAATAAACAAATCTTGCTGATAAATAAAAGCACATATTGGAATAATTCGATTATGAAGATCATAGGTTATGGAGATCAACAGAATAAAATTAATTTAAGCTGCTGTTTCTGGTTTCTAGCTTTAAGCTCTTTGGGAACTTTTCAGGGGCTCTTAAGTAAATATGAAATTTGTAAATATGTACTTTGTTTTTGCAAATATGAAGTTTGAATGACCCTCTAACTAAGAAGTCTTTACTTACTTAATTTAAGGTGTTTGAGAATGGTCAGGTGTGGATTGGCCAATGGAACCAAAGCACAGATTCCACTCCAGTTGGCCCGTAACATCTCCAATAGTAGTCTCCTGGAATACCACCAGACATTTCCCCTGGCTATGATTTGAACTTACTGCTCATCTCAAAGGGTTGGCCTTCACTACATCCAGGTAAGTTTCCCAGAAATGTCCAATTTTCCCCAGGTAGTTGACCTGGAAAGAATAGAGCTGATCAGTTTCAGGGATTTTTGAAATAGACTCTTGCTTCTGAGAAGAGTAACAAGGTGTTCCAAGTTGTCTCAGATCACATTTTGCTGACCTATCATGAATTTCATGCACGTGGGGTCTGAGCTCCATGACAGCACAAATAGGACCTCTTGTGTGGCTTCCCTGCCACACAGTCATAGCAGTAGTCCTTTTGTGGACACAATCACCACAGTATTTACCTCACTTATTCAGTTTCAATTTGAATCTGGGTAGACTCAAAATTGGAATACATACACAGAGTGTCTGCTCCAAGAATGAATTTGCATCATATCCCTCTTGGTAGGAAACCCTTTAGGTGTAGCTTGCCTTTTTATTTATTTTATTTTTTTGGTCGGTCTTGCAACTGAACACTTTGCCTGGGTGCTGTCCCTCAGCTCTTCAACTCAAAGCTAGTCCTCTACCACTTGAGCCACAACACCACTTCCAGTTTTCTGAGTGGTTTCTTGTTGATAAGAGTATCACAGAATTTACCTGCCTTGCCTAGCTTTGAATGACCGTCCTCAGATCTTAGTCTTCAGAGTAGCTAGGATTACAGGCGTGAGCCACCAGTGCCCATATTTTTTTTTCTTTTATTCTTTTCTTTGTTCTTGGATTTGCTGGTTGTGAGGCCTGGGCCTGGACACTGTCCCTCAGCTCTTCAGCTCGAGGATAGCTTTCTACCACTTGAGCCACAGTGCTTTTTCTGCTTACATGGTGCTGAGGTATCGAAGCCAGGGGTTCATGCATGCAAGGCAAGCTCTCTACCGCTAAACCACCTTCCCAGCTCTTCGTCTGAGTTTTTAGTTAACTCACTTGCCAATGTTCAAACCTTCTAAGGTCTTTGTGCAGTGGCTGGGAAGGTGGTTCAGTGGTAGAGTGTGTGCCTTGCATGCCTGAGACCCTGGGTTTGATTCCTCAGCACCACATAAGCTAAAAAGAATAAAAGCCAGAAGTGGCTTGTGGCTCAAGTGGTATAGCGCTAGCCTTGAGCTGAAGGGTTGAGGGACAGTGCCCAAGCCCAGAGTTTAGGCCCCACGACCGGAACCCCCCTCCCCCCAAAAAAAGTTCTTTGTGCAACTTTTGTCTCCAATCACCACAGAAGCTCTTACCTTGTCAGATAATGTTTCTACAGCTAATTTTCCCATGCCATCCTACTAGAGCATTTAGTTTATGGATTAAAAAATTTTTTAGTATAAATAACAAACCTCTTTTGATTTTATTCTACTCTATATTTTATTTTTGCCAGTCCTGGAGCTCCCTGAGCTTCTTCTGCTCAAGGCTAGCACTCTACCAGTTGAACTACAGTGCCACTTCCAGCCTTTTCTGTTTATGTGGTTCCGAGGAATAAAACCCAGGGCTTCATGCATGCTGGAAAACAATTTTCCACAAAGCCATATTCCCAACCCCCAAAATATTTTATTTATACTAATCATAAGAATAAAACTGATTCATAAGGTGCTTTCTGGTTTCAAGCTTTGAACTTTTTGGAAACTTTGTCAGGGGGGATCCTGAAAAGCACCTAAATAATTAGGAAATACGAATGACCCTCTAGGGAAGGGGTCTCTCCTAACTAGTATAAAATGTTTGAGAATGGACAAGTGCATGAAATGCTAGGGTGAAAGGGATGGCCAATTGAACCAAAGTACGGTTCTACTCTAGTTGGCCAGGAAGGTCTACAACACTGGTCCTCCACAATACCATTAGATATCTCCCCTGACTATATTTAGTGATTACTGCTCATCTCTTCAAGGTTTTGATTCCACTGCATCTTGATAAGTTTCCCTGAAATGCCAATTACCCCTCCCCGTACCTAGAGAAGCAAGGGGTATAGTTGGCTTGGGAAGATAGGGTTTTTGTCTTAGATCCATACTCTTGTGAACAGCATCAGCAGGGTCTTACAAGTTTCCCCAGGCCGTGTGTGAATGACATATCATGCACTCCATGCCCTTGAGGATCTGAGATTCATCATAGTAGGAAGTGGACCACTTGTTTTTCTGGTTTCTGTGCCACAGAATCTTAAGAGTAATGGTGGGCAGAATATTTAACCCATTTCACCAAAGCATTATTTTCTTTGTCATAGGACTTGAGCTGAAGGGCTCAGGGATAGCACCCAGGCCCAGAGTTCAAGGCAAAAGCCCTACGACTTGAGCCACAGCACCACTTCTAACTGTTGGTGGTTAATTGGAGGTAAGAGTCTCAAGGACTCTCCTGCCTGGGCTGGCTTTGAACTCTAATTCTCATATCCTGAGTAGTGCAAGCCACTGGCACCTGGTTTTTGACTTGAATTTTAAGTCTACCCAGAGAGTCTGCTTCTGAAACTAAGGTTCAATTCCATACATCCTTGGATCAGCTGGAGGATCAATCCAGGCTTCAGAGTCAAAGTGGGCAGCTGAGGGAGTTTAGTGAGATCCCCTTTCAGGATTTAAGATTTAAAACACACAAATGCAAGCACTCATTCATAACAAGTTTTTGTTTGGACACGTGCACATTATGGAGCTCCATAATGAAAATCATCCATTATATAATAGTGTTCTCAGACCTTTGTCAACATTCTCCCTATGGATTATCAGAAGCAGGTCCTTAGATCTTTTTTCTTAGGTTCCTTAGGCCTAGAATTCTTATTTCCCCATTTTAGCAGGTCTCTTGTGATTTCAGTTTTTGATGCATGTAAAACTCCCTATTGTAAGTTTCTTGTGCACCCTTCTCATATTTAACTCTCCCGTTACTGAAGATTTCTCCAGCTCCCACATTTTTATTCTTGGGCCAGGGAATGAAAACACACATCGAGACTCAAGTTCTCTTTGTGCCTAAAACACACTCAGCCCCTAAAAATCTCCAACCAACCAGGTAGTATGCTCTACTCCAATTTTTCCTCTCATGGCTGATGTATGAGATTACTTGTTATTGAGGTGCTTCCTTGGCCCTTTCCTGAAATTGCTGATACACTTTGCATCCTTTACCACAACGGATGGTGTTTAACCCAACCTTGAGCTATCTCAACAAGTCAGGATGTGTCTCCTCCTGAGGGTCTCCCTACATCCCCCTTGCATAACATGGATCCTGGACTAGTCCCCCATTGTTGGGAATACTCCCCTACTGTAACCCAATATCCCAAGAAAGACCACCAGGTCGAAAGGAACTTAGCATGGCAAAGTTTATTTCTGTTAAAGGGCATGTTATTGACAGGAAGCAACCACTCTGAGTGGGAAGTCTGCCCAGGTTATACCCCTAATGAGTTACTACTTCTGGTATTGATCACAAGTTGTGTTCACAATCTTGCTCTATTGGCTCTTTTGCAGCTCAGCTGGTTATTTTGAAAGGAGTTAACAATTTCAGAGCAATCCACTAAACCAGGACAACCAGGCCAGAAATTGTTAGAAAATTCTTTCTCAGCTTGTGCTTTATGAGTTAAACTATTCTTCAAGTCCCTGGAATGATTTTAGTAACAGGATATACTTTCGTTATATAGCTTTTGGGAAGATGATTAGGCTTAGTCAATGCTTTCCCTCAATCCATCATTTTCAGAGAAAAATATTATTCTAACTCCTACACAGTCCATTACCAGAGAGAATTTATTATAAGCAGCTCCCTTTTTGGAATGGAGGCTTATGAACTTCCAGGTGAAAACACCTTATTCGCATATTGCCTTGGTTCCCTTTGGCAACTTGCCTCTGCAAGTGGTTATGAAACCAAAAGTTATGTGTGGCTGCTTCATTATACATGTGCTCCTACCGCTAAAGAAAGAGGAAAGACTGCTCTCTGAAAGCATGTAACTATGGACTTAAGCATGCTTACTGAACCCTGAGCACAGAGCACAGATTGAGCTGCAGCATTTTCAGAGCCATAGATGAATCAGTCAGATACCAGCTGCTTGGCTGACCACAGGGCACACTTCTGATGCCACATTTCTGAGGTGAAGCAGTTCTAAGCTGTGAAGACACTATGGCAAGAAGAAACCTGAGGGGGAATTCTTGGTGGGAAGGAGAAGGTGAAAGTTTGGAAGTAAGTTTTAGAAACTCCGAGCCACTTTCTGAATTGCTTGAGGCAGCGAGCAGATCATCATATTTTCTAGCCCTCTAGATGCAGAGCATGAGAACACTTCCCACATCTCACACTCAATCCCACCTGCCTAGCAGTCTTCAATTCCCTCTTATAGGAGTTAGGCAAATTTTAAGAAAGCAAAATTCAGCGAACCTGATCTAGCTTGTGAAGAAAACATATCCTCTGGCTTTAGAATAGATCAATTTCTATCTCAGAATAAGAGGAAGAAAAGAAACCACATTCTACAGACTTTAACACCTTAAACATGCTAGTTTGCTGCATTAATTTTCATTTATTAGATTCATACAAGAAAAAAGGAAGAAATCTGAGAATTTCTGGAGCGTTTGCTTGCCTAATATCAGGTTCTTGTTGTTTTTTATTTGTTTGTTTCCTTTTTGTCCTAATACTTTAGAGATTCTAGTTGAAAAATTGAGAAAATGCAGACATTAGCCTGGTTCAGATTAATCTGAAACCACAGCACCTAACTTATCAAATTCTAATCTAAATCTAGTCTCAAAGCTGAAGGTCAATGCTTCCCTGCCCTCAACATCTTCAGAATAACAGTATTGTCTATGTCTCGGGTTTGCTTTCTTTAAAGAATTAGAGAGCAGAACAGGTTTTAAAGCAGTTTTTCTCCAAAGTGAAAAAAGAGCAGTGCAACAGTCTCTACCTCAAAGCAAAAACAGAGCAGTGAAACAGACTCCCCAGCGTAAAGAGGGACATATGGTCTCATAATTGGTTTCCTAGTCTCAGAACATAAGTATGGAATTTTTCCTTATTGGATGCCCCATCTCAGAGCACAAGCACAGAAAACACTTTTGATTGGATGGGCAGTATAGGGGCACTCCCCAGACCATATTCAGAAAAAGTGTGTTAGCACCTAAAGCTTCATGGGAAAAGGGTGTGTATTTTTTGCTGCATCATTCATCCCCACCACGTTGGAGCCAGTTCCAACCATTACCTTTTATCCATAACTACCCAGATGAAGTGGTTTAACTCCCTCTGAGCGGCACATAAGCACTTGTTACTCACAGGGCACTGTACATTGTGATGTCCCATCAACAATATGTGGACAGATAAATTGGATATCTAAATTGCTGTTTTGAAGAAGCAAAGCCCTCTGACTTAAACATGCACACTTAACTTAAAATTTATTTTCTTTTTTCAATTCTATTAGCATTACCTACTTAAATAAGTGGATTTTTTCATTTTGATATATCCACATAGGCATACAATGTACCATGATTATGCTCAACCCCTTCATAATTCTCTCCCAGGTTTTATTAATCATTTTAAGAATATAACATAGTAGTAATAAGTGCATTTACAATATTGTACAATCTCAATGTCCACACTCTTTACATCCTCTAAGATTCAAATTCTTTATTTATTAAAACAATTTTCCACTCTCCTCTGCTTCAAGGTATACATCAAGTATGATTTTGTTTCCTTTCTCTATCAATTAGACTGTTCTATGTAACTACTGATATAAGTATAATCATGTAATATTTGATCTTTTTATGACTGGCTTATTTCACTTAGCAGTGTTCCAAAGAGTCATCCATAATATAGTATATGTCACATAATTCTTTTTTTTTGGGGGGGGGTCCAGTCGTGGGGCCTGAATTCTGGGCCTGGGCCCTGTCCCTCAGCTCTTCAGCTCAAGGTTAGCACTCTACCACTTGAGCCACAACGCCACTTCTGGCTTTTTTCTTTTTGCTTATGTGGTCCTAAAGAATCGAACCCAGAGCCTCATGAATGAAAGGCAAGCGCTCTACCACTGAGCCATCTTCCCAGCCCCATAATTCTTTTTGAAGTTGAAATAATATACCACTGTATGTATAAACCACATTTGCTTTAACTATTCATTTGTTGATGGCCACTGGATTGCCTCCATGTTTTGAGTATTATACAAAATGAATATGAGTGTACAAGATCTCTTCCAGACCTTGCTTTTAGATGTTTAGAGTGTATGCCCAGAATTGTAGTCACTGGATCACATGAAAACTCTCTTTTCTTTCTTTTCTTTTAAATTTTTGTGTCATGGGGCTTGACCTCAGGGCCAAGTCACTGTCCCTGAACTTTTCCTCAAGGCTAGAGTTCTACCACTTTAAACGACAGATCCTCTTCTAGTTTTCTGCCCAGGCTGTCTATGAACCGTGATCCTTGCATTTCAGCCTCCTGTCCTGAGTGGTTAGGATTATAGGTATGAATAATCCTGTTTTTAATTGTTTGAAAAGATGCCATTCTGTTTCCCATAGAACTGTTCCAATTTTACCACACTTTTGTCAATATTGTTACTTTATTTTTTTGTAGTTATCCTACCTAATTCATATGAAGTAGTTATTTTCTTCATTATTTTGACTTACACTTTAGTGGTGATTAATGATGTTAAACACCTTCTTCGTGGGCTTGTTAACAGTTTGTCTTCTCTGGAGAAACATCTGAGTTCTTTGCACATTGTAAAATCAGGTTGTGTGTCATTGCAATGATGTTTTTTATATATTCTTTATTTTTCTTTTTTGGTTCCGGTCGTGGGGCCTGAACTCTGGGCCTGGGCGCTGTCCCTCAGCTCTTCAGCTCAAGGCTAGCGCTCTACCACTTGAGCCACAGTGCCACTTCCTGCTTTTTTTCCTTTTTGCTTATGTGGTGCTGAGGAATTGAACCCAGGGCCTCATGCATGCGAGGCAAGCGCTTTACCACTGAGCCACCTTCCCAGCCGCATTTTTTATATATTCTTGATGTGAACCACTTATCAAATATATACTTGCAATAACTTTATCCCATTCTGTGTTGCTTTTTTGGACACTGTTGATTGCAACCTTTGGTGTATCCTGATTTATGTTTTCCAACAATGAATGACCCTTCATTGATGTCAATTTCCAGTATGTCTTCTGGTCCTGTAACTACGAACCATCATATTGATTTGAACTCCTGCTATGGTAACAGTGAAGTAAAGCTACATAATTACGCTCTGGTCACCTATCTACTGCCACTTTTGAATATCTCTCCCTTAGCTTTTCGTAAAGGCCTTGGGGCATATCCACAACTTATTTGGTCCTTAAAAACCTGTAGAAAGTTACAGTCCTTAAATTTAGTTAGTTTTAATGGAAATACGTGACTTCCAATTTCTTTTTTTTTTCCTTTTTGTACATATTTGATTGTAAGAATACTGTACAAAGGGGTTACAGTTACATGTCAAGGTAATGAGTACATTTCCTATCAAGCATTTTGCCTCCTCCCAGCAAATAAGACGAATATTGAGAGCTTTGTAATATAGAAGCACACCAAAACTCTTGGTATGTATTTTTCTTCATATGAGTATTTAGAATTGTGTGAAGCTAGAGATTTAACCTACTTACAAGTTAATAATGAACTTGTCACACTTTAATGGATGCTAGACGATTTATGATGCTCTTGGGTCAGAGACAAAAAGGTCTTAATTTTTACAGTAATAGTGAAAGCCAGTGAGATATGTGTGTAGGTGTATATTTACAAATTTCACGTGTATCTCTCATCCCTCAGTGCCACTGAGTGAAGTAAAGATAGCCATGTGAAGCTTATACAAACAATGGGTTCTGAGTTTGAGCAACTGCGATCTTTATAATGAGCAATAGGCATGCCTGAACTTTACTCTGGAGGATGACAATAGCTTAGAAAAAGCTTGCAAATATACTAGGGAATATAGAGCAGCTAGTGTTCACTTGAAGATATGCAAACACTTGAGACTGCCATGGAATTGTTCTTTTTCTTTTGTTTCTTGAATGTTCCTGGCTACCAAGACCAATACATATTTTTCCTAATAAAGGCATAGCTCCCCTTAAAAATGAGGCATGACAATTTGTTGAGAATACTTACTATTTTTCTAACCCTAAGGCCTTAATCCTATCTAGAGTACAATTTAACAAAAGAAATTGATGGAATTCAAATTTAACACATTTAGAAGCTTTTCTCTTAGAGCCATTTCTTAATGTAGGTGTGGAAGAAATTAAGGGAAAAAAATAGGCCCACAAATATATATTATGAAGATATTCTATGTATTTCAGCAGTAATAAAGGATTACATTTCTGTTTTTTAGTGTGTGAGTATTTACAGAGTATGTACAAAGTGCCAACGTTTATGCCAGGGCCTATCATGGAATAGAACATAGCAAAATTTCTCTATATAGTTTGTATATTTATAGAATTCACCTGTATGACTTCTCTCCCATTTTGATAAACAGATCACCTGTTTGATTGAAATACAATAATTATTTTTCTACCTACAGGATTCCACACACTTTGCTGTCTACTAAATATAGAAAATATTCATGCATAACCCTCATCTTTAAGGAGCAATTCTCAGTATCCCAAGTAGCTTATGTTTATCTCCCACCCCTTTCCTCCCAGGTGTCAATCTAGGTGAGTGATGGCTCAATTCTATAAGACAGGAAAGCTCAGATAATTCATAGGCATTCAGTTAGTATCTAATGGAAACTTCTTCACTTGGATTATATTTTATCATCATCTTTGTGAGAACTTCAGCTTCCTTATTTGGAACCTGAGCTGTTCAGATAACAGTGAGTAGATGAATCTTATGATTTAAAATTTCATTTAACTGAAATTGGAAGATTTAATTTTTCAGAAACTATTCACATTTGAGATTCATTAATCGCATATTGCCAGTGGATAGTGTGTTAGACAATGCATATATAGAATATTTCCATTATCACAGATGTTTCTGTTAGAACTGTTTTAGAGCATGTTTTTGCTTGTTAAGGCATGGTCCATGTTCATAAACTATATATGCTCTGTAGGTGGTACTCAGACTGAAGATCCAACCAGAAAGGCTAGACACCTATGAAGTTAAGGTATAGGTATAAATTGTTCTACATAGGCACACTTATTTGTGAGGAGGAAGAGGATCAAACAGTCAACGTCAGCAGAATCAACCTTCTCAACTCCAGGAAAGAATAGGTAAAAATTTTAGCAGTTCTTTGCAGCTTTGCTTCTGTGAATGAAATTGACTGTGGTATTCTCAATGGTGATTTTGTTAGAAAATATAAATGTTTAATTATCACATTAGCTCAGTGAAGAATTAGGGTTTGTGCTTTGTAAATGTAATTTGGTATTTATATGTGACATTTCAATTTCTCCTGGTATCAACACACCACAAATAGCTTTATATTGTTGTTTCTTTCATTAATTTTGTTGTTCTTACAGCAGGCATTTTAGAAATTAGTGGAAAAGTTAAGAGTTTCTTGTGTTTTGCAATCACATTATTTCTCCATAATCTTAATAAAAAATGAGAATCCAATAAATATGTGAAGAAATTGAATCTCCAATCACCTGTTCACTTTCATTAATTACTGGACCAAAGGGAACTGGCTCCCCAGAATCTCACCTTCAGAATTCAAGAATGAGGTGGGAAAAGACAAGGAAAGAGAGACATAATAATTTGAACTGAAGTTACTGTGCTGTCACAATGAACACTTGTTCTCATGCAATCCTTTTGAATTCCACAGTTAGCTTTTTTGTGGTTTTTATTAGTATGACAAAGATGACTGATTTCCCAGATTTATAGTTGGAAGTGTGTGGGACACATTCCTTTATCTATGGAATCTTCCTTTGGGTCTCAGTGCCTTTTCCATCCTTGTCGCAAGTATGTATTTCTACAAATGAAGACGTTGCTTCATCATTTGTCTTTAAATGATTCAATTATGTGGATTTTGGAGGTTGTGTGATTTGCTGTAGAAGGAAGGTATTGTGGGTAGGACCCTTTGGTCCATGTTGTTGTTGTTGCTGGTGGTGGTCGTGGGCCTTGAACTCTGGACCTGGGCGCAGTCACTCATCTATTCAGCTGAAGGCTAGATCTCTACCACTTTAGCCATAGCGCCACTTCTGGTTTTCAGGTGGTTTATTGGAGATAAGAGTCACATGGACTTTTTCTGCCCAGGCTGGCTTTGAACCACCATCCTCATTTCAGCTTCCTGAGTAGCTACAATTATAAAATGTGCCAACAGCACTGGGCTTGAATCAGTATTCTTAGTACAAAGAAAAAATACAAGTGATTTGGAACCAAGCTGTAGAAGGCTGCTTTTTAGCTTCAGAAGAGATCTGGCTGGTATCTTAGGAATAGATAGATTTAGGAAAAATTGAGCATATAAGTCCACATGGAAGGCCACAAAACATTTTAGTGAAGTTCCAAAAATGATAAGGACATGAATTGCAATAACTAGCTTGGTAATAAGGGACATGTTTGGGAGTTCAGTCTCTATTGTTACTGTTGTAAATGTACAATGTCATTTTATTCATTTTTGTTGTTGTTGTTTCCTCAGTAAGTTCTTTTTTTGAGGGGGGTCCATTCGTGGGGCCTGAACTCTGGGCCTGGGCGCTGTCCCTCAGCTCTTCAGCTCAAGGCTAGCAGTCTACCACTTGAGCCACAGTGCCACTTCTGGCTTTTTTCTTATGTGGTGCTGAGGAATCGAACCCAGGGCCTCGAGCATGCAAGGTAAGTGCTCTACCACTGACCCACCTTCCCAGCCCTCCTTAGTATGTTCTTTCCCCTATGGAATATCCTCTGTTGTCACTGTACTTGATTTTGATACCCTGCATCTTGTATATACATGTCTAATCTGGGGAGGGTAAAGGGAATTACAAAACGCTGAAACAAGGACACAGGATGACAGATTGCAACACAGATACCAATAAGACTTTATTGGAAATGAACCTTACCACTTCATGCTGCAAAGAATGGGGAGAAAGGAAGGTGGGAGCTGGGGGAGGGAAGGCTTAGTGGCACAACAACAAGGAAGGAAAGAGGTAATAATGATCAACAGTCAATGTGCTCATTGCCTTACTCATGTAACTGTAACCCCTCTGTACAACATTTTAACAATAAAATAAAATAAAGTAAAATCAATAAAGGACAAGTTTGGCAAATAAAGTAAAATGTTAACTTAAAAGAAAAATGAAAATAATAATAAACATATATATATATGTATATTCATATAAATGCATACATATATAGGTATTTGTGTATGAACACATATAAGTATGAATATATGAATATGCACATAGTGTGCATACATATACATTTATTTAAAGAGACTTGAATAAGAAATATATTAATGTCTATGAAAAACTTTAACCATCCTGCCTATGAAAAGCTTTAACTATCCTAAATATGTCTAAAAAAATCCAAATACATATCTTTATAATAATATACCAAAATCCAAAAAATATATGTCAAAATCATACCATACCTATACATTGCATACATATAGAGATTAGTGGAAATAGAAAAAACAATACAATAGCAGTGCATAACCAATATGTAGAAATTGGAATCCTTATATATTGGTGCTTGACAGTTAAAGTGATATAGTCAGTTTGTTAAACATACTGGCAATCTAAGATATTACACATAGAGTTGCCTCTATGATGCAGCATTTTGAATCATAATTTCATATACAAAATATATTTCAACATATGTCCAACAAAACACATGTACAATTATATACATAAGAAAACCTTTTATAGGGCTGGGAAGGTGGCTCAGTGGTAGAGTGCTTGCCTTGCATTCATGAGGCCCTGTGTTCGATTCCTTAGCACCACATAAGCAAAAGAAAAAAGTTGGAAGTGGAGCTGTGGCTCAAGTGGTAGAGCGCTAGACTTGAGCTGAAGAGCTGAGACAGCACCCAGGCCCAGAGTTCAGGCCCCACGACCATACCCCTCCCCCACAAAAAAGAAAACTTTTATAATAACATATAATAAAATATTGAAATTCCCATTGAGGGTATTATTGAATTATACACACACATACAAATCAATATGGTATATCCCTGGGAAAAATTTATATGGACTTGGTTCGGAAACTAATTTTACTTGGGAGGAATTGATAAAATAAACTTCAATTTTTAATTATATGAGCTTTTTAAAATGGACACAGCCGTAGTGGTAGACTATGAAGTAATGGTTGGTAAAGTGGAGCGTAGGTTGAAATGATCACAGGAAGTGACTAGTACTTTGAGAGGGTAGTGATGAAAAAATGTTCTAGAACTGAAGGTGGTATTCATAGTCCAACTCTTTAACATTCTATTAATCATTGTTCTTTATCGAAGAATTACAGATTGCATTTGCATTAACCTTAAGAAAAATTTTAGAATAGTAGTGGGTGAATCTCAGTGATAATTTAGAATTTAAAGTCACAGAATTCTATAATGCACACGTTTAATATGTTGATGATTAAGACTTTCAATAAAATATGATCTGTGATATATCCTCTGAGTGACTGTATATGACACTGCAAGTCAATGAATACTCTACAAAATTATGTAAATTGAGGAATGAGATAGGATTGAAAAGAATGAGGGATAATGATCATCCAGCTTTGTATTGAGCTGGGAATGTGGCTTAGTGGTAGTCTTAGGGGAATACTGTGAAGCCCTGGGTTTGATTCCTCACTTCTACATTAACAAAATAAAGCTGGAATTGGCACTGTGACAGAAGGCGTAAAGTGCCAGTGTGAGGAAAAGAAGTTCGTGGACATTGCCAAGGCCCTGAGTTCAAGCCCCAGGACTGGTCAAAAAGAAAACGATGCATTGTATTAAGATAGCACTAACGGCTCATGCCTGTAATCCTAGATACTCAGGAGGCTGAGGATTGAGGTTTAAGCCAGCCCAGGTAGGAAAGTCTGTGAGATTCTTATCCCCAATTAAATGTCAGAAAAATCTGAAAGTACTGTTTTGCCTCAAGTGATAGAGTTCTAGTGTTCATCGAATGGAGGTCATGCACAGCGCTCAGACCCAGAGTTCAAACCTCAGAAGAGAAGAAAGAAAACAAAATAACTCACTATACACTATTCATAAACTTCATGGTCAATCAGATACTCCCATGCAACCACTTAAAGTCAATTAAGAATATGATTAAAATAGAATACAAGTCATTTTGTGGACCAAACATAGATAGAATACAAAGGTTGTTTACAGGGACAAAGTAAATTTTATCTCTTATTTAGAGTTGAAATTTGTTCTTCAGTCTTCTTAAATCATTTATGAAATTGACAATATTGCCAATTATAGATCAATTTCCATGAGGAACAGTTTAAATTCTGCTGTCTTTTCATAGCAAACCATAGAGGTGAATTTTTTGCCTCTTGTTGAAGTATATCTGTTATTTAAAAGTAGATTTGTCCTAATATAATATTGATTTAATAAATCATTTCTTTAGGGTGATGTTAGATTTTTTTCCAGTAAATCCTATCCCTTATAATAAATGAGAGCATGCTGTGTCAGTCTCCTATTAATA
Source organism: Dipodomys spectabilis (assembly GCF_019054845.1). NCBI lineage: Eukaryota > Metazoa > Chordata > Mammalia > Rodentia > Heteromyidae > Dipodomys > Dipodomys spectabilis. Next base: position 2,169,505 of record NW_024870847.1, read on the forward strand.
TGACAAAATATTTTATAAAATTAATTAATAAGGGGGAAAGATTAACCTTGGCATCTGATTTTATACAGTTCATTTTATGTTTCTTATCCTCATTGCTTTGGGTTGGTGGTGGCACAGAACACAATGTCAGGAACATGTGATGGAGTATGTGTATTCATGGAAGACAGAAAGTAAAGAAGAGGAGGAATAGGAGTGGGAGAGAGAGAAAGAGGAGGAGGGGAAGAAGGAGAAGGAGAAGGAAACAGAGAAGGAGACAGAGAAGGAAAAGAAGGAAGAGGAGCAAAGACTTTGATCTTGACATCGTCTTTGATCACAAATTCTCAGTGACCATACCTCTACAACTGTGTGCACTTGAAAAGATTCACAACCTATTTATGGCAACATAGTGAAAGCTAATTATTAATCCCAATCCTTTATGATATCAGATTTAATTTCTAGAATGGTGGGTAGATATTTCTATACAAGTGTGATAACTTCTGTTCCTAAATATTTACTTGAATTAAACAGATAAGCTATTTGGCATGGAGTTGGTTTGGTTATACCACTGTTGGAGAGATGAATGAAATATTTTGAATGCAAATACAGTTTATTTAACAGATAAAGAAGCTTCAAGAGATTTAATTTTGTGACCTGCAAAAATGACTATTTCATTCAACTTATAGTCACTCAAACTTTTCATAATTTTATGGCATTTTCATTGAAGTATTTTGTCGTCTATAGCGAGGTTCATTCTTTCTAGTGAAGGAAAAATGAATGCTATCACGATCATTTATTTCTTAATTATTCTATAGAAAGTAGGTATAATATGAATTTCCTACCATTCAAAAATAAGTTATATTAAAGTCTATAGGAATAATTGGAAAAGTCATGGAAAATCTTGCTTTAGTTATCTCATATTAAGATTGATTCAATTTCTAAAAAATCACTGTTGACATAAAATATATGAAATTCAATTTTTGTCTGAAATGACTTGATACTCAAACCTGAGAAATACATGACCAGTAACTATGATTTCTGTATACTCAAAATTGTGGTAGAGAGCTTGCCTTGCATGCATGAGGCCCTGAGTTCAATTTCTGAGCACCACATAAGCAAAAAGAAAAAAGCTGGAAGTGGCACTGTGGCTCAAGTGGTAGAGCGCTAGCCTTGAGCTGAAGAGCTGAGGGGCAGCGCCCAGGCCCCAGAGCTCAGGCCCCACGCCTGGACCCCCCCAAAAAATGGTGCAATATTATTCTTAATGATTGATGAATAAAATTTGATTATGTATGTATATATACATAAATACTTGTAAATAGGAATCAATAAAATTATATATATATATATATATACATATATATATATATATATATATAATTCATATACACACAGGAACACAATTCTTGATCCCTTATTGCAGTGAGAGGCATCTGGGCTGATTCCATATGTTGGCTACAGAAAATAATGCAACAATGAACATGATTGTGCTGGCAGCTTCAGTGTGGTCGTGTTTCTGCTCTATTGGATAAATGCCAATAAGTGGAATTGCTGTATCATAGGGAGCTTTCTATTCATTTTTGTGAGCAACCTCCATAGTGTTTTCCAAAGCCGTTGAACAAGATTACATTTCCACCAATATAATAGAGTTTCCTTTGGAACACATCCCTATCAGTATCTGGGATTGTTCATTTTTTCATAATGGCATTGTAACAGGGATGAGAAGAATCACAGTGTTGTTTGGATTTGCATTTCTTTCATGGAGAGAGATATGTCTATTTGTCATTGTCACTTTTCTTCTATGAAGTTCTCGTTAAGTCATTATCCCATACATTAATTGGGCTCTTGTTTATTTGAGGGTTTATTTGATCTGTAAATATGGGTTAGTTATGTAAACCCTTGTCTAATGCTTAGTTAGTAAAAATCTTCTTCCATTCTGTTCTCTTTCTATATACCCTGCTAACTTTTTTCTTTGCCATGAAGAAACTCTTCAGTATGATGCAACTCTATTCACCCAGAAAAAATGATATTATACCATTCATAAGGAAATGGAAATACTTGGAAAAAACCTATATTAAGTGAAGAAAATCAGACTCAAAAAATATAAGTTGCCCGATTTCCCTCATTTGTTTTATTAGAATGTGCCTTTAATTCTACAACTTAAAACAGAGTTGGATGTTAAAAGAGAAAACATTACATTAGGACATGATAAATTACATGGGATTCTAAACATTTATACAGTGAGATCAAAGGAGGATGCCCTTTGGAGAGGATCACAAAGGCTCAATAGCTATATGAATATTATCATATGAAATAATGTTCATCAAATTGATCTCCAAGAATTGATAATGAGATGTTTTTATTATTTTGCTTTTTCCATCTGAATTTGTATGCTGTTTTTTTTGTTTCAATTTCTGCACCTTTGGTCTTATATGCAAGTTTGTAAAGGGCAAGGGGAAACACAGAAATGGTGGGACAAAGGGTGAACAAATGTAGCAGTGCCACTCAATAGACACTACCATGTAAATGAACTATACAACATATGGGGGAGGGAGGTTGAAAGGGAAAAACTAGGAGAATATGAGGGAAGAGGTGACACTGTTAAAAAGAAATACGCTCATCATTTGACTTATGTAATTGTATCCCTTCTGTACATCATCTTTACAAATTAGAAATGGACCTCATAAACAGGCAAGAGTAGTTATATTAATTAGATAAGATTGGCTTTAAATTAAAATTGGTATAAAAGTAAAAAGAGACTAAAAAGGACATTAAATGTTGATGAAGGAAAGTCTCCATCAGGGGGATATGACAATGCTAAATATCAATGCCCTGAATCCTAGATCTCTCAAATTCATCAGACAAATACTACTTGTCCTAAAAATATGCATACATCCAAACGCATTGTTGGTTGCTTGAACACGTCATTCTTACCTCTGGACAGGCCATCCAGGTCAAAATCTAGCAAAAAATCAAAACCAAATACCTGGTTTGATAAGCTATACTTAACAGCTCATGGAACGTTCTCCAAAATAGATTATATCTTAGATCACAAAGAAAATCTGTGAAAATTCAAAAATAAAAATGAAATTACTCCTCGTATCATGTCAGACCACAATGAGACCAAATTAGATCTCAACATCAAAAGGCATCACAAAAAATTCTGAAACTCACAGAGACTGAATAACACATTGCTAAATCATCAGTGAGTCACTGAAGATATATGGAGGGAAGTTCCGTTTATGGAATTCAGTAGAAGTGAACAGACAAAATACTACCTCCTCTTGGACACAAGAACACAGGCAATACTCAGGAAAATTTATAGCTTTGACTATGTACATCAACAAATTAGAACAATCTTAAATCAGCACTAATAATGCACCACTAGGTCCTTGAAAAACAGGAACAATCCAATTCAAAAACTGGTAAATAGAAATCATACAAATTAGATTAAAGAAATAAATGAATTAGAGTCTCAGAAAAACATCCAATCATAATTGACTTTTAACTACTAGTAGCTCAAAAATTTGCCCAATGAATGTAAATTTAGCTATTTTCAGAGATAGACTCAACCAGCTCAAACCAGTGAACAAAACATACTCGTATGATTCTAAGATACAATATTTTGTTTGCCTTTTAAAATAAATTTACTCTTTTATTAAGTTGATTTATAGAGGAATTACAATTACATGAATCAGACCTTTTACAAATAAGGGAAACCATGGGACCTACGTTTCTTTGGGACTGGCTTACTTCACTTAATATAATTTTTTCCAAGTTTTTCCATTTCCTAACAAATGGGGCAATGTCATTCTTTCTGATGGAGGCATAGAATTCCATTGTGGATATATACCACATTTTCTTGATCCATTCATCTACTGAGGGGCATCTGGGTTGGTTCCATATGTGTGATGTCAGGAAAATGAACCCTTAGATGTGTATTTTAATGTTTTTTTCTTTCATGCATGTGTTTCTAACACATTTATAAGATTATCTCTTTGTTGCTTTGTATGTCCCTAAAAAAAAAAAAAAACAAAACAAAAAAACAATTACATGAATCAGGTAATGAGTACATTTCCTTTTATGAAATGTCTTGTGTTCCCTCATATTTTCCCATTCCCTTCCTTCTTTCCCCACCCATATGTTAAATAGTTCACTTTCATCAATGTTCAAGGAACTCCACTGCTTCATTTTTTCACCCTTTCCCTAAAGCTCTGTGCCCACCACCACCTTCCTGAAGACGAGAATGAATATACCATGCATAAGGTAAAGAAGACAGAATCATCTCAAACTATAAATAACGAGTACATACACTGAACAAAAAATGGAGTCTTCTGTTTCCATACCTCATATTTTGTTTCAGGATTCTTATGATGTTACATAAATGTAATTGTTTTTATAATAAAGTCAATTCAGGGATTAAGGTGTGATAAACTTATAATTTTCTTTCTATTTAGTAATGCTTTTATGTTACATTAATGTTGTAAGTAACACAATTCAAATCCCAGTGAAATTAGAAGGTTCAGATTTAAAGTTAAATATTCAAAAGGTCTAATAGTTCCATTTTGGCAACCAAACTGAAAATCAGGCCTGTTTTATCCTCAGAAATGTCATTATTTCATATGCAAAAAGTAATTTTACCTACATTTTCTCTCATATGTTAACATATTATCTGCTAATCAGAGAGATACAAAAAGACTTTTAATTATGATATGAAAAATTCATCGACATAAATGAATGAAATCAGCGAGTAGATGGCCCATAGCGGGGTGGTTATGTTTTATATTTTCATTATTTTGAATGATCTGGTGTTTTTGTATGTGTGGAATTATGAATGTATTTTATATCTGGACATGCAAGTTTGATTAATAGATCATTGTCTGATACCCAATGTCTGGAACCTAACCTGAGTCAGAGTAGTAAGTATGTGTGTGTGTGTGTGAGTGTGTGTGTATGTGTGTGGGTGTGGGTGTCTCTCTGTCTGCCTGCAAGTCTGGATTTAGAAGGAAGTATCTTATTTCCCTGAGGGTATATACTTAATTCTATTAGGTATACTCCATTAATGACAGCAGATAAAGTTAATTAACATTTTGTGCCATATATTTATGTTCCTATGATGGCATGAACAAACTAAAAATTATGTTTGGGGTATGAGTTTTGTAAAAGGTCAGCTGAAAGTATAAACATGTTGAATCTTGAGAAAGATATCAATGACAATCATTTCAGTTTAGATAAATTTTGACAACACTTGCAGTGATAGGTAATCCTATATCAAAATTCAATATTTATTGATTTTCCATAGCTACAATATTCTATAAATATGTAGGAAAACAAGTTAAATTATGGAATCATAAAAGTAATGTGATTATTTATTGCGAACAGTTTTACAATTAGGTCCTGATTGTAAGCGCTAGGATCAACAGAATAAAAAACACAATATACAACATGGAGTTAGATATTTTATAATGAAGCATATTTTAATATACTCTACATTTTTGAAAGACTAGAACTTTGGGTTAGCTTTATAACCTACCAAAATAAGTGATATTGTCTATTTATTAAGCAGAAAGGCTTACTCAGATTTACAAGATTGAATGTTTCAGTGTATGTTCAGCTGGTTTTATTGCTTTTGGGGCCAGTGCCAAGACAATATCAAGGAGGGGAGTATGTGAAAGAGAAAAGTTTTTTACCTAGAATGATTAAAAGATAAAAGAAGAAAGAAGATGAGAGTCTATTTTCTCATGTGTTTCACTCTGAAGAACTTAATCTCCAGAAGAACTCCACAGTCTGGGAAGAATTGGAATGTCATTTCTCTTAAACACATAGGTCTTCCTGGGGCATTCTAAAATCCAATGGCAACATCTTCACCAATGATAATAACTTGTCCAGGGGTGGAAGCCACTAGATATTTCTTAAAATTCTAATCAGATCTCAGCAGACTAAACATTTTATGGAATTCCTATTAAAATATTTTCTTGCAGACTGACTGGGTCTTCATAATGTGTATCTGTTTATATGTGTGTGTTTGAATAAACTAATAAAACAATGTGGCAGATAAAAGTATTAGTATGGTCTTTTGTTTTTCTTCTCGTACTATGAAAGCCTGTCACAATTCCAATCAAATCCCATCCAAGATTCAAACATTAATGCTGTCCCAACATTTCATTATGTTAACCTAAGTACATCCATCTCATTTCAGATGGCCATGGTATAGGAAAATTTTAAGTCTTCCAATTACGTTGTCACCAAGGAAACAACGTACAATATTTCTTTTAAAAATACCTAGATTGTAGAACATGTTAGCCAGAAAATTGAAGGAGTATACGTTATAGGATTTAATTTAAATATTTAGTCACATAAATGGATATTCTTTATCCCCAACTCAGAGCCCTTTTAAACTACATAATTGCACAACTCATCTATTACCATCTTCCATGAAGACAGTCCTTGCTATAAACAAACCAGATGTGATGAACAAATTTACAAGTACACCATTGTTACATGCTGCTGTTCTAAAGCATGGAAGTGAAAGAGCATTTAATGCCTGTGAAGAGCTGGTTCTAAGGATTATGGAAAGTGATTACTTTGCACCATAAATAGAAAAATCCACAGATGTTTCAAGTTGTGTTTTGTTGTTGGCATTTGTGAGATATATTTTGGAAAGCACAATGAATGAAAGCTTGCTATTTTGTAAAACTTTGCTGGCTGACACATTTACTGAAATGTTTCAAATGAGAAGACAGACAATAGGGTGGGTAAGATGTGGTATGCAGCTTTAAATACAGACAAGCAAAAAAAGAATGGGAATTTTTTTTCCTTAAAAATGCTTTCTGGTTATATTGCGCTATACACTATACTGTTGAAATAATCATTTCTTTGGAAAAGTAAGGAGAAAACACTGTCACCTGTTGAATTTCTTTTTAAACTGAATCTTAAATGTCAGGGTTAAAGAAATTTAAATGTCTTAATAAAATATTATCCAGTATTACTTTCATTTTTGATAAAAACTTAAAACAAACTGACAGACTGTTAGTCCATTAAGATTTATAAGTTTCCTGCTATATATTTCCTAATATTCCTTTATTTGGGGGGTGATATATATATATTTTTTAGAATGACAACCTTGTCTTAACCATTAGCCACAAAATTTATGCTCTCATAGAATCAGAGACTTTTTGTTTTTGTTGTTGTTGTTTTGTTTTGTTAAATTGGTTGGTCGTGGGGCTTGAACTCTCTGCCTCGGCGATGGTCCTACACTTTTCAGCTCAAGGTGAGTACTCTACCGCTTGAGCCACAGTGCCATTTCTGATTTTCTAGTGGCTTATTGTAGATACGAGTCTCACAGACTTTCCTACCTGGGCTGTCTTTGAACTGAGATCCTCATATCTCAGCCTCCTGAGTAGCTGAGATTACAAGCATGAGCTTCTGGTGCCCAGCCAGAGAATTTTATTTTATTAAATTAAGACAATAGTAGGCTCATTTTATGCCAACACAAAATATAAACACCAATGACATTTTTCCCTAAAAAAAAAAACACTCATAAAAAATTCATGAGATTTGGGGGAAGATGGGAGAGGAGAAGCTGAAGGCTAAACAACCTCTCCCATAGAAAGCATTTTAGTATTCCAGTGAACAGTCTTAGGCTACAGAGTCACACCAAGTGTGTCATCTCAATACAGAGAGTTTGGACAGAGAGGGAAAATCCAAGCAAGGAAAGAGATCTGAACACATGCAGCTAGCTATGGCTGCAGTGGCAGAGTTGGTAGCAGAGACACTCTTAGCAGCCATAACTACAGAGAGAATCTGGGACAAAGGTGCCAGATGTGGCAGGCAAGCGGATTCTACCCAACACAAGCAAGAACTGACAAGGAGCAGATATCTTCATCCTTCAGATCACAGACCAGAAACTGCCCAGGAACAAGACTCTGGCATGAGTAGAACCCTGATCTCCTCATTCCTTCTCAGGAAGCAGAGGAGGGAAGGACATCCCCTACCACTGGAGATCTCTGTCTTTGATACTAACAAAGGCCCAGCTGAGCAACTAGCTCCAATTCAGGCCTTGGAAGAAAACAAAAGAGTCATTTAGCAGGTCACAGGAACCTGCCCCGACATGCCAGGCTCAGCTCCACCCAGGGGAAAGTCAACCAACCCTGACAGAGAAAAATCTGCCCCCTGAAGAGTGACTTTCATCACTGGGTAAACATAGCCAGAGGCTGCCCCTCCCTACAGCAGCCTAGACAAACAAAACTCAGTAAACATAAACCCTGAGAATGGCTCCAAGCTGGGCTCTCTGAGAGTCTCAGGAGCTAGCCCAACAAGGAAAAGCTACTGATTGCTGAAAGGCCTCAACTCTACCCATAACCTAGTCTCATCACAGCATCTCCAAACTAGAGGAAACTCCCATCTCCCTCTTTTGGGATACTCAAAGCAAATCTACCTCCCACTGAACTAGCCTGGGAGGAGGATCACAAGACAATGGGATAGGCAAAGCATTTTTCTGCCTGCTCAAACAAACTCACTTAAGAAAACAATCAAGCCACAGGAAAACCAAACACCACAAGCAGACCAGAGACTCCACCAAGAGACTGGATATGGACATGGGAGATACACAATCATCCCATTGCCCTCATTCCCCCCCCCCCCCAAAAAAAAAAATCAAAGAACTCTTTTTTAAATTTAATTTTATTTTTTTATTGTGAGAATACAGTTCAGAGGAGTTACAATTACATGGGCAAGATAACGAGTATATTTCTTATCAAGCGTTTTTGCCTCCTTGTTGTTTCCCCTTCCCATCCCTTCCCATACTTCTCCCCTCCCCACACTGGCTCCTCCTCCACCCCCCACCAAAGTTGTTAATTTCGTTTTTCTACATAGTGAATTGTACATCTCATTGTTGCAATCAAAGAACTCTTATTTGAACCATTTAAAAAATTTTTAATTTTAAAAATTGTTTTCTATTAATCTTATTTTCCTCCCATAATGTTTATTGTAGGTGTATACGTGTGTGTGTGTGTGTGTGTGTGTGTGCACATGTGTTTTTTATCTCCTCTGAATTTTTGGTCCTTTTTACGTATTCTTTTCATTTTTTTCTTTTTCTTTTTTTGCGTGACAAAATTGCTGTTTGGCTCATTCCCTGATATATACCTGTCGTTGATTATTAGACCTTATACCCCATTGTGTACACATTTAATCCAGAAATTTATTACTCAATTCACAACCTCTTAGGCTTAAATTTTTAATAGCAGTATTATCTCTTTATATGTATATAATTTTCAAGTAACTAATTTTAAGAATTTTTATTTTTTAGTTTTCATTTCTTCTTTCAATCCATCCCTTCTTCTCATCTTATCCTTTTCTTCTCTCAATGTCATTTGTTTAAACTTACATAATTTTTAAGTGTTTCACTACTTAAATTTAAATTTTGGTTTTTTCATTTTTTCTTGTTCTTTTTTTTGTAATCTCTCTCCTATCATTCTATCCAAACCATTTCCCTCTCTAAGATTAGGACTTGGTTAAATACCACATTTTCTCGATCCATCTATCTACTGAGGGGCTTCTGGGTTGATTCCATATCTTAGCTATGGTAAATAATGTTTCAATAAATATAGATGTGTTGGTAGCGTTAGTATGGTCTTGTTTGTGATCATTTGGGTAAATGCCCAAAAGGTAGATTGGTGGGTCATAGGGAAGTTCTAGGTGGAATCTTTTGAGGAACCTCCATACTACTCCAAAGTGGTGGAACAAGTTTCATTCCCACCAACAATGGAGTAAGGTTCCCTTGTGGCCACATCCACTCAAGGATCTGTTGTTATTAGACTTCTCTATTATAGCCATTCTAAATGGCTTGAGGTGGTATCTCAATGTTGTTTTGATTTGCTTTTCTTTTATGGCTTGGGAGGTTGAGCAATTCTTCATGTGTCTGTTGGCCTTCCTTCTTTCCTTTTCAGAGAAGTTTCTCTTGAAGTCTTTAGTCCACTTATTTATTGGGAAGTTGTTTCTTTTAGGATTTGTTGTTGGGGGATTTAATGTTTTGAGTTCCACATATATTTTATATGAGACCCTTGTATATTGTATGGTTAGCGAAGATCTTCTCCCAATCAATGGGCTTTTTATTGATCTTGCTAGCTATGTCCTTTGCCATGCAGAAGCTCTGCAATTTCATTCAATCCCATTTACCCAACATTTCTTTGATTTGTTGTGCTTCTGGGTCTCTATTAAGAAAATTTCCGCCTCTACACAGGAGACCTACGGTATGTCCTACTCTATCCTGTAATGTTATCAGGGTGTCTGCTTTGACTCCGAGGTCTTTGATACATTTGGAGTTGATTTGGTACAGGATGATATATAAGGATATAGCTTTAGTTTTCTATGAGTGATTAACCAATTTTGCCAGCACTTTTACTGAATAGGCTGTCTTTCTTCCATTCTATTTTTTATCTCCTTTATCAAAGATTAGGTACCTATTGGTCTGTAGGCTCATTTCTGGGTTTTCAATTCTATTCCATTGGTCCTGAGGTCTGTTCTTGTGCCAGTACAAGCTGTTTTGTTTGCTAAGGCTATGTAGTAGAGTTTGAAATTTGGTATTGATATTACTCCAGCACTGTTCTTTCTGTTAAGGATTGCTGCCTTTTATCATTCCATATGACTTTTTGGATTGCCTCTTCTATTTCCTTGAAGAATGAGATTGAAATATTGATAGGTATTGCATTGAATTTGTAGATAGCCTTGGGAAGTATTGTCATTTTCACGATGTTAATCCTTCCAATCCAGGATCAAGGGAGTTTTTCACTTTCTAAGTTCTATTTTGATTTCCTTTTTCAGGTTTTCAAAGTTTTCATCATGGAGATCCTTTACTTCTTTGGTTAAGTTATTTCAATGTTATTCTATTTTATGTGGGGTTATTAAGAATGGAGTTGCTTTTCTGATTGCAGCCACGCTTTTCTTATTGTTGGCATACAGAAAAGCCACTGATTTTTGAGGGTTAATTTTATACCCTGATACATTGCCATAGTTTTGAATCAGCATGAGTAATTGGGGAGTGGAATCCATTGGATTCTTTAAATACAAGATCATGTCATCTGCAAAGAGGGAGTGTCTCACTTCATCTTTCCCTGTTTGGATGCCTTTTCGGTTTTCATCTTTTCTTATTGCTGTAGCTAGGCATGCTAATAGTAAATTGAAGAGAAGTGGAGAGAGTGGACATCCTTGTCTCGTTCCTGAGTTATGAGGAAATGTCTTTACTTTTTGACAATTAAGTATAATGCTGGCAGCAGGTTTGTCATATACAGCCTTTATTTAATTGAGGAATGTTCCCTGGATTCCTAGTTTATCCAGAAACTTCATCGTAAAGTGGTGTTATTTAATTGATTTATGTATATTGAACCATCTTTGGATCCCTTAACTGAATCCTGTTTTATCATGGTATGTAATGTTTTGGATGAATTGTTGAATTGTTTGGTCAAAATTTTGTTGAGAAGTTTGGCATCAATGTTCATCAAAGTAATGGGTGTATAATTCTCTTTCTTTGATGAGTTCCTGCATGGTTTTGGGATGAGGGTTTTGATGGCTTCATAGAATTAGTTTGGTCCTGAGATTTCTCTTTCAATTGCATTGAAGAGTTGGAGGAGTATTTGTATGAGCTCTGCTTTGAAAGCCTTGTAGAATTCTGCTGTAAATCCATGTGGTCCTGGGCTTTTCTTAGACATGAGGTCTCTTATTGATTTTTCTATTTCAATGCTTGATATGGGTCTGTTAAGATGGTTTAATTCATTTGCTCCTTTTCAGTTGTTGCTGTTATTGAGTTGAATCTGCTCATCCAATGTGTCTGCTGCCTTTGTCCTGGAACCTCTTTGTTGTAGGTATGGTGGGTTGGCTATGGCCACCACCAAAGCTGCCTCAGCCATGGCTACAGCAACTGCTCAGATCTGTCTCCTTCCCTGGATTTTCCCTCTCTAGCCAAACTCTGTACTGTGATGGCACACTGGGTGTGATACTCTAGCCTAGTACTGTTCACTGGAACACTAAAATAGCTTTCTATGTAAGAGATTGTTTAGCCTCCAGCTTCTTCTCCACCCTCTTCCCCCACTTCTCATAAGCATTTTCTTATTATAGATTATTCTAGATTAGCTATATTATGATTGATAATGACCAAGATTGACAGAAAGGTGAAGGAAAATTGTCTACACTTCCATGAGGTTCTGACCTGTGTTTCACAAAATGTTATAAAAGCTCTCCATGAGAAATCTAGCAGCTGCATTTCTAAATAGTCTTTGCGTGCTTACACTTTCTGATAATGTTTCAATTCAAGTACTTTTCCTTAGAGTTCCATACCATTCAATGATGCTGTATTAGATCTTTGTTACATCTTGAGGACAGCTCTTGGTGATTAAATTTGTGCTTTTCAAATTAGCTCTCGCAATTCCATCCACAAAATGCAGACAAAAATTATCTAAAATAAATTTGTATCTGTTGATAGTGAAAATATTTTATTTTCCATTACAAACATAGAATGTAGTAAAATTTTTCACAGAAATCACACTGCACTAGGTTGTGGGCAGATTCTAATGAAAATAATAAACTGTGTTTATGTAGAGAATTTGAGCTTGCAAAATTTTAATATTCCTGTGCTCCTAAAACCAATACCTTACTTATATTGAGTGACAAATACAACTTGCTATAAGTAAGTTTTCCTTGTATGTTTTTAATATATATTTTATTGTAAAGATACTGTACACAGAGGTTACAGTTACATAAGTAAGGTAATGAGTACATTTTTATTGAGCATTGTTACAACCTCCTTTGTTTTTCCCCTACTATTCCTTGCCTTCACACATCCTCAACACCTCCGTACATCCCCCTCTAATATTATCTTGCAAATCTCATTGTTACAATGGGTCAACCTGTATACTTTCCTTGTGTCTTAAATGAAGAAATGCTGGCTTGTTTCATGCTGATTCTACTTGTGTAGACACACTTAAAAACACTTTCCAAGTCCAAAAGCACATAAATGAAATGCACATCATCTTTTTGAGCTGGTATAATTGTGTTCTACACATTTATTGACAGGTTACAAATTATTCTCAAATTTTAATACATAAAAAACTTTCTTTTTTCTTATTTTCGTTGCCAGGACATCAGCACAACCTCAGTCAGCATTTCTCACTTTAGACATTTCATATGGTTTGGTTAAATTTTGACCTGCGCTCCAGTCTTCTGAGGAGTCACTCATCTGCTTAAGAATTGATGCTGGTTGTTGGAAAAGAGCCCAAGGAAGGATGCCATTTAAAGCCTTATAACTTTATTCTTAACAAGGATATTGTCCTACTAATTTGGCTGTTGAGAGTGTCTACAAGAGCAAGGATTCCATGGTGAGCAGGGAGACATCATATGACCTATACTTATTGAGATTTCTGAGTGACTTGCTATCACTTGTACTGCATTTTTCAAGTCGAATATCTCTAAACCTACAAGTTGGAAGAGATAAGAGGAGTGGTAAAAGAACTCTTAGAGACAAATACATCTTCAACACATTTATTTCCAAGCAGTCTGTCTAAGGCATATTGAACAACTTGTAAAACTTATGTTTGCTATATATGTGTCTTTTTCCATTTGTGCATGTGTACATGTGTGTACGTATGTGTGTAATTGTGTGTATAGTAACATTCATGTTTACATATATGGGCCGATATACACATATATGCATATATAAATAAATATACAAACATAAATATATCTTCATATATATCAGGTGTTCATTGATTTAATCTAGAATTCCCAGCACATTGTCCTTATCACAAAGTGTACATGATAAACTGCTCTAAGTATCTGTGCTATATGAGCTGTATCCTTTGTACCCACTTCCCCCATTACCTTGTTTTTCATCCCTGTGAACAACTTCAGCCTACTTTCCATAGGATAGCGTTGTTTTTGTTACTTAATGATAATAAAAGAAAAAAGGTTGTTTGTAAGAGAAAAAGAATTTTTAGGACCCAGGCTAAAAGTATCTTATCAGTCTCAATGATTCGTATGAGATAAAATTTATAATAGTACTAAAAGTGAAAAGGAATTCCTAGACCTGTTGTTTTGCCATTTAGAATGGCAAAGAATAATTTCACGTCACTGTTATAACTCTTAAAGAATGCAAGGGTAACTGATGGTCCTTATCATGTTCCCACAAAACCAGTGGACCCTGAAGGATAATAGTAGACCAGCAGAAATTCTAAGTAGCAGACAAGGAGCATGAAAGAGAAAGAGCGGAAATGAGAGAGAGTGAAAGAGAGAGAAAAATATCATAATACTTTATAGTGCGTAACAGATAAACAAGAGGTTTATGAGAATATTCATACTGCTATCTTGAGACTCTACATATACATTTGAAGGTATTTGATGTATGATAACTCATCTACATAAAATATAAAATGATTTTGATAAAAAATAAAAATGACTCAGAAGAAATTATAAATGCAAAAACATTCTTCACAGAAGCAAACTCTCAGAAATATTTCTTGACTTTGAAAAGGATAAATTGGCTGCAGTTAGTATAAATTTAGAAGTATGACAATTCACAAAAATATAAAAATGTGTTCACATATTTCATTATATAACCCAAAGCAGAAAGCAAATATTGTTCAGATGATTTTTTAAATCACAATTTCTCAGGTGCTGTGAAGGTGGCTCAGTGGTAGAGTGCTTGCCTTGCATGCATGAGGTCCTGGATTTCATGCCTCAGCACGACATAAGCAGAAAAATGTGAAAGTGGTGTTGTGGATCAAGTGATAGCGCTAGTCTTGAGTTGAAGAGCTTAGGGACAGCACCCAAGACCCAGAGTTCAAGCCCCACAACCAACAAAACCAAAGCAAAAAAAAACAAAACATAACAAAACAAAACAATTTTGTAGCCTCAATTCTGTAATAACACTACTTCAGCTTAGGGTTAAGATTTAGGTGTGGACATTTATCAACACTCCTGATTCATACTCTACTTGATAAAATTTTTAATCAGTATTTTGTTTTTAGTTTTGCTCTTTGTACATTCACATGCACCTATGAAATATGGTGTGGCCATCCCAATAATATTCTCAAAGTACCTCTTAATCACTACTCACAAAAATTTGTATTATATTACAACAAGGAAAAAAATGCTATAAATAAAGAAAACAATAATTAAATATTAATGATTACTAAAAGAAAAAAGAAAACAATTACCAGGGTTTTCAGTATTTGAAGTGTACACAGTTGATTTTACTATTTTCTCATATTCTTATACATTTAAATCTGGATAAAGCTATGAGTAGCTTTTAAATTTACCCACTAAGATTACTATTTATAGTTCATCTCACCATTTGTATGTGGCTTATATCATTATTTGTTCATCACAAACATATAACGTAAGGGAGCCCTAAAGTTTTAACAGAAACTGTGTACTTAAAATTTTACCTCTTCACTCTGCTTCTTTACACAGTCTTTGCAACTTATCATTAGTAAAGTTTCTATAAACTATGAAATGTATATACTTACTAGTATATGCTACCAGAATAATTATATACTTTATCGAAAAATTTTATGACCTGCAAACAGTCTTGATTTTGCCATATATAAGCAAATCCCAAAATGAAACATATTTAAAACATTAAACTTTTAACAAACCTTAACATTTGCTGCAATGATCATTATGACAGGTGCCTTGTGTAGAATAATTGAATTCTTCTTCCTACACATCTCATGAACAACAAATATCTGGAATTATTTTGTTTTTGGCATGTCAATCTTGACTTTATTCTTAAATGTGTGCTTATGTAAGAAATACATGGTTCTAAAATTTCACAATTCTTTTTAATTTATTTGTGTTGAATTGTCTAGTTTAAGAAAATCAATTACACTTTACATATAAAAAAATGTTCTGTGCTCAATTTGGCTGCACATACACTAAAATTGGAACATACAGAGAAGATTAGCATGGTCCCTGCACAAGGATGACATGCAACTTAGCGAATCGTTCCATCTTTTTAAAACAACAGATGCTGGAAGGGATGTGGTGAGAAGGGAAGCCTATTGCATTCTTGGTGTGAGTGTACACTTGTTCATCCACTTTGGAAAGCAGTTTGGAGGTTCCTCAAAAGACTCCACATAGAGCTCTCCTATTACACAGCAATCCCACTTTTGGGCATTCATCCAAATGATCACAAACAAGTCCATACTAAAACAACCACCACAGCAATGCTTATTGTAGCATTATTTGCCATAGCTAAGATATGGAACCAACCCCGATGCCCCTCAGTAGAAGAATGGATCAAGAAAACATTCTGTGTGTGTGTGTGTGTGTGTGTGTGTGAGTGTGTGTGTGTGTGAATGTACACTTACACAACCACTTTGGAAAGCAGTCTGGTGAGTCCTCAGAAAGCTAAATATTGACGCTCCTTATGGCCCACTCATACCACTTCTAGGCATCTATCCTGAACAACAGGTACCAATATTCAAGGACCCATGCACCTCCATGTTTATTGCAGCACTGTTCACAGTAGCTAGGATATGAAAACAACCCATATGTCCCACCAGAGATGAATGGATCCAAAAACTGTGGTAACTATACACAACGGAATATTTTCCAGTCATTAGAAAGGACAAAATAATGGCATTAGCAGGGAAATCAATCAACCTACAAGAAATCATGTTGAGTGAGGTAAGCCAAAAGCAAAGAGACAAACAGCACATGGTCTCCGTGATAAGTGGATTTTAAATCCAAAATGTAAAGTGATATGACAAAATTAACAACACTTAAGAAACCAAGGACTTCCACTCATCTGATTGAATCACTACTAAATAACCCCATTCTGCTGATCAAATGTGCACACTGAAGTGAAACCAGGAAGATGACACAGAACTAGAGGGAATCAGGGAAAAACATACAACAGCTGGATCCATCAGCTGCAATGGACATTGACCAAAATGAAATAAGCAACTCAATGTCACTGAAGGGAAGGAGGGAACAAGTGGGAAAGAGGGAACAGCTGATGCTCTGCAAAACAAAAGAAATGTACATATTTCAAAATAAAAGAAGTATACATATGGAAGAAATAACTCTATTTCAAAGCTCAGAGAACTCATAAATGTTGTAGACCATGATAGACAATTTGCTCCATCAAAGTTAGAATGTGTTTGTGACTTTAACTAAGCATCACTATCCCACAATATTGTGAAATTTGGGAAATTATGTAACCACTTAATCACAAGAAAAACATTTGAAAAAATGATGAAGGTGGAAAAATTAGTTGCTCTAAAAAACAAAAAAGGAAAATGTTCTGTGTGTATATGTGTACACACACACACACACACACACACATATTACATATATATACATATATATATATATGTATATATGTTAATTCTATGCCTCTGTCAGAAAGAATGACATTGCCCAATTTGTTAGGAAATGGAAAGACTTGGAAAAAAATTATATTAACTGATGTAAGCCAAGTCCAAAGAAACATAGGTCCCATTGAATCCCTTATTTGCAATAACTAGTATATGACTGGGATAAGCAGAAAAGTTGAAAAAGCTATGTGTATATGATAGATAAGTTGATTTTAAGCTAAATGACCCCCAAGATAGAGACAGAAGTGGTTTTTCTTTTTTGCTGTTGCTTCTCACATATTTATAATGTAAGATGTGATTTTTTATATGTTCCTCCCCAACAGTATAACCCCCGTTTTCAATTTATTTGATGTTGGTGCATCTGCATCTTGTATATACACTTCTCTAATTTGGGGAGGGAAATGGAAAAAACAACATGCTTAAATAGGAATACAGTTTGACCCATTGTATAACAATAGATGCACAAGACATTATTTTGAAAAACGAACTTTATAATTTAGGCTGGGGACATTGGGTGGGGCTTGTGGGTGTGAGGAGTGTACTTGTGGAGGTGGAAGGGAAGCAATGGTGGGGGGAAAACAAAGGAGGAGGTAACAATGCTTGATAGGAAATGTACTTATTACTTTGATCATGTAACTATAACCCCTCTGTACAGTATTTTTACAACAAAAATGTATAAAAATGTTTTGAGATGGAAGTTTATTTTGCCTATTTTACCCATATAATATCGTTAATAAAGAAATTAATGCAAAATACTGATATGAAGATATTTTGAAAAAGTGAGTGTGTGTGCATTCCTGCATGTTGGCATGCTCAGAGTTTGAAATCAGGGCTTCAAGGTCTCGCTACATCTTTCTCTCTAGATTGTTGAGCTACTATATGAGCTACATCTCCATTCCTGGCCCTTTGCTGGTTCACTAAAATTTTTGAAAAGTAATCTCATGAATTTATTTTGCCCTGATTGGCTTCCACAGATCTCAGTCTCCTGAGTAGGTATCCCAAGTAGTTAGGATTACAGATGTAACAAACCAGCAAATGGCTTTCAGAATAATTTTAAAAGTAGAAGAAAATTTACTTCACAGGGGCCTGTTTTATCATCTCCTAGTTTTAAAGCATTTTGGATTGATTATATGTGAATTTTTTCATTCTTGAATTCTTAAAATACAGTAAGTGATGATATTTAAAATATTTAGAACTTTTTAAAACAGATACTGGAACTATGGAACAGAAAAAATTTGCATGTCTTTGGACCATAATTTATAAGCTCAGCTCTGTGCAAGATAACCCAATGTCACCAACACAGTCTGTGTTGAAGACAAAATGTAACAGAAAACAATCACCATTCGCAATAATTGCTATGCTATTATTCCTTGGACAATATGAATATTGAAATGAGAGTATCAGAGAATGGAGAGAATTTATCTACCTTTTGTGTATTGCTGAAAGACTTCTGGAAAATTTGACTCATCTCCTTCAACACTGTGTGTCTTGGGCCATACACTTACTTCCTTTAATTACAATTTTTCCCAACACTGAAATGGTAATAACATTAGCATTATAACAAATTTTATCTTAAGAATTAAGGGTTCTTAGAATGGTGAACTCTTTCTCATTCTTGTAGAGGCATTATCAGTTGAGAAGAACAGTATTTTTTTGTTTGCTTACTTCCATTTATTCTTCAGATTGAAATCTGAACTACTTAAGACTGAAAGAAACCAAAATTAGACATGCAGGCTTTGGAAAGAGCAATCAATGTAAAATAAATAAAATACATACAGCTATGTAACAGGTCTAACTAAATTGTTATATAGTCTCAATTATAAACAGAAAATGATTTAAGCAATATCATGTTATTGAAAATTGAAAAATGTTAGGAGTTGCTTAATTTTTTCTTTTTTACTACCTTGAATTAATTATTTTTGTATACAGAGATTAAAGATGAGATTAACAAGAAACTTGATTTAAAATGGACAAAAGTTTGAATAGACATGTTTTCCATAAACCCCTCTATATCACCAGTGGGTTTACCAACAACTTCTGTGCTGGCTTAATGCTTTGTGAGCAGAAGTCATTAGAGAAATGTAATTCAAAATTACTATGATACTACTTTATAACTATTATAACTCTTATCAAAAAAAATCAAAGGAACCAGGTGTGGTGGT
Organism: Dipodomys spectabilis; assembly: GCF_019054845.1. NCBI lineage: Eukaryota > Metazoa > Chordata > Mammalia > Rodentia > Heteromyidae > Dipodomys > Dipodomys spectabilis. Next base: position 2,189,009 of record NW_024870847.1, read on the forward strand.
AAAGGTTTGTAATTCCAAGCATTTAGGAGGTTGGATTTCAGTCTTAAGACAGTCTGGGGTACTGAAGATAGTAAAAACTTGGCCTTTATTACCTTTTACGTAAAAAGTAATAATGTTGGTGAGAGTTTGAAGAAAAGGAAATTTCTACACTCTTGGTCAAAATACAGGTTAGTATTCTCCTTGTAGAAAGTAGTATGCAGTTTTCTAAAGAAATCATAATTGAAATATCATCTGAACCACCAATCATGTGATTATTTCTCTCTGGGTAACTCGAAAATATATCTGTAGTTCATTGTTATTCATATTATTCACATCAACAGCCAAGATATAAATCAAAGTTCAGTGTTCAAATATACTAATAAACAACTGTGGTATATGCACAAATATCTTTTTGTTTCATCTTTAAAATAACAAGAGACTTCTCCCATTAGCCACAACTTACAATGACCTGAAAGATGTATTCGAAATGAAGAAAAATGTCATGTTCTGATCTTTGTAACACACACACACACACACACACACACACACACACACACACACACCATCCTCAAATAGTAAGAGAATTTTTTTAAGAAAAAGTAAAGCAAAGTGGAACTTCTGGGGCATTTAGTTCACAATGCATAAGATACTAGATATACATTATGACCAGGTATAGAGTTGTAATGTACAACATGAGGATACAGGGGACAACATTGGCCTTACATACGAATATATCTAAGTAAGTACGAGTTGTTCTTCCTAGTAGTGGTTACTCTTTTAGTTGTTCTTCCTTCTATAATGGATAATATGAATGTAATTCTTTAAGTATAACTGCCGATTTTCAGAAATAATAACAAACAATATAGCAATAATGTTGCACGCTCAACATAGAACAAAATGTCAAATTAAAATACATGAGATTATCCTTGATGTAAACTAATTATTACAAATAAGGGAAACCATGTGACCTATGTTTCTTTAAGTCTGGGGTACGTCACTTAATATGATTTTTCCAAGATCTTCCATTTCCTTATAAATGTGGTGGTCACATTCTTTATGATGGAAGCATATTTTTCCATGTGTGTATATCTGTGTTTGTGTGTGTGTGTGTGTGTGTGTGTGTGTGTGTGTGTGTGTGTGTGTGTGTGTCGTTTTTGGTAAATATTACTGTGATACACAGTAGTAGCTTTACTGTGACCTTGTTTGTGATCACCTGGTTATATGCCCAGAAGTGGGATAACTGGGTAATAGGGGAGCATTATTGTGTACATCAAGGATAATATTAGTAGATGAGTAGAATAGCTCAATAGGTATGTACATATGATCATATAAGGTGATTCCAAGTGAAATGAACTCCAAGACATGTTCTTTGTTTTTGTTGTTCTTTTTTTTTGTCAGGCGTGGGGCTTGAACTCTGGGCCTGGGCGCTGTCCCTCAGCTATTCAGCTCAAGGTGAGCACTCTACCACTATAGCTACAGCGCCACTTCCGGTTTTCTGGTGGTTTATTGGAGATAGGAGTCTCACAGACTTCCCTGCCCGGGCTGGCTTTGAACCACGATCCTCAGATCTCAGCCTCCTGAGTAGCTAGGATTACAGGCATGAGCCACCAGCGCCCGGCTTGTTGTTGTTGTTCTTACTGTACTATGTGATTTCTTTTTATCCTTTTGTGTTTTCCCCACCTATGGTTTATCCCCTGTAGTCACTGTATTTGATTTTGATACCCTGGGTATTTTAAATATGTTGATCTGAACTAGGGAAGGGAAAGGAAAATAAAACAAAATGGTGAGACAAAGGACAAAGGGGGAACCTTTGCAACAGTAGTACTCACAAGACAATATGTTGTAAATAATCTTGGGGGGGCGTTAGGAATGAAGAGGGAGAAAAATAGGGGAAAATGTAACAAGTTAGAAAAAAATAACTTAATTACCTTACTTATGTAACTATATCCCATCTCTACATTACCTTGACAATAAAATTTAAATAAAAAATAAAATAAAATATAAGAGAGCAGCAATACAGGAGATGGGAGTGGGGGAAATACTGTAGTATCATAGAGTAGAACAGCTGTGGAAAGCAGTAATTTTACATTAACATAGCAAGTAATAAACTAACATACAGATTTTCAGCCTCATGTCAGTCATTAAAAAGGGAAAACAAAATACACAATCAGCAAACCAATAGAGATAAAATAGAAAACTAAACAATTAAGATGAAGAGATGACTTGGACCAAGAATAACAAATGACACAATTAGGAAACAAATAACAAGCTGCTGGGCTGGGAAGGTGGCTCAGTGGTAGAGTGCTTGCCTTGCATACCTGAGGCCCTGGGTTTGATTCTCAGCACCACATAATCAAAAAGAAAAAAACCAGAAGTGGTGCTCTATTTCAAGTGGTAGAGCACTAGCCTTGAGCTGAAGTGCTGAGGCACAGCGCCAAGGCCCAGAGTTCAGGACCCACAATCGGACCCAAAAAATAAAATAAAAAAAATAACAAGCTGCTAAGTTTTAAAATGATCACCCTTAATTCTATTGACTTGTTTACATCACAATTTTTTAGAAGTATAATTCAAATCACAGTTTAATAGCATATCATTTTAATAATAGTTTACTTATTATTGATTTCTTAATATTGAATGTTTAATATATAATTTTAATTTCAGCAGCTATAGAAAAGAAAGTGAAAATAATTTTAATAATATATTTATGAATTGTAAAATTGAGAAGCATAAGAATTTAAAGAAATAACATATCATTATTGCTTCATTTCTGTGATTTAATGTAATAATTCAAAGTGTGTTCTACACTTAGCACTCATCTTAACATCAAATAATAAATTATTGCACATGACACTTGGTATTAGTTGGAAGGGTTCAGCACTGTGGTAAAATTCACACCGCATAGTACACGAGAGTATGACCCCTCTCATATAGCTTAAATTGTGGAAATTTGATTTCTACATGCATGTTAAATTCTTGCCTAGGTGACATCTATAAAATTATATACACGAGGACTATTTCAGATGATTCTTAAAAGTCATATTCATTAATTGAATTTTTATTACTTCATACCAAATATTTACAGAGAGACTGAATTTTTGAGTAGATGATGGTGTATGTGTGCCAGATTATACGTATTAAGGTTTATTTTATATTCCTGACATTGTTTCTAGAGTTGGATTTATTTGTCCATTACGGGTTAAGTGTATTATATTGGATATATGAAAGTAAAGTGAATGTTTAGTCCATTAATACTTTGTGTAATCCCAATATAAATTATCCATCTGTTTGAAGTAATGAAAATAACAACAGATAAAAGCAAGATAAATGAGTCTGTAATAGACAAGTATTTACACCATTATTTTGAAAGTTGGTCCTCTTTTACACAACAGAATGTTCTTGAGAATATGTGTCGCAGGCTGGCCACAACTGAAGAATATTATGGTTTGATCGATCATAAAAGAAGGAAGGAAGGTTCGTTCCCCTTCCTTCTAAATGTCTGATCCCAGGAATGTGATCTGCTTTATGGTGCCTACTTGGAAATGAACTTTTTTCAGAGTCAACCTTGAAAAGCCATCTTGATAGACGACTTCTGTAAGTGGTTAGAAAACATTATTGATGACTTTGCAAGGATGCCTGATTGCCTCATTTTGAGACAATTAACAGGAATTTAATCAGTTGTTCTTTGTATCTTTAGGAGAAAAACCCATTGACTCTAGGCCAGCGGATCACAGGGGTCCAGAGAAACTTCTAACTTGAATAGTAATCCTAGATATCTAAAACAAAACACACACACAAACACACACACACACACACACACACACACACACACACACACACACACACACACACACACACTCCAGTAAGCACAGCCAGGCAGGGTTGGTATCACAGCCTACATGAAGTCAGGCAAAAAACAGAAGCTGAGAGTCATTTAGTTGATATCTAATATATTTTTTTATGAGGCAGACTCACATGAGACTCCAGAGAGAGGATCAGAAATACTGATCAGAGAGACAAAAATTGGTCATTGAAAGATTGGAAAGTAGAATTCCTTGTAGAACAAATAAATCATAGAAAGCTTGTGCATGTAAGAACAAGATAGAATACCAAATTCCAGAAATGCACATTTTCTTAAAAGTCAGCTTAATGAATTATCAGCGCAAATCTTTAAATTCTAAAGTATTTGACCACATGTGGGAGAAGGTTGAAAAGAAAGAAAATTTCATCACTTTATTAGGAAGTCTAATATCATATTAGGAAGTAATCAAGCACAGATTTGTAATAAAAAGAGAAAACAATTATTCCAAATGAGGGTTTCATTTCCTTTGATGTAAAAGTTCTTAAATTAGGTGCTAGCAATTACCATACAATTGATCCAGTCCCCCAGCTGAGTTGATATTGACTGCAGTATTATCACATGAAGGAAAAGAGAAAATTTACAAATGTCTGATGAAATGAGGTAAATGTGAAGTGTTCTAATAGTAATATCTGAGGTTTAGACACAGGTGAAGAGGTGGATTTTCTTTTCTAAAAATCCCCCATTTTTACCTTGTGCCAGTGGCTCACAGCTGTATCCTAGCTACTCAGGAAGCTGAGATCTAAGGACTGTGGTTCAAAGCCAGCCTGGGCAAGAAAGACCCTGAGACTATTATTTCCATTTAGCCATCAGAAAACCAGAAGTGGCACTGTTGCTCAAGTAGTAGAGCACTCATCTTGAGTTGAAGAGTTCAGGGACAGTGCCCAAGTCCAGACTACAAGCCCCTCGCACAGCAACGACAACAAAATCTCCATTTCATGGATTACCTACATCTCTTCCTAACGTTCAACAAAGGAGCCATTTTATCACCCACTACATTTAAGTCCTAATCTAGCTACTGCAAATAGATTGATTTGGTATCTTTTATAAAACGGTTCATATTTGTGGAAACAAATACCAGCAGTGGTAACTTTTTTCCAGTCCTTGAACTCTGGGCCTGAGCCCTGAACATGGTTATGCTGGTAGCTTTCATGTGAGCTTGTTTGTTATTTATTGGATTACTGCCAATGAGGGGAATTACTGGGTCTTAAGGGAGATCTATATTTACTCTTTCAGGAAACTCCATACTGCATTCCACAGTGGTTGAACATGTTTAATTTCCCACCAACAGTGTAATAGAGTTCCCAATTGGCTACATCCATGCCAGTGTTTGCTATTGTTAGTTTTCTTAGTAATGGCCATTCTAATGGACGAGGTAGAATCTGTCTTGTTTACTTATAGATTTGTATGCATCTTCTAGCTACAATAAAGAAATGAATCCATGAAACCTATATTGCTCTGAGTCGGCATTCCTTTCTCTTTGCTCTTAATATAATTTCCCAAACCTTTCATTTTCCTTAGACTGGTGAAAATTCATCTTTCTGATGGGTGAATATAATTCCATTGTGTGTGTGTGTGTGTGTGTGTGTGTGTGTGTGTGTGTGTGTGTGTGTGAGTGTTTGTGTGTGTAAGATGACTATAGGGCCATGAATTCATTTCTAAGCATTCTGTTTCATCTGTAATTTTGTAATTCCATATTATAGTTGCATTGCTTTCTCTTCTACATTGAAGAAAGTTGTTGGGATTTTGATGAGTATCGCATTGCCAATTGTTTAAGGGAAGTATTGCAGTTTTCAAAATGTTAATTCGTCCAACAAGGAACATTGAAAGACTTTCTATTTTCTTGAATCTCCTTCAATTTCCCTTTTTATATTTTTAAAGTTTTCACATATACGTCCTTCACAATTTTAGTTAAATTAATTAATTCCTAGTTTTGTTGTTGTTGTTTTGTTTTGTTTAGGTTTGATTTGATTTTGAGGCTAGTATATGAGGCTGTTTTTTGGATTTCAGCATGGATCTTCCCATTGTTGGTCAGAGAAAAACTACTGATTCTTGTGGTTTTTATATCCTGCTACATTGCTGAAGGTTAGCATCACCTTTACTAACTTGAGGGAGGAATCCACAGTGTCCTTTAAATACAGGGTCATTTAATCTGTAAAAAGGGATAGTTTTGCTTCTTCCCTATTTGGATCTGCTTTATGTTTTTCTCTTGTCTATTGCTCATGCAAGAAAGTCCACTACCATATTGAAGAGTAGTAGACAGTGGACATCCTTTTCTCATTCCTCATGTTAATGTCTTCATGCTTCCACTCTTAGGTAAATGCTAATTATCTCTGTCATATACATCCTCAGTTTAATATTGAAGAATGTTCCATGCATTCCTAGGTTCTCAGACTTTTTAATCATAAAGGTGTATTGGAACTTGTTAAAAGCTATTTCTACATCCCTATTGATGATCATGTGTTTCTGGTCCCTGCTTCTGCTGATGGTTTGTATTAGGCTTATTGACAAGAATATTGAATCAAATCATATCCAAGATGAATCTTATTTGATCATACCATATGATTTTTTTGTTAGTTGCTGAAATTGGTTTGTTAGAATTTTATTAAGAAGTTCTGCATTAATGCTTATCAAAGAGTTTGGTTCATAGTTCTCTTTCTTTGGTGAGTCCCTATGTGATTGGGGAGGAGTCTTATTCTAACTTCATAGAATGTATTTGATAACGTGTCTCTCATAGATACTAGATAGGTGCATCTTGGTTTTTGATACTACTGTCTAATCTATGTCTTCTATTTGGAAATTTAAGTCCATTGATATTGAGAGTTAAGACAGAAATATCTGATAAGTCCTGCTATGTTATACACCTGTTGTTAGGAGCTGTGCCTCATCTACTGTTAACATATTTACCTTGTTCTCTGGTAGGGAGCATTTTATGTAACCAGTTCCTCTTCTTCTTGATCTTCTCTATGTAGGATATTTTTTATTATATTCTATTCTGATAATATGGTGGACATAGGTTGTTTCAAGTTTTCTTTGTCATGAAATATGTTTATATATCCTTTAAATGTAAAGGAGAGTTTGGCTTGGGACCGTATTCATGGTTGGTAGTTGTTTACCTTTAATGTTTGTCATATATAATGCCAGGCTTTCCTTTTTACCATATCAGCTAAGAAATCTGTATTTATTCTGACTGTATATCCTTTATAAATAATCAATCTTTTCTCTATGGCATCTTTAAGAATCTTTTCCTTGATCTTTAATAATCCTCTAATGGATTATGATATCATGGTGGATTGTTCAGTTCTAGAATTCTGATTGGTTTCTAAAGGCTTCTCTTCCTTGAATGAGCCTATCTCTTTGGATGTTTGGCATGTTCTCTGCTAGAATTCTGTAATATGCTTCCCATCCATTTAGTTTCTTGCTCTTCTCCTTCCTGATACCTATCTCCCTGAAATTTGATCTTCTAACTGAATCTTGAAGTTCTGGCAAGATCATTTCTTATTTCTTGGATTTGTTCTAAATGTTTAGTTCCTCTTTTCTGTTAGATCTATTCTGTCTTTGACCCTGAGATTATCTTCTTTGTCATCTATTTGCTGTGGAGTCTTTCTACTTTGTTTTTGTTTCCCTGTCTTCTAATTGGTCATTTTTTTAGGGGTTCTGTCTCTTTATTAAAGCTTTGTTTTAGGTCTTGTATGGACTTTCTGTACAGTTTTTGCTTGGTTGGGGGAAATGTAAGGGTTGTTTTCTTAGCTGTGTCTTCTCTCATATCTTTTAAGTAGGCATCCATTTTTTCTTGGACTCCCTTGACTTCTCAGAATTTATTCATATTTCTGTTTGAAATCTCCATGAATTATTTTGCTAATGACTGGTTGGTCTCAACTTGTTCACTGTCGCGACCGCCTCGACCCGCAAGGATGACGTGACAACAGGTTCTTCTTTCAGGCAGTTTATTCAGGACCTTTTACAACATCTTCTCTCCTGCTTCTTCTGCCCGCTTTTTCCTTCTTCTCTTGCCCGCTTCTTCCTGCTTCTCTGTCCCTCCGCCCCCGCGCTCCGGTTATAAGCCTCCTGGATGGCCAATCCTGAAGCGCCACATGGCATATACCGATAGGGCTGCAAACACGGAAGCAAACTAGGAGCCAAGTCATAGCCATATAAGGAGTTGTTTTTTACAGAGAGCACTCGTCACCGGGAAGACAGAAGGCGGGAGCCAACGCCATCTTTGGTTGCAGCTGCGCCAGCCACAATGTTGCTTTCGTGGCCACGCCTTACGGCTGCGCCATCTTTGGGCACGGCTCCCGCAGCTCTCCACAGTTCACAAATTTCCTTGTAGAGGTTTTCTATCTTTCCATTAATCACATTTTTCAGCAGTATCCGTAATACATTTTAATAACTATCTTCTACATCCTTGATTGTCTGTTCTAATGCCTGGTTATTTACTGTGTGAATTATACTACTTTGTCATCACTTTTCTTGTATTTTTCTGATTTGTTCTGTCCATTTGGAGTTTTTCTTTTGGGGGATCTATGATATTAATAGGTGACTCTCTATATTTTTGGTTGATTTGCTGGGTCTTGGTTTGGTTTCCTGTTGTGATGTGTTTTCTGGAATTGCATTTTTGTCTAGTCCATTAAGTGTAGGAATAGAAATCAGTTGTGGTGAGATGTTGTGATGTTAATATTTGTGTTTCCAGTGACCATTTGGACTGTCCAGTGGTATGGTGAATTTTCTATGTGTATGGGTGTGGCTTTCTCTGATGTACACTTCTGTTCCTGCTTTTTTCAATGTTGTCCTTTTATTTTCACACTGCACATGTGCTTTTGAATGTGTTGCCCAATGTATTCCTGGCTGGCACCTTTTCATAGATTTCTGTTTTCTTGTGAAGACGGTATAAAATCTTCTTATGAATTCTATGTCTATAATTATGTCTATATTTATAGCTGCATATCTATAATTATAGCTGATTTGATGTTACCCTCTAGATGTGGAGGACCTGCTAGGACTCTAAATCTCTGTTTCATTAGAGATTGCTAGGATAATTTTCTGTTGTTATTCTGTCATTGTTTTTCCTCTTCCTCAGATTTACTTTTTATATTGTGGATTACTTCACATAATTCAGGATTTGTGATTGTTGTATCAGTTTATTTTGTTTTCCTGCTTATGCTACTTTGAAATATTGATTTCAGGCTTGTGTGAAGAAACAGAAAGAGACAGAAATATATGTTATTAAATTGAGAGAAAGAGAAGACATTTAAACCTATTTACTACAAGTAAATTAATATTAAGCAAAGCTAATGAAAATAATTACTTATTTACACTTCAGAGGATGAGTATAGTACTCTTGGGTATCTCAGGGGAAAGACTTTAGACTCATTACAATTGATGACTTACATTGAAATTACTGGCTAAACGTTCTTCTTCAGAAAGGGAAAAGCTCCATTACTTCCATATTAGTACTATAAAATCATTATAGCTTCATGTTGAATAGTTTTCCCTTTGCTATTTTCAATTCCGTTCTTCATCCATTAATTATTTAGGGCTTTGAATGACCAATTCCTTAAAATATCTATATTGCTTATATTGTGATATAAATCTCAGTAATATAAATATGAATTTATCTTTGAGTCTCATCTTGAGCTACATTCATATGAAATTTATGCAGTCTCAAGCAAGAAACTTGCCTTTTTTTACTCTATTCTATGTGGTAATCAATAAATCCTTTCTCTTTAGAAATGCGTTCTCAGCTTTTACATTGCTCGAGTAAACATCATGTGTTTCTAGTACTTTTACTGAAGTAAATATAAAGTTTGGAACATGAAGACAACTCCCCTATTATCAATTTTAATGTAAACCTTTGGGGATTATTTCATATATAAAAATAAAAAAGTGCAATGCAATGTTTATACATGAATAATATAATGGTTAAATCAATTAGACACATGAACTAACATAGCAATTTTCAATTAACATAAAGGCATTAAAATATTGTGTTCATGAATATCACTCATTTTTAAAAAATGACTAGTCAATACAAAGTTTATATTATATTTGAAATCTACAAAATGAAAATTACACTCAGATTTGCTGTCAATATCCTGTTTCCAGGAATGCATTTACTCCGCAAACAGGAAAACAAAAAATAAGGGTTTTTCACATAGAATGAAAAATGTAGAAGCAGACTGTCTTTCCTTAAGATGTTAAGTACCTGCAAATCGTGTGATTTATTCAAAGATACTATACACACTCATAAGAGAATTTGTGATCAGAAGTGATAGGTAAGCAAAGTAACTGGAAAACTGTATGCTTAAATTGAGCTTTCAATATAGGATGACAAGTTTTCAATAAATGAGCCTATTATTCTGTATCTCTAACACACATACAGAATTCTTCATTTTCCCACATACTTCCGTTCTCTTAGCTCAGTTCCTGATCGATATTCTTCTATTTCATGATTTCAATTCCTTCTAAAATAACAAGGTGGGCGTTTTTTTTGTCTCTAGATCCAATACATTCTAGAATCTTGGAAGAGTAGTATGAATTCATGGATTTTGACTTGAATGTCAAGTTTGAAGATTTTGTATTCAGGGTACTCTTAATTGGCCTAAAGCACACAAAGATACACAGTATACTAAGAACAAGGGACTTTATCTCAGGGAAACATACAGGTCCAGGCAAGATCCTGAAGCAAAGAAAAGCAAGGAAGCGCAAACCTAAATCAACTATAATTACAAAGGAATGGAACTGATCTCTGATGTGTCTGGGTGGCAGCTCTATGTGTTTGTGTGTGTGTGTGTGTGTGTGTGTCAGTAGAAAGAGAGAGAGACAGACAGAGGGAGAATTTTGTGTGGCTTACATATTTACAGTCCATAGAGCATTATTTGTTAGGGAGGAGGTGCTCATATCAGAGCTGTGATACTACTGTCATCACTTTACTACAAAACAAACACTTGCTTAATCTCTAATTAAATAGGGAAAATAAACTAACATCTTACACGATTGTTTGACAATTGATTAGTGTATTGAAGGCCAAAGGGAGGAATTGGAGATCAATATAATCTTTTTCCTCTCTTCTAAATATTACACTGTAATAGATGTGATTTCAGGCGTCTCCTGCCATGTATTTCCAGTTGAATTACTAATATGCTTAATAATATGAAATATGTGATAGAGAAATAGATCAGCCAGCAAGCACAAAGAATTTGTGATAAGATTGAGCTTGTGAGCAGGGTTGCCACAACTTCTAGGAATGTAATTCTTTCATATGAACTTCAAATTTTCTGGCTTTCCCTGTGTGATTAAATGGCAAGAAAGTACTGTAGAAATAAGAATTCTTGTTCAGCCAAGTAGAAAGTGCTCATGTTCCCATCTGCACGTTGCAAATTTCCATTCCATATAGACTCTCTGTTAGAGTGGTTTAATTTAATATACTTCAGCACCTCATCCTTCCCTGTGGGAGACAAGAAAAAAGATAACTTTGTTTGTGTAATAAATTATGTAAATTACCATGTACAGGCATGATTTGTATAATTTTAGAACTTTGTAATAAATATAAGTAGGGATCATTTCACAATAAAAATATAATTAAAATCATTTAATAAGACTAGAAGTCACAGAATTTTCTGCATGAAAACATACATTAGATTAGTTGCAGAATTTCTATTTTGAGATAAAGTACATATTGAAGTATAATGCATTTTACCTAAGGATTGAAACATTTTATTGAAAAATATATTTCCTGGAGATATTTTTGCTTCATAATTTTAGGGATACCGTTGGACTCATTGTAATAATGAGATGGACAAGACGTTATGTCAAAAGACGAACTTTACAACTTTGGCTGGCAAGAGTGTGGAGATGGGTAAGCATGGAAAGGGGAAACAAAGGAAGAGGAAACAATGCTTGATAAGAAATGAACTAATTACTTTGCCCATATAATTGTAAATCCTCTGTATGATATTTTCACAAAAAAAATTAAGAAGAAAAGGATCTCAAAGTAATCATTTTTATTATTTTCCTATTTCCATGTGATTTACCTGCAATTTAGAAATCTAGATATATAACTTAATTTAATTAAACCCAAAACATTATTGAGTATAAGATTCTTATACTCTCTACATTCTTCACACTGAGATCATCAAATATGGTGAGTTTGAAATGATTAGTCTCTGTTTGACCCATGTTAATATTATTTAAAATGTGAGTGAAATGTTTAAAAAGTAGTATTTATTTTAGTTGCTCTGAAGAGACAATAACTTATATAATCAAAGCCTTAAAATGATTAGATTTAAAATTTAGAATGCAGGAAATGTTTTTGATCACATTGGTTACTGGAGCCTTCACAAAAACCTCATGTGATAATTTATATTGATGAAGCAAAAATCTCACAATGGTTACTGGAGCCTTCACAAAAACCTCATGAGACAGTTTATATTGATGAAGCAACAATCCCAGAGTTTAGACATTTACCAATAGAAAAATCATGTCATTCTGAATATGTAGAGCTACATAACAAACATAGAATATTTATCTTTAAATATCTGAATATACTAATACATTTAATTTCAGGGTAAGTTTTTGTTCAGAAAGGAGATAAAATTTCATTTATTTTGAAAAGTAAACCTAAGTATTCATTTGAATAAAAGACAATGTTTAAAATATCACTCATCCAAGACACAAGATGTACAGTTCAGTGTTTTTCATGCCTATTATGTTCTCTAAACTTACTACAAATACTAGATTAGTAAATCTAAATCATTGCTTTGTAGGGAAATAGAAAGATTCTTAAAACTCATGACTATAACTTTTTCTCAAACAATTACTTGGTAACTGTTTTATATTTTTTGTGATGGATTCCTATTTGATAAATTTTTACTCATTAAGTTAAATAATTGGCCAATAACAATATAAATTATGCATGAACAAAGTTTAGAACAAGTATTTCTTTCACAAGACATATCATGGTTCTCTTCAAGAACACTGGAAGGCTGTGTGTTATTTATTTATTTATTTATTTTATTAATGGTTATTAATTTTGGGAAGTGGCAGTTTCGTTATTCTCTTTCCATAATATATTTAAAACGGTTGATTATACTCCCTCTATTTCCTTTTTGTTACACCTTCCTTCAAAGATCTTGTTTTTTACATAAAATTATATCGTTATATAGGCACATATAAACTCATTTGGAAGATTTAAGCTAAATTGCAACTTAATTCAAGATGAACAGAGGATTAAAAGGATGAACAAAAACGAGTATTTTTTGTTAACTTCGGAATTGAACTATCATTATTATTATGCTTAGGGTTAGGATACCAGACAGAATTAGAATTAGGGTTAGAGAAATAGCAAATTTAGGTTCAACACAGGATGACCTATTGCAACAATAATAGTCACAGCACACTGTACTAAAAATGAACTTTACACCATGGGGAGAGAAGAGTAATGGAGATTGGAGAGGGAAGGGAGAGTTGGACAACAACAAAGAAGTGAGTAACAATGGTCAACAAGAAATGTACTCATTACCTTACACATTTAACTGTAATCCCTCTGTCAGCTTCATTACCTACTCAGGAAGCTGATTTCTGAGGACCGCAGTTCAAAGCCAGCCCAGTCAGGAAAGTCTGTGAGAATTTTATCTCCAATTAACTACCAGGAAACCAGAAAGTGGTACTGTGGCTCAAGTGGTACAAGCACACACCTTGAGCTAAAGATCTCAGGGATTGTGCCCTGGCCCAGAGTTCAAGCTCTACGACTGACAAAAAGAAAAAAAAAATAAATGTGTTAAATGTTAAGTAAAGCAGAACTTTTTTAGGTTCTAGGAATTCAGGAAAATCTGGGATAATGGAAGTACAATGTATTTCATAATATCAGGATTTGAGATCAATGGGTATAATGATTCCTCTTATGGAACAAGATAGGTTCACAGATAAGAGTGAGAAAATCTGTAGGGTTTAGGAAAACCTGCAATTTATTTCGAGGATTACTGTGGAATTTCAGTTAGGATTGCACAAAATGAGCATTTTTCATACATTTTAGAATTGGGATACCTTTAGTATTAAGGTTATGGTTAGGATTCCAGCCATGGTTAGGGTTAGAGTGAAGGAGAAAAAAAATTGAGGGTCAAATTGAAGGTACATTGTAATATAAGCCTGGTAAGTATTAGAATGAATGTGAACTATAGTATTGCTATTAATATTAGAATCTACTTGCAATTAGGCTTATATTTATTCTCAATATTCCAGTTAAGATTAAGTTTAGGGTTAGAAAATGACTAAGGTATAGGAAATAATTGAAACCTATGTATGGAAGGCTTATTTGAATCAAGTTAGGATGAATGAAAACTAGTGTAACACTAGTTAGTGTTAGTATTGACATATAATTTGGACTAAAATCAGGGTCAGCATTTTGTTCTGATTATGATTAGTGTTATGAATAGGAAAGTTTTACTATAAAATTGAGTTTTCACTAACAAGTAGAAGCAAAAATGTGAGCCTGAATAGTAACTAGAGCATTATCATTATATTTATTTCTCAGTGATCATTCTTGTAATGATTAATGAGAGTTTTCCAGTCAGGTTTAGGTTGATTGTTAGCATTAAGTAAAAGACTAGATGATATGTAAATCTGAAATTGTTTTAGGATACAGTGGTTCAGGAAAATGTAGGATTAATGAAAACTACAGTATTTTTCCTGGTAAGAGAATTTGAGGACAAGTAATATAATGGTTCATGTTAGGGAAGAAGATAACTTCACCGGTAGAGTCAGGAAATTTGTTGGATTCGGGCAAATTGAAACTCATTTCCAGAGTGCAAACTGGAATATTCATTACAATGAATAAAAACTAGAGTATTTTTTAATATTAATTTTGGACTATTATTAGGTTGAAAATTGGATTTCAGTTCCAGCTAGCCTTAGTGTTAGCATCAGGGAAATGGAAAATTTATGGTCAAACTGAAAGTAAATCTTTGAATAACAAGTCAAGATGGAATTAGGATGAATATGAAATGGGAAACTTCTAATAATATTAGAATTAGGGGATGATTAGTGTGAGGGTTAGCCTGAATGTTGTGTTAGAAAAATGGCAAGGTATTGAGTAAAACTAGAAACTATTTTAAGAAGATGAATTGAATCAAAGACAAGATGTATAAATTTAATGTACTTTTGTGGCTTTTAGAATCCAAAGGCAATTGGTTCTAGGGTTAGGGTTACTTTTCTAATTTATGAACTAATGAATTAATGTCAAAATTCTTTCATTCTTACAAACCAAGACAGTCACAAGTTGGGGAAAAAACAATTTTCTACATGAAAATGTGTCTTAAAACATTTTCCAACCAGGATTAAATAATAGTGAACAGGGTGTCATTTATTAAAATTAGGTAAGTTGATGATAAAACTTTCAAAAATATCCAAACACATAAGATTGGAACTCAGATATGTTATTGGGAAAACAGATAATTGCTCTAGCTGGGAAATTGTGTGTGTGTGTGTGTGTGTGTGTTTGTGTGTGTGTGTGTATGCACCCACCACAGGTGTTCAAATCAGGCCTGGGCCCTGTCGTTAGCTTATTCTGTGGAAGTATGTCACTAAACCAAATAGCACAGGCTTTCTTCTGGCTTTTTAGTAGTTATTTTGAGATAAATATCTCATGGATTTTCCTGTCTGGATTTAATCTTCTGATCCCTAGCAGTCCTTGGGTTAGTGTTACTGTGGGTGCTACCACAAAGTGACAATTCCCTAAACTGGGAGCAATATGGAAGTAGTTGTGCAAGATATGAAGTAACCAGTTCATTAATGTGGGAGTAACAGGATCACATTTGATTGCCTTCAAACACATTATTTCAGATGAGTTTAACTGAAGCCCAAAGCATAATCCAAACCTATTATCCACACTGTATGAAGTAGCATATATTCATGGTGTAGAATATGTACAATGAATTAAATCCTGAATCAAACGACTTTGTTGGGTTTGCACCAAAGAAATAGATTGTCATTGAAATGAAGTCCAGACTGGAGGCCTGTAGCGAGCAGGAGAGCATCTGCTTAGTGTGTGTCCAACCCCCAGGAACATAAAAAAGTAGAAGGGAAAGTGTAAGAGAAAGAGGAAAGGAAAGGAGGAGGAAGGGGTAAGAGAGGAGGAAGGGCATAGCAGGAGGGAGAAGAGAAGGGGACAGGGAGAAAGTAGAGGTAGGAGAGAAGGAAGAGGGAAACAGGACCCTGGGAAAGAGGAGCAGGAGAGGAGACAGGAGGAGGAAGATAAATGCAATATAACAGCAAGAATTGTTGGAAAACATTTTGCATAAGGGATTTGCATGTGCATGACAGGATTATTTTCTAATCAGAGACAGCTAGCATATGGGTGATACCTGTTGCTCAGTCATTTTATTCTCTTTCTTCTGTGAGGAGTTCAGAAGATATGCTGAGTTTGGTTCGGTGTTTACTTCAGGATTTCTTTTTCATGAATCAAACAATGGAAGGAAATAATTGCAACTTCCCTTAATTAAAAAAGAATAGAAGCTATATTTATTTGTATTACAATGCATGAAGAAATCCTGGAGATTTCTGGTTAATTCAGAGGGCCCCATGCAAAAATATAATACAAGAGGAAAGTATAACTGCTTTTAATGTATAATAGGTTATCATTGATGAAAAGGTTTACTGGACTTTTTTCGTTTTTCTTTTTTTTTTTTTTGTTTTTTTTGCCAGTTGTTCATTGCTCCAAGTCACCACGTGAAACTCCATTTCTGTAATCCCTGTGGGTGTGGGTGACTCCTCAGGTCACCCGTTGAGATGTGTGGCCAACTCCTTTACAGTGGATATGCAGTGAGTGGATGTGTGTGCATGCTCCCCAGCATTGCCAGATGAGTCATGCCCACACTTCCCACCTAAATTCCCAGTCTCAGTTGCTCCATTTCACCCAGGAACTGGCCGCCATGGGTCTAGAATTGAGGCCACTGCTGCCTTCTCCTCCTCCAGCTGTGCTAGTACTGGTCTGCTGTACTCCTGAGTGCGTGGCCCATCCTAAGGAGACTCTATTCTGGGGTCACTGCCTGCCCCCGTGAGTGCGGGTTGGGGGACACCATGTTTGTACACTGCACAGTCCATGGTTAAAGGAAGGCTGGGGATGTTGTCTGCCCTCTTGGGGCCAGGCAGCCCAGCCGTGGTTCACCTCATCAGTCTTTAAGGGCGTCTGGGTACTGGAGCCATGTGTTGACACCTCTGCCAGCTGGCTTGTGACAGCTGCAACAGCTCAGCAACGTGGAGCCCCTTCAGCATCTCTGTGGACCTCCATTTTCTGGTCCTTGTGGGCTCTGGTACAGGGCCAACCCTACATATGCCAATCAGTGCCAGAGAAGGCTGGACTTGCAGCACACCAGCTGCAGCACCGAGGGAATGAAGCCCCTCTTGCTTTGCTGTGTAGCCTCCTCTGTCGCCCTTCTGGCCCACATGGGTCCAGCTCTGGGTGCCATTCCAGGGATACTCCATTTGGAGGCAATGGGGTCACCCTCTACCCTCGTTGTTCTCCAAAGCAGGGGAAAGGGCTTGGCCTTGGCAATGTAGGCTACACAGATGGAAGGCAGGACTTGGCGTCTGCCCTGCCTTCCCCCCAGGCTTTGGCACTTGAGTCTGGGTTGCTTGGTTTGGTCACTAATGGAACCTTGTTGGCTACAGCCCACCGGAAAGGTCCTGCACCTGCTGCAGCAGCAATGCGGTGTCCTGGATCCCCTTAGGGTCACCACGTGGAACTCTGATGGGTCTACTTGGGCTGGGTGTGGGTTTCATCTCAGGACTCCAATTAAGAATTGCCACTCCCCTTCGTGGTACTGCAAGCAAGAGGTGACACATATAATATCTACTTTCTAACATTTTCCTTCACTGAGATAAACAGAACTTGGAGATATAAATAAGTTTTATAAAAACAAAATATATAACTTATATCACTTCAACCTTCTAAATCATTATAATATTTTAATCCAATAGGAATTGTCTGTAATTATTTATTTTACATTTGAATGCAACTAATGTAATGTATTTTGTGTGTATTTTACTATTCTAGTATAATTTCATTTGCATTACTTACATACAATTTTTTTCAAATTCTGAGATTCAATCACGTGTTTATGGATAAGTGTTTTGTTGTACTTTTATTTCAGTTTTCCATTATGGCCTTATGAATACAAACAATAAGATCCATTCTTGCTAATATAAAGTTCAATGATTTTGGACTAGAGAATCGAGGATATAGTATTACATATCATACAGTAATGTGTATCACTTTGTTTGTTACTGCTCCATAAAATAATTAATAATTCAGGTGGCAGCCACTTCATCTGGCATGCTCATCTGTCTGGTGAAGTAGGATCCTACTGGCAGCCTGCCCATATCAGGCCATTGCGGCCTGCTGTTCAGCTAGGGCAGCAACCCGGCAGCTGCTGTGTGAATGACAAAGTGTCACTAACTCACATCTAACACATGCTTGCCCCATGGGCTTGGGCCCTGAGGATCAGCCCCTGGGAGCACACACCCACCGGGGGCAAGGGGCGCCTACCTAGGAAGGTGTGCAGACCAAACAGAAGCTACTCTGCAGATCGGCTGGTATGGTATTTATTCTCCTTAGAGCAAGGGACAATTCTGCTCTGCTGTGGGGAGAAAACAAGAAAGACAGACCCAGGATGGTGAAGCCAACTTTTGTACTCAGGCTGCCAAGGAAACTTTCCTCCATGCACTCTCCAGCAGGCTCATGAAGTCGTTCCATGCACCTTGTCCATGAAGTAGCAGCCAGGGACACTCATGTCTGGTACTCCTGGCTGCTCTTTTGGATTTGTTTGTTAATTTATACAGACAGCTCCTCCCTCAGACAGCAGAGTTATTCTGGGTTTTGTAAAACGTTCTGCATCTGAGCATTCCCAATGTTTGGTTTTTGCATTATTTCTTGTAAATGCTTTGTGAAATTTGTGTTTTAGGTGTTGTGGTGTGAGAGAAGGACCAGATTATGAACATAGTTTCTTACCAGTCTTTCATTTAAAAACGAAAACCGATTCTCTATAAAAATGCCTATCAGGAAGTAAATTTGAGAGGGGAAAAAAGGCTGTTTTCTCATAAGATCAAAATTTGCTAGTTTTATATGCATGTTTTATGCACTCAAAATACAATTAAGTAACTCACTATCTAGGAACAATTGTCCAGAGCTAAGAGTTAAGTGTCTGGGAGCTCGAAGAAGGGTGTTTGTGAGCTTTATCCAAAGGGAGGGAAGAAAGTTAAAATTCATAATTGACTTTGTAGAATCAAGGTGGCAAATCAAAATGAGAATCACAATAAATTTCTTTGCTATTCGGGGTCTTTTATTGTTCCATATGAATTTTTGGATTGCTTCTTCTATTTCATTGAAGAGTGACATTGAGATATTGGTAGGTATTACATTGAATTTGGATATAGCCTTTCGCAGTATTGCCATTTTCATGATGTTAATCCTCCTAATCCAGGAGAATGTGAAGTTTCCCACATCCATAGCTCTGCTTTACTTTTCTTTTTCAGGTTTTTAAAAGTTCCCAACATAGAGGTCCTTCACCTCTTAAGTTAACTCCTAGGTATTTTATTTTTTGTGCGGCTAGTAAAAAGGGGTTGCTTTCCTAATTTCAGCTGCACTCTATCATTATTGGAATGCAGGAAAACCTTTATTTTCTGAGGGTTAATTGTATACTCTGCTAGTTTGCCAAAGTTTCTGATCAGCTCAAGTAACTTGGGAATGGAGTCCATGGGTTTCATTAAATACAAGACCATGTCATCTTCAAAGAGGGAGAGTTTTACTTCATTTTTGCTATTTGGAACCCCTTTAAGATTGCATCTTATCTTATTGCCCTAGCTAGCATTCTAATACTAAGTTGAAAAGGAGTGTAGAGAGCAGACATCCTTATCTTATTCCTGAATTTATAAGAAATGGGTTTAACTTCCCACCATTAATATAATGCTGGCTGTAGGTTTGTCAATTCTTAGCAGAAAGAACAGCACTAGAGCAATATCAGTTCCAAATTTCAAATGCTACTAAAAAGCCATAGTAATAAGAAAAGCTTGGTTCTGGCGCAAGAACAGACCTGAGGACCAGTGGAGTAGGACTGAAGACTCAGAAATGAACCCCCTGACCGATAGCTACCTAATCTTTGACAAAGGAGCTAAAAAAAGAGAATGGAAGAAAGACAGCCTTTTGAGTAAATGGTGTGGGCAAAATTGGTTAAACACCTGTTAAACTAAACCTGCATCCGTGTATATTATCCTGCACAAGAATCAACTCCAAATGGATCAAAGACCTCAAAATAAAAGAGGACACAATGAAAACATTACATGAAGAAATAGGATAAACTCTAGAGCTTATTAGCACATACAGAAATTTTCTTAATAGAGAGCCAGAAACAAAGAGTAAAGAAAAATAAGTTAAGAAATTCATTCCTTAATTCATCTCTTTATGAAACAAGTAATTTACTATTACAAGATGAGATGGAATTATAAATTCCAAGTGCTGATACAGTCTGTATGTAATAAACATATTACAAATGTCAAAAAAAAGAAATCAAAGAAAAGTTGAACAAATGGGATTGCATGAATCATGAGAGCTTCTGCAAGGCAAAGGTCTTGGCTAGCAATATCAATAGAAAGCACACGTTCTGGGAGAAGATCTTCACGAGGTATAAAACGGACAAGGTCTTATATCTAAAATGTACTTAGGACTCAAAAAATTAAATCCCCAAAAGCAAATCCTCAAAGAAACAACTGCTCGATAATTAAGTGGGCTATTAACTTAAAGAGAGACTTCTCTGAAGAGGAAATAAAAATGGCGATTAGACACATGAAGAAATGCTCAACTATTCTAGCCACAAAAGAAATGCAAATCAAGACAACATTGCGTTTGCACCTTACTCTAGTTAGAATGGCTATAATCAAGAAATTTATTTTTTTTCTGTTGATGTGGTGCTGAGGAATCCAACCGAGGGCCTCATTCATGCAAGGCAAAGCACTCTAATATTGAGCCACCTTCCCGGTCCCTAATCAAGAAATTTCATAACAACATGTTGGAGGGGATGTGGCTAAATAGGAAGCCTATTTCATTGATGGTGGGAGTGTAAACTTGTTTAACCACTTTGGAATGCAGTATGGAGGTTCTTCAAAAGACTCCATGTAAAGTTCCCCTGTGTCCCAGCAATCCCACTTTTGGGCATTTAGGCATTTACCCAAATCATCACAAACAAGGTCATACCAAAGTTGCCTGTGCAACCATGTTTATTGCAGTATTATTCACCATAGCTAAGATATGGAACCAACCTCATTTCATGAATGGATCAAGAAAATGTGATACAATCACACACACACACACACACACACACACACACAATGGAATTCTATGCCTCCATTAGAAAGAATGAATGAAATTGTCACATTTGTTAGGAAATGGAAAAACTTGGTAAATATTATATTAAGTGAAGTAAGCCAGGCCCAAAGAAACATACATCCCATGGTTTCCCTTGTTTGCAAGGACTAGTACATGTCTAGGACAAGCATAGAAGATCAAAGGCTATGGACGTATAAACACATAAGATGACATTAAGTGAAAGGAATCCCAAGTCAGACACACAAGTGATTTTTTCTTTCTTGTTTTTGTTTTTAATATACTTATAATGCGCTATGTGATTCTTTTGTAAGTTCATCCCTCCATGGTATAATCCCTGTTTTCATTGTATTTGATTCAAGTGTTCTGCATTTTTATATACATTTTTGTAATTTGGGGAGTGGAAAGGTTATAGCAGAATGCTGAAATGGGGATGCAGGTTGACCCATTGTGATAATGAGATGTACAGGACACTGTGTCAAAAATGAATTTACAATGTCGGGTAGGGGTGAAAGAGGGAGGAGTTGGAGAGTTGTGGAGGGAAGGGGTAGTAGGGGAAAAACAAAGGAGGAGGTAACAATGCTCAATAGGAAATGTACTCATTACCCTACTCATGTAACTATATACCCTCTGTATATTATTTTTACAATAAATAATATAAAACTCTCTTCTTGGTATAGAATTCCAGTGCTGCCCTCGGCATTGGATTTTTTGTATTTTCTGGCTGTGGTTAGGTCCATCTGCCTAGTGGATCAATAGTCTTGGTCCTGAAGTGGGACTTGGATTATCCAGTGATGGTTGGAACTAGGCCAAGGACATGACAAAACCATTTCCAGGGCATGGCTTTTTCATTCCCCGCCGCTATGAAACTAGGATTGCAAGCAGAATGTCTTTGAATTTGACTCCAGAAAACAATCACTGAACCAAAAGGCAAGGTCACAAAACACCTCCCCTCCTCCCCCCATTCCCGCCTTTCTTCCTCCTTGGTAAAGTACAAAATAATTTTACAGGTTTTGGCAAACACACAAATTGCCTACCACCTCCCCTTTTAAACTAGGTTTAAAGTCACTAAGTCATGTAAACTGATAATGCCGCACTCATTATTCTGGACAACAACTTCAGGTTGTTTGATGCTTTAATTAGTTGTTGTTGGTGGTGGTAGTAGGATGGCCTGAACTCTGGGTCTGGTTGCTGTACCTTAATGCTTCAATTCTTTAAATTTTATTTTTGTCAGTCCTGGGGTTTAATCTCAGGGAGTTAACATATCCCTGAGTTCTTCAGCTCAAGTGGAGCCCTCTACTACTTGAGCCACAGTGCCAATTCCTGTTTTCAGATAAGTGTCTTTCAGAATATAATTTTTAAAATCATGTTGATTGTAGAAAAATCCTATTAAAGTCCAAATGGGAAATATGCTCATTTCAGCAGCCTTGAGTCTCCTTCGTATTTATTTATTTATTTATCTATTTATTTGTGAAAATACCATACAGAGGGGTAACAACTACATGGGCAAGATAATGAGCACATTATTCATCAAGCATTGTTGCCTCCTCCTTTGTTTCCCCTTCCCATC
Organism: Dipodomys spectabilis; assembly: GCF_019054845.1. Taxonomy (NCBI): domain Eukaryota; kingdom Metazoa; phylum Chordata; class Mammalia; order Rodentia; family Heteromyidae; genus Dipodomys; species Dipodomys spectabilis. The sequence goes on from NW_024870847.1 coordinate 2,211,785, forward strand.
TGTTCTCATCTGCGCCACCTCCCCCCCCAGGGCTCGCCAGACACCCCTTTGCCTGCCCCCCACCCTCGCCGGGCAAGTTGTAAAGTTCGTTTTTCTTTTCTTTTTTATTTGTTTATTTTTTTATATTAAGAATACCAACAGATGAGTTACAATTACATGGGCAAGATAATGAGTACATTTCTTATCAAGCATTGTTGCCGCCTCTGCCTCTTTGTTTCTCCTTCCCATCCCTTTCCATGCTACCCCCCTCTCCCCACCTGATCCTCCCCATACCCCCCATCAAAGCTGTAAAGTTTGTTTTTCTACCTAATGACTTGTAAATCTCATTGTTGCAATGGGTCCACCTGTATCTCTAGTTAAAAGATTAGTTTTTTCCCTTTCCCTCCACAAATTATACCATCAAATACCGTGAAAGCAGGGGCTATACTGTAGGGGAGGGACATACAAAGCAATATAGAAATCATCTTATAAATATGTTAGAAACAATCGCAAGAAAAAAAAATATTGAATCCTTATCTTGTGGTTCATTTCACCCAACACCAACTTGTCCGACCTTTTCTGCTTATCTCAGACATATACTGGTTATTGAAAATAAAGGAAACCATGGGACCTATGTTTCTTTGGGACTGGTTTACTTCACTTAATATAAATTTTTCCAAGTCTTTCCATTTCCTAACAAGTGGGGCAATGTCATTTTTTCTGATGGAGGCATAGAATTCTATTATGTATATATATACCACATTATATTGATCCATGCATCTACTGAGGCGCATCTGGGTTGGTTCCATATCTTAGCTATGGTAAATAATGGTTCAATAAACATAATTGTGCCGGAGCTTTAATATGGTCTTGTTTGTGAACTTTTGGGTAAATACCCAAAAGTCAGATTGCTGGGCCATATGGGAGCTCTATGTGGAATCTTTTGAGGAACCTCCATACTACTTTCCAAAGTGGTTGAACACGTTTACATGCCCACCAACAATGCAATAAATTTCCCTTATGCCCACATCCTCTCTAGCATCTGTTGTTATTAGAGTTCTTCATTATAGCCATTCTAACTAGGGTGAGGTAGTATCTCAATGTTGTTTTGATTTGCATTTCTGTTATGGCTAGACAGATTGAGCATTTCTTCCTGGGTCTATTGGCCATCCTTCTTTCATATTCAGAGGAGATTCTCTTTATGTCTTTAGCCCACTTATTTATTTGGCAGTTGTTTCTTTGAGGATTTGTTGTTGGGGGATTTAATTTTTTTGAGTTCCAGGTATATTTTAGATATGAGATCCTTGTCTGTTGTAGTGAAGAGCTTCTCCCATTCAATGGGATTTCAATTGATCTTGCTAGCTATGTCCTTTGCCATGCAGAAGCTCTGCAATTTCATGCAATCCCATTTGTCCAACATTTCTTTGATTTGTGTAATTCTGGGTCTCTATTAAGAAAATTTCAGCCTGTGCAAAAGAGACCTACTGTTTCTCCTATTCCATTCTTTAATGTTTTCAGAGTGTCTGTTTGACTCCGAGGTCTTTGATCCATTTGAAGTTCATTCTGGTGCAGGATGATGTATAAAGTTCTAGCTTTAGTTTCCTACAAGTTGTTAACCAATTTTGCCAGCACCATTTACTGAAGAGATTGTGTTTCTTCCATTCTAATTTCTTAGCTCCCTTATTGAACATTAGATGTCTATAGGTCTATAGGTTCATTTCTGGGTTTTCATTTCTAGTCCATTGGTCCTATGGGTTGTTCTTGTGAGAGTAGCAAGCTGTTTTAATTACTATGGCTTTGTAGAAGAGTTTGAAATTTGGTATTGATATTCCTCCAGCACTGTTGTGTCCGTTAAATATCGTTTTTGCTATTCGAGGTATTTTATAGTTCTATATGAATTTTTGGATTGCCTCTTCTTTTTACTAAAAGAATGAGGCTGGAATATTGATAGGTATCATATTGAATTTGAAGATAGCCTTGGGAAATATTGCCATTTTCACGATGTTGATCTTTCCAATCCAGGAGCATGGGGGTTTTTTCCACTTTCTAAGTTCGGTGCTGATTTCCTTTTTAAGGTTTTCAAAGTTGTCATCATAGAGGTCCTTCTTTTCTTTGTTAAGTCCTAGGTATTTTATTTTTTGTGGGGCTATTACGAATGGAGTTGCTTTCCTGATTTCAGCCATACTTTTCTCATTTTTGGCATACAGAAAAGCCATTGTTATTTGAGGGTTAATTTTATACCCTGCTACTTTGTCAAAGTTTTGAATAAGCTTGAATAATTTGGGAATGGAGTCCGTGGGATTCTTTAAATCCAAGTTCATGTCATCTGCAAAGAGGTAGAGCTTCTTCTTTCCCTATTTGGATTCCCTTTTATATTTGAATCTTATCTTATAGCTGTAGCTAGGTATTCTAATACTAGTTTGAAGAGAAGTGGAGTGAGTGGACATCCTTATCTCATTCCTTAGTTAAGAGGAAATACCTTTATTTTTTCACCATTAAGTAAAATGTTTGAAGTAGGTTTGTCATATACATCCTTTATTGTATTGAGGAATGCTCACTGAATTCCTAATTTTCCCAGAACCTTCATCATAAAGGGGTGTTGGATCTTGTCAAATCCTTTTTCTGCATCTATTGAGGTAACCATGTGGTTCTTATCCTTGCTCTTGTTGATGCGAGTTATTGTATCAATTGATTTGCGTATATTGAAGCAGCTTTACATCCCTGAAATGAATCCTGTTTGATCATGATGTATGATTTTTTGGATGAATTGTGAAAGTCGATTGACCAAAATTTTTTTGAGAAGATTTGCATCAATGTTCATCAAGGAAATTGATCTACAGTTCTCTTTCTTTGATGAGTCCTTGCCTAGTTTGGGGATGAAGTTTAATGATGGCTTCATAGAATGAGTTTGGTAGTGAACTTTTGCTTTCAATTTCATTGAAGACTTGAAGGAGTATTGATGTGAGCTCTGCTTTGAAGGCCTTGTAGATTTCCGCTGTAAAACTATCTGGTTCTGGGCTTTTCTTAGATGGGAGGTCTCTTATTGCTATTTCTAAACTAAACTCAGTTTAGTTTCAGCATGTCATTATTTGCTAGGAAAAGGTCCATTACTGCAAACTTCTTAAACTTACTAGCATAAAGTTTGGAGAAGTATTCCCTTATAATGTACTGAATCTTGGTTGTTTCTGTGGTGATGTTTCCATTCTCATCTCTGAGTTTATTTATTTCAGTGTGTTCTCTTGTTCTTCTAATAAGATTTGTTAAGGGTCTGCCAATTTGTTAATTTTTCAAAAACCAACTCTGTTTTGTTGATTCTTTCTATGTTTTTGGATTCTTATTTATTTAATTTTGATTTAATTTTAATTATTTCTTTCCATCTACTGGATTGGGGTTTATCCTGCTGCTCTTTTTCAAGGAGGCTCAGATGTCTCACTAAACTGTTGATTTCAGATCACTCCAATTTGTTGATGTAGGAACTCAGAGCTCTAAACGTGCCTCCAAGTACTGCATTTGCGGTGTCCCAGAGGAGCTGGTAATTTGTGTGTTCATTTTTGTTGAATATTACAAACATTTGAATTTCGTTTCTGATCTCTTCCATGACCCACTGGTGATTCAACAGTGTGTTGTTCAGCCTCCATGTGTTACAGGACTTTCATTGGTGGCTTTTGGTGTTGAGTTCTAATTTTATTCCCTTGTGGTCTGAGAGAATGCAAGGTATAATTTCAATGTTTTTGTATTTGGACAAGTTTGCTTTGTGACCTAAATGTGGTCTATTTTGGAATAAGTTCCCTGTGCTGCTGAGAAAAATGTGTATTCTGATGCTGCTGGGTGAAATATTCGGTAGGTGTCTGTTAAATCTAGGTGATCTATGCAGTTTTATATCTGTGGTTTTTCTGCTGATTTTTTGCCGAGTTGATATATCTAGTGGGCAGAGTGTGTGATAAAGTCCCCAACAATTAATATCTTGGATCTATGGGAGATGTGAGAAAAATTAGAATTTCTTGGATAAATTTGGGTGCTCTTGTGAGGAATAGATATTTAGAATTGTAATATCCTACTGAAGGAGAGATCTTTTAATAAGTATATAGCGACCTTCTTTATCTCTTCTCACTAATTTTAATTTGAAATCTATTTTATCTGATATTAGGATTGCAACTCCTTCCTGTTTATGAGGCCGTTTGCTTGTTAGATTTTGTTCCAGCCTTTCACTTTCAACATGTGTTTGTTTTTATGAGAAAGTTGTGACTCCTGAATGCAGCAGACAGAAGGATCTTTTTTTTTTTTTAAATCCAAGTAGACAGTCTATTTTGCTTAATTGTATTGTTAAGTTTGTTAATGTTGGGAGATAGTACTGAGAGATATTTGGGAGTTCCTGCCATTTTATGCACCTTCTTGGGGGCTGTGCCAACTGGGTTATTCCTACGGTTCTTGGATTCTCAATTTGGGTGCAGTTTCTTAGCCTTTATTGTGGTCCTGTTGGTTTTCTCTGTGTAGGACATCTTTAAGTAACTTTTGTAGGGCTAGTTTGGTAGAGATATATTGTTTCACTTTTTCTTTGGTATGGAAAGTTTTTATTTGTCCTTCATCATGAAGGAGAGTATAGCTGGGTACAGTTTTCTTGGTTGATAGTTGTTTGTCTTTAGGGCATGGCCTACATCATTCCAGGCTCTTCTTGGTTTAATTGACTCTGCTGAGAAATCTGAGGTGATTCTACTTGGTTTCCCTTATAGGTGATTGATCTTTTCACCTTGACAACTTTAAGGATGTTTTCCTTGGTCTGAATTGATCCTGTGGATATTATAATGTGGAGTTGTGATGTCTTGTTTTGGTCTGGTCTATTTGGGGTTCTAAAAGCTTCTTGTATCTGAATAGGCCTATCTTTTTGCATGTTTGGGAAGTTTTCTGCTAGGAACCTGTGAAACAAATTTCTTAGATCATTAACTTCTGTTTCTAGGTGCTGCCCTATACCTATTATCATCAGATTAGGCTATCTGATGGTGTCTTCCAAATGTTGAATAGGTCAATCATATTTCTTGGATTTGTCTTAGATAGTTGTGTGTTCTTCCTCTATAATATATAGGCTGTCTTCAATCCCCGAGTTTCAGTCTTCTTCATGGTCTAACCTATTTTCAAAATTTCTACTTCGGTTTTTTTTAATTTCTTTTCCTTCTAATTGGTCGGCTTTGATGGCTTCAAATTGTTTGTTGGAGCTTTGTTTTAGATCTTGTATGAATTTGTTTACTTCCTTAATTTCGTGTTCCGTGTTTATTCACAAATCACTTAATTGATTGGTTATGGTTTCCTTGGACTCTCATTCCTTCTGTTAGGCTCCATTCAACATTCCCTTTCAGGTCTCCCTGACTTCTTTCAGCTGTCTTTTAATGGCTTCCACGAATGCCTCTATTTGGTATGAAAGTAACACAAGTTTTGTGCTAGAACACTATTTTAAGGCAAGCATCGACCAAATTCCTTTAGTTGCACAATCAAAAGTCGACAGATACAAACAATCTATTTCAACAGGTACCATCTATTCAACGTAAAACAACAATGTATTAATGGGGTAAGAACAGCAAAGTAGAATTTGGCATACCAGAAATTAGTTTTAGGGAGAAAAGTGGGGAAAAATATGATTAGAGAGAGTGGAAAGGTAACAGGAGAGTGAAATTAACCAAGTCCTAATCTCAAAGAAGAAAATGGATTGGACAAAATGATAGGAGAAAGAGAAGTGAAAGTAAAAGAGGCAAGAAAAAATGGAAAAACAAAAATTTAAATTTAAAAAGTAAAACACAAAAATGATGCAATTTTAAAGAAGAAATATTGAGAGAAGAATCGGAATACGATGAGAGGAGGGGAAGAGTAGAAAGGAGATATGAAGAACTAAAAATACTTATAATAAAAATAAAAAATAAAAAATAATTTTAATATTATATATATATGGTATTATGAGATAATACTGTAATTAAGGAATTTAACCCAGAGATTTTTTGAAATAAGTAATAAATTTCTGGATTCATCGTGTAAACAATGTGGAATAAGGTCTAATAATCAATGAAGGGTATATCTGAGGATGAGCAGAACAGCAATTAAGTTACCCAAAAAAGAATGAGAGAAGAAAAAGTGAAAAGAATGAGAAAGAAAGAAAGGAAAAGGATCAAAAGTTCAATAGAGATAAAATAAAAATACAAAAGTGCACACACATATACACCAAAAATAAAATTTCTAAAAGCAAAACAAGATTAATAGAAAACAATTTTTTAAAAAAATAACAAGTTAATAAAAAGGTACAAAGTAAGTGTTCTTTGGGGGGGGGGTTGAAAGGGAAGATCTTGTATCTCCCTTGTGTCCATAACTAGTCTCTTGGTGGAGTCTCTGGTCTGCTTTTGGTGTTTGGTTTTCTTGTGGCTTGATTGGTTTCTTAAGTTAGTTTATTCGGCAGGCAGAAAAATGGTCTGCTTTACCCAGAATTTTGTGATCCCCCTCCCAGGCTAGTTCAGTGGGAGGGAGATCTGCTTTGTTTCTCACAAAAGAGGGAGTTGGCTGTTTCCTCTTGATTGGAGATGCTGTGATGAGGCTAGGTTCTGGGTAGAGTTGAGGCCTTTCAGCAAACAGTAGCTTTTCCCTGAGGGGCTAGCTTCTGAGACACTCACAGAGCCCAGCATGGAGCCATTCTCAGGGTTTATGTTTACTGAAATTCAATTGATTGTCTAGGTTGCTATAGGGAGGGGAAGCCTCTGGCTCTGTTTATCCAGTGAAGAAAGACATTCCTCTGGGGGCAGAGTTTTCACTGCTTGGGCTGGGTGACTTTCTCCTGGGTGGAGCTGAGCCTGGCAGGTCATGTCAGGTTCCTCTGACCTGCTAAATGACTCTTTTGTTTTCCTCCAAGGCCTGGGTTGGAGCTATATTCTCAGCTGGGCCTTAGACAGTATCAAAGATGGAGATCTCAGGTAGTGGCACAGTGGGGAGAGGGAGGGAGAGGGGAGCCATGCCTCCTCTGCTCCCTGAGAAGCTGTTATTATGTAAGGCTTCTACTCATGCCAGTGTCTTGGTTCCTGGGTCATCTCTGGTTTGTGATCTGCAGGATGAAGATACCTGCTCCTTGTCAGTTCTTGCTGGTGTTGGGTAGAATCTGATCATTTGCTGTGTCTGGCACATTTGTCCAGGACTCTCTGTGTTGTTGGTGTGGAAGCAAAGGCCACTGCTACCACCGCCACTGCCACCGGCAAGTGCTCATATCTGTTTCCTTGCCTGGATTTCCCCTTTCTGGCAAAACTCATTGTACTGGGATGGCACACTTGGTGTTATTCTACCGCCTAGGACTGTTCACTGAAACACTAATATTGCTTTCTAGGTGAGAGCTTGTTTAGCCTCCAGGTTCTGCTCTGCCATCTTCCTGGAACTACTCCTCTTTTTTTTCTCTCCAGTATATTTTCTTGTTTTGGAACAAATGTCATGGACTGTTTAACCATTCAAAAGGAAGCGTATTCCATTAATTTAATAGAAAAGGAATGCAGCCTGCTTTCATCTCAAGGAAACTTTGAGTATAATGTTAATCTCATAATTCACATCATTGAATTATCAAAGTCGTATTTACAATTTTTTGTTAAAATATTCATTAATGTTTTAAATGTTTTAAAAGCTAATAATTCAAGAAAACACATTCTATTCTTCCAAGATTCCATAGTGAAGAATTTGTCTTTTATCATAGCCCTTACCACTGATCCCCTCCCTTCAAACTTGTAGTTTTATTCAGTTTTCTTGTTCCCACTTTCATTTTGGTACTAGCACGAATAATCTCCTTGTAGTATTTGACAATGAAATTCCATTTGTTGTTAGAGTGCTCAATACATATTGCCATAGGCAGACCCATAGGCAAATAATAGAGCATAAACTATTGAATGTCATTAACGTGATCCTATGCAACTATTCCATCAATTAATATAAATACCATAAAGTGTGCATCTTCATATAATTTTTAAAATACAATGTAGTTACACATCATATGTCATAAAATAATTCAGACCACTGATAGAAGAGACTAAGCTCAACCTTTTGCATTGTTCCCAATACTATTTGCAAAATTTTCTTTCTCATTAACTTTCATTGCAGGGCCTTCTTTCCCTAGCAATGAGTTATAAGTTATGTCCTTGGATTTTAGTCAACTTTGAGTAAGCTGTTTTTTTCCACAACTAGTTAGTCCCTCACGTTAAATACCTGAGGAATAACTTGTTCCAATATGCCTGCAAGAGGAGTATCCAAGGCAACTGTCTGTGCCCACTCTTCCCTTACTTTGTTTGGGAATGCAGTATCATAGACAGGGGAGAAACGGGTTTCAGGGTTCAGATGGCTGGAACCCTGGGTTATGAATTATGGGTAGCAGAAAAGAGTAGTAGAAACTAGGATACCAGGTAAAGGTTAACTGTGACTGTAATTGCTGAGGTCCAGTGTCAGGAAATTGGTTAGCAGCAACAGCTTTGCAGGGGTTGGGGTAGCTAACACAGGTATCCAGAACTATTTAGCAGGGACTAGGAAGCATAGACAAAGTGAAAGAGTAAAAGTTGTGAGGTATTGTGGGGCACGACCAGGGTAACAAGGTCATGGGTGTGCAAACTGTAGCCAGTACTATGGTAGAAGCAATTGGCATGGTGTCCTGATGTGGTGCAGAGCTCTGGGTGTGCTTGTCCAGTTTTGGCTGTTAGATCTTTAGGGAAACTACCTCTAGCAGCTCATTATCAGCTTGTTGTGTTCAGGCATGTACCATATAAATGTCTACTCCAAGTAGATTGCATTCTTTGACACCAGCTATAGGATCTTTGCCCTAAGCATCCTGAGAGACCACACTCCACAATGCTGCAGAACAGCCTCCAAATAATGAGTTGCAATCACCTCATACAACTCTTGCTGCTACTCTCCAATGTCAATGATCATGGTAGCAAGGAATCTGAGATGTGCTCAGCCGCAGTGCTCTGGGAAGCTACCAATTCGCCCTGTCTTTCTGGGAACTCCCTAGAAATGGGCAAGAGCACTTGTTGATGTTCTTCCAACTTTTCTCTGTGGCTCAGCACAACCAGACTGTTGTACCTCAGATGGGATACTTTGATGTCCAGGTGGCCTCAAATGTGCTCTATCTTCTCTCTCTAGATGCTCTTCTGCTTCAGCTGCCTCTCCTTTCCCTTCCACGTAGCATATCAACCTGTGGCTTTCACACCAAGCCTTTCCACTTTCTCATCTACCTCTCTAGCTGTGAATCTGGTACAACAAGTAACTTCTGTATCTGTTTATCAAGATTTGAGCTGGAATCTAGGAGGTACTAGCTAACTGAGAACATGGGGAGCTTCCTAAATACTCCCCTGCCATTCACTGCTCATTGAGAAAGATGCAAATGTGTTCTGGTCAGTCTCTCCTTCTCCATTTCTGGTGAATAAAGTGAAGTCACAATGGACCTACCAGACAGCTGCTATGTCAGCAAGTGACCAAACTAAAGACAATATAGTGAGGTGATACTTATCAAGAGTAGTAGGACAAATGCACATATTTGTGTATATTACTAAGGGCTTTCATCAAACTAGTTATTTTATGTCCAAAATGGCAGACCAATGTTAGGCGCTCCCCGAGATCTTCCTGTTCTGCAAGTCCTGAGGTCTCCGACATACAACTCAGACCTAATGATATGGGTGAACAAAAAAGTAAGGGAGTATGGATTAGTATTTTGAAGGTGTGGTAAGGTTTTGTCTTGTCATGACCACCATGAAATCAATGTCCTTTCTCTGACCTTCATCATATCTCTTTATTTGGCATAATTGGCAGATTTCTTAGTGTGTCGTTTTCTCCTGTTACTTCAGTTTACAAGTTAAAACATTAAGCATGCCAAACCAGGGGTTTCCATTGTCCTGATAGATGTTTTGTCTTCTAGGACCTTCCTTCCAGGTGACTATCTGTTTAGCATATTGTACAATGCCCCAATCAATGAAATAATTTTGAGCCTAGGAGAAAATCTCCATTTGTAAAGCAGTACACATAAGGAGATGATGCCCCACACTCAAATGCTCCAGGAAAACAAAGTGTAAGGGTGTCTACACAGTTGGGAATTAGGATTCTGAGGGGTGGGAAGGGATGAGTTTAGATAGGAAACCTAGAAGTAATTATAAGTTTCTGAATGTCTAACCTTATTTCCTTCTGCCACTCAGACCCAATTCAGGAAGTGGTAGAATGTATATGATCACAAAAAAGAGTTTTTAATCCCGGGCCCAAACTCTATGTGTTCTTGTTACATCGTCCCACCAGCTCCTGATGTAAATTGTCAGAAGGGCAAAGGGGAAAGGTGATCCCTGCTCAGGAATATAAGTGGAGCTTAAAAGTAACTGCAATCTCTGACTTTCTATTTTAAAGGTAAGATAAAAGACAGTTTGAGTTTCTACGAAATCAGTTTCTAGGCTCTATTGTTCCTTCAGAACTTCTTTCTTCCTTCTGTGTTTTGAGAGCAACAGTTAGTAGTGCTTCTGGCTCTTAGGGGCAATCCTTCTCTTCACACAATGCTTAAAGTAGACAATAGGTGGGAAGCTGCCATTAAATTTAAAAAGCATGAAATAGCACACAATGAGTGCTTTCCCTGAATTCCTGGACCTAACAAGTTCCAAATTCTGAAGAGAAGTGATTATGTGTGAGTACTAACAACCTCCACTGAATGGTGAGCTTAGAACACTTTTCCCAAGGCAGGTTCTGTCCAGGTTATTGGGATGGCTGAGATCTACTGGATCAATGAACTTACAGACCATGCAAGACAGAAAAATCTAAGACATTTAGATCCCAAAAAGAACCTGGACCAAGAAGAGAAAACTTATCATTGCTGAAAAAGGAGGAAGACTTAACTAGGAGAATGTCCCTCTGAATACAGATATGGGTATAATTATAACAAAGTTCTAGGTTATGGCTCATCAGTAGAAACTTTCAAGTCAAAACTCACTAAAGCTAAAAATAAAACTTATAAAATTAACAAAAAAACTATTTGGATTTCAGTCCTAACATCTGTTTTAAGGAGTGTGATTTTGGTGTGTGTGTGTGTGTGTGTGTGTGTGGTGTCTGAGATTATGTATGGGTGAGCATTAGTTCTTAAAATCATCATACTGTCAATATTCTTTAGATTTCCCCTTCATGTCTGGTGGCATTCTAGCTCTACCACGTGAAACACAATTCTCGCTTTCTTCAGGTTAAATGGAGATAAACATGTAATGGATATGTCAACCTGGGTTGGTTTCAAATGATGATATTCAGATCTTACTCTCTGGAATAGGTAATGTATAAGAGTGAGCCAGTATTGTCAGCCCAGTATTTCCAGTGACTTACATAGTCTTTCTGAATCTCAGTTTCATCCTGTGTGGAAAGTGAAAAGAATTACTGTGTGGACCTTAGAATCAGGTGGGAGTTATGACTGGGTGTAGGAAGTATACGTGTTTGGGATGTGTGTACAGAGCCTGACACTCTCATAAAACTATTGATGTTTATATTGAAATGTATTCCAGGAATTGGAAACAAGAGGGATTTTTCTGTTCTAGTTTACTCTTTTATGGCATTGAGGGAACCAGAGATAGTCAAGGAGAACAGGGAAACAAATGCAGCACTTGTACACTGTAGCTATTGTGTTCACAATGAGCTATATTACTGTGGACAAGGACAGGAGGGATGGGATTGTCAAACAAGAAATGAACTCATTACCTGACTTACAAAATGGTTATCCATATAACAATTTTAAAAATATAATAACAATTATAAAAATCGAGGTTGATGATTCTCTCCTCCAGTTTTTGTAGGTGCCCTTAAGACTCAGGCCCACCAATGGAGTTTTTGAAGGTCAATATATATGATAATTAATATAAAGCCATAATCTCTTAAGAAATGTTATAACAAGTATTTCATTCTTAGTACTGGTTTCTCTTTGAGTAGAAATTCTATATGTTGTTGGCAGAGCTAATGTTTTACTTTCTGGTTTTAATATTTGTTAGGTTTTGAAATCCTTCTTAAAGATTTGCAACAGAGTTCTGCTGTGTCTTGGCACCCTGCCCCTAACTAAAATGGTAATCAACTTTTGAAATTCATGTACTTAAGTATGAGTTATATTTATTTAATTTGCTGATGATGGTGAACTGTCGCTGTCCTTCAGCTCTTCAGCTCAAGACTTCTCTAGCACTTGAGCCAAAGTACCTCTTCTAGCTGTTTCTGCTTAGGTGGTGCTATGGAATCAAACCCAGGGTCTCATACATTCAAGATAAGCTGTCTACCACTTATCCACCTTCTCAGCTCCCATAAGCGGTATTTTTGTGCTAAGGTCTATCAAGCAAATCACTGAGCAAATGTATTCATTCGCCACTAGACATAATCAAAATTATGAATTATCTGATATTTTAATGAATAAAACTGTTATCATTGTTACTAGGAATTGTTTGTCTCCCCATGCTGTAAACATGGAGGACGTATTTTAAACTAAAACTAAAAAAGTAATTTTAAGGTCTTGATGCTAACAAATGTGTCCAGGTGTTATTACACTAAACAGAGAATTCAAAATGACTTTTCTTCATAAATACAGAGATTAAAGGACTTATAATACTTATTTCAAAATGCAAATTAAAGGGAAAATCAGTCAGGAGATAAAATTTATATTGAATGTTAATTTTTGAAGAGGAAAAGAAGATATTAGATGGCAGACTAAAGACAATACACTATCAGAGCCCTTTATGCTGAATTATAAAAAAAGAAGCTTTAATTGAAAAAATGAGCTGGAATGTGCACATCAGGCAAAGGCAAGCAATCAGAGCATACCACCAACAAAAACGCCATAATGTATACCTCAGAAAAAGGAAACAAGTGCAGACCAGGGCTCAAAATCCTTATCCTTTATTTCAATGATACACATATACCCCCCTACACACAGACGCACAATCACACACATAAACACACACACACACACACACACACACACGAACACACAAGAATGTATGCAACAGCTCAACCTACTCACTTCCATTCAACATGAATCAAAGATCTTCCTGTAATATTTGAAACTTTAAAAGTTTCAAGTCTTTTAAGTAATTGATAACAGATGCTTAAGCAATTATTTTCTGAATAGACTCTGCTATAGAAATGAGAGTTCAAGATGGTTATAACTACTTAAACATCTTTGAATCTCAAAAGAATTAAACAAGAGACAATCCGAATTTTGGGACTATTTTTCTACCAGCTATTCTTCAAAGGCTTAATAAGAGGTTGCAAAATCCAAAAATAAATATCAAATTAATACAACTAATATTTGTGTAAGCGAAGTGAACGACACTGATCAGTGACCTATGCTGCCTCCATTTCTAAGCCGGCTGCACATTGTGGAACCTTTGATTCTACTGGGCCAGGCCCACAGTTGTCTTCCCCAGAGGAGTGGCCCTGCTGGGGTTGGCACTGGGAGCTGTGTGGAGAAGAGGGGAGGTCTCAGAGGCGGTCAAGCTGGGATTGGGGATGGGGGTAGTAGGGAGAGTATGGGAGGCCCTGGCAGAGGCTGGTGAAGGGAGGAAGGAGGCAGTAGGCCAATGACACAGGAAGCAGCAGCCCCAAAGGCAGCTGGGTTCTGGAGAGTGTCTGTGAGGTGTGGAGTTTGGCCCCGGGGGGCCTCGTGGCTGGGTGAGGAGAGGAAGGAGTCTCAAATCCCACCCAAATAGGCAATGAGAAATGAGACAACCAGTGGCTGAAGAATTTCAAGAAAAAAGGCAGGGACTTGTAGGTAAACTCTGGGGGTGGGGAGGGCAGCAGTGCTGAACCAGTGATGGTCATGCCTCTCTGGAGGCACTTGAAGTGAGTGAGGGCCAGCGCTGCTGTGCACTAGGCCTCACTCTCGCCTTGAAGCAGGCACCAGGAATCACAGGCACAGCTTCAGCCTGCCTCACAGAGCTGGCCTGCCATGAGTGCTAGGGACTGGGCAGCTGCTGGGAGGTTAGGTGCAGCAGGACAGAAGAGAATGGCTGGTGGGTACTGCTCCACCCTAGCCAGGTACAGATCCACTGGGGAAGTTCTGGCTCTGGATCAGGACCAGGGACTGTCCCCCAGAGAAGTGGCCTCTGGGGATTTGCGTGTTGGCTGCTATGTCTGGGAAATACCTTAACATGGCCAAGGAGTCTCCACAGCTAGGCACATTTGCTCCTGTGCCTCTCCCATCTTCTGGATTCCCACTATCCTCCTGCCTCGTGCCATGTCCCACTACAAGAGTAAACTTCTCCAGGCCTCTAAGAGGCCATCCTGGAGATGCTCACAGGGCTTCCCACGTCTGGTTCACCATGCATGCAGGGCTCACAGGGTGCTATCCTCCAGGCAAAGCATACCCCAATTTCAGCTTAGAAGAGGGAAAAGCTTCATTGTCCCAGATACAGCTGCCCTTGGGGTTCTCTGTGTACACTAGTCTTGTGCTGAGATAACGATCCCCAAAGACCGCCAAGGAGCCATTTCCGATGTGAGCACATGAGGGTCATTTATTGTAAGCTCGAGCATGGACTCACAACTGTCAGCATCACAGTGGGTCAGAGTTGAGAACTCTGAATCTTCAGTTAGGGTTTTTATAGGGCATAGGGCTGAGGTAAGTGGGTTCATAGCTTGTCAATTACATGATTTGTTTTAATGAGTTAATATTGTAACAATATTTTTGGCTAATATGTGTAAGCTTAGCAGTAAAAAGCAAATTATGTTAAATATGGAATGTTAAGAAACATGTGTAGCTTTAGGTACCTTCCTGTCATCTGCTGATGGCTATTGCTAGGGGAGTTATGGGAAGAATGTTATTGGGACATTTCATGGTGTTTCCAGGAGCCTGAGTCCTAACTTTCGGTAAAAGTCTTTACAATGGGTACTTTCAGTAAATGCCTTCACAATGTATACTTTCAGTATAGGCCTTCATAATGGACTAAGTCCAAAATGGCTATACTTTGGCTATGGTCTCCCACTTGGGGTGTGTGTGTGTGTGTGTGTGTGTGTGTGTGTGTGTGTGTGTGTGTGTGTGTGTGTGTGTGTGTTTGGTGTGAGAAAGTCAGACACAGCTGAGCTTTGGTGCAAAACACTTCTTCCCTTCAGCATTGAGTTTGGTATCTAGAGGTTGTTCCCTCTCCCGGATTCTGAACTCTAAATTTGTTCTTCTATATACTTTTATCTTTAGATCTTAATATTCAGATTCCTAATATCTGCTTGTGAACTTCAGAATTTGCTTCATAAATGGGGTGCTTTTCTTCTAACTTTTATGAAGCCTTTGCTCTTTTTAAATGCAGCATGTGCTGTGTTAGTGGTTTTACTTAGCCCAGACTTTTGTGGCCCAGGCTGTGACTGTTAGTTCTAAGATTAGTTTAGGCTAATATGAGATACTATCATTTCAGTCTGTCTAGTGAAAAAAGTTCAGAATCTTTATTGAAACATTTTCCTGGCTGTAAAACCAACAAAAAATTCCAGTGGTATGAATGTACAATCTGTTGATTTTAGTTAATTGTGCACCACAGCAATGAAAAAAATCTTCTTACTGAAGTGATTATTTAGAATGTGGAAAAAAATCAAATATTATAGAACTTAAAAACTGATCAAATAACAAAAGAAAAAGAAAGACACTTATCAGGAATGCAGTACAAATGTAAGTGTTTAATAAATAAATGAAATGTTTGGGATTCTTATCCACATAGTAAATACAAAGGAAAATAAATAGGAAAGTCTCTGAAATCCCATCCTACACACCAGAATAGCTATCACGACTCGAATAAATAAACATCTGGAGATGTAGAAATAAATTAGGAACTGTATTTGGTTTTGTGGTATTGTAAGCTAGTGCAACCTATAATGATCATAATGGAAGTTTAGACAATACCAAAAAGACACATGTGTTGATGACCTTTACTGCAACCTTGATATATAAAGAAGGAATATATATCAACATCAATATCCATGTGCATGGCAGCAAGAAAGAAAGCTGTGCATTCAACCGAGATGCACAAAAAAGAGGGAATAAAGGAAATATGCTATTCATAACTATAAACATGTTCCGGTATATAAGAAAAGTGAATTTTTCCATTATCACTGGTATATATTTTTGGATATATACCTAATCCTAATTTCACAGGTTTCGTGGCTTCTTGTTTTTCTTTAAAAGGGACCTCCATATTGATTTTTAGATGTTGAAGATATCCTATAGTATGTGGATATTAGAAGAAATTTAAATATATCAATGAACACATAAAGGACCATCATATACAGTTTGTAATTTGATCCAATTTTAAGAAGGCAACAATTGGGGGACAAGACAATGTTAGAACCTTAATAACAAAAAAAAACAGACATGGAAAAATTTTAGAAATGTGCAACTGATTAGTTCTAATACTAACAAAATATTTTCCTCAAGGTTTAAAAATGAAACAATTAAAATAATACTTAATAACATCAAATAAGTATGCTATGGAAGAAAATGTAAAATAGACATATGTTTCCCCATAATTTGTTTTAATTTATAACAAATGGATTAAAAGAAAATGTGATTACATGTCTGAAGATGATAACACATTCAAGTATCATTGATTGAATCCAGCAAAAGAAAGTAACAGAGAAGTAGAGAGTAAGAACAACCTGGGGCATGGATTTAAATACTCAGTAGAACATTGTGAGGAAAAAATGTGCTCCATTTTGCTCATCAACATTGAGCTAGGACAGCTACCTTTTGACAGAGTACTCGTAATGTAGTCAGAGCAGTGGAGTTACTAATTTAGGCAGTAATTTATTACTTTTATTCCCTAATCTTATGATGTGATTCCCAAATGATGTGAGTGATCCTAGATTTTCTGAGCCCTTTTTTTCACCAAAAATTACTAATTCCTTCCCCTGCCAATAATTCTTCTGCTACTCTCATTTCACCTTGTTTCTGAACTCAACTCCTGTGTCCTTTTGGTTTATGAGAAAGAGCTAGAGAAATATGAGGATTGTCTGGAATCTGAGGAACATCCACTCTAGCTTGGAGGATCTGGTAAAAAACCTCCACCTGGGACTCAGAATCAGATATTAATTGACCTCTTTGGAAATAGAGAATCTCAATCCCTCAGGCAGGATTCATCATTCCTTGACTTTCTCTGAAGAGATTTGGTCCTAGGGCATAATTCAGAGAATGAACTTTCCCACCACTCACCACAGCTTTGTCAGGAGGAATAGGTTCAATACTAAAAGTGATCTCAGTCCTCACAGGGCCAGTCAGAAGCCAAAAGATCATATTTTCCTCCTCATCAGGCACCTTCTAGTAGGAACAGAGTCTGGGCAAAGTCTACGATGGAGATAAAGTGAGACTGGGCTTAAGGAGTACACAAAAGAATGATCCTCTCTTTGACTAAAAGTGAGTTGTGCAGTGAGACATGACAACTTCCTTTATATATGAAAATTCAATAGGTGAGTCATCTCACTGCCACCGTGTGGGAGGTCAGTTTCCCCAAATTTGTTAAATTTCCCCAAGTTGTTAAATGTTGTGTCTACCAGTTTGCCCTCTAGGCTGTTGTCTCTCCCACCCCTTCCCATGCCAAGAATGCATTGCTTCTTTCAGACACTCAACTACTTGTCCTGAATCCTAAGCAGGAATATTGTAGGCTATTCTTTGGCAAACCTCTTGGTTTGGAGGTAGAAAAGACCAAGGCTCTGCATATGCCAAGAGGTAGAGAAGGTGAGTATAAGTTCAGATTGGTATGGAAGAACAATCATATTGAAAAAAAATGAAATTAATGGTTGAGTAATTTAGGGTGTATAGCCACTAAATTTAGGTAATTATTAGTAACACATATACAATCATGGATTAGGAAGAAAACAGTGAAGTAGGTTCATGATAACATGGAAAAGACACATAACAGCCATAACAGGAGATGAGAGTGTGAAGGAACTGTTGGCAGAGGTCTATTTACTATCTGAGGAATGACATTGGATAGGAGGCTTTTAGAATAATATCTAAAAGAGAGGGACTTGCTGGGCACTAGTGGCTCACACCTGTAATCCTAGCTACCCAGGAGGGTGAGATCTGAATGTTATGATTCAAAGCAAGCCCAGGCAGAAAAAGCCAGAAGTAGTGCTGTGGCTCAAGTGGTAGAGCGCTAGTCTGGAACTCAGGGACACTACCTAGGCCCTGAGTTCAAGCTTCAGGATCATCAAAACAACAACAAAAAACAATAATGATAAAAAGAGATAAAAGAAGGACTTAAAGATATTCGATGGAATGATGATCCTGTGTAACTGTCTAGGTAACATAAAAGGAGACAAAATTTGGAGGAAAATGATACCTATTCATTACTAATCAAGGATGCAAAGCAACTGCCAAATTCCTCTTCTCAAAAACTTCCAAACCTGGGCTTCTTGGTTGAGTGATTGCCTTGCAGGCTTGACGCCCTGGGTTCAATTCCTCACCCAGAAGTGGTGCTATGGCTCGAGTGGTAGAGCACTAGCCTTGAGATGAAGAGGTGAGGGACAGGACCCAGGCCCAGAGTTCAGGCCCCATGACCTGCCAAAAAAAACCCCAAAAAACAAAAAAACCTTCCAAACTTATCTTTTCTCATAATTGAGGAGAGAGTTTTTATTTTAACAGGGATTCTTATCTAGTTCAAGGTCATCAGAACTTCAGTAGAGTTTTCCTGTTGAGATATAATGCACCTAACTCTGCTGAACTTAATCATGACTAGGAAAGTATGGACATTGATGTGTTTATTATATTTTTCCTTATAAATATATAATTCTGTCAGGTATTATATATAATGTATATTGTACAATATATTATACATTTTATAGTATAATAAATATATTATAATGTAACATGTATTATATATGAACAGATTTCCTAATTTTAGAGTTAGGAACAAGCAACATATTGAAAGACGAATGCTTGAATCTCTGAGTAATTTCTCTACCACTGGACAATTCCAGGTTTCATTCTTATTACCCAAAGAGCAACATGGGCAAGCAGTGCCCATGGAGGTGGAACTCTGGATTCTGGAAACTGTGATCAGCACACACACTTAATTATCAGCAGATAATTAAGTCAACATCTATGTGCACACACACTCAATCAAATTTCAAGTATAATAATTTCTTTTCAGGCTGGGAAAATGGCTCAGTGGTAGAGCTCTTGCCTTGCATGCATGAGGCCCTGGGTTCGATTCCTCAGCACCACATAAGCAAAAGGAAAAAAGCCGGAAGTGGCACAGTGGCTCAAGTGGTAGAGCGCTAGCCTTGAGCTGAAGAGCTGAGGGACAGTGCCCAGGCCTAGAGTTCAGGCCCCACCTCCGGACCCCCCCCCAAAAAAAATATAATGTCTTTTCTATGTTCCCTATGCACCTACACAGGGAGTACATGAGTTGTCCATGAATTGTCCTGGGAGTTCTTTATCTGGCTACTGTAGCTTCACATCCTTTGTTCTCTTAGTAGCCAGATGTCATGTGTTCAACAACAATACTTGTTACAGGAAAAAGTATCCACCCTGACACACAGAGGAACTTGGATTTCAGAAATGCCACAAATAAGTGGGGGTTGCAGCAGTACTTTTCAAAATTAAATAGATTGCATATTTATTAGAAAGTTTGTCAGAAAAATAAACTTCAGTGCAGGATGAAACACTTGAAGAAAACTACAGTTGAAATTACATATAGCTAGGTGCTCGTAGCTCATGCCTGTAATCTTGGCTAATATGGAGGCTGATATCTGAGAATCACAGGTAAAAGCCATCTTGGGCAGAAAAGTTGCCATGAGATACTTATCTCCAGTTACTCAATCAAGACTAAATTTGATACTGTGGCTCAATGTTGTACAGAGATAACCTTGAGCCAAAGACCTCAGGAGCAGTGCCCAGGACCCAAGTTCAAACTCTGCAATAGAAAATAAATAAAAATAAAAAATAAATTACATATAATTTATTACCAACACTGTATAAGGAAAATATATGACACATGGCAACATATGACTTCAAGTTACAAAGTTCCAAAGCATTTCCTCACTCTTGAGAACTAGGAGTAATCCATATTGAAAAAAATAAAAACATGAATGATTTATACCAAATTTCAAAACATACTATATGTTATACAAAGGAAATGCAATAAACATGCATTTCACAATTTAGTAACATCATATAGTATGAAGAATCTGATTAACTGATTCATAAAAATCAATACAATGCAGATAAAACATCCAATATCTCAGGGGTCAAATTAGCAGAATAATTTCCATCTATGATGGTTGTTTTGCAAATTATCCAGCCCTATCCATCCCACAATTGCAGAAGGCTTTTCCTGAGAATGTCCAGAAACCTGTCTACTGTGAGTGCTCAATGGAGACCTGGTCCCATTCTCTATTATTTAGACATGTGATAGACTGAATATCTGATAACTTGCCAAAGACACAATTTGGGAATGGCTTCCAGTAATGACATTTTAGTTCTCAGAATAAAATGGAAATTGAAGACAGTGGGAAATTCTACCAGATCCCGGAAAGATTTCTATTATTGTGCTAAAACTGTCCCTTCTACTTACACTTGAACTAACTGCAGCAATTGTCACTCCAACCACATGTCCAAAAAATAGCTTTCCAAATATTGACCTGTTTTCATGTTAGCAAATCAAGACACTCTATTGTGGCCCTGTTTTACTTAAACTATCTGCTCTGGTTTGCCCAAGACATAGGTGACCTTAACAATTTCTTAAATTTTAGGTCATCACACAATCACTTCATAGCCCTTAAACATTAAAAATACATATCCATATTAGTCTGCATTACATACTTATGACGGTTTTTCTTCATTTGTCATGTTATACATATTTGTGTATCCCAGGGCTTAGTTCTGTAATCTTCTTTCTCATGAGTATTATCACTGAGTACATGTAATTATTTCGTTTTTTTTTATCTTCAGCTCTGTTCTTTCTTTAATTCAAGTCCTTAATATCATCATGTCTACTGACAACTCCTAGCTATTGTTTTTAACAAATTCAAAAGAACCCAAAGTGAGCTTTGATTCTATCCCTCATTACTATTTTTTTAATTGATAATTCTTCTAGTTGCCTTGTCAAAATATCTTGGAGTCATTTCAGACTGACCTACTATTTCACACCTCATATGTAATGTATGAACAGGTTTTGACAAATTAACTCACAGAATATTTTACGAACCATAAATATATAGTATATGAGTACTAATACTATGCCTTAAATTCGTGGCCTTGGTTTTTTTTTTTTTTACTTTTCTTTTGTGCTCAGGCTGTCAGTCTTCCATTTGAGCCACAGGTCCACTTTTAGCTTTTTGGTTCTTATTTAAAGATAAGTGTCTCATGGTCCATTTACCTGCTCTAACATGAAACTATGATCTTCTGTTTTCAACCTTATAAATACCTAGATTTAAACGCGTGCACCTCTAAAACCACCCCTATTATATTTGAATTAAAAATAAGTTCAAAGAACGAATATTTGTGGTATTTTCAAATCAATATGTTTTCATTTACACATTGCCTTAAAAGGTTTTTGTTATTACAGCTCACTTATCAAAAAAGGAATGGAAAAATTCATAACCAAAGAACCTTTGTATGTACCAATGCTCAAGCCTGCTAGCCACAATTTCTTTGCTGGGAAATAACAAAGGATTATATCGTCTACAGGGAAAACAAGAGAAAAAGCTCTTCACTGAAGTTGCTGAAAGGCTGATAAGGATGAGGACAAGCAACTTTATCCAGAAAGTATCACAAAGTGTTTGCTGTGGATAAGTATAGCCAATCTTAGAGGATGATCATAATGATGAGGGGAATATTTGAAGGTGATTACAGAGGTGTACTTTCTTGAAGATATATATTTATAGCATAGTTTGTATACTGTTAAAAATGAGACAGTTACGATAGGGATGTTGTCATTCCTTGTATCGTTCACAGTATAATATTAAAACCAGGTTTATACATGTAGTATTTATAGTAATTATAGAATATCACTAATTATGCATATATTATAAATATATCATTTATATGTTATGTAATATAGTATATTACATATATTATGCACACATAATTTAATTTTTCTACTTGTCTGTCCAGGAATTAAACTAGCAATATCTTTGAAAATGGATAGAAAGTAGGGTCCTTACAATTTCGATTGCAACATAGAGTTTTACCCAATTAGATGTTATTTATTCTGAATTGGTTTACAAATAGAATATCAGAATATAATTGAGCTTTCAAAAATCATTATGTAAAAACATGCCAAGGATGGAGTTAAAAAACTATAACCTGACTCATGTATGTAATTCCAGCTACTTAGGAGCTGAGATCTGAAGATAGCTATATGAAGCCAGTCTGAGTGAAATGGCTCAGGGACAACACCCAGTCTGAGTAATGGCAGAAAAATAAATTATGTGACTAAAACATACATATATATTTATTTAAATAAAGTTGTCATTCCTTGTATCCTTCACAGTATAATACCAAAATGTTTAATGCATATATTATTTACAGTAGTGGTAGACTATCAGTAATGATACATATATATGTATATATATGATATATAAATATATAACTTCTATGTTATGTAATAAAATACATTACATATATTATGCACACCTAATTTATACTGATAACACTAATATCCATTAAATTGATATATGTTTTAGAATAGGGAATAGATTTTTTTTTTTGGTACAACAAGGAAGTAAGTTGTCACAAAAATTATTCGTTTTGGATTGTATATCCATAGCAATCTATTCCCTGTGTATTGAGGGTACTGATTGATAAAAACCTGTGTTCATCAGCACAGGTGTCTTTGACACCAGGAATAATAAACAGTGGAAGCTGAATGATGTTCATTCAGGTATTTCTTTAGAAATTAAACTGATCTACATTTGGTATGAAGATCACTTATGCTGTCATTATCCACACCCTTTTCATTTAAAAATATTTATATTCTGCATCAATGTTATTGCCCTTATTACCATAATTAGGGAGATAATGTGGATTCATCTGGTCCATAGCTCTTGAAAATTAATGAATGTGACAAAGAATATCTTCAGATATGGCTGGTGGAATTCTGGAGTTGAATTATGGGTCTCAACTGATCAGTCTTAAGAACTTGGGAAATTTGTTTGGGCTTCTTGCCTACTTTTGGTTTTAATAAAATACTTAATTCATTTCCTAACTTGAAGAACACTCATGAGCACTTAAATTACCCTATTGTAGGTTCAGTGCTTGGAATGGTGTCTGCAAATTGTGTAGTAGGTCCCAAAAAATCAGCTTCCATCAACATGGTCACAGCATCCTTCCTGAAGGCTTTAAGAAATATATACCCAGTTGATGTTAATATCTGTGAAAATTTTTCTTTACTAAAAAAAGTCTTATCTTCATATGAAACAATGAAAGCAATGTTGGGGTTGTCCTGTGGCTTTTATTCTGAAGGAGTTTTGCCTAAATTTCATTCTTACCCTATTAGTGATAGCAGAAGTATTCTTTAGTGCTACCCTTCATATTACATTTTATGTGCTTAGTATTTTCC
This sequence comes from Dipodomys spectabilis, assembly GCF_019054845.1. Taxonomy (NCBI): domain Eukaryota; kingdom Metazoa; phylum Chordata; class Mammalia; order Rodentia; family Heteromyidae; genus Dipodomys; species Dipodomys spectabilis. The sequence continues at coordinate 2,235,292 of NW_024870847.1, forward strand.
TGAAATTATTACCTTTGGATTATATATCCCTAACAAACTATTTTTTTATGATTTCTTTTATGATTTATATCGATTTCTTATGTGGTTCTCATATGACTTCTTAGAGATCCATAAATAAAACAGCTGAGAACAGGAAAAGAGTAGGTAAGAAGTCATAAAATTTACAATACTATTATGGTGCTCTTAATGGCTAAGTGTAAAGAATATGTAATAAAACTGTTGGAAGATTCATTTGTTTTTTTGCTATTCTCTCTCCTTTCTTTGTAGAAAGGTTCTCACTACAATGTTCCAAGTGGTCTGGACCTTTCAAGGCTTGTCTTAGTGACATAAGTGATGGGATTAGGGATATGTGTTCCCATGGCTGGCTTTTAGGAAGTTCACAATATAGCAATACCTATACACATAAAGAAACTTTTGTGAGTGATGTATATTCACTTCCTCAATAGCCACAATGTCAAAACATCAAATTACTAACAACTGGCATCACTAACACCTCCATAAATCAAAAGTAAACTAAAAGCTCTACTTCAAAAACCAACATCTAAGGCAGTGTTGGAAATACAAGAAGAAACATAATACATCTAAAGGAGTGAGTTCTTTAACACTGGCAATGAGCAGGGATAGCTGAATTTTTAACCAGGCTTGAAAAGTTCGGGTGTCCAGTAACTATGTGATTAGAGTTGCAGAGTTGACCTTGGTATCAAGATTGGAGGTAAAATTCAAGGCAGATACGTTGCTGCAGTATTGTAGCATGATACACTGTGACCCTTCCTGAGAATGGTAAACAGAGAGTAGAAGCTAAGTCATTAAAATTTATAGGAAGGATTCTCCACTGAGAATAATTTCAGGGGGTGATCTTTACTCTTGCGTTGAAAATGAATAGCCCATCATTCTACTTTAAGCTCTAGCATATTTCTGATTTGAGGACAATTATAACATACCACTGTGCCATGAGTGCTGAGCAGTGTAGGTGTATATTACTCTAATATATGTAAAAATCCTTACAGGTATGGAATGGCCTGACCCTGACACTTCATTCTTTGTTGTTGAGTTTCATGGAGAAATGTTCATAATTAGGCAATTCACACTCATCTAAGTCTGACTCAGGCAACTGAGATAAGACATTAGGGTCATCACTCCAGTGACATGGTCTGTGACATGTGAAATAAATGACATAATTTCACAATGCAGATGTGTTTCTGAAAATGCATACAATACCAAATACCAAATATACAAAAAGGACAATTATCCATCTCATATTATCAGAAGTAAAGATACTCTTGAATTGTACTTACTTGCTAGAAGATCACAGGGTCACTGCTAACGTTTGGTATCTTTCCAGGTGCTCAATCTTCCTCAATCTTTTTGGAGGAAGTGTTTTTCCATAGTTTTTTTTGAGGTGTTCAGAAAATCATTACTGTCACTAACCGCAACCATGGGACAGGAAAGATGATGGGATACCTGGCCAAAGAACTGAGAAATCACAGGAAGTGATAGGAAAGAAGACACCAGAGGACCCCCAGCCTCATTGCCAGCTTCTGGATCACCAAATCCTGCTTAACAAATTTATATTCCTTCTACTACAAGGGGATTGGTGGTCAGTGGCTATAGGTATTTCCATAAACTAAGGCATTAACCTAGCTTTGGTTACAACTATTAACATGAGGTATTGTTTGTATACATAGTGATAATTGAATCCCTTATTTTTAGGGAGCAGAAGGGAGCAATAGTCATTACATCCATAACACAAACATCCATCTTGTCTCCAAAGTCTTAATCTTTTAGTGTCCCCCAGCTCGAATTTGAATACTCTTGAGGTAATAACTCATACCCCTGTCTTCCCTTGATTGACCTTTCCAGAGCAGAGCTCTCAGCCTTTTGATTGCTGTTTGAGATGTCTTCCCACTCTATCCCTTTCCAGGTTTAACAGTTTGACCCTGGAATCCCTCACAAGTACTGTGACAGATGTATTATTTTGAAAAATATATTTTTTCTAGGATAGGTTCAATTTTTAAATTTTATTTTACTTCAAAAAATACTAGACAGAGTGGTTACAGTTACATGAGTAAGATACATTCCTTGTTGAATATTGTTACCCACTCCATTTTTGTTCTCATTTCTCTTCCCACTCTCCACACCTCCTCCCCACCCCATAGTTGTAAAGTTCATTTCTGAAAGTGTCTTGGGAATATCATTGTTGCAATGGGTCACTCTTGTACTTCTTTCATCACTTTATTTTTTCTCCTTCCATCTCCAAATCAGATAAATGTGTATACAAGATGGAAGGTATCAAAATCAACACAGAGTTTGCTAGGGATAAACCAATAGAAAAAACAAGTGAAATAAAATAAAATCTAGATACTCTACCGACATCAAGGTTGATATCTGAAAAAAAAAAAAAAAAAAAAAGATTTGTTGTTTCCATGTCTTCGAGTTCATTTCAATTAGCATCATTTTGTAAGGTCAAATGTATATAAATCTGGAGCCAGAAATCCCACTCATGGGCACTTGTAGAAATGATCTCAAGATAAAACACACTAAATCTACAACTATATTTTTCGCAGCATTATTATTGTAGCTAAGATATGGAACCAATCAAGATGCCCCTCAATAAATGAATGGATCAAGAAAATGTGGTAATGTTATTCTTCTATCAGAATGAATGATAGAATGATAGTTCCTTTCTTAAGAAAATGGAAAGACTTGGAAAACAATCATATTATGTGAAGGAAGCCAGACTCAAAGAAAAATAGGTTCCAAGGTTTGCATCATTTTTATTAATTAATATATGCTTAGGATAGTCCTGACAGACAGGTTAACTTTTTAAACTCTTAATATTCCCTTTTTTTCTCTCGTTCTTCTTCTTTCATGCCATTTGTGTGTGTGTGTGTGTGTGTGTGTGTGTGTACGCAGACAGTAATGAAACTTGACTCGGAGCCTCAAAACTCTTGCTTGGTTTATTCATTCATGACTGACTGAGTCTGTACTATTTAAACCAAGGTTTCAATCTGTCTTTGATTGAACAATTGAACATAAATATCTCATGGATTGCTACCTCAGCCATCTGTGAACCATGATCTTCCAAGCTCAGCCTCATGACTATCTAGGAATAGGGATGAGGCACTGGCATCCAGCTTTATTGACACGTGCTTTTTGCTTTGATTTGTTTTTTTTTTTGTTGTTGTTTTGTGCATCCAAAATCTGTATGGAAAACAAATCACTTATATCCAAGAATATTCACATAAAATGGGTGTTGTTTAAATATTATTTTATTAATGTTATCCTTTTACATACACATTATATGGTTTGATTTTTTGAACTCTATTGTTGCAAAAGGTCAAGTCACATATATAATTTGAATCTTCTTTTCTTAGTTTTACAGTGTGTTAGGTGTTTCAAAACAGAATTTACCAAGGTTTAACTCTGCACTACTGAAGCACCACCTTTATGATTATTCAATGTACTGTAAATCATAAGTTCATCACTTCTTGTGGCATCATATGAGCACAGGTATTTTCCTATAATACCTCCACATAGTTTAGACATCAATGCCATGCACTCTTCTGCCAAATATGCAAGGACATCCTTTGTAAATCTCCTTGCATTTTCACTGTTCTTCTCTCTACTCTCCCATGCTAAGTCCTGTGATGATCATGTTGATTTTCTCCCCTGTTACATTCATCATTGCATCTTGGGAAATACTGGTATGCACTACTGTAATTCTGTCCATTCTCCTTGTGCTTCGTCTTGTACCCCTCTCACCGCAGAGGGTCAGAGATTGGGGATATTTTCTTCACTCTTTAGCTCAAATATCAATCTTTACTTTCTAGCAATACATTCATTGAATTCTCTCTGTAAAGTCTAATGTCTTGAAAATGATTACTGCATTTTCATGGCTTTGCTATTTGGCATTAGGGAAGAACATAGGTCAGTAACTATAACTTAGGTAAAAGAAGATTGCAATCATGCCTCCATATATGTTGTTAATTGGATAAGTTTTACTTCAAGGTCTACCTGCCTGCTTCCTTTTCACTGTTTATTTTTCAATGTAGCCTTTTTCTTCTGGAAGGTATTTATCGGCCTAGTGAAGATCCTACTGTAATTAGTCATTAATTTTATTCCAACATCATTTCACAGATCCTTCTGAGTTTCTTCAGGGTCTGTATAGTAATGCTTCACATTCTTAGATATGTTTTTAACATCGATGCATCCGATGATAAAGACACATTGCTTAAGTAACCATTTTGATGATTGAAAAGAAACGATGCTGCAATCTCACTATCGCAATTTTCTGGTTTTAAATTCTTTCAGATTAGAATTGATGCTGGAGAATGAACATTCTGTGTACAATTTTATATTTTCCTAATTATTTTTAGTATACTTTTCAATATTTTATAAAGTTAAAACATTACTACTTACTTAGTTTTAGGATTTCTAAAATGGTTAGAATAAAAGTTCTATTCATTCACAATTTTAAGACAATATTGTCCATTATGACCAAGTGAGATATTTTAAACTTTTTATTTGTGGTCCTTAATGGTGGTGCTGGGGAATCAAGTTCTTGGTTCATGTGTCTTAGTCTACTGTGTGCCTCTGAGCCTGATTTGACCTATGGTTTTATTTTCAATCAACTGGAATAAAGCAAAATTTCCCTAGGAAGGAATTAAAACTTGGTTACTTTCTCCAGTATCTCTCACACACATAAAAATAATATAATTCTACACTGACAGAAAATGGTGTTCTTATATTTTATTTATTAGTAGTAACTTTTTATTTTTTGTAGCCCCACTCTTCACTGTCTTGCCCATTTGCTATCCCTCCTTCCCATAAAACTTGACTAGATCAACTGGAAACCCACTTCTAGTAAGCCTTATCCTTAAAAAGCTCAACACTAACTAACCCACCCCATGGAAGCCCTTCTAAAAACTTTCAAAGGCCTGACTGAAACCAGACCCCTTCCTGATAGCCCTCCTCTGCTTTAGGGAAATCCCTCTTCTACTCCACCCCTTCCTGGAATCCCTGCTCTGCACCACCAGAAACCAGGCCACATCAATATCTCCTTCTATGTCCCACCTTGCTGCAATAGAACCCTGCCTACACCAGGCTCCTCCCTCAAATCCCCACCTCATCCACCAGATGAAGTCCGCCCCTAACTATTCTAGTCCCTCATAGTCGCATTGCTCCCATATCCTAGTACTTCCAAACTCCTCCCTTCCCTTTTATACCACACCCCCAACCAGCCTTCTCACTCCAGCGCCCCCCCACCCGGTTTCATCAGATACTCAGCCTATAACTAGCCTACATGTAAAAGACCTAATCCTTCAGACACAGACCTGAACCTACCTCTTCCCACAAAGCCCATCATGCTATACCAAAAACCCTTCAGCTCCCTATAACTGCCCTTGAAGCCCTGCCTTGCTTGGCCAGAAGCTTCTCACACAGCCCATTTCCTGCCTTGAAAGTACAAAATGTCATGTCAAAAACGAGCTTTACAATGTCAGTGTGGGGCAGGGGAGGCAGGGAAGGATTGGGTGGGGGAGAGAGGGGGGCTGGGAAGGGAGGTGAAGGGTAAACAAAGGAGGAGGTTGCAATGCTTGGTAAGAAATGTATGCATTATCCTGCCTATGTAATTGTAACCCCTCTGTACAATATGTTCTCAAATAAAATAAAATTAAATTAAAAAAAAGACAGCCCTGCTCCACCACAAGCCTCTCTACCTCCCACATCTACTCTCTCAATGCCCTGCCTTGCTCTCCAGATAATCCTGCCCCCTATTGGCTCCTCCCTCAGTTACACATCTTACTCCACCAGATACACTGCCCAAAATTATCCTACACCATTGTAGCTCTTACACTCTTTCTCAAAGCCCCTCCTCCAACTAGCCCCATGGCTCCAAACCCTGCCCTGCTCCTGAAAAACGCCACTAGAAAACCACCACCACACTATGCCATTTCTGGACACCCACATTGCTCCACTGGAAACCACTGCACCAGTTGGCCTCCCTCTGAAAGGCTCACTAGACTCAACTGTAAATCCCAGTCCCTCCATAGTCCCTTTTGGAAAGTTGTTTTGCCCTGCTGGAAATCCTGTCCATAATCTATGTCCTGCCTTGCAACACTGAAATACCCATCCAATCTTACTCTTCTTTACAAAGTGGTGACTGGCTACACCAGAAACCCCATCCTACCTAGTCTAATGCACTGGATCTTATCATCACAAAGCCCTGGTCCTTAATAATGCCTCCATACATTGTGACTACTTCCTGCTCTGCTGGAAACCCCACCTCCACCCTAAAACACTTTCCCAAAGGCCTGCCATTCTCCATGAGAAACCCCGCCCCTTGCTAACCTATGTCTTCTGAGTACCACCCTGCCCTCTCAAAGCCACACCCTGAAAAGCCACTCTCTCATAGCTCCGCATTCCTGCTCCAGAATCCCCACTTTCTGTCAACCTCTTGCCTCCATTCCCTGCCCTGCCTTATGGGAAACCTTACCCTACATATCCCACAGGGCTCACAGTTTTCCACCAAATCCCCTCGTCTAAGTAACCTCCTCCTTTGTAGCCTCATTCTTCCTTCTCAAAGCCCCGCCCCAAACAGCCTCCTCCCCAGTGACCCAACCTACTTCCAATGAAAACCTGTCCACCTGCCAGCGTCCGTCCTAAGTCCCACCTACTCCACAAGAGACCCCTCCCCTAACAAGTCTAGTCCTTCCTGTTCCCTCCCTGATGTCTCAAGCCCTACACACACTGGCCTTCACCCTCAAAGCCCTGTCCTGTTCCACCATACAGGGTGTGCCAATACCAACTCCTCCCTTAAACCAGACAGAGCTCCACCAGAAACCCAATATCACCTCACCCATGAAGGTCGCATCTAGTAATTTTTATAACAAATGTGATTTTGAACATATATGGGGAAATAAAAGTTCCTGCCTCCAGCTGGGCTCAGTCACAGAGAAGGATTTGTGCCTGTTTTTGATTTTTCAGCTAGTCCTGACAATGCAAAAATTCAAGAACTCAAGCAAATAATATGGACTAGAAGTATGGCAACAGTGGTTGAGCTTCTTGGTGCTATACAACAAAAGTCCTGTCTAGCAAGCAGAGAACTCCTGGATAGAACCCTAGTAATACTCCTCTCTTCCACCAAAAAGCCTAAATAAGTTTGTCCTATTTAAACATCTAATTTCCAGGCCACTGACAGATCAGAGATGGTGACATTTCTTTAAAATCAGGTATTCAAAAGAGACAAAGTTATTTAGGCTTGAAAGAATTGAAAAGAAAGGAAAATGCATGTGATTTTTGTTAGCTCCATAATTCTTGAAAACATAAAATGCATATATCCATGTATGTATGTATATACATGTATGTAAATATATGTGCAAGTAGTTCATCTCTTTTCTGTGTAGCAAATGGTACAAATGAATCTGCACAATCACTACTCAAAGGCATGAATATACAAAGAGAAGGAGCAAAGAACTTGTATTCAGAAATCTATGGTTAGACAATAACCCTGAAAATCTTTTACATCAGTTTGCATTTGTCAGTTACTGCAGTACAGGGACAGTAAGACGACAATATGATATCAGGCAGAAGAAATAAGAGAAATGAGAGATGAGAGATACAAATGGTACAATATTCTTTCTGATGGGTAAGTAGAATTTCCAATGTGTGTGTGTGTGTGTGTGTGTGTGTGTGTGTGTGTGTGTGTGTGTGTATTACATTTTCTTCATTCATTTCTCACTTGAAGGGTATCTAGGCTGATTCAGTAAGCATGGTTGTGCTGAAACTTTAACTATATCCTGGTTTGTAAATTTTCAGGTAAATGCCTAGGAGTAGATTTGATGGAAAATATGGAAGTGGGTAGTCAAAAGAGAGGTAAAGGGAGAAAAGATAGAATGAAGAAGAGGAATTGGAGGAACAGTAGAGAGGAATCCAGTAAATTTCCTACAAAATTAAGAAAAGTGAAGAAAGATTTTCATAGAGGTGGGATGGATGAGAATGTTGAAAGGGTTGGCATTGATCAAAGTATACTGTACGCATTAACTGCTTTATTTAATGATAACTCAAAATAATGATTAAAAATCATGTCCCTAAAATGTTATGCAATTAGAGGCAAAGCATGAGAATGTGAACAGATCAACTCTAGGGTATATAAATATTTTTTCGTTAGGATGAGTTTTAGAACAACAGTAATGAAGCCTATCATCTGAAGAAAATTTAATGATTTCCAGCTATTTAACATAATCATTTTAGTTGATATGGTTCAAGTGGCATTGGCTACCTCGTGACCAACGCTCTCAGATATTGAATTCAAGACTTGATCTTGAACATAATTAAAAACAATCAATAAAAGACAAGCACTTTCCCCAGCACTAGTAGCTCATGCCTTTAATTCTAACTTTAATCAGAAGTCAGAGATCTGGGGATCTCAGTTCAGTATCAGCTTGGATAGAAAAGTCTGTGCGATTCTGGTCTCCAATTCACTGCCAAAGAAAGCTGGAAGTGGATTCGTGGCTCGTAGCCTACAGAATAAAGCTCAAGAACAGAACCCAAGCCTTGAGTTAAAGCCTTAGAATAGTTCATATATATACACAAATGAAGTAAGTCTCTCAAGTTCTCAACCTTCAATTTCCCTAATCTTAACTCTAATCCTGGTCAAAACCCTAAGAGTTACCGTGATGATAATAGTAACCCAATCCTAAAATTAATGGAAATTACTCCAGTTTAGATACATCCTTACAGATACCCATTGTCTTTGAAATGATTTGCAATTTCCTCCAAATCCTACAGATTTCCTAACCTGGACTCTGAAATCTATCTTGTTCCCTATTAGGAATCATTAACCTCAAATTCTCATATCATGAAAAATACCATAGTTTCCATTGATCTTAACTTTTACTGAACTCCTGTATATCCAAAAAGAAGCTGCGGGTTTACTTAAAATCTACTCTCCTTCCAAACCCTAATGATATATCTAAACCTTACTAGAAACCTAACTCTAAATTTAACCCTATTGAACCCTGAATAGGAAAATTAGGGAAACTCTGTAGTTTTTGTTAAATTTCGCACTTACTTTACTTGAAAGTGTTAGTAGAAACTCAGTTTTACCTTAAAGCTTACCTTTTCCTAACCCTAAGCCTAAACGGAATTAGGAAAGTAAACCTAAACCTAGAACTAATGGCCTTTGGAGTCTAAAAGCCACACAAATACATTTGTTTTTATTCATCCTAACTTCAACTCATCTTTCTAAAAATAGTTTGTAGTTTCACTCATTATCTTGTCTTTATTGTAACCCTAACCCTAACTGGAATATTGATGTTAACCCTCACCCAAATCATACTCTAATCGTAATATTATTAGCAGTTTTCTATTTCACATTCATCCTAATTCTAACTCTACTTGTTATTCTAAGATTTACTTTCACTTTGACCCTAAATTTTCCATTTCCCTAATGTTTACAGTAAGCCTAGCTGGAATTAAAAACCTAACTTTCACCTTAATGATAATCCAATTCTAATGCTTAAGAAAAATACGCTAGTTTTTAATCATTCTAATGAATATTCCAGTTTTCACTCTGGAAATGAGTTTCAGTTTGCCCTAATTCACGCAAATTTTCTGACTCTACCTCGAAAGTTATGTTGTTCCCTAACATGAGCCATTATATTACTTGTCTTCAAATTCTCTTACCAGGAAAATACTGTAGTTTCCATTGATTCTACCTTTTCCTGAACCACTGTATCTGAAAACAGTTTCAGATTTTCTTACCATCTAGTCCATTACTTAACGCTAACTCTCAACATAAACCTGACTGGAAAACTCTTATTAATCACTACAAGAATGATCACTGAGGAATAAATATAATGATAATGTTCTAGTTACTATTCAGCCTCACATATTTGGTTTTACTTGTTAGTGAACACAATTTTATACTAAAAGCTTTCTTATTCATAACAGTAAATATAATCAGTAAATATAATCAAAAGAAAATACTGACCCTAATCTTAATCCAAATTATATGACAATACTAACACACAAGTACACTAGTTTTCATTCATTCTTCCAAACATAGGTTACAATTTTTCCAATATCTTAGTCATTTTCTAACCCTAAACTTAATTTTTCTTAACTGGAACATTGAGAATAACCATCAGCCTAATTGTAAGTAGATTCTAATATTAAAAGCAATACTTTAGTTTACAGTCATTCTAATTCTTATCAGGCTTATATTAAAATTTACCTTCAATTTGACCCTCATTTATTTTCTCCTTCACTCCAAGCCTAACCATGGCTGGAATCCTAACCATAACCTTGACACTAATTGTATCCCAATTCTAAAATGTATGAAAAATGCTCGTTTTGTGCAAGCCTAACTGAAATTCCACTGGTAATTCTTGAAATAAATTGCAGGTTTTTGGTAAACCCTACGGATTTTTTCACTCTTAACTTTGAATGTATTTTGTTCCATAACAGGAATCATTATACCCATTGATCTCAAACCCTGATATTAAGAAATACATTGTACGTCCATTATCCCAGCTTTTCCTGAATTCCTAGAATCTGAAAAATAGGTTCACCTTTACTTAATATTTAACATTTCTTTTTTTTTCTTTTTGTCGGTCATGGGGCTTGCACTCTGGGCCAGGGCATGATTCCTGAGTTCTTTAGCTCAAGGTCTGCGTTCAACCAATTGAGCCATAGCACCGCTTTTGTGTTTTATGGTGGTTAATTTCAGATAAAAGTCTCATGGACTTTCCTGCCTGGGCTACCATTGAGCTGCGGTCCTCAGAAAACAGCTTCCTGAGTGGCTAGGATAATAGGTGCGAGCCACTAGTTTAACCCATTTCTCTATCCTCAACACCGGTTAACCAGAAACCTAATCCAAATCACATTCGGAATTTAACACCAAATGGTTAATGTAAGGAAAATTGTTTAGATTCTATTCAATCGCACATTTTTTTGGCTTCTACTTCTAATTGGAAAACTAAAATTTACCTTAAAGCTTATCCTTCCCTAACCCTAACTGGAACAAAAAAGTATCTCACACTTTAAACCAAATTATATCTGAACGTTTAAAGTAACAGAGACTGGTTTTCAATCATTCTTGCCATTCATTCTTCTTAAAATATGTGTCAGTTTTACACAATGTCTTACATGTTTTTCTCATCCTAACCCCGCTCTAACTGACACACCTTGCCTAATCCTAAGCATACATATAACCGAATCATCGTGTTAATAGCAAGCCACTTTTTTCATATTTATCCTAACTCTTGCTCAGCGTGTAGGTCTAAATTTTACTTGCATTTTGAACATAAATTTTTAAATGTTTTTCTATTTCCTGTTAGGTTTTATTTTTTATTATTTTTTAAAAATTTTATTTTGTTGCAAAGATGCTTTAAAGAGGGATTTGTTACATGTATAAGGTTAGGATTATGTTTCTTGTTGAGCATTGTAACCCACTTCTTTCTTGTTCTCCCACTACCCCATCCCTCTCCAATTCCTTTTCTCCTCCCTCCCCTTGGTGTAAACTTCATTTTCAACATAGTGTCTTGTGAGTATCATTGTTGCAATGGGTCATCATTTGATGAACCTAAATTTTCTATTTCTCTAATCCTAATTCTAATTCTGTCTGGGATCCTAACCTTAACCATAATAATAATAATAGCTCAATTCAAAAGTTAACAAAAGATATTCAGGTTTTTGTTAATCCTATTAATTCACTGTACATCTTGAATTAACTTGCAGTTTAGCTTAAATCTTCCAAGTTAGTTTATATGTGCATATATGAAGATGTAATTTTATGTGAAAAACAGAAGATCTTTGGAGGAACGAGTAATGAGAAGGAAATAGAGGGAGTATAATCAAATATGTTAAATATATTATGGAATTGTCACTTCTGACAATTAATATCCATTAACAAAATAACTAAAAATTAATAAAGAACACTGCTTTCTAGTGTTCTTTAAGAGAGCCATGATCTGTCTTCTGAAAAAATAAACTCGTGTTAGATAAACATTTTTTATGCATAATTTATATTTTTGTCCAATTATTTAACTTAATGAATAAAAATTTATCGAATAAGATTCGATGACAAAACAATATAAAACAGTTACTTAGCAATTGTTTCAGAAAAAGTTATTTTCATGAGTTTTAGGAAACGGGATTGCTATTTCCCTACAAAGCAATGAATTAGTTTTACTAATCTATATTTGTAGTAAGTTTAGAGAACTTAATTGGCATGAAAAACAACTAACTCTACATCTTATTTCTTGAATGAGTGATATTTTAAACATTTTCTTTTATTCAAATAAATACTTAGGTTTATATTTCAAAATAAGTGCAATTTTATCTCATTTCAGAACTAGTATTTACCCTGCAATTAAATGTACTAGCATATTCAGGTATTTAAAAGCTAAATTTTTTATGTTTTATATGTAGCTCTACATATTTAGAATGACATGATTTTTTTATTCATAAATGTCTAACCTCAGATTTTTGCTTTATCAGTATAAATTGTCTCATGAGGTTGTAGTGAAAGCTCCAGTAACCAGAGTGGTCAAAACCATTTCCAGAATTCTAAATTTTAAATCAAATCATTTTTAAGCTTTGATAATATCATTTATTGTCTCTTCAGAGCAGTTAAGCTAAAACAAATACTACTTTTTAAACATTTCACTCATATTGTAAAGAATATTAACATAGATCAAAAAGAGACTATTTCAGACTCACCATATTTGGTGATCTTAGTGGGAAGAATGTAGAGAGTAGAAGTTCCTTATACTCAATAAGTAGTTTTGGTTAAATTAAATCATATATCTGGATTTCCAATTTGGAGGTTAATCAAATGGAAACAGGAAAATAATAAAAATTACTTTGGGATCAACAGAAAAAGATATTTGTGCATGTACCACAGTTGCTTTATTAGTTTGTAGTTGAACACTGGACTTCGATTTATATCTTGGCTGTTGTTGTGAATAACAATGAACTACAGATATATTTATGAGTTACCCAGAGAGAAATAATCACGCGATTGGTGGGTCAGATGATATTTCAACTTTGGATGTCTTTAGAAAACTGCATACTACTTTCTACAATGAGAACACTAACCTGTATTTTGACCAAGAGTGTAGAAATTTTCCTTTTCTCCACAGTGTCGCCAGCCAACATTATTACCTTTTGAGTTTATTTAAATGGCAGGTTTTTACTGTGTGCAGTACCCAAGACTGGCCTTAGACTCAAATCCTTTTACTCCATCCTCCAATCACTTGGAATTACAAGCCTTTACCACCACACCTGGTTCCTTGGATATTTTTGATGAGAGTTATAATAGTTAAGAAGTAATATCATAATAATTTTGAATTGCATTTCTCTAATGACTTCTGCTCACAAAGCATTAAGCCAGAATAGAAGTTGTATTAAATACAAATTTGTAAATCCACAGGCGATTTTCAGGGCTTTTTGGAAAACATGTCTATTCAGAACTTTTGTCCATTTTTAATCAAGTTTCTTGTTAATCTGATCTTTAATCTCTCTATAGAAAATCAATAATTATTTCATAGTAGTAGAAAGGAAAAAGATTAAGCAGCTCCAAACATTTTAAAATTTTTATTAACATGATATTTTTTAAATAATTTTCTGTTAACGCTTGAGACTATATAACTCACTGTAGTTAGACCTTTTACAAGGCTATATATATTTTATTTATTTTTCTTTGATTGTTCTTTCTAAAGGCTACATGGCTAATTTCACTTGGTTTCTTTCAGTCTCATGTTCTTCAGATTTCAAACTGAAGAATAAATGGAAGGAAGCAAACAAAAAATATAGTTCCCCTCATCTGACAATGCTTCTACAAGAATGAGGAAAGTGTTCATCCTTCTAAGGACCTATGATAGACTATCAAAAAGACATGTTATTCTTCTAGGTCTTCCTTATCTTTGCGATGTAACTTAAATGATGTAAAACACAACATACTGCTCAGATACTTCCATGTTTTATCAGTTTTGCACATTTTCATATGGATTTCACCTCAGTCTACAACATTCCCTCATCGTTCTGTCCCTGATATTTTTACACTATCATGACATAAGATAACCAGTTTGATTTACAGCATAAGAAGTTATACACCTGGCTTCCTTGGACGCAGAGCATGGTCAGTAGATATTAATTCTGGTTGCTCACACTACATGTAATGGTTTCTGTACTAATCACATTCTTTTTAGTATTTTAAAAAGAATGGTGGCTAAACTCAAAGATCATTCATAGGATGCCTCCATCAGAAAGAATGACATTTCCCCATTTGTTAGGAAATGGAAAGGCTTGGAAAAAATTATATTAAGTGAAGTAAGCCAGGCCCAAAGAAACATAGGTCCCATGGTTTCCCTTATTTGCAATATCTAGTATAGGTATGAGTCAAGCAGAAAAAGTCAGATAATGTGATGTTAGGAAAACAAAACCTCAAATATGTATTTTAATGTTTTTGTTTCTTTCATGCATGTGTTTCTAACGCATTTATAAGATTATTTCTTTGTTGCTTTGTATGTCCCTCCCCCACAGTGTAACCCCCGCTTTCACTATATTTGATGTCAGTATAACATGTGGAGGAGATGGGGACAAACAAGTCGTTTAAGGATTCAGGTGGACCTGTTGCAACAATGAGAAGTACAAAATGTCATGTCAAAACCAGCTTTACAATGTCGGTGGGGGGGGCGAGGGGGAGTATGATTGGTTGGGAGGGAGGGGGGAGGCTGGGAAGGGAGGTGAAGGGTAAACAAAGGAGGAGGCTGCAATGCTTGGTAAGAAATGTATGCATTATCCTGCCCATGTAATTGTAACCCCTCTGTACAGTATGTTCTCAAATAAAATAAAATAAAATTTAAAAAAAAAAAAAAAAAGATCATTCATAGGTTTATGTTAAGTGTTTCACAAGTTTTATTCTCTTAATTCTTAAGATAACATTTGCTATAATGCTAATGTTATTACCATTGTAGTGTTGGGAAAAATTGTAGTTAAAGACAGTAAGTGCATGGCCCAAAGACACACACAGTGAGGAAGGAAATGAGTCAAAGTTTCCAAAAGTCTTTCAGCAATACCAAAAAGGTGAGTAAAATCTCTCCATTCTTTATACTCTCAATTCAATATTCATATTGCCCAAGAAATAAGAGAGTGGCAAATATTGCCCATGATGATTGTTTTCTGTCACATTTTGTCTTTAACACAGATTGCGTTGGTGACATTGGGTTATCATGCACAGAGCTGAGCTTATAAATTGATGTCCGAAGACAGCCAAATTTCTTCTGTCCCACAGTTCCAGTTTCTTTTTTAAAAAGTACTAAAACTTTTAAATATCATCACTTTCTATCTTTTAACAATCCCCAAACAAATTAAATTATCATAAAATCACTCCAAAAGGCTTTCAAATTAGGAGATGATTAAACAGGCTCCATTGAAGTAAATTTTCTTTTATTTTAAAAATTATTCTAAAAGCCTTGTTCTGGCTGGTCACACCTATAATCCTATCTACTTTGAATATTTGCTCAGGAGATGCAGATCTGGGGATAACACTTGGGAGCCAATCAGGGCCAAAAAAAACACGTCATGAAATTATTTTTCAAAAAGTTTAATGAATTAGCAAAGAGCCAGGAATTGAGATGTAGCTTATATCGTAGCTAGATAGTAAAAGCCTAGCAAGACCTTGAAGACCTGATTTTAAACTCTCAGCACGCCAATATACATGCATGGCGTGTGTTTGCACAAACGCATGTGTTTGATTGTGTGGTGCCGCACTCACTCACTCACACACACACACACACACACACACACACACATTTATTCAAATTACCTTCATATCAGTGTTCTGCATTAATTTCTTTGTTAACGATATTATATGGGTAAAATAGAGGAAATAAACTCTTCCATCTCAGAGCATTTTATATGTTTTTTATTGTAATAATACTGTGCAGAGGGGTCACATTTACATGAACAAGGAAACTAGTATATTTCCTAACAATCATTGTTAACTCTTCCTTTGTATTTCCCCTACCATCCCTTCCCTCCCACCTCCACAAGTACACTCCCCTCACCCTTCCTTCCTACGCCTAAATTGTAAAGTTCATTTTTCAACACAGTGTCTTGTGCATCTCATTGTTACAATGGGTCAACCTGTATCCCTATTTGAGCATTTTTTCCCTTCCCCTCCCCAAATTAGAGAAGCATACATACAAGATGTAAGTGCACCAACTTCAAATACAGAGAAAACAGGGGTTATAGCATGGGGAGAAACATACAAAGAAACAAAAAAAAATGACATCGCACATTATAAGTACATTAGAAACAACAGCAAGAAACAAAAAAATCCACTTGTGTCCCTATCTTGGGGTTCAATTTCTTTAACATCATCTTATCTGGATATATGCACATATCTTTTGAACTTTTCTGCTTATCCAAGACATATATTCGTTATTGAAAATAAGGGAAATCATGGGACCTATATTTATTTGGACTTGGCTTACTTTACACAATAATTTTTTTTCCAACTCTTTCCATTTCCTATCAAATTGGGAGATGTCATTCTTTCTGATGGAGACATAGAATTCCATTGTGTATATATACCACATTTTCTTGATCCATTCATCTAATGGGGCATCTGGGTTGATTCCATATCTTAGCTATCGTAAATAATGTTGCAATAACCATAGTTGTGCTGGTAGTTTTAGTATGGTCTTGTTTATGATCATTTGGGTAAATCCCCAGAAGTGAGATTACTGTGTCATAGAGGAATTTATGTGTAGTCTTTTGAGGAAACTCCATACTACTTTCCAAAGTAGTTGAACAAGTTTACACTCCCACCAAGAATGCAATACGCTTCCCTTGTGGCCACATACCTTTCAGCATCTGTTGTAAAAAATATGGAACGCTACACGAATTTTCATGTCATCCTTGCGCCTGGGGTGTGCTAATCTTCTCTGTATTGTTCCAATGTTAGTGTATGTGATGCTGAATTGAGCATAAAACATTTTTTATATATAAAGTATAATTTTTATTGATTTTATTAAAATAGACAATTCAACAAAAAGTAAGTTCAAAAGAATTATTGTGAAATTTTAGAATCATGTATTTCTTACATAAGCACACATTTAAGAATAAAATCAAGATAGACATGCCAAAAACAAAATAATTCTGGATATTTATTGTTCAAGAGATGTGTAGGAAGAGAAATTCAATTATTCTATACAAGGCACCTGTCAAAATGAACACTGCAGAAAGTGTTAAGGTTTGTTAAAAGTTTTAATGTTTTAAATATGCTTACTTTGGGGATTTTGCTTATATATGCCAAAAAATAGGACTATTTGGCAAGTATAAAACTTTTCTATAAAGTATTTAAGATTTATGGTAGCAGACATTAAGCATTAAGTATGTACATTTCAGAGTTTATGGAAACTTTATTAATGAGGCGTTGCAAAGTCTTTGTGTAAAGAAGCAGAGTGAAGAGTTAAGACTTTAACTACACAGTTTCTGTTAAAACTTTAGGGATTCCTTACTTTATTAGTTAGCAAGGAATAAATGATGATATAAGCCATAATGTACACATGTATGTTACTATTCACACACATACATATACACATGTATACATGCACACATGGAGAAAGACACATAACAACAGCCAACATAAGTTTCACCAGTTATTGAATATGCCTAAACGGAATACTTGGAACAATATGTGTTGAAGATGTATTTGTCTCTAAGAGTTCTTTTAACACTCCTCTTATCTCTTAAAACTGGTAGTTTTAGAGAGATTTGACTTACAAAATGCTGTACAAGTGATAGCAAGTCAATTGGGTATAAGTCATATGGTGTCTCCCTTCTTCTCACGGAACTCTTAGTCTTGTAGACACTCTCAACAACCAAAGTAGCAAGAGAATACCCTGGTAAAGAGTAAAGTTATAAGGCTTTAAATGGCATCTTTACTTGAGCTCTTTTTCCAACAGCCAGCATGAATTCCTAGGCAGATGAGTGAATCCTCATAAAACTGGACTCTACATATACATATAACTCCATTCATGATAATCAGTGGACAGAACAGATAATGAATAATCCAGAAGAGAGCTCCCAAAAAGCTCTACAAACACTAATGGTAAACATGGTAAATGAAAAGATTGAAAACCTGCAATGGACTCTGTGAGATCATGATAGGGAGAGAGAGGAGGCAAAACAAAGATCAAAACAGGAAGCTCATGGGCGTGAGGAAGCTACTCAAAGATACATAAAGGAATTGCCTGAGCAGTTTGACTACACTCAAAAAGAAATAAAGGAATTGTGTGAGCAGGCTGAGATCAATCAAATAGAACTACAGGAATTGCATGAACGTGAGGAAGCTAATCAAAGAGTAATACAGAAAATGAGAGAGCGGGATGAGAATAGACAGAGATCACTAGAGGCATTCATGCAATCCATAAACCCAGAGCTGAAAGAAGTCAGGGAGTCCACAAAGGGAATGCTGAATGGATCCCAACAGAAGAAATGGGAGTCCAAGGAAACCATAACTAATCAACTAAGTGATTTGAGAATAAACACTGAACACTAAATTAAGGAAGTAAATAATTTCATACAAGATCTAAAACAAAGATCCAACAAAGAATTTGAAGCCATAAAAGCCCAACAACTATAAGGAAATAAAAAAAAAGTAGAAAGTCTGGATAGTGGGATAGACCATGCAGAAGACTGAATCCTGAGGATAGAAGACAGCCTAGATATTATAGAGAAAGAACATACAACCATCCAAGACAAATACAAGAAATATGATAGATCTATTCAACATTCAACCCTTGGAAGACACCATTACAAGGCCTAATCTGAGGAAAATGTGTGTAGAGGAGCACCTAGAGCCAGAAGTCAATGGTCTAGGAAATTTGTTTAACAAGATCCTAGGAGAGAACATCCCAAACATGCAAAAAGATAGGCCTATTCAGATACAAGAAGCTTTTAGAACTCCCAATAGACCAGACCAGAACAGGATATCCCATTGTCACATTATAATATGCACAGGATCAATTCAGACCCAGGAAAAGATCCTTAACGTTGTCATGGAGAAAAGATCAATTACCTGTAAAGTGAAACCAATTAGAATCACCTCAGATTTCTCAGCAGAGACAATCAAAGCAAGAAGAGCCTAGAATGATGTAAGCCATGCCGTAAAGACAAACACGAGTCAACCAAGAATAATTTACCCAGCTATACTCTCCTTAATAATCGGAGGTCAAATAAAACACTTCCATGGCAAAGAAAAATTGAAACTATATATCTCTACCAAACCAGCCCTACAAAAGAATCTTAAAGATGTCCTACACAGAGAAAACCAAGAAGACCACAATAAAGGCCAAGAAACAGCACCCAAACTGAGAATCCAAGAACCATAAGAATACAGTTGCGGCAGCCCCTAACAAGTTGGATAAAATGGCAGGAATTCCCAAATACCTCTGAGTTCTATCTCTCAACATTAACGGACTTAATTCTCCAATTAAGCAACAAAGTGTGTCTACTTGGATTAAAAAGCAAGATCCTTCTATCTACTGCCTTCAGGATTCACATCTTGGCCACAAAAACAAACATTTTCAATTATAAAGGCTAGAACAAAATCTACCAAGCAAATGGTCCCAATAAACAAGAAGGAGTTGCAATGCTAATATCAGATAAAATAGACTTTTAATTAAAATTAGTGAAAAGTTCGGTACATACTAATTAGGGATTACCCCTTCAGGAGGATATTACAATTCTAAATATCTATTTGCCAAACAACGGAGCACCCAAATTTATCCAAGAAACACTATTTTCCCTCAAATCCCACATAGATCCAAAGACATTCATTGTTGGTGACTTTAACACAGAACTTTCCCCACTAGATAGCTGAATTTCGCAAAAACTCAATAGAGAAACCACAGATATAAAAAACTCCATAAACCAAGTAGATTTAACAGACATCTACTGAATATTTCACCCAGCAGCATTAGACAATACGTTTTTCTCCACAGCACATGGAACATTTTCTAAAATAGACCACATTTTAGGCCACAAAGCAAACTTGTCCAAATTCAGAAACATTGAAGTTATACCTTGCATTCTCTCAGACCACAAGGGAATAAAATTAGAACTCAACACCAAAAGCCACCAAAAAAAGGCATGTAATACATGGATCCTGAACAACCGACTACTGAATCACGAGTGGGTCATGGAAGAGATTAGAAAGGAAATTCAAATGTTCATGATATTCAACAAAAATGAACACACCAATTTGCTGTGTCCGCTGGGACACAGCAAACACAGTATTCAAAGGCAAGTTTATACCTCTGCATTCCTACATCAACAAATTGGAGAGATGTGAAACTAATTTAATGAGACATCCGAGCCTCCTTGAAAAACAGCAGCAAGATAAACACAATCCAGTAGATGCAAATAAATAATTAAAATTAAATCATAATTAAATGAATTGGAATGTAAAAAAAAAAATAGAAAGAATCAAGAAACCAAAGAGTTGAGTCTTCAAAACATTTAACAAAATTGACAGACATTTAGCAAACTTATCAGAAAAAGAAGAGAACACATCCAAATAAACTCAGAGATAAGAATGGAAATATCAGAGAAACAACTAAGATTAAGAACATTATAAGGGAATGCTTCTAAAACCTTTAAACTAATAAGTTTGAGAACTTGGCAGAAATGGACCTTATCCTAGCAAATACTGACATGCCGAAACTAAGCCAAGATGAGTCAAACTATCTTAAAAGGCCTATACCAAGCATTGAAATAGAACCAGCAATAAGAGACCTCCCATGTAAGAAAAGCCCAGGACCAAATGGTTTTACAGCAGAATTCTATAAGGCCTTCAAAGCAGAGATCACACCAATACTCCTCCAACTCTTCAATGAAAGTGAAAGAGAAAGTTCACTAATGAACTCATTCTATGAGGCCATCATAACACACATCCCAAAACCATGAAGGGCCTCATCAAGGAAAGAGAACTATAGACCCATTTCATTTATGAACATTAATGCAAAGTTTCTCAACAAAATTTTGGCCACTTGACTTCAACAATTCATCCAAAAAATCATACATCTGAGTCAAACAGGATTCCTTTCAGGGATGCAAAGCTGGTTTAATATATGCAAATCAATTAATATAATTCATCACATCAACAGCAGCAAGGATAAGAACCACACGGTCGTCTCAATAGATGCAGAAAAAGCATTCGACAAGATCCAACACCCCTTTATTATGAAGGTTCTGGAAAAATTAGGAATCCATGGAACATTCCTCAATACAATAAAGGCTGTATATGACAAACCTATAGCCATCATTTTACTTAATGGTGAAATACTAAAGCTATTTCCTCTTACTCAGGAATGACACAAGGATGCCCACTCTCTCCACTTCTCTTCAATCTAGTATTTGAATGACTAACTACAACAATAAGACAAGGTGAAAATATAAAAGGGATCCAAATAGGGAAAGAAGAAGTAAAACTTTCCCTCTTTGCAGATGAAATGTTCTTGTAATTAAAGAATCGCACAGAGTCCACTCCAAAATTACTCAAGCTGATTCAAAACTTTGGCAAAGTAGCAGGGTGTAAAATTAATCCTCAAAAATCAATAGCTTTTCTGTATGCCAACAATAAGAAAAGTGTGGCTGAACTTAGGAAAGCAACTCCATTCGTAATAGCTCCACAAAAAATAAAATACCTAGGAATTAGCCAAAGAAGTGAAGGGTATCTATGATGAAAAGTTTAAAAAACTGAAAAAAGAAATCAAAACTGAACTTAGAGAGTGGCAAAAACTCCCATGCTTCTGGATTGGAAAGATCAACATCGTGAAAATGGCAATATTTCCGAAGACTATCTACAAATTCAAGGTGATTCCTATCAATATTCCAACCTCATTCTCCAAGGAAATAGAACAGGCAATCAAAAAATTCATATGGAACAATAAAAGACCCTGAATAGCAAAAAATGATCCTTAACAGAAAGAACAGTGCTGGAAGAATATCAATACAAATTCAAATTCAACTACATAGCCATAGTAATCAAAACAGCTTGGTACTGGCACAAGAAAGACCTCAGGACCAATGGAATAGAATTGAAAACCCAGAAATGAACCTACCGAACTATAGCCATCTAGTCTTCGATAAGGGAGCTAAAAAATAGAATGGAAGAAAGACAGCTTCTTCAGTAATTGGTGCTGGCAAAATTGGTAAACAACTTGTAGAACACTAAAGCAAGATACATATGTATCACCCTGAACCAGAATTAACTCCAAATGGATCAAAGACCTCAGAGTCAAAGCAGACACTCTGAAAACATTACAGGATGGAATAGGAGAAACCCTAAGTCTTGTTGGCACAGGCTGAAATTTTCTTAGTAGAGACCTGGAAACACAACAAATCAAAGAAAAGTTGGACAAATGGTATTGCATAGAATTGCAGAGCTTCTGCATGGCAAAGGGCATAGCTAGCAAGATTAATAGAAAGCCTACGGATTGGGAGAAGGTCTTCACTAGCCATAAAATGGACAAGGGTCTCTTATCTAAAATATACCTGTAACTCAAAAATTAAATCCCCCAAAAAAAATCTTCAAAGAAGATAAATAAGTGGGCTAAAGACTTAAAGAGAATGTTCTCTAAAGAAGAAAGAAGGATGGCCAGTAGACAAATGAAGAAATGCTCAACCTCCCTAGTCATACAAGAAATATAAATCAAAACAACATTGAGATACCAAGTCATGCCAGTTAGAATAGCAAAATTCAAGAACTCTAATAACAACAGATGCTGGAGGGGATGTGGAAAGAAAGGAACATTAATGTATTGTTGATGGGAGTCTAAACTTGTTCAGCCAGTTTGGAATTAATTATTGAGGTTCCTCAAAAGTCTTCACATAGAGCTCCCCTATGACCCACCAATCCCACTTTGGGTATTTACCCAAATGTTCACAAACAAGACCACACTAGAGCTTCTAGCACAATTATGTTTATTGCATCATTATTTACCATAGCTAATATATGGAATCAACCCAGATGACCCTTAGTAGATGAGTAGATCACGAAAATGTGGTAAATGTACACACTGGAATTCTATGTCTCCATCAGAAAGAATGACATTGCTCCATTTGTTAGGAAATGGAAAGATTAGGAAAAAAAATATATTAAGTGATGTAAGCCAGGCCCAAAGAAACATTAAGTCCCATGTTTTCCCTTATTTGCAATAACTAGTATATGTCTGAGACAAACAGAAACTGTCAGACAAGTTGATGTTAGGGAAATGAAACCTAAGATATATATTCAATTGTTTATTTTTCCTGTAATGCGATTGTTTCTAACACATTTATAAGATTATTTCTTTTTTGCTTTGTATGTCCCTCCCCCACTGTAAAAAACCCTGCTTTCACTGTACTTGATGCTGTTATAATTTGTGAAGGGGAAGGGAAAAAGCAAATCGTTTAAATAATAGGGATACAGTTTGACCATTACAACAATGAGATGTATAAATCATTATGTAGAAAACAAACTTTAAAATTTTGTTGGGGGGGAGGATTGGTTGGGGAGTGGGGAGAGGACAGGAAGTTATGGGAAGGGGAAACAAAGGAGGAAGCTACCATGCTTGATAAGAAATGTAGTCATTATCTTGCCCATGTAATTGAAACCCCTTTGTACAGTACTTTCACAACAACAGCAAAACAATAAATTTAAATATGGAATCAAATTAGTTCCAATAATGCATTGCATTAAGGTATTTAGAAATAACTGAGAAACTTAAAGGTGCATAAGACTTTTTTTATTGGAAATGAAGGGATATTGGAATTTGGTTCTCTACATTTTAAGCAATTTGCATAAAAGAATAGGCAAAATAAAATTTACATTTTCAGCAGACTTGACACGCTAAATTTTGTATATTGAAAGGGAAACAAGCCTCAACAATATGCCAATTCTCTTCTTATTAATCTCTAAAGGTTTATGCTTCTGGTCTCTGAATATTAAAACTTCAAAAAATTTATGTTTAGCTAGTTGTGCAGAGGGGTTTTGCTTCATCATGTCAGTGTTGAATAGAGTGTATGTGCATTTCAATATACAGTGCATCTGGATTATTGTCAAACTTCACATTTTTCTTCCTTCCCTTACCCCAACCCCACCTATCCCTTCATGTTTCCTACTTATATTCTGACGTGTACATTGAATGTTATGAATGTATTAGTCCACCATTTCCCTCTCCATTCTTCTACTCTACTCCCTTTTAGCCCAGATCCCCTTTTAAGACTTGTTTCAAATTCATGGTATTTTGTTAGATATCTCTACTTTGGCATTTGGCTATGGGCTTGCCACATCCTCTCTTCCAGGTTTGACCTACATAAATGAGTATATTTCTCCACAAAACTAATCTCAGAATGGCTAAGATAGATCTCCTTTACAATTCACCTTCTGTCCTAAATTTAGAATTGGACTTTCAGGGCCATCCAATAGAGCATTTTTATTCTCTACACACTGAAGTTGGAAGGGAAATAATTTCCATGCTCTTAGCATTGTTATCTATCATGAATTCCCATCGCTTATCATTTCAGAAGTCTAAATTTAAAGTCATATTTTCTGAATTATATTCACACAGTATAAGTGAATATCAAGGGTAATTTACCTAGTATTGGAAGTTTAGGGATGATCTTCAATTTCTGATGATAGAAGCAGGAATCAATTTTAATTTTCAGTTTACACTATGTAGTGAGCCCTGTAGTCTTCTAAATTTTCGATAAATTTCAAATTACTTTCTGTTAATAATTTAAAAAGTTTTATTTCAGTATTTGAAATGCAGCTCCAATTATTTTAAAAGTTTCACAATAAGTTAGACTGAAATTTTTCCTCCCATTTTCCCCACTAATTCAGGTTAAGTCTCCTTTCACTTTATTTTTTTTTTTTGAAACTAAGGGATGAGGGTAAACAGAGTGATGATCATTACTCAGATATCTCCTTCTTCTTCTGTTTCTGCTTTTCTTGTTGAGAGGAAGACTGGAGCAGGGAACAAGATTGATGCTTGACTTCACCATACAAGGGAGCATTCCTGGCATGTCAATTATTGTTTCTTAGAATCACTTAAATTGCTTCCTCTTGCCTTCTCTCTGACAGTAACCTAACTGTGGCTTCCTTGGTACAGAAGGAAGCACACTTACAGGTTATTACCCATAAACTGGTATTTTATATCCCAGCTTACTAATACCAAACATAATAGCTTTGGCTATATAAATGCAAAGGTACTGATTGTCCAACAAAACCTAAGTGAGGAGTAGACAATTCTACTCAGCTACCTGGTCCTCTCGTATCCTCCCTTCCACTCCCCTCCCCTCATTTAACCTCCCTTCCTTTCTTCTTTCTTTGTGTCTCTCTCCTGCATATTCATCTCTAACTTTTCTCTTTTTCTCTTCCAGTAGCAAGTGATTAGGTTTATCAGACAACACATAAATAATTGAACAAATGTTTTTTTCTCCTCTTTTTGTGATTTTTTTTATTCTTAAGAAGTGAGTTCTAGCACAGCACCAGTGGCTTACACCTAGATAGTTGGTAGGTTCAAATTTGACAATTGCAATTTGAAACTATTCCAAGTAGATAAACCTAAGAGATTCTTTTCTCCACTTGTGGTAAATGGAAGAAGTGAAGGTGTGGCTCAGGTGGTGTAGAGCAAACATTGAGAATTAAAGCCCAGATAGAGGTCAAGGCCAGGAGTTCAAACCCCAGTACCAGAACAATATTTTTTTTAAAAATGGGTCCTTTGTCTTTGAAAAGGGATATTTCTCCAAAAATTCATACCCAGGAAAATTTTCAAGGTCCAAGACTCTTTTTAAGGCTCTTTCACATCTTAAACTAATTCCTCTAATTGATTTATATTATTTAAAATGGGAGTCACACTTCATACTAAAAAGTATGCACATTACTGAACAGTTCTTACCATTTTTAATGTAAAGGAAGCATGAGAGAAGAATTCACCTCATTTGGGTGAGTTAGGTTTGACTCACTGACAGACTTTTGCAAGTAAATGAGTGTCTGTTTACATGTAAAGAAGTTTATATAGATGGTTTTCTAGGAGAGAGAACAAGCTACCTTTTTCCAAGTTTGAATCAGATTAAGTTTATTCCTGATATGGTAAAGAGAAGCTCATCTCATACAACACTATACAGACAGTAATTTCAAAAATATTAAAAACCCATGTCTATGTTTTTGAACAGCTAATTTGTCACAAACAAAAAACAGTTTACTGAGCCAAGAAAATATAAGTTAGAGCAATAGGAACTATGTTAAATATAATTAATGGTTGAGTGATATGTGTAAAAGAGTTCTGTAATCGCAACTAAACTATAAATTTTTTCATCATGTCCCTAAAAAGAATCTCTAAGATAGGCCTTGCTAAATATGTCATAGAGGGTTGTGTTTATGCAATTGTCAGGTTTGTTTAGGGTCCAATATCTTCCACTGTCGCTTGGGTTGCAAACTGCTCACACCACATGCATTTTCTGGAAACGCATGCTGTCTTGCTAGGCACCTAAGGTATTTTTGTGCAACTGTGAATAGTTATTGTTTTTCTTCTTGTAATTATACCTGTCAGTGTGAAGTCCTTTCATGATAAGAATAATAGTTTCTGTACCTTTTGTTCCACTAACAAATCTCAGATATAAGTATAGTCGGGTGCCCGTGCCTCATGCCTATAATCCTAGCTATTCAGGAGGCTGAGCTCTGAGGATCATAGTTCAATGCCAGCTCAGGCAGGAAAATCCATGAGATTCTTATCGCCAATAAACTACCAGAAAACTGGAAATAGTGCTACGTCTCAAGCGGTAGAGCTCTTGCCTTGATCTGAAGAGTACTTGGACAGCACCTAAGCCCAGAGTTCAAGCCCCACGACTGACCAAAAAAAAAGTATCTATCTATCTATCTTATCTATCTATCTATCTATCTATCTATCTATCTATCTATCTATCTATCTATCTATCTATCTATCTATCTATCTATCTATCTATCTATCTATCTATCTATCTATCTAGACAGACAGAGAGACAGACAGACAGACTAACAGGCAGACAGACAGACAGATAGAGAGATAGACAGATAGATAGATAGATAGATAGATAGATAGATAGATAGATAGATAGATAGATAGATAGATAGATAGATAGATAGATAGATAGATAGATAGATAGATAGATAGACAGATAGACAGATAGACAGATAGACAGACAGACAGACAGATTGACAGATAGACAGATAGATAGATAGATAGATTTTGGGGAAAATGTAGAGTGTCTAAAGGCTTACTTCTGACCCACCATACTTTCAATCATTTTATCCACTTATTACAATGTCTGGAGTACTAAGACTGAATGATTATGAAACAGAGTTGTTGTTTTATTCCTTATGATTTTGGATTAGAAACATCTACTTACTTGGTATAAAACCTACCCAAATGTGATCTTGAAATCACACTCCACAAACTGGACATATACATCAATTTAGCAACTTACAGGTCTCAAACTTTCATTTGAATCCTGTATCTCACATACACTCAGTTTCCTTTGAGTCAGCTGCATGTACAAACATGCCTAGATTTTCATGCTCACATACATCCCCATACTCACATGACATACTAAAGGTAACATTGTAATAAAAATAATATATATATATATACTGAAAAAGAAAACCTTTGCAAATGTAATTATATTTTATTTTTAAATACAATGCATTATTGAAATACTGATGAAAGAGCAGATGAGAGATGTTTCTTTTTTTAAAATTTTTATTTATTTTTTATTGTGAAAATGCTGTATAGAGGGGTTACACTTAGATGGGCAAGATAATGAATATATTTTTATCAAGCATTGTAGCCTCCTCCTTTGTTTCCCCTTCTCATCCCTTCCCATCTCTCCCCACCCCGCACCCAGTCCTCCCCACCCTGCACCAATGTTGTAAAGTTCGTTTTCAACATGACAACTTGTTGCAACATTGTTGCAACGGGTCCACCTGTATCCTTATAGTAGAGTACCTGTCTAAAGAGCATGTTTCTTATTCCAAACATCATTATTTCCATCCTTCCTTCTCCCACATAAAAAAGCATAAATAACTGCAGAATTAACTACATGTTTCTTAATCACTCATTGAAGAGAGAAAATATAACATATATATATATATATATACATATATATGTATATATATATGTATATATATATATATATATACACACACACACAATGATATACTATTTAGCCACACATAATTATGAAATCATATCATCTTCAAGAAAATAGAATTGGAAACCTTCATATTAAAGCAATTAGCGATACTGTGAAAAACAAATATTAGATTTCTCATATGCATACTCTAGACCCAGAAAATAAAATGAATGACCCACGTGTAAAGATGGAACTGATTAAGTTTGGAAAAAAGTAAGAGATGAGATGAAGAGAAATATTGTGGAGTAAATATGTTCAAATATTTCATAAGTTAGTATGGTGAGATAATAAAATACAAGTATAAAAATAGGATAATAAAATTAATAAAAGGAATAAAATTTAACAAGCTACATTATGTGGACATAAGTGTATAACATAATAAAATACTTTTGTGAAATTAATATTTGCTAATAAAAAGTAAAATTCATTCCAGTTGTTATAGATTCATATGTTATTTTCCATTTTTAGCTTAGATATTTCCCTGATAAAGTAAAAGGAGAAATAGGTTTTGCTCATTTAGAAGGACAATCTTGTCCAATTAGCATTAAAGTATTCTAGATAATTACTGTCAATGTGAAATTGTTCAAATTATTATATTAGAATATTTCCAATTGACTCTTCAAAATATTATCCTATAGGTATATACTTTTTGTTATTTATAGAATATTTTTCTACTCAATTACTATATACCATTTTCTGAATGCGGTTTGGTATATGTAACTAGAGTATATTATACCTGACCAGGAAATCAATTATTCAAACAGTTTTTATCAAAAATTCCTGTAACGAAATAAAGAGATAAATCTAAATAATGTATATTTGAAGACAATACTTGCTTAGTCCTCTTCTCACATTCTTCAGTCCCTTCTTGAGAATAATACACATTGTAAGGGAATGCTTAACATGTTTTAGAGAAATAAGTTGACTTTAGTCGAATGAGTTACTCTATCCTGCATTTTGGTTTACTTTATATACAGAAGAGCTCAATTCTTACCTTATGATTTTCCTTAGAGTCTATATTCTGGTTTAACCTCTGATGGGTGACAGATAAAGGTATAAACATTTTTTAAAAGTGGCTAAATTTAGGCTGAGGAATGTAGGTACAACTTTACTCATGCAATACGCCTCATCAGTCATGAGACCATGATATCAAAATGTTAACCTATGCTTCCCTGAAATCATGCTTATGAGATTTTGTGTATTAAAAACAGTGGTTATTAGCATTTGTTTTGTAAACAACAAGATTTCATGGGTTAGGAACTGAAGTGAGATATTAAACCCAGAACAAATATTAAGGAGGCATCCAAAATTAGTTACCAAGATATAAATCATTTAACACTATGTTTGAAAAATTCAAGACAAAGGATATAATTTTTGAAAAAAGCCAACATATAAAATAAATACAAAATCAGTATGACTGATTTTTCCTTTTATTCCAGTTGCAATACGGATTGCATGATGACTTTTCTAGTTATATGTTTAGTTAGGTCTTGATATTTAGTTGGAGAAGTTATGTTCTTTCATATATTCATTTGTCAGATAAAAGAGGAACTGAATTCCATGCCAGAGTCAACATCAATAATAATGTTACAGTTGTATTCTACTACTTTGCCACAGTTTCAAATCAGCTCGAGTAACTTGGGTCTTCTTTGGATCTAATTAATTAGGTATACAATTTAGTCAGTACTAGATTTTGACCACCATTTATTAAAATATTATTTTCCAGAAACTACTACTCTTCTCTCTTTTCATGAGATTTTTAATTTCATTTATATAATGTGCTAGTTTTCCTTTAGATAATCCACACTCAATCTTCTAAAAACAGTATAATTTGGAGTATTTTTAAATTATGTACACTCATGTACACTGCTCAGATTCTATTATTTGCACATTTTGTTATTGTTAAGTCAGTAGTATTTAGCTCTCATTATGGATATTTTGGAATTACTAATTGCATTTCTGAATTTTTAAGAAAGTTATGATTTTTGGGATTTAATACTGTAGCATTTTTTCTTTTAAATATGTGCAGATCTTACTTTACATACAGTTACATTAGTTTTAAACAATTTGATCCATTCAAGGGATTTTCTATATTAGGTTGATCCAGATGTATTTAATTACAAATTAACACAACCTTATTTCTGACAGTTATAGCTCTACTTAAATTAACGTATGTTTGAAGGTTTTGTAATTTAAAAAATAAACTGGGCACAACATGTTTTTGTTCTGGGGAAGTTCCAATTTGTTGGTTGTTTTTCCAGCTGTGATGACTTCAACATATGTGTGCATTTCATTTCAATTGTTTTGTGCCTATATTTTGTTTTATATAACAGAAAATACAAAAAAAAGAATCAGTGATTTAGAACTTTTCCAAATAGAATTCTAAGAGAGACACTGCAAGTTTTGTGACAACTGGGAAAAGGGACATCTTCTTAGTGCAGGGGTTAGCAGAATAAGAGAGACATTGTTTGATGAGATTTGAATTCTGCCACTTCCTGCCTCAATATTTCCAATGGTATTACTTCAATGTATTTAGTGGAAAGAAAATAATTTTGTCTGTATGAATTCACAATTTTTGGTTTAATTGAGCCACACTACATATTCATATGTGATTTTACCTCTAAAATCTTTTCTCCTTAGTTTAAAACCACAGATGTGAATTTATAATGTAAAATAGCACCTAGAATTTATATGAAATGGTAAAAACTATTTAGAATGTAATGAATATAGTGTGTGAGATAGTATGTAATAATTGATTTTGGGGAAAGTCAATTACAGTGGATTTTTGTGAAATACTGAGTAATAGAATTATATTTGATTCTATAAAAAAATTCAGGGTTATGGGCTGGGAAGTTGGCTCAGTGGTAGAGTGCTTGCCTTGCATGCCTGAGGCCCTGGTTTCGACTCCTCAGCACCACATAAGCAAAAATTAAAAAGCCGGAAGTGGCGAAGGTAGCTCAAGTGGTATGGCACTAGCCTTGAGCTGAAGAGCTGAGGGACAGTGCTCAGTCCCAGAGTTTAGACCCCATGCCCGGACCAAAAACAAACAAACAAAAAATTCACGGTTACATCTAAAAATTACTCAGTTATAAGCTAATTCTGAAAAAAAATAAGATTGTTTACTGGAAAAAGCTAGAAGTTTCAATAAGCTCGTTTTTTAAAAATTCACTTGGATCTGGACTTTGGTGGTTCATGCCTGTAATCCTCGCTACACAGGAGTATGAGATCTGAGCATCCTTGTTGAAAGCCAGCCTGGGCAGAAAAGTCTGTGAGACTCTTATCTCCAATAATCTGCCTTAAAACCAGAAATGGCACTGTGGCTCAAATGGTACAGTGGTAGCCTTGAGCTGAAGAGCTGAGGGACAGTGCCCAGGCCCAGGGATCAAGGCCCACAACCAACAAAAAAAAATTGACACGGAGTTTTACTATATTATTTCATGATTTTTTATTAGTGGTTGTTCAGTGAAAATGTCATTGGTTTTTATATTTCTGATGGCATAAAATGAGCCTACTATGGTCTTAAATTAATCAAAAAAAATCTTATTCTATGACTGCACAAATTTTGTGGGTAATGTTTAAAACCAGTTGCCTTTTTGAAATAAAATATTTATATCACCCCCCCCAAAAAAGAGGAACAAAATAAAATATATGCCAGAAACTTACTCTGTAAATCTTCATGGACTAATAGTTTGTCAGTTTGTTTTAACTTTTAATCAAAAATTAAAGTAATACTGGATAATATGAACCCATTTAAATTTCTTCATCCTTGTCATTTAAGATTCACTTTAAAAAGAAGTTCAACAGGTGAGTGATTTTTCCTTAGTTTTCCAAAGAAATGATTATTTCACCATTATAATGTATAGCACAATATACCCAGAGAGCATTTCTTAAGGAAAAAGAATTTTTCCCATTCTTTGGTTTGCTTCAGTCTGTATTTAAACTGCATACCACAACTTACCCACCCTATTGTCTGGCTTTTCATTTGAAACACGTCAAAAGTTTTCCTTCCCTGCTGTGTCAGCCAGCAAAGTTTTACAAAACAGTGTGCTTTCATTCATTGTGTTTTCCAAAATATATCTCACAAATCCCAACAATGAAACACAATCTGAAACAGCTGTGGACTTTTCCACTTATAGTGGAAAAATCATTTTCCCTACTCCTTAGAAAAAGCTGTTTACAGGCATTAATTGCTCTGTCAGTTCCATGCTTTAGAACAGCTGCATTTAACAATGGCGTACATGTTAATTTGTTTACCACATCTGGTTTGTTTTCATGAGGGACTGTGTTCAAGGAAGATGGTAATAGATGAGTTTTGCAATTATGTAGTTTAATAGGGCTCTGAGTTGTGAATATAGAACATCCATTTCAGTGACTAAATATTTAAATTAAATTCCATAAAGTATATTCCTTCAATTTTCTGGGTAAAGTGTTCTACAATCTAGGTATTTTTAAAGAAATATTATATGTTGTTTCCTTGGTGAAACGTAATTGGAGGACTTAAAATTTTATATACCATGGCCATCTTAAATGAGGTAGATATACTTGGATTGGCATGCAAAACTTTTGGTAAGTAAGGTAAGTGCTCTACCACTGAGCCACCTTCCCTGCCCTTCATGCATGCAAAACTTTTGGGACAGTATTAATGTTTGAATCTTGGATAGGATTTGATTGGGAATTGTGGCACACTTTCATAGTATAAGAAGAAAAACGAAAGGCCATACTAATATTTTTGGGGGGGGTCGGGTTGTGGGGCCTGAACTCTGGGCCTGGGCGTTGTCGCTCAGCTATTCAGCTCAAGGTTAGCGCTCTACCACTTGAGCCACAGCACCACTTCTGGCTTTTTTCTTTTTGTTTATGTAGTGCTGAGGAATCTAACCAAGGGCCTCATGCATGCAAGGCAAGGGCTCCACAACTAAGCCACCTTCCCAGCCCCATTAATACTTTTCTCTGCTACATTGTTGTATTAGATTATTCAAACACACACAACACACATACAAACACACAGATACACACATTTGTAGTATAAAGACCCACCCCGTCTGCAAGAAAATATTTTAATAGGAATTCCATAAAATATTTAGTCTGCTGAGTTCTGATTAGAATTTACAGAAATATTTACCTACTTCTTCCCCTGGACAAGTCATTATCATTTGTGAAGGTGTTGCCAATTGGTTTTAGAATGCCCCAGAAAGATCTATGTGTTAAAGAAAAATGATTTTCTATTTCCTCCCAGACTGTGGAGAATATCTGAATAGTTCTGGAGATTAAGTTCTTCAGCGTGTAAGCTATGAGAACATAGACTCTCAACTACTTTCTTATTTTATCTTTTAATCAGTCTAGCTCAAAAGCTTTTCTCTTTGACATACTCGCCACCTTGCCATTGTCTTGTCACAGGCTCCCAAAGCAATAAAACCAACTGAAAATACACTGAAACCTTCAAACTTGTAAATCTGAATCAACATTTCTGTTCAATAAGTCGACAACATCACTTATTATGGTAGGTTATAAAGCTAATCCAGAAATCTAGTCTTTCTAACAATGTAGAGTATATTAAATTATGCTTCATTATAAAATATCTAACTGCATGTTTTATTTTATATTTTTGTTTCTGTTGATCCAGGGCTTAAACTCAGGGCCTGGATGATGTTTTTTTGTCCTAAGCCAGTGCTCGACATACAATCTGAACTGGAACTCCATTTACCCTGGTGGTTAATTGGAGATAAGAATCTAATGAACTTTCCTATGCAGGCTGGATTTGAACTGTGATCTTCACATCTTAGCCACTTAACTAGCGAAGATTACATCCTTGAGCCACCAGTGCCTACCCATGTTGAATATTTTGTGTAATTCAAATTTTCAGCATTTTATAGATGCTCCTACTACAATATAAGAAAAATCTTAACCTAGTTTTTATTGTATTTGATGTTGGTATAATTTGTGGAGGGGAAGAAAAAACCAAATTGTTTAAAAAGGGATACAGGTGGACCCAGTGCAACAACGAGATGTACAAGATGTTATGTAGAAAAATGAAATTTACAACTTTGGCTCAAGATGGGAGAGAGGGTCAGGAAAGGGAGATGGAAAGGGATGATAAAGGGATAGAAAGGAGGAGGTAACAATGCTTGATAAGAAATGTACTTATTACATTGTCTCTGTAATTGTAACCCCTCTGTATGGTATTTTCAGAAAAAAACTTAAAACATAATAAGGATATTTGTAAAGTATATAATGAAGGAAGAATTTTCATCTTCTACAAAATGTATGCAAAATCTATGCTAAACTATCTATATTTTACTGTACCTTTCCTGCAACCAGTTTGATATAGTTTAATACCTGTCACTCCAAGTTTCTCTATAATCTACTGGAGATTTAATTTTTCATGTATGTATGTATATGTATATGTATATATATATATATATATGTGTGTGTGTATATATGTATATATATATGTGTGTGTATATATATATATATATGTGTATATATATATATATATATATATATATATATATATATATATATATATATAACTGTATATGTTCCAATGTGGATCATCAAACTTGAAACTTTGCTTTTTTTTTGCTGTTCAGCAGTTAACCTGGTCGGCTCAATCTGTGACAATATCTCTGCTCATTCTGATCATTCCTTTATTTACAACACCATCAGCCTTTTAAAATCAGCTTTATTTAAAGAGATGATTAACAATCAGTCCAACCAACATACACCCAGAGGGTTTTAATGAAACAAGCTTAAAGGAAGGAAGACAACATGAAGAGACAACTACAAAATTTCTACAGAGACCTGACATCTTTCACATTTCTGCTTCCTCCTGATACTTAAGCAAGCATTGACTAACACTATAAATAATACTGCAATTATAACTTAAAGATCAGTGATTTTTCCAACCTGAAGCCTTGTTTTCCATGATTTTTGACATAAACTTTTGTGAGACTTGTTTGATTGTGATGTGATTCCATCCAAAACAAAGCCATGTATATCAAGAAAGCCAATGTTTTCAACTCAGAGTACTAAACAAAAGAGGGAGAAAATTAAGATTAGCTATATATGTTAAGCACAAATATAGGCAATGTCAAGATATTTTGAAATTGAATACCTTTACTGGATAAAGTGGCTCAAATCTATAATATTATCTACTTGGAAAACAGAGCTTAGGGAATTCCAGTTCCAGGCAAAATGTTTTATGCTTGTGTTAGGAGGACCTCAGTCCAAGCAGGCCCAGGCATAGTGATACTACCTCAAAATAAGCAATCAAATTATAATCTGCAGTTATGGTAGTAGTAGAGATGCTGGTTCACAAGTATAGGCTTTGAGTTCAATCTCCAGTAGCGCTGGGAATTTAAATGTGGCATGTCTAAGATCAAGACTTCATACTTGTCTTACAAGTTCTAATAAAACCTTTACCTCTTTTGCTATTTTTAAAAAGTATAACCATAACTTCCCTACCCCAAACAAATAATTTCATATTAGAGATTTTCTTCTATTAAGTAATATGTTATGTCCCACTGAAATCAGACTAAAGTTAAAAAAACCCATTGTCTTACAAAGTGACTGCATATGGAAACAGAATCTCAAAGGTAGCATTTAAGTTGAAGTCTACTCCAAGAGAAGCAGAATGTCTTGAATATGCCAAGGAAAGAGGAATCAGAAGCCAACTCTAATCTGGAGTTCTAATTCCACCAACTCAGAGACAATGCATTTACAATGTTAATGCTACCCAAGCTGTGCTAGTTTATTATTGCAATTACTAGCAAACAAGTAGAAGCTATAAGACACAAAAATTCATTGACTCTTCAGATCCAAGACTCATCTCTATAATCCCAATTATTAAGTACGAGACTTGGGGGATAATGGTTTCCAGGCTGGTAGGAAAGTTCATGAGGTTCTATCTCCAATTAACTACAAAAATTTCTGGGCTGGGGCATGGTTCAAATAGTAGACTGACTACAGTTTGCAAAAACAAAAAAACAAAACAAAAAAAAAAACTGAGAGCATAATGTATGTTCAAGCTTCAAACTGGCAGAAAGAAAAAGTCCTTAGAAGAAGACTATGAGACACAGAATTATGAATAGGAAAGCAGAAACAAAAGAAATAGACAAAGATATAGTCAAAGCTTCTCAATGTGAAATATTGCACAAACTGTAATATTTAGGATTTTCCTTCCTATCCAGTAGAAATAAATGGCATTTTTACTTGACGAAACTAAAATATAAAACTGTATGCAATAAATAATCACATTACTTTTATGTTTCCATAATTTAATTGTTTTCCAAATATTCCTCGAATTGTGTAGCTTTTGAAAATCAATAAATGTTGCATTTTCATAAATGATTACATATTCTTCCAAGTGTTGTCTGAAATTGATCTACACTGAAATAATTGCCATTGACATCTTTGTCATAATATTTATACTTTCAACTGACGTTTCACAAAACTCATACCCAAAATATAACTTTTTATTTTGTTCATGCAAACATAGGAACATAAACATATGTCTCAAAATGTTAGTTACTTTTATCTGCTGTCATTAATGAAGTATAACTAATAGAATTAAGTTTATACCCTGAGGAAAATGAGATACTTCTTTCTAACTACAGACTTGCAGGCACCCACACAATCACACACGCACACATATATATTTACCACTCTGACTCAGGTTAGATTCCTGACATTGGGTGTCAGCAGTGATCTAATAATCAAATTTTCCTGCCCAGACGTAAAATACATTCATAATTCCACACAGACAAAAACACCAGATCATTCAAAATAATGAGAATATTTAACAGAACCAACCAGCACTTCAGCCATCTACACCCTGATTTCATTCATTCATGATAATGCATTTTTCATATCATAATTAAAAATATTTCGTCTCTGATTAGCAGAAAAAATATGCTATCATGTAATAGAAATTGTAGGTAAAATTACTTGTAATCTTTAATATATCTTATCAAAACTTCTGTTTCCTTCTTGCAGAGTGTTTCTGACATTTTGCCTTAATGTCTATAATTAAATTACAAAGGACATGCCATATATCTTAATTCATTTTTCCTAAAGGTTATGCTATGGAGTTGAATCTGATTTGTTTGCTTATTCTAAATTAAATATTCTCAAGAACTTGAATTATTGTTTATGTTACTCCTAATCCAAATGAAATATCATATAGAACTGGAAATTCCCCTCGGCAATGATTTGTGAATGTCATTAATGGTTGTGGAGGGATGAAGGATTTGAATTATCTAGAGTGCATTAAAAATGGCACTGTTATTCAAAGGGCTGATCATTTAGTCAGCTTTTAAAGTGTGGACTTCTTATTTCATCTAAGAAGATAACAGTATGCTTTTCATCACATTCTTGCCTGCAAAGCAGTAGAATTATTTCCTTTGTAATGTTCATGTCCAGCTGCGACTTTAGTGAAACCAACAAACAACTGCACAGCTATATTAGCTGCTCTAGATTTTGAAATTTTCTTCCTGTAACCCTTGTGATTTGAGCCCATATTCATGGGATAGTCACATAATCCACAAAAACAAAGCACCACAATATACAAAGACCACATGCAAAATGAGGTTCAATTTTTTCTTTGTTGTTTCCTTTTTTTTTTTTTTTTGCCGGTCATGGGGCCTGAACTCTGGGTCTGGGCGCTGTCCCTCAGCTCTTCAGCTCAAGGCTAGTGCTCTACCACTGGAGCCACAGCACCACTTCCGGCTTTTTCTGTTTATGTGGTGCTGAGGAATCAAACCTAGGGCCTCATGCTTGCAAGGCATGCACTCTACCGCTGAGCTACCTTCCCAGCCCTGTTGTTTCCTATTTTTATTGATTGTCTTTTAAGGAGCTAAGGGTGCTTATTTCTCATTATTTTTGATGTGACTTAAATAAATTTTTCAGACTTTTGAAATAATATAAAGAGATATAAAAGAGACCTATTTAGTCACAAAATACAGCTAACCGTTTGCATGATTTTTCAATTCTAATTCTGTTCTCAGTTATCTTCAAATAATGTTGAGATGAGCCTAGAATATGTGTAAATTGACATGTATAAAGCACACAGAATTCTGGAATTTTTGGACTGTGATTTCTATATAACTTCACTTAGAAAAGAAAATTATCACTTTCTTCATGTCTTAAGTAATCTACTTAAAACAAGTTCTAGTAATTTTATTAATATATGTCATAATCTATGGTACTGATGAATTGCATAAGTATTTGATTCCTTATGTCCACTGAATTAACATTATATTTATTTTATTTTTTACACATGAAATAATGACATTCTTGAGGATAAAACATGCCCTGTTTTTCATTTTGGTTGCCAAAATTGAATTATTAGACATTTGGAACATTTAAATCTGAACTTTTAAATTTCACTAGGACTTGAATTGTGTTACTTACATATTTAATATTAAAATAAAAAGCATCATTAAATAGAAAGCAAAATTTTGTTATCACACATTAACCCCTGAATTGACTTAATGATAAAAAATAATTAGATTAATATAACAAGATATACATTCTCAAACTAACTATGAGTTACGGAAACAGAAAACTTCTTTTGTGTTTTGTGTTTGTTGTTGTTTAAAGTTTGTGATAATTCTGTCTTTTTTACCTTATGCCTGGTATATTCATTGTATGTCTTCAGGAAGGTGAGGGGTGGGCACAGAGCTTT
The DNA here is from genome assembly GCF_019054845.1 of Dipodomys spectabilis. Taxonomy (NCBI): domain Eukaryota; kingdom Metazoa; phylum Chordata; class Mammalia; order Rodentia; family Heteromyidae; genus Dipodomys; species Dipodomys spectabilis. The sequence goes on from NW_024870847.1 coordinate 2,274,203, forward strand.
AGGGAAAAGAGTGAAAAATTGCAACTGTGGAGTTCATTGAACATTGATGAAAGTGAACTATTTAACACATGGGTAGGGACAGGAGGGTGGGATTGGGAACAAGTTTGGGTACTGAAGACATTTCACAAAAGGAAATGTACTCATAATCTGACACTTGTAATTGTAATCCATCTATAAATCTCCTTAATAAGAACAACAGAGTAAATTTCTGTTAAAAAGGTAAACAAAATGTTGTTTCTTAGAATCCTAGAAGTTTGTTTTGTTCACTGGTTTAAGCTGGTTGAGTCTATCTCTGAAAATAGCGACATTGACATTCATTGGGCGAATTTTTGAGCAACTAGTAGATAAAAGTCAATTATGATTGTATGTTTTTGAGACTGATTAATTTATTTCTTTAATCTAATTTGTATTATTTCTGTCTACTGATTTTTGGTTTTGTTTTTCCTGTTTTGTCAAATACTTAGTGGTGCACCATTAGTGCTGATTTAAGATTTATCTAATTTGTTGATGTACATACTCAAAGCTATAAATATTCCTCTGAGTATTGTCTGTGCTGCTGCTGTGTCCCAGAGGAGGTAGTATTTTGTGTGTTCACTTCCACTGAATTCCATAAACGCTGGAACTTCCCTGCATATCTCTTCAGTGACTCACTGATGATTTAGCAATGTGTTATTCAGTCTCTGTGAGTTTCAGAATGTTATGTGATGACTTTTGATGTCTAGATCTAATTTGGTCCCATCATGGTCTGACAGGATACAAAGAGTAATTTCATTTTTATTTTTGAATTTTGAAAGATTTCCCTTGTGATCTAAGATACGATCTACTTTGGAGAACATTCCATGGGTTGCTGAGTGGAATATATATTGTGACAATAGTAGGTAAAATACTCTGTAGATATCTGTTAGGTATAGCTTGACAATACAGTTATTTAGCTCTAAAGATTTTTGCTAAGTTTTTACCTTGATGGCCTGTCCAGAGGTAAGAATGTTTTGTTCAAGCAACCAACAATTTATTTGGATGTATGCGTGTTTTTAGGGTAATTAGTATTTCTCTGATTAATTTGAGAGCTCTAGGATTCAGGATACTGATATTTAGAATTGTTATAAACCTCTGATGGAGAGTTTTCTTCGTCAGTATTTAATGTCCTTCTTTGTCTCTTTTTACTTTCATACCACTTTTATTTTAAAGCCAATTTTATCTAATATTAGTATAGCTACTCTAGTCTGATTATGTGGTCCATTTTTAATTTGTAAAGATGTTGTACAGAGGGGTTACCATTACATAAGTGAGTTAATGAGCACATTTCTTTTTGAACAGTGTCACCTCTTCACTCATGTTCTCACAGTTTTTCCCTTTCACCCTCCCTCTCGCATAAGTTGTATAGTTCATTAACAATGTAGTGTCTATTGAGTAGCACTGCTGCATTTAAGCATTTGTGCCACCATTTCTCTTTTCCCTCTTGCCCTATCCAAACGTACATATCAGACCAAAGGTGCAGAAATTAAAAAAAAAAAAAAAAAACGTCATCAGAACACTGAAGGAAAAAGCAAAATAATAAACAAACACTCATAATCATTTCTTGGAGATCATTTTAATGAACATTATTTTATATGACAATATTCGTACAGCTATTGATCCTTTGTGATCCTTTCCAAAGGGCATCCTCCTTTGATATAACTGTATAAATGTTTAGAATCCCATAAAATTTATCATGTCCAAGTGTAATGTTTTCTCTTTTACCATCCAACTGTGCTTACATGTACAATTAGAGGCACATTCTACTACAACAAATGAGGGAAATTAGGCAACCTATATTTATTTGAGTCTGTCTTTCTTCACTTAATTTAAGTTTGCTCCAAGTCTTTCCATTTCGTTATGAATGGTGTAATATCATTCTTTCTGGACCAATGGAATCGCATCATACTGAAGAGTTTCTACATGGCAATGGAAAAAGTTAGCAGGATATATAGAAAGAGAACAGAATGGAAGAAGATTTTTACTAGCTAAGCATTAGACAAGTGTTTTCATAACTAACCCATATTTAGAGGTCAAAACGTTAAAACCAACAAAAATAACCCCTCAAATAAACAAGAACCCAATTAATATATGGGATAAAGACTTAAAGATAACTTCTTAGAAGAAGTAAGAATGACAAATAGATGCATCTCTCTCCTTAAAAGAAATGCAAATCCAAACAACACTGAGATTCATCTCACCCCTCTTACAATGTCATTATGAAAAACAGAACAATCACAAATACTGATAGGGATGTGGGCCAAAGGAAACTGTTGGTGGGAATGTAATCTTGTTCAATCACTTTGGAAAACACTATGGAAATTGCTCACAGAACTGAATAGAGAGCTACCTACCTATAATCCAGCAATTCCACTTATGGTCGTTTATCCAATAGAGCAGAAACAAGGCCACACTGAAGCTACCAGCATAATTAAGTTCATTATTGCATTATTTTCTGTAGCCAAAATATGGAATCAGCCCAGATGCCTCTCATTTTAAAAAGAGATCAAGAATTATATATGTATATATAAGTTATATTTATATATATATATCTAATTTTATTGATCCCAATTTACAAGTATATATGTACGTATATAAATGTATGTATACAAACATATATACATATATGTATACAAACATATAAATACATACATAATGGAATTCTGTTCATCCATCAGTAATAATAATATTGCACCATTCTTAAGGAAAAATGAAACACTTAGAAATAATATTAAGTGAAATAAAGCAGACCCAGAGAAATTAGTTTGCATGACTTTCCTCACTTTTGGTAGATAGGAGTGTCTATAAATGTAAAAGTAAACACACTGGATGGTATGCAAGGAAGTAACTGAAGTGTCAGCGTCCATGGAGAGTGAAAATACTATAATTCTCTTAAAAGGCTAAGTCAAAGCCCAACAAAATAAATACCAGTAAATGTGTAGTGCAAGAGTGGACAGTGGGGGGCAATGTGCGAGGGGTAGGAAATTGAAGGGGAAAAGGATAGAATACAGGCAAGAATCCATTGTATACTTCCCAGAATTGAAATATACAAAGCAAGGGGTAGTGTGAAATGGGGGCCAAGATGTTGAAGTGGTAACACAAATCCAGGTGCATTGTACACATAAACTGCTTTGTTAAATGGCAAAAAATTCCATAACATAATATTGAGATACATAAGGATTGGGGTTGATTGGTAGGGGAGGATGAGAGTGTTGAAAGAGGTGACATTGATCAAGATGCACTGTATCCACACACTGTTTCAGTGAATGGCAACTCCTTTGTACAACTAAAGATAATAAAAATATTCAAAAAATTAATTATGATAGTTAATAGAATGTTGCACCTCAATTCCTATTTAAAAATATATTTAAACCGGAGACTTGGAGAATAAAATTCAAATAATAAAACCTTATGAATCATTTTTATCAAAATTTGTGAAATTTAAATCAAAACTTTGCTTTTTGTCAGCCATTGGACTGTTAAAATATTTCAAAGTAAGGGGCTTAAAAACATCAGGAGTATATTATCCAGATTGTAGAAGCTTAAACATTGATTTTAAAAATGTTTATTCAAAGCAATTCATTTTCTTCTGGGGGGGTCTACTTTCTGATTCATTATAATCTATTTCCTGGACGTTCACATGGCAGAGTAATTATATTGGGCTTCTTTTGTCAGGATCATTATTGCAGGGTCATCTCTGAAAGGTTGATTCTAATGTCACCAGACAAGAGAATAGAATTTTAACATGTGTATCTAGAAGGAGTTACATCACCCAAAACACTTTTCTACTTTTGCTTTAACTCAGTGTGGTGTACATTTGGATATTATTTCATAGAACATAATAAATTAAGGACAAGATTATATCATGTAAATTATGTGAATGATTCTTCTTACAATGGGAATAATTATAGTGATGGCAAAGTGAAGTATGATTGTTTATTGGCTCTTGAATCACATCATAGGTAACTATGTTAACATGGTACAACCTTTCTAAGGCCCTTCTGATGTATTTGAACAAACTCCAATGAGTTAATTGCTTTCAGAAATATTCGTTTTTGCCAACAAATTCAGATCTCCTTTCATTTTAATTACTGTCCGCTATTAGGACTCCCACAAACACCAAAATCAGAATATGCTAATTTCTCTGATAAAATATATAATAAAAATGTTACAATTAATATAACATAAAGACTAATATTAATAGCATTATAATTACTAGTATTCACATTATATAATATATTGACATCCCTTGGTTACCTAAATAAATGTAAATTGTTTGCAAATAATTATTTGATGATGTATGGAAAATGAGAAAAAGATTTGCATACATATTTTCTACAGATGCAAACAGATTCACCTGGTTATTTCTGAACCTTCATTTGTTGGTTTCATTCATTTATGGGGAACATGTAGAGAAATGAAAATTGCAAACTTGCATTTACTAAAGTGTTAATTACAAGTTTATGTTGGGCTAAATAGCACATTTTATGAATTAAATTGTTTTTGTCCCTTCTTTCCTCCCTCCCTTCTTTCGTTTCTTCGTTCCTTCATTCCTTATTTCCTTCCTTTTTTCCTTCCTTCCTTCTTTTCTTTCCTTCCTTCCCCCTTCCCTCCATCCCTACACCTCTCTCTCTTTCTCTCTTCCTTCCTTCCCTCCATCCCTAAACCTCTCTCTCTTTCTCTCTTCCTTCCTTTTCTTTCCTTCTTTCTTTCCTTCATTTTCTTCCTTTCTTCCTTTTTTTCTTTTACTCAGACTATTTCTTATGGCTATAGAAAAAATAGCAACTGTTATATTCCAAGGTGTTATGAGTAATTATAAATATACTATGTTGATATTAATCTTAATAACCTAAGTTATATCTTAAGACAAATTTTAATAAAAACAACTTCACAAAATTTCAGGATATGTAACAAATATTACTTTCCATAATATTGTTTATTTCTTCGAACTAAAATAAGAATTTATACATAATATTTTGTTTGTGTTGTTCTTGTGATTTGAACTCCAGACCTATCCCTTGATTTTTTTTCCTAGCAAGGACATTGCTCTAACATTTGAGCCGCAACTCATCTTCTGGCTTTGTGTGTGTTTGCGTGTGTTGTGATGTGTGTTTGATTAATTGAGGTGCGACTCACAAACTCTTGCCAAGTCTGGCTTTTTAAATTTATTTTTATTTTTTATTGTGAAAATACCGTGCAGAGGGGTTATAATTACATGGTCAAGGTAATTAGTACATTTTTTATCAAGCATTTTTGCCTCCTCCTTTGTTTCCCCTTCCCAACCCTTCACATCTACCCCCCGCCTCCGCCCCTCACCCGGCCAAAGTTGTGAAGCTCTTTTTTCAACATAACGACTTTTACACCTCATACTTACAGTGGGTCCACCTCTATCCTTATTTAAACCATTTGTTTTTTCCCTTCCCCTCCACAAATTATACCAACATCAAATACAATGAAAGCAGAGGGGAAGGGGCATGTCTGAGACAAGCAGCAAAGGTCAGATAAGTTGATGTTAGGTGAAATGGACCCCAAAATAAATATTCAAATGTTTTTTTTTTCTTGTAATTGTTTCTAACATATATATAAGATGATTTCTTTGTTGTCAAGGCTGGCTTTGAACCCCACCTTCCTGAGTAGTGAGGATTATAGGCTTGAGATACCCGTATTCAGCAATGATATAATATATGTAAGAATAAAATACATTTCTTGTTATTTGAATTCTAGAGGCTGAATTTAACAAATTAACATTTAGATATTTATTTAGTTATTGAATCTGAACCTGCAGTGTGAAAAGAAGTTTTCATTTTTATGAAAAAATATACACTAAAAAGTTTAAATGACAGAATCTTTGCACAAATTGAAATCCTATAATATTCAAAAGCGATGAAGGGACCGTTAATCAAATTTCTCATGTAAGCTATAAGCAATAGGCTGTGTCAGGGTGAATGAAGTAATTTTTCATTAAATTATATTATCGACTCTGGTCACATGATTTTCTCTTCTTTTAAACCTAAACTTTTTTGACATAAAATATAGATTTATACATTTTTGAGTATATAAAAGTCTAATTACTGGTCATATATTTCTGATGTTTGAGTACCGAGACTTTTCAGAGAAACACTGAATTTCATGTATTTTATGTCAACAGTGATTTTTAGAAATTGAATCAATCAATAATTGAATCAATTATTCTTATAGACTTGAAAATACCTTATTTTTGAATGATAGGAAATTCATATTATTCCTACTCTATAGAATAATTAAGAAAGAAATGTTTGTGATAGTATTTATTTTTCCTTCAACTAGAAAGCAAGAAGCTAACTATAGATGACAAAAACTTGAATAGAAATGTCATAAAATTATGAAAAATTAAAGTCATTATGAGTTAGATGAAATAGTCATTTTTGAAGGTCACAAGATGAAATCTCTGAAGCTTCCTTGTCTGTTAAATAAAATGTATTTGCACTCAAAATATTTCTCCAGCAATGGTATAACCAAACTACCTCCATGCCAAATAGCTTCTCTGATTAATTCAAGTAAATATTTAGGAACAGAAGTTATCACAATGTATAGAAATATCTACCCACCACTCTAGAAATTAAACCTGAAAACATAAATGATCGAGATTAATAATTAGCTTTCACTAAGTTGCGATAAAGAGGTGAATCCTTTCATGTGGGCATAGTTGTAGAGATTTGGTCACTGAGAACTTGTGATCAAAGGTTTTAAGTTCAAAGTCCTTTCGTCTTCTTCCTTCTTTTTCTTCTTTGTCTCCTTCTCCTTCTTCTTTTCCTTCTCTCTCTCTCTTCCCTCCTCCTCCTTCTCCCTCTCCCACTCCTATGCCTCTTCTTCTTTACTTCCTGGCTTCCATGAATACACATATTCCAACACATATTCTTGACATCGGGTACTGTGTCACCCAAGTCAATGAGGATAAGAAATATAAAATCAGAAGTCAAGTTTAGTCTTTCCCCCTTTTAAGTTAATTTTATAAAGTATTTTTTCATATTAATAGGAGACTGTCACAGCATGCTCTCATTTATTATAGGGGATAAGATTTACTGGAAAAAATCTAACTTAATGAAATGATTGATTAAATTAATATTATATTAGGACAAATCTACTTTAAAATATCAGATATAGTTCAATACCTGGAAAAAATCACCGTTATGGTTTCATATAAAAGACAACAGAATACAATCTGTTCCTCAAGAAAATTGACCTATAATTGGCAGTATTGTCAATTTCATAAATGATGTAATAAGACTATAGAACAAATTTCAACTCAAACTGCATGATATAACATTTACTTTGTCCCGTGTATACTATCTTTGTCTGGTTCCCAAAATGACTTGTATTTTATCATATTTTTAAATAATTTTAGGTACTTGTGTGGGACTTGCTGTTTGACAAAGCAGTATATTAACAGTGTATAGAGAGTTTCTTTTTTCTTTTTCCTCTCCTGAGTTTTGAACTCTGGATCTAGGGGCTGTCCCTGAGCTCCTTTGGATGAATTCTAGAACTCTATCACTTGAGGCACAGCAGCACTTTCTGATTTTTCTGAGATTTAATTGGAGATAAGAATATGACAAACTTTCTTGCCTTGTCTGGCTTCAAACGTCAATTTTCTGCCTCCGGATTATCAAGGAATACAATCGTGAGCCGCTAGTGCACAGCTTAATAAAATGCACCTTTTTTTGCCTAGTCCTGGGGATTGAATTCATGCCTTGGCAATGTCCTTGAGCTTCTTTTCCTCATGCTAGTACTCTATGACTTGTGTCATAGTGCCAATTCCTGCTTTTTTCTTTATGTAGTACTGAGAAATCAAACCCAGGGCTTCACACATGCAAGGCAAGCATCTACCACTTAGCCACATTCCATGGGCAATACAATGCACCTTGATGATCATTATCCCTCATCCTTCTCAATCCTATTTCATAGCTCAATTTACATGAATCTGCAGAATACTCACTGGCTCTTAATGTTATTTATAGTCACTCAGAGCATATATCAAAGATCATATTTTCTTGAAAGTCTTATTCATCAACATACTAAAGTTGTGCATTATAGAATTCTGTGATTTTAAATTCTAAATTATCACTCAGATTCACCCACTACTATTATAAAAATTTTCCTAAGGTTAATGCAAATGCAATCTGTAATTCTTCGATAAAGTACAATGATTCCTAGAATGTTAAATTGTTGGAGTAAGAACATCACCTTCAGATCAGGAATATTTTATCATTACTACCCTCTCAAAATACTCAAATATTTATTAATAGTCATTTCCTGTCATCATTTCCACCTACTCTCCCCTTAAGCAGCTATTATTTCATATTCTACCTCTACAGATGTGTCAATTTTAAAAACCTCATATAATTAGAAAATGTAGTCTATTTTATCCATTTCTCCCATGTAATATCACTGTTTCCAAAGTAAGTCCGTGTACATTTTTCTCATGGATAGAGCATATTGTTTTGTATGCATGCATATATTGGAATAACATCCTCAATGGGCATTTCAATATTTTATTATGTGTTATTATGAAGGGTTTTGCAATGTATAATCTTGTACATGTGTCTCATTGGACATATGTTGAAATCTATTTTGTATATAAAATTATAATTCAAAATGCTGGATCATAGAGACAATTCTATGTGTAATGTCTTAAAGATTTCCAGTATGCTTAAGAAACTGACTATATCATTTTAAGTGCCAAGAACCAATGTATAAGGATTGCAATTTCTACATAATGGTTGTGCAGGGCTATCTTATTGTTTCTATTTTCACTAATCTCTATATGTATGCAATGTCTAGGTATGTTATGATCTTTCCATATGTTCCTTGATTGCTTTTATATTACTATAGAGATATGTATTTGGATTTTTGGATAACTTATTCAGGATGATTAAAGTATTTCATTGGCATTTATATGCTATTAATATATTTCTGATTCAAGTCTATTTAAATAAATGTATATGTGTACACACTACATGTGCAAATGCATATATTCATTCTTATATGTGTATATATTCTTATATATGTATACATATATAAAAATATAATATGTGTACATACATGTAAATGTACATATACATATATTATTATTTTCATTTGACTGTAAGTTATTGTTTTACTTTATTTGCCAAACATGCTCTTTATTGATTTTAATTTATTTTACGTTTAAAATGTTGTAAAGAGGAGCCAGGCGCAGGTGGTTCACACCTGTAATCTTAGGAAGTCAGGAGCCTGAGATCTGCGTATCATAGTTCAAAGCCATCGTGTGCAGGAAAAGTCCATGAAATTCTTATCTCCAATAAACCACCAGAATGCCTGAGGTGGTACTATGGCTCAAGTGGTAGAGCTCTAGCCTTGAGTTGAAGAGCTGAGGGACAGAGCCCGGGCCCAAGGTTCAAGGCCCAGAACCACCAAAAAAACCAGCAACAAGAAAAAGAATACTGACACAAAAAACAATAGTATTAAGCAGTCTTAAAGATAGGATCAAGTCTAACATTTTAGAATTATCTTAGATACCAACAATCTTCGAGTCAAATGAGCCATGAGCCCTCAGAATGTTGACTGAATTTCTTAGTTTATTTACACAATCATTATAAGTATGCATTTTTCATCTATCTTTATTTTCATTTCACCACAGAATGTGTATTTTTATATCCTTTATGTCATACTTGAATACCAAAGCCTATGGAAGATAGTTATTAATTGGTGTATATTAATTATATGAAGATATCTTATTGAAATATGTTACACTCTCACATATGGATGAAGGGCCTGATTAACCTGTTTCTGGCTTTCTCCATTCCCATTGCTGCCACGCCTACTCTGGTGGAGTCTGCTTAGCATGGGACACCTGCTTTCAGATCTGAGAATGGGGCTTCAAAGAGGCCTACCTCTTGCAAACGCTGGCAAGCCCCTGGGAAAGATGTGTTCCTGTTTTTCTTTTCTTCGCTGTATAGGAGTGCCTATTAATCTTTTACTGTTCCTGCTGCTTGTTCTACTTACTCATGCTCAACGTTCCCTTATTCAGGGCTCATTCTTGGAAGTGTTGACGACTCCAACATCTGATGAGTGTCCTGAGAATATGACTAACTCACCAGAATTAAGTGCTACCCTAAAAGTCCCTCTTATGGAGGCCATGAGACAAGTCATAAGTAAATATAAAAGTATTGGGAGTTTCATGACGTCACTTCAGCAGAAGGAATTGTTTGTAAGAGATTTACAAGAAGCTGTAGGCACGGCTAGAGGAGAAAGAGTGTATGGTTATTGGAGATTTCCCTTTAATCCTGAAGAATATACAATAGACTCATATAGATATCCTGTAGATAAGAAAGATGTAGAGGGATATTTAGACCAAAAACTAAATAAGATTCCTAAAGTTTGGTAGATGGAAGGTGGCAATGGTTTATCAGAGGAAAATGGTGGGATACTCCATTATCTAGAGGACCCCAAAGACTTCCCCCAGATCCATAGCCTTTTACAGATGTGTATGATAAGGAGGGCAACCATTGGGAAAACTACTTATGAAAAAGAACTTCTTATTACTCTCTTCCATTTACTGAGAGACTTGCTAGATCTAGGTCTCCTTGGTGCTTACTATCAAAGAAGGAACAAGAAAGATCTTATGAGAGAGTTAAGGCCTCTATGGAGAAGAGTAATCGATTGTGAAAGGGTTACAGAGAAGACACTATGAGCTTGAATTTGATATATGGCCAGATTTAACTAAGTATACTGAATATCATGATTTTTGGCCACAAATTGGGGACCCTTGAAAGAATGGCAAAGAAGCACAATTGCTTAGAAAAGATATGAAACGCATAAAGTACAAAACTAAACAAAAGTAACAATAATGTACTAGAGTTCATGCCTTTTTGTCCAGCACCTTGCTCATATGCTCTGGTTAATGGTTAAAAGGTGATAAATATCTAAACCAATTGTATTTCTTAAAAATAGAGGTAAAGCCGAAAACAAGTGCCTATCATCCTAGCTTGTCATCCAAAAAACAAGATCAGGCGACCAGCTGGTGACCACCCAAAACGAAGCCTTGCACCAAGATTCTGTAACCTTTTGCCCTTTCTCATGGAGACTTTTTCTATAAAAGCTTGTTATCTTCTGCAATAATCACACTCAGCATTCACTCTTCTTGTGTGTGAGTTGTCTGTTTGCCATCTCCCACCTGTTCTATTTACCTCCACTAGGTGTCCTCCCTCGTCCCTACAGAGCCGGTCCTTTATATTTCAACTGTTTTCTGTGAATTTCTTTGTGCTACCTTCACACATTGTCAAAATGTATTAAAGTGCTATTTACTCACCATCACTGAAAATTATATAATGTTGAATATAAAAGCAAAAATCTAAATAAATGGAGTCATAATTTTTGTTGATTGGAGGATACAATTGAGAAAAGATATAAATTGTCTCTTCCCCTTTTTTTTGTCATTCATGGGGCTTGAAATCTCTAGTCCTAGTGCTGTCCTTCTGTTCTTCAGTTCAAAGTGAATGCTCTACTCATTGAGCAACTGTGCCACTTTCGGTTTTCGGGTGGTTAATTAGACATAAGTGTCTTAGGGACATTCCCATTCAAGCTAGATTTTAACCACACTCCTCAGATCTCAGCCTTTATGCAGCTAGGATTACAAGCATGAGCCAACAGCGCTCGGCTTCACAGTTTTATTTATGTTTATGACAATTTCTAAAAACACCTGACTAGCACTCTTTGAGTCATTGACAAAGAAAAATAAACTGGAATATATTTCTCTGTAAAATATTAAAGTTATTAGTGTAAAATTGTTATATTTGTAGAGGAAAGATTATACACCTCAATGGGTCTGTAGGGTACCAGATTAGATCCACATAAATATTATCAAGGAATATTTAATAAGGGGTAAATCCAAACATTTGTGGAATGACGTTCTGCTTAATAAGAGGTGATAGTATAGGCAGTATTTGGGAAAATTAAAAAGTGAACATTGACTTAAACATAGCAAGTTATTCAAATGTTAACTTCAAGCAGGATTAAAACGTGACATATAAAACAAAAAAGAGATGTAAATGTAAAACAAAGGAAGATGTTTTGACAATTTTGAGATGAAGCAGTCAAATTTGGCATTAAAACTATAGGAAAGGAAAATGAAAGAGTTGAACTCAATAAAAATGTAAAACAATTTAGTCTATGAAAGCTCATATATAAGTGGTGAATAGAAGTTGGGAGCAGGTGGCTCATGTATCTCATCCTAGCTACTTGGGAGGCAGTGATTTGAGTATTGCTGTTTGAAGGCAGCCCACAAAATAAACTCCCTGATAATCTTATCTCTGATTAATCAGCAAAAAAGCCAGAAGTGAGGCAAGACTGAAATGGTAAATTGTTAAAAAATTGCAACAAATCTCATGGACCCTGAGTTCAAGCCCCGGGGACCAAACAAGTTGGAATGAACTTGATATAATGTAACTGTTATAAATTTTAACCAGTAAATCAATTAATATTCCACATTCCCACAAAAATATAATTGGTAACAAAAGGCATAATTGTTTTGTTAAAACAAGTAATGGAGTCATGAATTTCTTTCACTTTACAATTCATGTTTTATGTAACTTTAACTAGCAGACTTCCAGGACTAAAACTAAATATATTAATTTTATACTACAAGAAGCAAAGTGATTATAGTTAAGAATAGATATTTCATCCTAGCCAGAAGATGTTTTTGAGCATTCTCACTAAAAAGAAATGTTACATGTAGAAATTAATGGATATGATGTAGCTTTATCATTACACAACATATAAATGAATGCGATTATCAATCAATATCTCATAGCTATGTAAAAAATAATTGTGTAGCTAGGAGCCAGTGGCTCATGCTTATAACCCTAGCTACTAAGAAGGCTGAGAGCTGAGACTCATGGTTCAAAGCCAGCCTAGGCAGGAAAGTCCATGAGACTCTTATTTCCAATGAGCCACCAGAAAACTGGCAATGGCTCAAGTGGTAGAGGACTAGTCTTGAGCTGAAGAGCTGAGTGACAGTGTTCAGGCCCAGATTTCAAGCCCCACGACCAACAAAAATTAAAAAATAAACAGTTAGAAATAAACAAATATTTTGACATAAATGTTAAAAACTATACTCTAAAAATTTTTAAATCCTTACTTGGTATACTAGTTTATATAAATATAGAGAATTGCTATCTGGATTAGTTGTCATTGAATCAATTTTGTAAATCACACATTTGTCACTCGATTCGTTTTTGTATATTTCTATACTTATATACCTTAAGTATAATTAAGTGATACATGAAAGCCAATACTGTTTTAGGAATCTTCCTTGGCTTTCTATATTTAACCCTCCTACCCTAAAATCAATATGCCCTCCAACATAGTCAGACCTTTCATCTCATTGGAGCAGAAAAGTATAAGCCATAATCATTGCTGGAACAAGTAACGTTTCACTTAGTTTAAGAACCAAATTATTCAAATCACCTTAACAATGCCAGTAATAACAAAATGTCTTCTGAGCTTTTCAGTCTTTAAGAAGATGAAAATCTTTAATTATACATCTATTTTTTTTCTACATAACATCCTATATCTTAGAAGATATTTTTGGGTAACTTTCTGTTCCTGATTAGAAGACCGGAACAAAGGCAATAATGAAAACAGCCAAGGAAAATACTTGAAAACTATTAAAAAAGCAATCACAGACACTCCTGTTTTCATTAATTTCGATGAGAATGTACGATGAGAATGTACGTTAAAGTATCACTTTTTGTTGCATTTAAAGAGCAATAATTAAACTTTAATTAGCAGTGAAGAAGGGAACAGAAAACTTTGTTTGAAGACAGCTTGACTTTGAATAATTCAACACAAGCATAATGGAATTATCTTGTTTTTCTATGCAGTTGTCAAAATAATAGAGAACAACACCCAAAGGCAGGGAAACACCTAAGTCAAAGCAGTAAACTTTTGTCTATAAAATAATTTTGAGGGTCTGACTCTTTTAAAGTCAGGCTTGCAAAGAGAAAAGTGTATTTGCTTTGGTGTGAACAATAAAAAATATAAAAATCCTCTATTAATGTTTATCATATTTTGACTAGGACTTCTCGTGTTGGAGAAGAGAATGGTATGAAAAAGTTCAAGATTATTGGACTATTCCCCAATATCATTCTTATTTATCAGTTATAGCTATGGAAGTAGCCTTGATTACTCTTAATATCATTCTTCTTTACATTTAGAAGCATTGTTTGTTTCTGGGTTATAAGCAGCAAACACTTGAGTATTAATAATGGGTCATTTCCTAAGAGTAGAAAGATGCTGTGTAAACAAACCTAAAATATCAAAGACTTAGAATAGCGGAAACTATTTTCTAGCTATATCACACTCTGTAGATGTAGATTTTGTTTCCCATTGTTTCAGGGGAACCATTTTTGTTATCTTCTTTTTCACCGTCTAGTGATCCTATACCATCCTGGGATGGCTGGACATTTACTGGATTCTCTAATTGCTGTTGGAAAGTTAGGAAGGATAGAAAAGTGAGTTTTGAATCTGTTTTATCTTATTTTTATTACTTTAGAAATTGTAACTCAAAATGACATATATTATCTCTATAATATTAGAAGACATTTCATTTCCAAATTCTTACCCTAGCCTTCTACATAATTTTGGTATTTAGTGATCTCCAAATGAGAAAATAAAGATAGGAAACTTCTTATTTAAATATTATTTAGAATTTCAAGACTTCTCTATGTAAGGCCCGTAAGTATTATGCACATCATACATGTGTACATAGACAGTGGCAACATTTTCTTATTCTCAAAAACTAGGAAATGTTGTGTCCCTGTAGTTGCTTCAGGAAAAGGCTGTAGTTGAATTAGTTTACTAAGCTAAATCTGCTGTAAAATATTTCTACACGTTAGTTGGCTTGAATAATCTGTATTTATCATTTTTCAGTTCTAAACGACAGAAATTTAAAAGAAGTCTCACTAGATTAAAATCGAACCACCTACAGAGCTAAAATATTTTTCAAATAATTTTAGTGGAAAAAGCATTTACTTGCTGTTCTTCTTTCCAGAAATTCAGAATCTGGGTTGTTGTTGTTTTATTTTCTAATGTAGCATCTTTACATGTCTTTGATGGTTCTAACCTCATCATGTCCTTTCGAACTACACCTGGGACTTTAAAGTACCCATTTGAATATATTTCCCCCATCTGATAATTCTTCATATTTGTGTTCCTTGGATTATGAAAGGTGATTATTTTACAAACTAATATACATATAATGCAAATGTACATTTGATAGATTAGTTATTTGGGGAAGACAGATATTATGGAAACGTATTTTGATATGTAAAATGAGTGTGTAGCATTCTTTCTACTATAAACTGTTACCCTTTCATTAATTTTGAACAATATATTTCTTCAATGAAATATAACTAAACAAAAAAAATTAGTCCTGGAAAGCAATTAATCCTGATTAAACCATTGTCATGTACTAGAAATCCTAAATGCCAGAGAGCAACACCTGAAGTAGTTGTGGCACTATCACTTTTTGTATATTCTGCTTACAGTCTTCTCGATTGAAGAGCATTGGATTGTTATTATTTTGGAATTATGGTTAATATTTATTTGACTGCTATTTTTAAAGAATGCATTACCCAATACTGGTTCTCTTTTTCTAACTTTTTTGGATCTATTCTATTTCTGAAAGAAACACAGCCATTTGTATTACATTTACTGCTTATTGAAGTTGAATCAGCATGGAGAGGAAAAGAAGAAAAAAATATATCTCTGTGGGTATGTCAAAGTAAAAATGTATCTACTAGCTATTTATCTTAAAATCATCTGTTTTTCATTATGTTTACATTCTGATAAAATTTAGCCTCTCAACTCACACAATGTTAATGCAGTCTTATTTCATGCCTCTCCAAAGCAAACAACAAATTACTATTTATTTTTAAATTATTTTTAATTTTTAATTATCATTTATTTTAGAAACTATATTTTTATAAAGTTAGCCAAGGCAAATGGTTCACTAGCTGTTTAGAGTCATGTTCAGAGTATATGGTGAAATCCAGAAAGGGAAAAATAATCATGTTTTTATTCTTCCTTGAGCCACTCTGATTTATTTCATCTATTTCTGAAAGAAGAAAATTCTGGTTTTGAAGCCTTTTGCTTCATATCCACAATGTGTCATTCTTCCTTTATTAAAAGGAGAATTTGAAGAAAAGATGAGAATCCACACTAGAAAAAGGAGAAGAGGAAAAGAGAAAGAGAAATCTAGATATTATTTTCTTCCTCATCTCAATCACAAGGTCTGGATAATGATTGTGGATATTAGATACTGAGCTCTGGAGTGATTAAACACATCTATAGAAATAGATAATCCCACAAGTTATCACATGGAGAATGCTTATTTATTAAAAATTGTAATATCATCCAATAAGAAATGTTATCAATTTGTTTAGTTCTTGTTTAGGATTTGTCAAATTCTAGTGTACTATAGTCAACTATCATAAAGGTATAAAAGAATGGTAAGAAACTAGCATCTTAATATCATATTCTAATATTAGCTTAGTTCTGCCTGTGTTATATGTATGAGGTTGTATTTGAGTTTTGCCTCAATTTCACATGCTATACTCTTCCAACATATAAGTTGAAAGAAGACTCCCTCTGGAAATATGCTACTTTGATAGCTAAGGGGAAAAAAGACACAGATAATGAGATAGATATCTTCCCCTACAAATAGCCTTTCACCATTTCTGGTTCACTTCTGTAAGCTGAAGTAAGTCACATGACCAACCTTGACATTGCAGAGTAGAGGTAAATCTCACCTACAGGAAGCTGATTCAGGACATAGAGTCATATGCCAAGATATGTAACACTTGAGATAAACAGGAAAAAAAAAGAGAACCATAATACAATCAATCATACTTGCCATCACATGTGTCTGCAGGAAGGATGCTATTACGTTCCTTATTTTCTGAAACTACTGAGATCTTCAAATCATGTCTTTTGTGTTTGGATGTTATAGAAATTAGAGAACATTTTGATACTGAGACAGCATAAAATCTCAAAGAAAGTTGGAGTAATCATTTCAATACTACCTTTTGTTCTCCAAGAAAAGACACCTTTTTATAGACAATAATTTATAATTTCTTACCTAGTATCTTATTTTTCCAGAAATGGATTTTGTTAATATATGTGACTATCCACCAGAATAAATGTCTTCATTTATCTGCATCTTGTGCAAACAGCAAGTCAATTAGAAGTAAGTGGGAGTTCATCAGTAGCACTTTTTAAAAATGCAAAAAATGTGGACAGAGAGCCAATATACATATTTTTCCACCATCACATACTACATCCTCCTTCTTCCTTCCTAGGAAACACACCCAATCAATAAAAAGGCGTAGATAATTGGTTCTTCACAAGGAAAGTGGAAGCAGAATGTTATGGATGTCGGGGATGACAGTTAATAGTGTTTTACATAATAATATCACATACAACAGCCCTAAGAGTCCTGCAGGTCTTGACATTATTTCCTTAGTGATGTGATAGGAATGTCAGCCTTACTGGACTTAGTATTGTTTTCCACTTCCTTTTCTACCACCTGGCCTAAATTGTAATACATATTAACGGAATGAAAAAGCAATGCCATCTTAAGAAATTTCCATTGCAACAAGACATTATGTCAAAAAAAAAGAACTTTACTACTTTGGCAGTATGAGAGGATCGGTGGGCAGGGATGGTAAGGGGAAACAAAGGAGGAGGCAAAAATGTTTGATAAGAAATGCAGTCATTACCTTGCTCATTTAATTATAACCCCTCTGTATTGTATTTTAACACAAAAAATTATTAATATAAAAAAAGAAAGTCATTTAGGGCTCTGGGAATGTAGTTTCATGGAACCGTTATTGCTTAGCATACATGAAACCCTGGGTTCAATTACTCAGTACCACATAAAGAGAAAAAGAAACACTGAAAGTGGTGTTTTGCCTCAGGTGGTAGAGTTCTAGCCTTGATCAAAAACAAAAACAAAAACAAAAAAAGAATCTCAGGAACAGTTCCCTGGCCCTGAGTTCAAGCCCTAGTACTGGCAAAAGAGTCATTTAACTCGGAAAAGCAAAATAAAGAACCCATGCTTGGAATATATAATTGCTCCTTCCAAATGATATCTATCAATAGTCCTTAATTCATGTACTTTACCTATATTAGAATACTGTGCTGAACAACAAAAAAAAAAAAACGTTGTGTTAATAGGTCATGGCAATTAATACCAGGACTGTGCTTAGATATCAGTGAAGATTAATCCTGGAAATTCAAAGATTCCAGGCTCGTGAGTGGCCACTGCAATTCACAATCAGAAGGGTAGTATAAGTGAGATTTGGAAATCTTTTTGGTAAGCTAAGGCACCAAAAAGGCAGAGGTTAATTAATAGTTTTGACAGAAAGAATAACTCCAGATGGAAGGAATAAATGATAATAATAACTAAGTTATACCATAAACTGTTGTAGAGAACCATTTTTGGTTATTGAAGAACAAGTTATCAACTAGGCTTACTCCTCATTGCCTTTAGCATTCTAACAACTTAGACTAGTTCGTAATCTCTGTGTGATAAGTTGTATATTCTTCTATGCTGCTCTTTCATACCTGATCTCCTTTGCTTTCTACAAATCTGTCTTTCTCTATTTCTCTATGAACAATTTCTGATACTAAGTCCACATACGCAGACAACAGAGGATGCTAATGTAAGAGTCCCATAGCTCATGAGTCATTAATGTAAGAACATGGAAAAGGAGGACATATTTATTGCTACCTCCATTTTATTGAAAGCTGCAATGTCACACAATTTGATTCAAATTTCCATTCTTTGTTAACATAGTGTCATTAATTGCACATAAATGCAAATACGAGCTGGATGCTGGTGACTCACACTTGTAACACTAGCTACTCAGGAGGTTGAAATCAGAGGATTGTGGTTCAAAGCCAGCCTGGTCAGGAAAATCCATGAGAAACTTATCTTAAATTACCATCAGAAATCCGGAAGTAGTGATGTAGCTAAAGTGGTAGAGCACTCATCTTCAGCTGAAGTGCTGAGGGACAGCACCCAAGATCAGAGTTCAAGCCCCACGACCAACAGAAAAAGTTCCTCAAAAAGAACGACGAAGTCAATAGTAATCTTCCCAAGCAGAGAACATAATTCCAAAATAATTCAGTGAACCTACGTTTGCTGAGTTAAATTATGGTTTCTTTGCTGAACATATTCTCTTCTTTTAAAAAATTGTTGAATACTAGATTTATAATAAACTTCATCTAACATGTCTTGGTTCAAAAGAGAAGTCCATACAGTTGATGTCTCTTGGATTTATTACAATCTAAAAGCCAACAGGCAGGAGAGTCTGTCAAACTCTTATCTGTAATTAAATACCAAAAAAGCAAGAAGTGGAGTTGTTGCTCAAGCAGTGGAGTACTAGCTATGGTGGCAGGAGGAAAGGAAAGACAACTGTTTAGGGACAGGGTCCAGACTGAGTTCAAGCCCTAGAAGCAGCACAAACTAAACAAACAAGCACGGAAAAAAAATCCACATATTTCTTTGGGACCATCCTTAAAGCACTGGTTTGAAAAGAGGCTCCTTTTGCTAATCATACTCACGGATCCTGCTTTTTGGAATCCTTATTTGCTATGGTGAACTCAGGACCAGATTAAAGAAATGGATAACTGACTCCTGCAACAAGACAATCATGTCAGGAGTGAAATATCTAGGCATAAGGTACATTTAAACCTATATATCTTTGCTTCTTTGCAGTAGAACACTTTTAAAACAACGTTATTTCCATTTTATCTATTTTGGCCTTCAAACGGCATATAGTTTCCTTTTGTAATACTCTCAACTAGAAATTTACGGACAAGTTTTATGTGAGTAAAGAACACACTCAAAAAAGTCAGGGACAGAGTTTCCTTCCAGCTTTGAATTCTTTTCTTGTACAGTAAAACGAGAGCACAAATTAAGTTGAACTTGTCATTTCTCTATGTTCAATTCCTCTCTTGGAATCAGTTTCCACTTCCAGTAACAGTTCCTTCCAATTACTTCAAGTAACAATCTATGGTGCTGCTCCAGGTAAAATGAAGGTTTTGTGGCTTCATTGAAATAGCACAAGTAAATCGTTGTACATGAGGTAACATGTGTTTCAGAAACAATTTAGTAATGAGAAAATACGAATTTAAATCGTTTATAAAACATTATACATGTACATATGGCCATATAAAATGGTGTTAAGTGAAATGGACTCCAAGATAGGACACAACTTGATTTTTCTTTATTGTCACCTAACAGGTACTATGTGATATTTTTGTTTCTCTTCTATTTTCTACCTCCAAGGTATAACCCCTGTTTTTACTGTATTTGATGTCGGTGATCTGCATCTTGCATATACCTTTTTCTAATGTGGGGAAGGGAAGGGAAATAACAAAATGCTGAAACAAGGATACAGTATGACCCATTGTAACAATGAGTTCTACAAGACACTATGTAGAAAATGAACTCTACAACTTGAGGAGGGCAGTGGGGATTTGGGGCGACGAGGAGGGAAAGGTAAGCAGGGGAAAAACAAAAGAAGAGGTAACAATGCTTGATAGATTATGTACTAATTAACTTACATATATAACTCTAACCCCTCTGTACAACATTTTTACAATAAAAAAAAACATGAAAAATCCATTACCTTGGAGTACATTAAGTTCAAATTTCCTAAATGCTCTATAAATTAAGACCAATTTTAAGTGAGAAGAAGGATCTCAGAAATATTTGTGTATGTGTTGTGCATTATTTCACAAGTGTACATAAGTTAACAGTAGGAGAAACAATATGAATAATAGGAGAAAAAGAAGTTCTGTGTTTAAGTATGGTTGTTCAATACAGTATAGAAGACTCTGCAAATAAGACAAATTTGAAACAATAAAGCCAAGGCCAGTATGTAAATCTACGGGAGTGATATAGAGAAAGCATTACTACTAAGTGGAACATGAAGGATGAGGCCACTTTGTTTCTTCTATTAGCACTAAATGATGGCAACTAATCATACAAATTTGTAAAAAGTAGAATGGAAGAACAATTCTAGTTTCAAAGCAAGTCAGATATAAGAGCATGGAGTTAACTGGAAAAAAGCCATGTTGAGAGACAAGGAATTATATTAGCAATGAACTGTTTGCTAAGTTCATATATCTTTTTATTTCTTTCCTTTTCTTTTTTCTTTGGTATTTGTGGGGCTTGAAGTCTGGGCCTGGGCACTCTTCCTCTACTCTTCAGCTCAAGGCTAGCAGTCTACCACTTGATCCACAGTGCCACTTCCAGTTTTCTGGTTGTTAATTGGAGAAAAGTGCTTCAGAAACTTTCCTACTTGTGCTGGATTTGAACTGCAATCCTCAGATCTCAGCCACGTGAGTAGCTAGGATTATAGACGTGAGCCACTGTCACCAGGCTTAAGATCACATTTCTAACAGTGTACACTCAATATATGTAATGTGTATGTTCATCTATCTTTTTATGAATTCTTAAGTTAAAAATCTGGGTTAGACTTTACATTCACAAAACTGTTTCAATTTTAAAAGTTGATACTCCTGGAAAGATAAAACCTAAGAATGTAAAGGATTCTGGGAAGTTCAGTTTGCATTCAGCCTGGGGGAAAAATGTATTTGCGACAATACCTATAATTAACCAGCCTAAACCTGCATTGTAAGAATGGCTGAAGTGATGGAATATTAGGTATAAGCAAGACTGCTGAATAAGAGCTTGAGGTTTTGGCATATATATATGCAAGCATGCACATACGCAGAGGCACTTAGATGTGTAAACACACATATGAAACATCTCTCAGAATGTGTAGAAAAAGTTGGAAAATAATAGAACATATGTCCTGAGTAAGAATAGAACAATGATAATTTTTAATATTAGAAAATCCTCAAGTGAACTTTCTTAAAAAGAGCTTGAGAATATTACAAAGGTAAGGACCGGAGACATTAAGAAAGTCAAGTAATCATTAATAAAGGGATCATATCCATGGAGGAATGAATCAGAGAACCCTGCAGGTACATCTAAAAATGTTCATATCCTGTGTCAAATGTTAGAACGTCTTTGAAAATTGTACATAAACAGTCAGAGCTGTCAGTCTAGTGTATAAGATCATTAGAGAAGTTCAGAATTGCTAGTCTGTTTCTAGATTAAATAAACCAACAAACTATGGCAGGGCAATGTGATACAAGCCTGGAATTCTAGCACTCAGACTAAGATAGGAGATTAGAGAGTGGAATTACATAGCGATACCTTCCCTGGACCAGGTAGTATAATTTTGTCTCAATAAAACAAGCCAAACAACAAGAAAGCAATACACAGTTGGAAGTTTGGGCTAATTTTTTCACTATGTTTTGATAAGTCAAGTTTCCTATTGAAATGCAACTCATATAGAATCCTCACTTGTGTTTTACATGCTCTCTTCATTACAGAACATTGCTAGATGCAAAATAGCTCATGATTCCCAATCAAAAATTTGAAAAAGTAAGCATCATTCTGTTGGATTCCAAAGAAATGATGAAGAATTACAAAAGCTTAAGCCTGGAGAAATAGCAAAGTTCATCTAATGTAGGACTTTGGAGACTTGCTTAAATTAGAATTTAGATTTGGAATGAATGTTCTTTGTTTATAATTTCATATTCTCTAGGATACTACAAAATTGTTTTCAAGTAGAAGATTTAATTTAGAAATTCACAAATGATTCTGGCATTCTATTTGCCTAGAATATTCTTTCCAATGAGGTATAATTAGAAATTCGTTAATAGATTATTGCAACAGTTCATGTATAACATGATAATCTGAATAATCTAGACAAAGTTGCCAACAAATGGATGCTATTAATTTATAAATTTAGAAAAAGAGCAATTCTTGAGACTTTGGTGTAATATGGTATGAAGAGAGTAATTGTATGACATCTTTTTTCTTCTACGTATACATAACACAAGAAGAAATTTCCTTACGTACCTCTTAATTACTCATACAATGAGGGAAAAAAAGCTAGGTTTAATGTTTGTTTTTATTTTGTTTTTTTGTTGTTTAGTTTATGCTAGGGCTTGACCTCTGCGTCTGGGTACTGTCCCTGAGCCTGTTTTTGCTCAAGGCTAGTGCTCTACCACTTGAACCTCAGTGTCACTTTTGTCTGGCTATTCCTTATGAGTTTATTGGAAATAAGAATCTAAGGAACCTTGCTACCTGGGTGGGTTTGAACCATAATCTTCAGATCTTAATATTCAAATATTCAGATCTCCTGAATATCTATGATTAGATAAAATATATAATAAAATTAATATAAAATAATAATATAAATACTATTTGCAAGTTTTGTGATCTCAAGAATACCACTGGAGGGAAAATGATGCAGAAAAGTTTAGTGTAGTGTTCTTCACACAATTGGGAGGGCATCACAGTAGAAGTGTAGTATTTTTTTTCACAATACTGATAAGCTAGTCATGATGAGAATTCAGGCAATTTTTAGGTGCACCTTACAAGTTGCAAACTGTTGGGCTAGGATGACTTTACAGCATAAAACTTGGGATTGATTGTCATAGAAATAATAGATTACTCTGATGAACAAATGTTTACTCTTCAGGAATTAATTATTATTGATAGGTCATAGTTTTATCTTCTACCAGAATGTGGCTATTTTTACTATTGACTTTTAAATATGTAACATCACATTCGAAATTTCATCTATTGCAGAATTAATTAAATTGCAAACAGATACTGTTTTAAATGTCTCTGGTATGACATGATCAGAATTTGAAAACGATTAGTTAGTAGTCATCTTAATCTTGATGAATACACATATTCTGTCGACTGAACAATTATTCAGTTTTAAAAGTTAGGAGTTTCCATAGAATTAAACTATTTTCTGTTTTAGTATGATATAATGGTTTTTCAACATAAAAGCATGTATATTGTGAAGATATTGTATAGTTTGATAACATTCAAGTTGATGACCCTCTGATAAAGAAAGGGGGAATAGAATGGTATTTACTATATCAATACAATGAAATTATATTTTATGTAAGTTATTTTTTTATTTAATTTTATTGTCAAGGTGATATATAGAAGGGGTTGCCGTAATTATAAGATGGTGAATATATAACATGTCGAACTTTTTACACACTACCTCACTTTTTTCACAGTATTCCTTCACCCCAATACCCTTCACAAGTTGTAATGTAAATTTCCATAATGTTGTCTTGTGAGCATTGCTATTACATTGGTTTGTTCTTTGTACTTTGTCACAACATGTTGTTCCTCTTCCCTTCCCTAATTAAGATAAATATATAAACAATGACACATGATACTGAAATCAAATACAGCAGGGGACAAACCATATGGGAAAACACAAAAGAAAAAAGAATCACAGAGTACATTAAAAACAACTACCACAAAGAACACCTTTGTTTCCATATGTAGGAGTTCATTTTGCTCATCATCATCTTACACCTAGCTACTGAGCCATTCTGCTCATCTGCTAGGACTATCCTAGATATTTCCTACTTGTTACAAATTAGGGAAACCATGGAATCTCTTTGTTTGTGTCTTGATTATTTTACTTAGTAAGATTTTTCCATTTCCGTATGAATTGGAAGCATAGAATTGCACAGTGGATATATATATATATATATAGATCACATTTTGTCAATTCGTTCATCTACTGAGAGGCATATTGATTTAAAACATGACAGATGCCACCTCCCCAGATATTATAAAATCATGGTTTTTATGAAGATAGGATTTCATGTTGGTACAGGTGTTGGGATATCTGGATGAGTCTAATGTATATCTTGCACTGAATTAGGCAGGAAGATATCCAATATCGTATGGGTTAAAATGGTAGTGACAAAATATTCCCTTGAGAAAGATATAGGAGGCTGCCAGAAGTATGAATTAGTTCAGATAATTTTGAAGGATTTAGAAATGCAAGCTCAAGTATGTCTCTTTAAATAAAAATTATGTAATTGGAAGGGCAAAAGATGGGAGGGGGAAGAAAATGACTGACAGCAGATCATTGTCCCAAGATAGAGTATAAAATGCCATAATGTACAACTTCCCAGTTAAAAAGAGAGTAATATACTATGTCCCACTTAATTTAGGTACATGCAAAATATTTACTTGGGTTTTTCCTACTTTAACCCTCCAAAATAAGTGAAGTTTTATAGGAAAAATTATGTTATTTCCATTACTTCAACCTGAACACTAACTGTGATGAGCCCTCTTTTTCTCACTTTGCACTTGGAAAATAGTCCCTAAGTTGATGATGACATGGCTGATTAGAGTCAGAGTTAGGGACTTCTACTTGTACAATTATCCCAGAAGATTTTAAAGCAGTTTTTCCCCAAGATATACAACTACTTTTTCTTAAGCTGAAATTATACTTCAGCATTTCCTTGGCACATTCTACTTTGTACCTCTCGCTTTTTTGCACATTCCTTTTGAGTTCATAGTTGCTCTATTTCCATTTCGTCTATATAAACTGCTAAGAACATTGTTCAACTACCACTTCTTGTTTGCACAAGACCAGTCTATGTATGAAAGTACTTTGTCCCTAATAAGCAATAGGGTAGTTCTCACTCTTTAAGGAGAAAAGTTCCAATTTGTAAACCTATGCTCACATTAGAGGATGTAGAATTTAAAGCATTTTGAGACAAACATATTAGAATTGAAAGTCTCCTTAGGTCAATTTCCTTGGAACTCAATAGTTTTCCCATGAGAAATATAAATAGACATAAAATCTAGAGCTAATTAGTAAGTATCCGAATTAACACTAGATCCTAGATGTTGTGTTAGTACAAGTCACCATTGTATTATTGTTACATCAGAATTCTTCCCTATTTGCCAATGGGTATGAGAAAATGAAAGAAAGGCATTAAAGCAAAATGTCTTATCTTTTTAGGCATTCAGTCATACTGCTGAGAGTAAAGTCTGAACTCGTCCATTCAATAAAAGATTGAAGTTTATAAAAGCATTCTCTACATATAAGAATTTGTGGCAGGTTGATTGACAGGGTTATTTCACCATGGAGATATCCCTAACAAGAATTAGAGTTAAATAGAGTATATGGCAGTTATGATGTGTCAATGGCTAGTGAGGCATTTTCTATTCTAAAGAAGAATCAATTCGAAGAGTCTTCAGTTGCCACGCCTACTCCGGTGGAGTCTACTTAGCATGGGAAACCTGCTTTCAGACCTGAGAATGGGGCTTCACAGAGACCTATCTCTGAGAATGGGACTTCCCCGAATTCTACCTCAGAGAATGGGGCTTCAGAGAGGCCAACCTCCTGGAATGGCTGGCAAGCCCCTGGGAAAGATGTGTTTCTGTTCTTGTTTTTCTTTTCTTCACTGTATAGGAGTGCCTATTAATCTTTTACTCTTCCTGGTGCTCATTGTACTTACTCATGCTCAACGTTCCCTTATTCAAGGCTCTTTCTTAAGAGTGTTGACGACTCCAACATCTGATGAGTGTCTTAAAAATATGACTAACTCACCAGAGTTAAATGCTACCTTGAAAGCCCCTCTTATGGAGGCTAGTAGACAAGTCATAAGTAAATATAAAAGTATTGGGGTTTCATGATGCCATTTCAGCAGAAGGAATTGTTTGTAAGAGATTTACAAGAAGCTTTAGGCACGGCTAGAACAGGAAGAATGTATGGCAATTGCTGGGATAACTTCTTAGGAGAAAGAACTTCCTGTTACTCTCTTTCATTTACTAAGAGACTTGCTAGATCTAGGCCTCTGTGGTGCTTACTATTAAAGAAGGAACAGGAAAGATCTTATGGGATAGTTAAGGCCTCTATAGAAAAAAGTAATGATTAATTGATGATAAACATCGAAACCCATTGTATTTCTTAAAAATAGATATAAGCTGGAAACAAGTGCCTATCAGGCGACCAGCTGGTGACCACCCAAGAATGAAGATTGTGTAACCTTTTGCCCTTTCTCATGGAGACTTTTGCTATAAAAGTTTGTTATCCTCTGCATTAAATCGCACTCAGCATCCACTCCTCTTGTGTGTGAGTTGTCTGTTTGCCATCTCCCCACCTATTCCAGTTCCTCCACTAGGTGTCCTCCATTGTCCCGACAGAGCCGGTCCGCGGCATTCAGTCACATCAGTAATGATGTATGCTCAACCTAATACTTAGTGTTACTTGCCCTACATTTATAATGAATAGGCTGATAAGACATCCAAACATATCTAAAGATATTTCAATAAAATCCCAAACTGATGTGGATAGATGGGCCACACATTGGAACTGTAGGACAAATTAGGCTTCTCTGTGTGTAGTTCAATGTATAAACTCCTGAATAAACAAAGTCTTCAAAAATATTCACACAATACGTATAAGTAAAGTTCATGACAGTTATATATGTATAATTCTTCTAAGGTCAGGATAAAAGCACTGGTTCCCAACATTTAAAATCAACAGGATCTGTTGAATTTATGGATCCATAATAGTATGTCTTCATATTCCTATCCCAAAATTTTATCAATATGACTTTGACCAAAACAATGTTCTTATTGAACTTGTCTATGTCCTTTTACTTTTCAAATCCAAATAGCATATTTCTTTCAATATCTTCTTGCAAATTCCTTCCTTTACTTTTGTAAATTTGTGTTTATTAGTTTTTTATTTCCTTATTTATCTCTTTCTCCCAATCTTGTCTACAGTGGTGCCCACATTGCTCACACTTGTGTCAGAATTTCCTTTTCCTTTTCCCTTCAATAGTACCCCCAATTTTATTATTCTTTTTCATATTCATGGTCATGGATATTTTGATGATGTCTAAACAGACCCATCTTTGCATCTAAACTTTAGAACTATCAGATTTTTTCCCCTAAATCTATCATTTCCACCTGTGGTCCTTATAACTAAGAGTAGCACTAACACAGTTGCCAGCCAAACGTGTGGAAGCACATTAGATTTTTAGATTTCTTCTTACCCTTCTATTCCTTCCCATTAGATAAGTTGATCAAGATTTTCTCTTTCTGTAACACAAATGATTTCTATTTTTTGGGTGGGTCGGGTGGTGGGGCCTGAACTCTGGGCCTGGGCGCTTTCCCTCAGTTCTTCATCTCAAGACTAGCACTCTACCACTTGAGCCACATCACTACTTCCGGCTTTTTTCTCTCTGCTTATGTGGTGCTGAGAAATCGAACCCAGGGCCTCATGCATGCAAGGCAAGCGCTCTAACACTGAGCCACCTTCCCAGCCCCTACTCAAATGATTTCTATATACTCCTTTTTATGCACCTGACACCATCCTGTTTCGTTTAATCAACACTGTCAACTAGTCCTAAAACAACCATTTCCAAATTATGCTTTTTCCCCATAGTCTTTTCATATTGGTCCTTTCCATCACCAAATTACTCTCTTTGTAAGCACAGAGAGTGAAGAACACAGATACAAATTCTAGTATCATTTACTCACTACATTGACTGTTGGCCTTACATTTCTCATCTATAAATGGATGTAATATACCAGAAATAATGAACAATATATGTGTTGATTTCTAGAGCAAGAAAAAAGAAAAGTGAAGAGTCCTTACATTTTCCAGCTTACCTTACAAATAAGGAAAGAGTCAAATTCAGTTTGTTGGTATAAAGTCACAAATTGTTTCCTGCAGAAATAAAAATAAATTTCACCTCCTGTCTCTAAGGTCTATTTCCTTTTAAGGTAACTACAGATATGTAAGTAGTACTGTGTAAAGAGTGTCATGTTTTTTCTGAGGTATTGAAAACATACCCTTAATATATCATTGGAAACATTGATTATTGAATAGTATCTATATGAGAATATTTTTGAACTAATCACACTAAGCTGAAAACTACATCTTAGCCCATCAAAATGTGGAAATAATTAAGTTTGTTTATAAGAAATTAATACCACCAAGAAAAGTGTGTATACATTAGAGAGACTTGCAGGAATAACATTAGGGTTTTTACTGTCTCTACTTGTTTATGTGATAGTATTTCTTGATATTTAAACTCTCCTCTTGTTATTCTTATTGTATGTAATCCAAGGCTATTTATTACTATATATTCAATGTGGGAAATACAGCTTCAAAATGTGTAAAGTTTTTTTTTCCTTTTCAATCACAATATTGTCATTATCAGGGTATACTGTGGTCATCATTATCCTCATCAAAATTATTAGCATCATAATTGATAACTATTGAAACTCTGATATGTATCTGTGATTTTCCGATTATTTGTCTTTTGATTAATAATTTTAATGTTACCACTGTGCATGCATCCATATTAAAATTTTGAACAAAGAAACAAAAAATAACTAAACCATAACAGGTAGCTTGACTATGTGCTTATAACAAATTATAGAATAGATTTTTGAAGTTTTGCAATTTCCTAAGCAGTATGAATTAACTTCCTCTCTCCCCACCACCACACACAAATATTTAAAAGTTTGAACAGAATTATTTCAAGTAATATACTATAAATATTACTACAATATTATGTGTATATCTAAAATTCCCTTAAAAGTAATAAACGCTACATTCCATTCAAATATTACTTATTTTATTCTAGGAAACTTTTGGAAAAATACACTGCATATCTTTGAAATAAAAAGGTAAAAAAATTGTAGCATAAAAAGTTTTAGAGGGAGTCTGTCTTCAGAAATATATTTGTATATATAGAGAGAGAGATAGATAGATATATACATATATATATTAGGTGTAGAAAGACATACATTTTTAGAGATTATTTGTCATCAGAAATATGTACATATATCTAAATGTATGTGTAGAACGATGCACATTATAGAGAAACAAAAATCTTGAAGCATAATTAAAATTAAAAAATTCATTAAACCAAGTGCCAGTGACTCACACCTATAATTTGAGCTATTCTGGGAAATGAGGTCTTAGAATTGTGTTCGAATCTAGCCCAGACAGAAAAGTACTTGTTAGATCGTTATCTCCAATTAACCACTAAAAACAGGAATTAGCTCTATGCCTCAAGATGTAGAGTGCTGGCTTTGAGCACAAAATGGCTTAGGGACAATGCCTAACCTTGCAATCAACATCAAGAACAACAACAAAATATATCACATTAATTTCACAGAAGCATGTTTTACCTGCTGTGAGCATTTCTTAGAAACACGAACACATGCCCATGAAAAATGTTAGGTAAAAAAGTATAAAATATTTATGTCTAGGTTAAAGACATGACTATTTAGATTATTTAAGATATTTAGGTAATGACTCGAAATTTAAAAAAATGATAATATATTGAGACTGGTCTTTTATTCTATTTTATGATAGTAATAAAATGATATTTGTAATTATTCTGTAAAATTACTCTTGCTTGGTATTTTAATTATAATAAATGATAAAATTTTAAATGATTTCCATAGGAAAGGATAATTTTAATGGTATTAATTCTTTTGTAATTTCAAACAATTAGGAAAATTATTCCAAGGCTGGTTTGCTCTAAGACTATATTTGTTTTCTTATTCTAATTTTCATATGTTCGTAGAAATTAAAATTCCAAAAATTCAATGGATGTTGGCATTCAGGATCATCGTCATAGATACTACTACTAATAATAAGTGGAATTGTTTTATTTCATTTGTTTTTGTCACAAATAAATCAAGATGATTATGTCTTTTCACTTTATTGGCTCTTATCCTGAGAATACTTTTTTCTAGCAAAGTAGAGAAAAGCAAATGTATTGAGCAAGTAACATATGGCTATCATAAAATGCAGATGCACAGATTTGTGTTTTCTATCATTTGCTAAAAGTTTCTTCCAGAAAAGGTTATCAATTACATACAAGTGATGTATAATTCCTAGATATTCCAGTTATCACATACATTTTTTGATTGGGTTATCTCTGCATAAACTCAAAAAACAGACAAAAAGAACTCAAAAAAAAAAAAAAAAAAAAAACCAGAAATCACATCTTTTTTTTAGAAGCTGTAGTTTACAAAGAATTTTTTGCCAACACCAAAAACATCTTTTTAAGTATTTTGGATTTTGTGTGAAGAATTTTTAACTATAGTTTTATTTTTTTGCTGATATGAAATTAGCACGCATTATATTATCTCCTTTCATTGTATACATTTTAGTGCTTTGGAAGTGAATTGTACAATCATAGCTTTTCCAAGCCTAATTTTTACAAATAGAAATGCTATAAATTTTAGAACAGATATTAAAATAGATATAAAATTGAGTTACCGGAATTTGTCCTGCATACATCTTCTGTAGGGTGTCTTTTCAAAATTTGTTTTGGGGAATTATTTCCAGGTTCTCACTCACACTGTTGAAGTGCACTGTCAATGAACTACATACCTGATCCATACAATTTTTTTACTTCTCTGTAATACATACATAGAATTGTAATGGCTAGAACATATACAATTCTCTTTGACCTTTTGAAGACTTGAAAATGTGCTTGCTAAAATGACTGCAGTATTACACAAACCATTCTGCTATGCGGAGCATATCAATTTCTCCACAAATGCATTACTATATTTTGTGTCATCTTTTTATATTATGGTCATACTAGTGAGTTTTCTTTTTCTTTTTTCTTAGATACTAAATAGGAGCTTAATTCATATGCACCTCCTATTGACTATTAATTTACATATGTTCTTTATAGGAATATCCTGTTCAGGAAAAATTTATACAGAATGAGAAGATATAAAAGTACTTAAGATTCAGGATCATTGTAGCATTAATTAACAATTATGTGCCTTCTATCTGTTGGATATGTTCTCACTACTTTCATGGAATTAAGAAAGGTTATCCCTTGATATTAGTTTATTCTTGCTTTTCTTTAACCACTAGTGTTTTCGTGTCAAATTTTTGGAAACCTTTACTGATCCATTGTCATGAATTTTTACATTTATGTATTGTAGGTTTTTACAACTAACATTTAGTTTGATAATCATTTTTTTATTTTAAATTTTTGTATAAGTTTTGAGGTAGTAGTCTAAGTTCATTCTTTAAAACTAGAGAGGCAGTAGTACCAATACACCCATTTAAGATTCTATTTTTATTTCATTAAGTTATGGCATCCTTTTCAAAATCTATTGACAATAAAACTAAGAATTTATTTTTGATAAATCTGTTACATTCTTCTATGTGTCGGTTCTTTCACTAAAAAACATGGTAATAAGATTCAAATCTAGTATGAGTGCTCAAGCTAGACCATTTTACAAGATTGTTCTGACTGACCTGTCTTCCTTGAATTTATATACAAGTTTATTGAGCAGGTGGAACAACATTCTACAGATATCTAGATGTTTGATAGTCACTTATATTTTGCACCTTGTGAAAACACAAGACCCAAGATATTATATAGGGAAAAATGTCTTTAGAAAATGCTTAAAACAACTAAAATTAATTTAGGAATGAGTTAAGATTTGGTTAACACTATAGCATAATAAAGTTGAATGATAACGACTTGAGCTGTACTACAGAGGAGAGTGAGAGGGGATAGAATGAGGGTCCACCTAGGAGCTGTATGTCATTTTTATTGTTTTTCAAAAACAGAAAGACTTCAGAGAAGAGAAGGAGGAAAATAATCAGTGTCCTTAATCAAGTTTCTTTTTAATCCACCTAATAGTGTGGACTGAGAGTCAGAGAAGATGGGAAAAATAAAATAGAAAGTAAAGCATTGTATAGACCTCTTACAATGTAAATAAACTGTAATAGGAATATGATAATTAATTTCCAAAGAAATAAAGGAAACAATAGGTAAACTCTAAAGGCAAAAAGAATGAAGAGAGAAAAGAAGCAAAGTAAAGCCTTTATCAATAACAAACACAAGAATTTGGAAGTGAAAAAGCAGTGGAAATATTCTAAATACCAATAAAATAACAATAAAAATTGCTAACTTGGATAGAAAATGGATCACAGTTTATCATATATAATTTTGAAAAACATACTAGGAATGAAAATTTAAAAGTCATAATTTAAAACACTGTTTACATTATAACTACACAGTATAGTTCAGTGATGAAATCTTGACATAGCATATGTGAAATAATGGTGTGATCTCCCAAGCATTACAAAGTACACACAAAGCATACCCACACAAAAACCACAAAAACATACACACACACATACACACACACCACATACACACATTTGGAATATTGATATTATAATATTAAATATTGGAAATTATCACAAATAATAAAAATAGGTTAATATATGTAATCATAATATTGCTCATACTATTTAAACGTTTACTAGAAATCAAATAGTCACAGTATACTTGGATTCTTTTAGATTAAGTAAATTGAAAATTAAGAAAAAGAAGACATGAGAACCTTTGCAAATAAGTTTTAAATAATAAACATGTTGAAACATGTATCCTTTAATTTTGACAAACGATTACTGTTACTGGTGTTTTAACCTCAAGATTTAGAATATGATAACCAGGTGCTCTATATCTCACTATGGGTGGCTATATCTCTAATCATTTCACTCTGGATATTTTTATGATAAGGTCTCATAGTTTCTCAGGCTCTCCCGAATTACAAACCCTATTTGCAGTTCCTACCATAGGTAGAAAATTGAAGCCAAAAATCACCATGCCCAGCTCAAACTTTTCTTTAATTCAAGTACAAATATTTCCAAAAAAGTGACCAGGAAATGAAGGCTTTCTTAATATAGTATGTGCTTCTTGAAAATACAGTAATTATTTGTTACCTGGAAAAATATGTTTAGAACTATAAGAAAATCAATTTATTTAAATTCACTAACCATATGTAAATTAAGAAAATAATTTTAAATATTCACATGTTAAATATTTTAAAAGCAACATATGTGTCTGAATAATTTGCATGTGTAAAAATCATGCAAAATTAAATTAACTAACCCTACACCTCTGAAAAAAGAATTATCCTAAAGAAACAAGAAAATGAGTAATTAAGATCAAAATTTGAAATATAGAAAATAAAATGAAGTGTACTCTTTAGTTGACATAAGTAACTGTAATCCCTTTTTACATCAATTTTATAATAAAAAATGCGTGAACAAAGAAAGCAAAAGTACATTTGATCAATAGCAACAACAAAAGCATCAGTAATTTTTTCAGTGTACAAAAAAATCGATAGAGGGGATAACAATGTTCTTTCCAAAGGAAATGTACTCATTACATTATTTATGTAACTGTAACCCCTCTGTACATTACCTTTACAATAAAATTATACTGAAATTAAAATAAAACAAATATTAAAGCAATTAAGAATTCTTAGAAGCCATTAGTTAAAAACTTTATAAAAAACTGCCCCAAGTACCCAAGGAATATACTTTGATGATACATTTAAATACTTAAACTTCAGCAGAAAAGCAAAATATATAAAAACTGTTTAGAAGAGTTTGAAATTTGGTATTGCTTTTCCTCCAGCACTGTTCTTTCTGTTAAGGATCGTTTTTGCTATTCGGGGTCTTTTATTGTTCCATGTGAATTTTTGGATTGCTTTTTCTATTTCCTTGAAGAATAAGGTTGGAATATTGATAAGTATCACATTCAATTTGTAGATAGCGTTGGGAAGTATTGCCATTTTCACGATGTTGATCTTTCCAATCTAGGAACATGGGAGTTTTTGCCACTTTCTAAATCTGTTTTTTCTTTTCCAGGTATTTAAAGTTTTCATCATAGAGGTCCTTCTCGCCTTTGGTTAAGTTAATTCTTAGGTATTTTTATTTATGGGGCTATTACGAATGGAGATGCTTTCCTAATTTCAGACACAATTTTCTCAATGTTGGCATACAGAAAAGCCATTGATTTTTGATGGTTAATTTCATACCCTGCTACTTTGCCCAAGTTTTGAGTCTCCTTGAGTAACTTGGGAGTGGAGTCTTTAAATACAAGATCATGTCATCTGCAAAGATGGAGAGTTTTACTTTTTCTTTCCCTATTTGAATCCCCTTTATGTTTGCATCTTGTCTTATTGCTGTAGATAGGCATTCTAATACTAGATTGAAGAGCAATAGAGAGAGTGGGCATCCTTGTCTCGTTCCTGAGTTTATCGGAAATAGCTTTAGTTTTTCACCATTGAGTATAATGCTTTCTGTAGTTTCTTTCCATCTACTGGATTGGGGTTTATCTTGATGCTCTTTTTCAAGGAGTGTGAGATCTCATTAAATTGTTGGTTTCAGATCTCTCCAATTTTTTGATGTAGGAACTCAGATCTGTAAAGTTGCCTCTGAATCATGCCTTTGCTGTTTCCCAGAGGAGCAGATAATCTCTGTGACAATTTTTGTTGAATATCATGAACATTTGAACTTCGTTTCTCAGCTCTTCCATGACCCACTGAGGTTTCAAAAGTGTGTTTTTCAACCTCCATGTATTACTGGATTTTCTTTGGTGACTTTTTTTGTTGAGATCTAATTTTATTCCCTTTTGGTCTGAGAGAATGCAAGATATGAATTCAATGTTTCTGAATTTTGACAAGTTTGTTTGTGACCTAAAATGTGGTGTATTTTGGAAAATGTTCCATGTGCTGCTGAGTAAAAAGTGTACTCTGATGCTGCTGGATGAATATTCGCTAGATGTCTGCTAATCAGTTGATGTATGCACTTGTTTAGATCGACGGTTTCTATGTTGAGTTTTTGTCGAGTTGATCTATTTAGTGGGGATAGTGGTGTGTTAAAGTCCCCAACAATTAATTTCTTTGGATCTATGTGAGATTTAAAGTAGTATTTCTTGGATAAATTTGGGTGCACTATTGTTTGGCAAATATTTAGAATTTTAATATGCTCCTGTAGGAGAGATCCCTTAATTAGTGTATAGTAACCTTCTTTATCTCTTCTCAATAATTTTAATTTGAAGTCTTTTTATCTGATATTAGGATTGCAACTCATGCCTGTTCATGGGGTCCGTTTCCTTGGTAGATTTTGTTCCAGCCTTTCACTTTCAAAATGTGTTTTTTGGGGGGCAAGTTGTGATTCCTGAAGGTAGCAGATAGAACATTCTTGCATTTTAAAAAAACTAGACAGTCTATGTCGCTTAATTGGAGAGCTACATCCATTAATATTGAGAGATAGGACTGAAAGGTATTTGGGTGTTCCTGCCATTTTATCCACCTTCTTGGGAGCTACGCCTACTGGGTTCTTCCTATGGTACTTGGATTCGGTTTGCGTGTGGTTTCTTGGCCTTTATTGTGGTCTTGTTGGTTTTCTATGTGTAGGACACCTTTAAGTATCTTTTGTAGAGCTGATTTGGTGGAGATATATTGTTTGTTTTTCTTTACTATGGAAGATTTTTATTTTACCTTCAGTTATGAAGGAGAGTTTACCTGGGTACACTATTCTTGGTTGATAGTTGTTCGTCTTTAGGGCATGGTATACATCATTCCAGGTTCTTCTTGCTTTAATTGTCTCTGTTGAGAAATCTGTGGTGATTCTAATCGGTTTTCCTTTATAGGTGACTGATCTTTTCTCCTTCACAGCTTTAAGGATCTTTTCCTTGGTCTGAATTGATCCTGTGTGGATTATAATGTGACGGTGGGATGTCCTGTTCTTGTCTGGTCTATTTGGAATTCTAAAAGATTCATGTATCTGAATATGCCTATCTTCTTGCGTGTTGGGAAGTTCTCTGTTGGGATCCTCTTAAACAAATTTTCTAGACCATTAATTTCTGTCTCTATGTGCTCCTATACACCCATTTCCCTCAGATAAGGCCTTCTGATGGTGTCCTCTAAGTGTTGAATAGATCTATCATATTTCTTGAATTTGTCTTTGATAGTTGTATGTTCTTTCTCTATAATGCCTAGGCTGTCTTCAATGCCGGAGATTCAATCTTCTGCATGGTCTAACGTACTGTCAAGACTTTCTACATTATTTTTCATTTCTTTTCCTTCTAATTGGTCAGCTTTTATGGCTTCAAATTCTTTGTTGGAGCTTTGTTTTAGATCTTGTATGAAATTCTTTACTTCCTTAATTTGGTGTTCAGTGTTTATTCCCAAAGCACTTAGTTGATGGGTTATGGTTTCCTTGGACTCCCATTCCTTCTATTGGGCTCCATTCAGCATTCCCTTTGTGGGCTCCCTGACTCCTTTCAGGTGTATGTTTATTGATTCCATGAATGCCTCTATTGATCGTTGTCTATGTTCATCTTGCTCTTGCAATTCTTGTATTACTCTTTGATTAGATTTCTCACGTTCATGCAACTTTTGTAGTTCTCTTTGACTGATCTCAGCCTGCTCACACAATACTTTCATTTCTCTTTGAGTGTTCCCATCTTGCTCACACAATTCCAGTATCAATCTTTGAGTAGATTCCTCAAGCCCATGAGCTTCCTGTTTTGATCTTTGGTTTGCCTCCTCTCTCTCCCTATCACGCTCACACTGAGTCCTTTGCAGGGTTTCAATCTTTTCATTCACCATGTTTACAGGAGTGTTTGTAGAGCTTTTTGGGAACTCTCCTCTGGATTATTCATTATCTCTTCTGTCACCTGATTATCTTGAGTGGGCATTGAGATACCCGGACTTGCCATTTTCCTTGTGTTTTTCTTGCTTTTTCTTCCCATTTGGGATGAAAGTAATGCCAGTTTTGTGCTAGAACACCATTTTAAGGCAAGTATCAACCAAAGTCCTGTAATTGCATAGTCAAAAGTCTGCAGATACAATCTAGTTCAAGAGATACAGTCTATTCAACATTAAACAACTATGTATTAATGGGCTAA
Source organism: Dipodomys spectabilis (assembly GCF_019054845.1). Lineage (NCBI taxonomy): Eukaryota > Metazoa > Chordata > Mammalia > Rodentia > Heteromyidae > Dipodomys > Dipodomys spectabilis. The sequence continues at coordinate 2,311,946 of NW_024870847.1, forward strand.
GAATAGCAAAGAAGAATTTGACAAACCAGAAATTATTATATTTAGGGAGAAAGGTGGGGAAAAATAGGTTTAGAGGGATGTGGAAAGGTAAAAGGAGAGTGAAATTAACCAAGTCCTAATTTCACAGAGGGAAATGGATTGGAAAGAATGATAGGAAAGAGAGAAAAAAAATTAAAAAAGAGACAAAAAATGAAAAGACAAATATTTAAATATAAAAAGTGAAACTCTTAAAAGTAATGAAAATTTAAAGAAGTAGTATTGAGAGATGAACGGGGATAGGATGAGAAGAGGGGAGGGATAGAAAGGAGACCTGAAAAACTAAAAAATAAAAATACTTCCAATATTGTATAGGTGTAAATAAATAATACTGCTATTAAGGAATTTAATCCTAACAGGTTTTGAATTGAGTAATACATTTTTGGATTAAGTATGTACACAATGGGGGATAAAGTCTTATAATCAATGACAGGTATATATGAGGATGAGCAGAACAACAAATAATTCAAGCAGATCAGCACGGGAGTTTTTACCTTCTCCGTTTCCAACCTGGGCCGGTTCACCCGTCCTTAGGCAACCTGGTGTTCCCCCGCTCCCAGGAGGGCACCATATTGATGCCAAACTTAGTGTGTACACCCAATCGGCATAGCGCACTGCAGCCCAGAACTCCTGGACTCAAGCGTTCCTCTGGGCTCAGCCTTCTGAGTAGCTGGGATTACAGGTGCGCACCACCACGCCCGGCAAATAATTCATGCAAAAACAACAAAAGATGACAAAGTAAAAAGAATGACAAAGAAGGAACAAAAAAGACCAAAACGTCAGTAGATACTTTTTTAAAAAAAACCACACACACACATTTTCACCTAAAATAATAGTTATAAGAGTAAGAAAAAAAGATTAAAGAAACAAAAGGAAAAATTAGGAACAACTCAACACATACATTCAAAAGAAACAAAACAACCGAAGAGAACAAAAATTAACTCAGTACACAAGGACCTGCAGGAAATGCAAAGATTTTTTTAAAAAAAATAGCTATGATAAGCTTCTGAAAATGCTGACTACATGGGAGTCTACTGTTGTGAGGATAGTGGTTAAAGCTCAGACTGGTCAGAATGATCTGTTCACAATGCTGGGCACCTATTATTCTAAATTCCAGGAAGAATAACATGAAGTAGACTGAGCCCACGATCATACACAAGTAGGAAGCAAGATTCTTTCTGAAAGTTAATCAGGATAATTTAGGGTTGAGGGCATGCCCAAGTGGTAAGAACATCCATTTACGAGACATAAGACACTCAATTCAAATTCTAATATTATGGGTATTAAAGAAAAAAAGCTATGATTTTAAATAATGGGAATAATTGCAAGATTTGAATATTTGAGTGGAGAAAAATCCATGAGAGATAGTTTATCCATGTTGCAAAGTTTTCTACTTAAGTGATAATATTATGTGGTACTCCAGACATAACAGAGTTACCTTGCAAATGAGCATGGATGTGCATTTGGGTGAAGGAAATACTCTTCACAAGTGTAAATTAAATACTTTTTTGGGGTAGATTTTAGTTCTTGAACTAAGAGCCTGGGTGATATCTCTGAGTCTTTTCTCTCAAGGCTATCACTCTACTACTTTGAGCCACAGTTCCAATTCTGATTTTCTGTTGGTTGTTTGGAGATAAGAGGTTCATGGACTTTCCTGCCCAGGATAGCTTCAAACCATGATTGTCAGATCTCAGCCTCCTGATTAGCCAGGATTCCACGACTGAGTCGTCCATGTTTTTAATAATTTAGTAAATTCTACAGTTACAGAAGTTATAATTTATCATTATAACCTTTATATGTGTGTATATTTATATCAATGCATACATATAGAAATATTTTAACATATTTTTGTATCTACAGTACATTTATGAAATCATCCTTCATTATAAAATAACATGGAAACAAGTTTAATGAGGAGCAAAGAAAAGGGAATTGTCACGTTTCTTGTTGTTGAATGAAATATGAATTGTGAGAATCAGTTTCAGAAAACAATTTAACAAAGTGGGTAATGGCTTTAATTCCAATCCCTTTATTTGCCCATATTGTACATCCTCACACATGAGTGTCAAAGTCAAACCACATTTTTTTGCCTTTGTATTTAAATCACATGTTATAATTTAGTGGATAGGTGTGAAGTAATCAAATAAAGATTAAAATAATAGTAAGTGAGGCTATGAGTTAGAGCTGAAAATTATTTTAAATATGATAATAGCTAATTAATTCCATATCTCTTACTTTTACTCTATTATCATATCCCTCATTCCCACATTAGGAAAGTACATAGAAGGTTCTTACTAAATCATGTGTAAAATTATGAAAAAATGTATTAAAAGAATATGGGCACATCAGGGCTGTGAAAGTGGCTCAGTAGTAGAGCTCTTGCCTTGCATGCAATAGGCCCTGGGTTTGATTCCTCAGCACCACATAAGCAAAAAGAAAAAACTGGATGTGGCTCTGTGGTTCCAGTGGTAGATCATTAGCCTTGAGCAGAAAAGCTGAGGTACAGAGCCCAGGCCCAGAGTTCAGGCCCCTTGACTGGACAAAAACAACAACAACAAAGAATATGGGCACAGTGTGGTTTTAGCTGATTGAGAACTGTAGGGGGTAGTGTGTTTTTGAGATCTTGAAAAACATTGTGATGGAGATGATGGAAGGGATGTGCTTATTCTGGAAAATTGGCTAGAGGATTGCTCCAGAAAAATAGTGGTGAATTCTTCCAAAAGGTTACGGTAAAATCACTCTCACAATCATGTTCTCTACTGCACTATTAACCGTAGAGAACTTATGGAAACAGCCCAGAAACCCTTTAGCGGAGGGATGGAAACAGCCCAGAAACCCTTTAGCGGAGGGATGGTTGGAGAAAGTGTTGCACATATACACAATTGGATTGCACCCATCCATTATAAAGACTGCTACAGCAGTTGCAAAGAAATGGATAGATCTAAATTATGTTAAATAAACGAGGTCCGAGCCAGACACACAAAGGACGCTTATTTGGAAGCCAGAATTTTATGCAAGTTAAACAACAATATTAATCAAAGCATGATATTTGCAGAGGAGTATTTGAAAGGTGTAATTTCTTATAAAATTGAACTTTTAATTCAACAAAATGAATACCAGGAAAATATCACTTGGAAAATGTGAGGGGAAGTCAAAGGGAAGGAATAAAGGGACTTCTGGAAGTAGAGAGTGAAGCCATAATATTCAATGCAGATAGTATGAAACTAGAAAAAATGAAAGTGGGGTGAGGTTTGGAAGGATGTGAGAAAGTTATGTAAAGATCCATTGTTCTTATAAACTGATTGGTTGAATGGAAAACCTTTCGTAAAACTATTTAATAAAAATATAATTAAAAACAATGGAGACATCTGATCTTAAACCATGAGTCAATATGATAATTTACTTCTCAGAAATTTTCTTTGTAGGTATTATCCTCATAATGACAAAAAAGTGAACAACGCAATGAATGTCAATACATCTCTTTGCATATCCTAAATAGACACAATATAAAAATCACAGTAAAAATATTAGAATATATCACATGATAAAATAACAGGTACAAAGTATCAAACTCTGATTGTTTTTCCAAGTGCTTTACCTTTGGTATCTAATTTAATCCTTACAATAATCCCATAAAGTGGAACTACTTCTATTTTTAATTCTAAGATGATGATATTTAAGTCTTCAGAGTTGGAATTACTAGTACAACTTTGCACACGTAGTAAGTGTTAGCCTGCGGTCCAGTCCCACCATATCAAATAACCTCATTCTATTTTATAACTAAATACCAGCACTCAGGCTACTAATTCTAGGAAAATTTCCCAAAATTATTGTGCACACTCTAATAATATTTCACTTCATCTTTCTTAGAAAATAGGTAATTAAGCCGGACACCAGTGGCTCATACCTATAATGCTAGCTACTCAGGAGGCTGAGATCTGAGGATTGAGGTTCAAAGCCGGCTCGGGCAGGACAGACTGTGAGACTCTTATCTCTAATAAACCACTAGTAAGCTGGAAGTGGCACTGTGGTCCAAGTGGTAGAGTGCTCGCCTTGAGTGGAAGAGTGCAGGGACAGTACCCAAGCCGAGAGTTCAAACCCCATGACCAACAACAACAACAAAAAAGAAAATAAGTAACTGTAATACGAAAATTCCAAGTTCATAATCAATTTATACCTCTCTGGTGAAAGGAACTGCTAAACTATAACATTCTTGGTTTCTAGCTCAAAATAGTAGAAATCATATTTTATTCCTTCACTCAACACTGTACTGCCTAGGGACCCCATCTCTTACCCCATTCTTACTGAAAGAATGACCTACCCAATTCCTGATGGAAACAGACTGCAGGTCTTTTGGAGCAATCGTTTCCACATTGTAGCTCACCTAAATTGTTTACCATTAGAAGTGTTTTCATTGTTTTTTATACCCAACATTTTGAGAGAAATGTACTACTTTAAAATGTTATTAAAATAAGACTGATATAAAAATCACTTTTGACCCCAGATAAATATTTTACCCTTCATATACCCAAAAATGCAGTCTGATCTATCATTAATGTTAGGAACGAGAGGGTAAAAATCATAGACACCAAGACCTAAGTATGAATTTAAGACTCTCCAACTTGTGAATACAATTGGTTTAAAAAGACATCAATACTACTGCATTTTTAAATTCCCTATGATCATGATAATGATTCCCTATGATAATGATAATGATAATGATAAACTATTAACACTTAAAAATAACTCATTTTCTTGGGAGTAGGACACAAAACAAAAGGCTAATCCTAATCATTTTAAGAGAACATTATTTATACTAAAAGTTCACTCATAACTAAAGAGAGTCTAAAACTAACTGAAGTACAGAGACACAAAGGAAATAATTTAAGTGCATCATGTACATTCAATGGACTGTTAATAGAAAACAAAGTTATACTAATAATTAGCTTACCCAATTCACTTACGTTCTTTTATTCTATTCCATTTACTTTCATAAAAACTGGGTTTTCATAAAATGATGCATAAAAATGCCTATATACCCACTTACATTTACAGATCTTAACAATTTTTATTTCAGAAATTTTATCTCTATAGTCAATGAACTGAAATAAAACTAAAATATTCAAAGGATTTTCAGAAATTGCAAGACTTGCTCTGGGATGTTATGTAAGCCTTATTTGTTAAAATTGCCATAGTTACTCCCACAAAAGAGCCATTAGTAAAGATCCCTGTGCATGTACAAAACACTTTCAAATACGTCCACAATCTGGACATGACACATGCTTTTTGTTTGTTCATTTTTGGAAGGAATATCTAAGAAGCATATCCACAATACTTACTTTCAATCAATAAGATGGGATATTCAAACGTAATATGGGTTTGATTATCTCTTAGTGAGAATAGATATGATCTTGCAAAGAAAGTGATTTTCAACAGAAATCCGGAAAGAGTTTATCCAATTTGTGTTTTACAGGAATAACGAGAGAGTAATATCTGTTTGGTAAAGTCGTTCCAAATCACTCCATGAGTGTATCTTAAAAGTATAACCAATTTAAGAGGTCAAATATATATTTTGTACTGACAATGATTTTACAGCAATAACTTACTACCTTATTATGTCTGTATCTTCTTACCTAACATACAATAAGAGCTGAAAGCAGTCTCTTTATCTAACTTAATGTTGTAAATGCTTTGATTATGATGACGTTATTATTAGACAAATAATATGTACAGACGGGTGGTTCCACTGAAATGACATGACAGAAGACTGATAAATAAAAACATTGCAACACAGTTAGCTCTTTTCAGCCTCACCCTGTCCACATTGGCAAGCAACATTGCAACAGCACACGCACACATATACACATACACACATGTTCGCACATGTATACACACATATACATGCATGCTAAATTCAGGGTTTATTGTACAAAAAAGTTCAAATAAAATATTAGTGATTAGGACAAATGATAATATGCCTTATTACAAAATTATACATAAACCATCACCACGCATGTTACATTTTATCTGCCTCTCCACATGTGACCACTTAATTTATTTTTAATTAATTAATTGCCTTATTAATTAATTCATTTGTTTGGTGCAAATACTAGGGCTTGAACTCAGGACCTGGCTTTGTCCCAGTATTTATTTTTTGTTTCAGTTTTCTCAAGGCTAGCATTTTACTGCTTGTACCACAGCTCCATTTCTAGCTTTTGCTGGTTACCTTCAAATCAGAATCTAATGAACTTTTTATTCCTTGGTCTGCTTTCAAACCACAATCCACACATTTCATCTCTCTGATTAACTACTACTAAAGACATAAGCCATGAGTGTGGCTTCTACTTTTTCCTCTATAGGTATCTAATGTACATACTTAGATATTAATTTAAAAATGAGAGTATAGAAGCAAGGTGTACAGTGATGATACTGTCCTGTCAGAAATACAAATTAGTAATGTAAATTTATTCTTAAGACCATACACAAAAAATACCATGATATAGTGTAAGAGAACTCACCATTGAACATATGAGCGTTAAGAGTTTTCTAATAGATCCATTATATATTGGTACCCAACATTAGAAAAATGCATGAGGCATTAGTAAAATAGAAGTCCTTTGCATGACTACATACATTCCTTGTTTTTTTAAAAGACATTTGCTTTCATCTAAAAAGTAGGCCTGTCTATAGTCTTCATGTGATGTTGATGATTGAAAGTGAGGAGGTCAAAATGTATTAGTAGTCCTTACCTATCAATTCACATTTTTTTCTTGGAGAATATAATGATCAAATCAGTAGTTCAGAATCAGCAAGCAATAGTTCAGAATCATGCTTCCAGTGCAAGTGGATCATGAGTAAGAAATCCTCAATGCCAATTTCCACAAAGTTTTGTCACAGATACCATCTCCCTGACTTCTCTAGCTGCTTTACTACCCTCCTATTCTTTCATTGTACAGGAAAAGCATGATTCAACTGATTTCAGTCAGATCTGTTACTAGAATTATCAAGGATTTAGTTGATTTTCTGTAATTTGATCAAAGTTATGTCTTTATGTAGGCTACTAAAAATGTATTTACTAACTTTAAGTAATTACATGAATTCTATTTCCATCTTTTTTAAAAAATAAAATTTTGTTTGCTCTATAAATTGATCAGAGGCATAGATTTTGTGGCTAGCTAGGTCACTGCACATCTGTCTTTCTCTCTCTCCCTTTCTTGGTTCTCATGGATAATATGATTGTTCCATAATTATCCTAATTTATTTTGCTTTTATATTTTTGCTTGCATCATTTCACTTTTTGCTTTGCCATTTCCCAAATCATTTACATAGAAGGCATTAGATCCTATTTTCTCATTCCTAGAATAAGTTGCACATGAAGACATCACTGGTCCTCATTTTCAGTGTGTATTTTTGAATACGGAGGAACATCTTTCCTCTGCTCTCCATAAATTCCCTACTTTCCAGTTAGAATAATTTCGAATAGTAAAATTGGAAAAAGAGAAAACAAATAATGGTGAAAAAACAGATGCAGAAAATTCAACGAATATTTCTGATCAGTTCAAACAATATGAACTATTAGGGAAATACATGGACACCTCATTCTCACTGCACTCAAAGTCTCTGATTAGAAAATTCTTAGGAATATGAGGAACAACATGAAAAAGTACGGAATGGTATCAACTGCAAGAAAAAAATGGAGAAGTATCCAAGCAAGTTTCTTCATTGGGCTGCCAAAAATATTCGGCTTACTACAGTGCGGAGACTTCTTTCCCAAAAGGCCACTCATGTGAATAGTAGGGATGACGATGAGTATACCCCTCTTCATCGAGATGCCTACAGTGGACACTTAGGCATTGTCAGTGAGTTGGTGTCTCAAGTGGCACATGCAATAACTGTAGATGACTGGACACCCCTGCATAGTGCATATACGTGGAATAATACCAGAGTGGCTTCTTTCCTACTTCATCATGATACAGATACCAATGCCCAAACTAAAGGCCTCTTGACACCCTCACATCTTGCTGCTGAGAATTGAGATAGCAAAGATACACTGGATCTCCTTCTTTTGAACCATTATCTAAAACCAGGCCTGATGAACAACATAGAAGAAACTGCATTTGATATTGCCAAAAAGGTAAGTATGTATCATTACCTCTATGAAGTTTTGGAAGGCTGCACAAATTGTTCACCTAAGTCCTAAGAGCAATATCTTTTTTTATTTTTTGGTCGGTCATGGGGCTTGAACCCTGGGCCTGGGAGCTATCCCTATGCTTTTCAGCTCAAGATGAGTGCTCTACCACTTGAGCCAGAGCTTCACTTCCAGTTTTCTAGTGGATTATTGGAGATAAGAGTACCACAGACTTTCCTTCCCAGGCTGGCTTTGAACCATGATCCTCAGATCTCAGCCTCCTGTGTAGCTAGGGTTTATAGGCATGAGCCACCAGTGCCTGGCAACACCAATATTTTACTGTAAAAATTCATGGATTCCGCAGAATTCTTCCAAGTGAATTGCCTGCATTGGATGTCAAAATGTATTAAATAGTTTTTGTATACATGTACAATGATTTCTTCAGGTTTTATGATTTTTTAATCAGAAATAATTTTAACTTACCTGTTGAAATGAGTAGTACAGAAGATAAAATATTTCTGATGCTTGCATGAAAATGTATATTTTAAAATATTCTATATTCTATGTTTGAATAATGTTCATAATTTATTTTATTTTCTCCTAGATATACTTTGAATTCTACATTATTTTATAATATATAGGTTCATTAACATGTCCTTTCCGATTGCATTCCATATAGAAACAGTTTTATTCCTTTTTTTCTAGGTCTTAATATTATTTTTCTTTGGGATAAAATGACAATGTTGTCTAATTTGAAAATTTTTGTAAAGTTTATGTTATGTAAACGCCTATCTGAGGTGAAGATTTAATACACTGATGTCAAACTAAATTTAATTATATGAATTGTGTGTATTGTTATACTTGTAATTTTGTAATCAACTTTTTAATAACTGTTTTTCATTTCTTGCATCTGAAGAATGAAAAATATGGAATATTTCTCAAATTTTCATATTATCCTTGTGCAAGTGCCATGTTAGTATCTGTATTGTAATTTGAGTATACATGCTGCTGAAGCATGTAGTATCCTCTAAATTATGTAGTTAATGAAGCAATCTTTATACAGGCTTATACCTATGGGTGCCTACTTGTAACAAGGAAACCTTATTGTTCCTAACAATGCTATCGGTCTTATTTCCCTAAAATTCTGTGAATAGTGGAAAAAATTATATTGATCAGTTGATTACTCACATTTGCAAATTTTTTTGTGAATGACTATCTTAAGTCTTTTGATTTGGAATTTGATCGTACTCTCAATTATTTATAGATAGGTCCAAAGGTGATGGCTTTTTCAAGTATTTATTTATCCAACTGAATTAGCTTTGTGGACCTAATGGATTCAAAGTAAGCGTTGCTTGAGAGCTACTTCTAAACTTCTTCAGCTGACATTTTCCCAAATGAGGTGTTACTGGCACAAATGTCTACCTGAGCCTTTACGCTTTTTCCATGTGGGAACAGACCAATCAGAACATCTTACCCTGACAGCATAGATTGTCTTACTGGAACAAAACTAATCTTGGTTACAAGGGATCATGGAGAGATGAGCAGTTCAAACAGAACTGTTCAGACTAGAAGGTATTTTATCAAAATATAATTGTTTATTATACCTTCCATTTCAAAAGTAGCTAAAGCCAAGAAGGTGAAAAAATTGTTGGTATGCATGATTACTTAATGTCCTGGCCTGTCTACCATCCAACCAGGCAGGAACTTACACTACTGCCTTTTTATCACCAAATATTTTCAGAAGTCCATATGTTTCTCCTCATTATTAGGCATTAAAATGATAATGCTTTAATCACAGTGTTTCCTATTGCCTCCATGCTGTAAATCTACAAATGGTAAAGTTTTAGGTCTAACTCTATCAAACACTGAGGTAGAGATAATGGAATAATACTTTAAAACAAAGTTGGCTTTGATACAGTAACTACAACAGAACAATGCAACACACGTGTCTTTTAATTATATTATATATAGTTATATATTTTATATTTATATGTGCCTATTTTATATTTCACACAGTGAAACTTACTGGAATTAGTTGATAATTGGACAAATAAATTGATACTTATTTATTCCAATAAATAGATTTGGAATATAAATAATTAGGTTTAAAATATATATTAGACTATAAAAAAGTATCAATGCAATGTTTTTAGTATAAACTTGTGATACATTGTAACTGTTCTTGGTCTTCTGAATCCACATGGTAAAAAACAGTGTTTTCCTCTAATCTATAATGGATTTTACCCTGCTGCTCTGTTTAGTGTTTTAACTCTCTTGTCCCAGGCTGTTTTTCTCCATATTTCTGAAGCATTCCTACTGATTATGCCCAAATTTTGCTAAGATGTCTAAAAAAATATTATTCTTCTGCAGTAACCATGGGTCCTAGGATCCCAGGTCCCAGTTGCCTGCATCATCAGATAATAGGGGCAAGTCTTCCCACCAAGGCCCATGCAATATGTCAACACAAATAATTGAATACCCATCTCAATTTCTCATTTCCTACATTTCAGGGCCCCAATTCCTTGAGATGCAGGAATTAGCAGCAAGCAATTGTGAAATGCAAGGCAATTTAAAATGAAGGATGAGATCACAAAATTTGAGAGAAAGTACTGTAATTCAAACATTCAACTTACAGATGACCAGCCCATATGAGTAAACAAGTTCACAAAGTGTCATAAGATTATTTTTAATACCCCACCCCTATGATTAATAAAAGATTTTATTCCAACATAAATTGGCCAAAAAATAGTTCCTGGAAGGATAGATCCATAATTGATCTACCAAAGCCCAGAAAACTTGACTTAGAGGTCAAATGTAATTCAGAAAAAACATTTGAAGCACTAAGAAGTGCTTCAAAACACTGGGACTTCAGTACAACATGGTTCTGTGGTATAAAAATGTCACTCTCAAACCAATGATAATCTACATTGAATCTCCTAAAAGTGTATTCCTTTTCAAATAAACTTTTCAAAATCACATTCGCCAAAATAACATTTGACAAGTTGATGATACTTAGTGACATTACAAGTTTTTCAAGTGTAGGGAACAAGTTACAATAGAGTTGAATTATTTACACAACACTAATGCAAAACACGTTCAACCTTTCATTAAAGTGTAGAAATAGTACCACCCACAATTTGTGTTTTTCAGTAAGGGCCTTCAAGAAATGTGATAAATAGATCAGCCTCCTAAATTTCAAACCCAAACATTAGCTAATAAATTACATCATTTAATAAGTTACATTTTAAAAAGTCAAAAATACTACACCTCTGCTAATGTGAGGCCCTCCTTGTTCTGAAAAGAACACCACAATAAAATGAACTGCATCATTTTTCCTCCACTGGTATTCTTGAGATCAGAACACATGCAAATATTATTTATATTTATACTTTGTTAACTATCATAGATATTCAGGATGCAAAGATAGGAAAATTATGGTTCAAAGCCCACCCAGGCAGGAAGGTTTCTTAGAATCTTATCTCCAAAAAACTTCTTCACAAAAGCCAGACTCAAGTGGCACTGAGGTTGAAGTGGTAGGGCACGAGCCTTGAGTATAAACAGGCTCAGAGACACTGCCCAGGCCAAGAGTTCAAGCTCTAGGACGAACCCATAAAACAAAAACAAAACTGAAAACAAACCCCAAACCTAGCATTTTTCTTCATGTATACAGAGGCACGTAAATAAGGAAATGGCTTCCTGTATTACATATAGGTAGAAGAAAGTAGATGTCACACAATTACTCTGTTCCTACCATATTAAAGCAAACCCTTAAAATATTGGTTTTTCTAAATTTATAAATTAATGTCATCCATTTGTTGGCAACTCTGCTGGATTATTCACATTAACATGGTATACATGAACTGGGTGAATTATCTATTAACTATGTTCTAATTATAACTCTCTTGAAAGAATATCTAGGCAAATAGAATGCCAGAATCATTTGTGAATTTTTCACTTAATCCCTCTACTTAAAAAGAATTTTGTAGTATCCTATAGAATATGAAATTACAAACAAAACCAAAAAATATATTTTAAATATAAATTCTAATTTAACAAGGTCTACAAAGTCCTACATTAGGCAAACGTTACTATTTCTCCAGACTTAAGCTTTTGTAATCCTTCAACATTTATTTGGAATCCAACAGAATGAGGCTTTCTTACTTTTGCAAATTTTTGGATGGGAATCATGAGCTATTTTGCATCTGGGAATGTTCTGTAATGATGAGAGCATTTAAAACACAAGTGAGGATATATATGAGTTGCATTCATTAGGAACCTTGACTTCTCAAAACATAATGACACAATTAGCCCAAGCTTCCAACTGTATATTCCTTTCTTGTTGTTTGGTTTGTTTTACTGAGACAAAATTATTCACGTGGTCCAGGGAAGGTATCCTTATGTAATTCCACTCTCTAATCTCCTGTCTGAGTGCAAGAATTCTAGACTTGTAGCACATTGCCCTGCCATAGTTTGTTTATATAATCTATAACAGACTAACAATTCTGAAATTCTCCTCTGATCTTATCCATTAGACTGACTGCTCAGAATGTTTATGTACTATTTTTAAAGATGTTTTAACGTTTGACACAGGATATGAACATTTTCAGACGCATCTGCAGGGTTCCCTGATTCATTCCTCCATGGATCCTATCCCATTAATAATGATTGTTTGACTCTCTTACAATCTCTGGTCCGTACCAATGTAATATTCTCAACTTCTGGGGGAAAGTTCAGGTGAGGGCTTGCTAATAATAAAAATTATCACTTGATTCTAATCTTACTCAAGACCTGTTTTCTATTGTTTTCTATGTTTTCTACGTATTCTGAGCGTTGTTTCATTTGTGTATTTTTGTGTGCACCTATAAGTGCCTCTGTGTGTATATGTATGATTGTACGTATGTATGCAAAAACCTAAAGCTGTTATTCAGCAATCTGGCTCGTGAGTGGTATTCCAGCTTTTGCCTGGTTAATTATAGGTAGTGTCGCAAAGCCTATACTGTCCAAGCTGGATGCAAATTGAACTTCCCAGACTCCTTTACATTCTTAGGTTTTATTTTTCCAGGAGTATCAACTTTTAAACTTCAAACACTTTTGTGAGTGTAAAGTCTAACCTGTAGCCCAGATTTTTAACTTGAGAATTCATGTAAAGATAGATGAACATTATACATTACATATCCTGAGTGTACACTGTTAGAAATGTGATCATAAACTCAGTTGTTTTGAGATCTGAGGATTGGGTTTAAAGCCAGCATGGGTAGGAAAGTCCTGGAGACTCATTTCTCCAATAATTACCAGAAAACTGGAAGTGGTACTGTGGCTCAAGTGGAAGAGCACTAGCCTTGAGCTGCATTTCGGAGGGACAGTAACCTGTCCCATATTTCAAGTGCCACGAACAAAAAAAAAAAAAGAATATAAGAAAAGGAAAAAAAGAAATGTGATCATAGCCACCAGGTTCATTGCTAGTATAATTCCTGTTCTCCTAAGATGGACTCTTTTTTTCCAGTTAAATCTATTCTCCCATATCTGACTTGCGTTGGATACCAAATCATTCTTCCATTTTCCTTTTTGCACATTTAGGTGAATAGCAAGCGTGATTTAGAAAAGGAGTGTCCTCATGCTTCATGTTCCACTTAGCAATAATGCCTTCTCTATATCACTCCCATAAATCTACATATTGGACTTGGCTTTATTGTTTCAATGTTATCGTTATCTTATTTTTACAGTCTTCTATATTGTAGTGAACACTTATACATAAACACAGAACTTCTTTTTCTCCTATATTTGCTATTGTTTCTCTTAGTGTTAACGCATGCACACTTGGGAAATTAATGCACAGCATATAGACTCAAAAAAAATGATCTGAGAATTCTTCCCATTTAAAATTCACCTTAATTTACAGAGCACATAAGAAGTTTGAACAAAATGTTCTCATGGATAAAGTATTTATAAGCAATTAAAATTTCATTTCTCTTCACTAAGTTGGCTCTGAAACACGTGTTACCTCATGTCCAAAATGTCCTTGTGCTATTTCAATGAAGCAAGAAAACATTCATATTTTTCCTGGAGCAGCACCATAGTTTGTTACTGGAAGAAAATGGAAGTAACTTTTAATGGATGTGGAAACTGATCCCAGGAGAGAGATTGAACATAGAGAAATGACAAAGTTGAAGTTATCTATTGCTTTCCTTTTTACTGTACAAGAAAAGAATCCAAGGCTTGAAGGAAACTATGTCTCTGACTTTTTTGAGTGTGTCCTTTACTCATGTAAAACTTGTCTGTAAACTTCCGGTTGAGAGTATTATAAAAGGAAACAATATACCATTTAAAGGCCAGCATAGAACAAAAGAAAGTAACTTTGTTTTAAAAGTGTTCTATTGCAAAGAAGCAAAGATATGGAGGTTTTAAAGTGTCTTATGGATGGATGTTTCACTCCTGAGATGATTCTCTTGTTGCAGGAATCAGTTATCAATTCCTTTATTCTGGTCCTGTGTTTTCCATAACAATAAGGATTCCAGAAAAGCAGGATCCAGTGAGTATGATCAGCAAAAGCAGCCTCTTCTCAGATCACCATTATTTTAAGGAGAGTCCCAAAGAAACACCCAGGGTTTGTTTTGTTTTCTTGTTTGTTTAGTTTGTGCTTGTTCTGGGGCTTGAACTTAGAGACTGGCCCCTGTCCCTGAACAGTTGTCTTTCTTTCCCACCTGGCCCAAATCTACTACTCTACTGCTTGAGCCAAAACTCCACTTCTGGCTTTTTTGGTATTTAATTACAGATAAGAGTTTGACAGACTCTCTTGCCTGGGTTGGCTTTGAACTAAGACAGTAAGAAAGCTAAGTGACATCAACTGTATGGACTTCTCTTTTGAACCAAGAAATATGAGATGAAGTTTATTATATAGCTAATATCTGACCATTTTTAAAGAAGAGAATGTTTAGCAAGAAGCCATAACAAATAACTCAGCCAAAGTAGGTGCACTACTAAATCATTTGGGAAGATTACTATTGACTTCACATTCCTTTGGGGGAAACTTAAAGCCATATTTGCACTTTTTTGTTGGTTGTGGGGATTGAATATTGATCCTGGGCACTGTCTCTCAGCTCTTCAGCTCAACTGAGCACTCTACCACTTTAGCTATAACACAATTTCCGGGTTTTGGGGGTTAATTGAAGATAAGTGTTTCATGGACTTTCCTGAGCAGGCTGGCTTTGAACCAAAATCCTCTGGTCTCAACCTCCTGAGTAGCTAGGATTAGAGGCATGAGCCACTAGCACCCGGCTCATATTTGCATTTATGTACACTTAATGTCACTATGTAGACAAAGAATGGAAATCTGAACCAAATGATGTGAAATTGCAGCTTTTCAGAATAATTGAGGTAGCAATAAATATGTCCTCCTTTCACATTTTGTTACATTAATGACTCATGAGCTATGGGACTCTTATATTAGCATCCCCTCTCATCTTTGTAGGTGTATTTAGTATCAGAAAATGTTCATAGAGAAATATAGAAAGACAGATTTTTAGAAAGCAAAGGAGATCAGGTATGAAAGAGCAGCATAGAAAGAGATACATTTATCACACAGAGATTAAGAACTAACCTAGGATATTTTGAATGCTAAAGGCAATGAGGAATAAACCTAGTTGATAACTAGTTTTTCAATAACCAAAAATAGTTCCCTAGAACGCTTTCTGCTATACCTTAGTTACTATTATTTTTTCTTTCCATCTGGAGTTATTCCTTCTCTTCTGTCACAACTGTTAATTAGCCTCTGCCTTTTTGGTGCGATGACTTGCCAAAAGAGTTTCCAAATCTCACTTAGACTACCCTTCTCATTGTGATTAGCAGTGACCACACTCCAAAGCCTGGAATCTTTGAATTTCCAGAAATAATCACCTAACATCTAAGCACATTCCTGGCATTAATTGATATGACCTAATGAACAAAATATTTTTTCAACACAGTATCCTAACACAGGTAAAGTACATTAATTAGGGACTATTGTCAGGTATCAGTATGGAAGGAGCAATTATACATTCCAAGTATGGGTTCTTTATTTTTCATTTACTAATTAAATGTTCATTGTTGTTGTTGTTGCTGTTGTTGTTTTGGCAGTCCTGGAGTTGACACTCAGCGCTTGGGAATTATTCCTCAGCTTTTCTTTTTTATCTCAAGGCTAACCCTCCACCATTTGAGGCACAGGACCACTTCCAGTGTTTCCTTTGCTATTTATGAGGAATTGAACCCAGGGTTTCATGCATGCGAGGCAATCACCATACCATGAAGCCACATTCCCAGAACCCTAAATGACTTTCTTAAGATGCATTACCTTTTCATTCTGTAACTATGTATCATAATTTTAACCAGAAAATTTTTGCTAGAAAAGAGCATTGACCACAGTACGGAGTCCAGGAAGGCTAGATGGGCAATGGATAACTGTCACCTTGTAGACAGGGCACAGAGGGACTTACCTCATGGAGCTGGTACAATAGACTGAGTGAGACAGCTCCTGACCCACAGCCTACCTCCAGAATGAGAGGTCCACCTTGGTTCCAACCACATGGGGATGCTGGGTCACCTCCTCCAGCACGCATTGAATCAGTTCCTGAGAGTGAAAGAGAAAGAAAGAAGGTCAGAATTACACTTAAGCCAGGTGCTGGTGGCTCAGGCCTATAAGCTGAAGTACAATTGAGGCTGAGATATGAAGATCGTGGTTTATAGCCAGCCCAGGAAGGAACACCTGTGAGACATTTATCTCCAAAGAACCACCAGAAAATTGGAAGAGGTGCCGTGACTCACGTGGTAGAGTGCTAGCTTTGAGCTGAGGAGCTCAGGGAGCTGCCCCGGGTCCAAAGTTCAAGCCCCGTGACTGAAAAGAAGTGGACTTCCCACCCCAAGAAGTGGACTGAATAGCACTCATTGTCCTAGGAAGGATGGCAGAGAAGTCAGGCCGAGCTTCCTGTCAGCTGGAAGTTATTAGTAGTTCACCCGGCTTCTCTGTGTATCAGTTTCCCCAGCTTCATAACTGAACAAAGTGAAGGATCCCGTTACTCATGGGGATAGGGTAATAAAGAAAGAGAGCCATGTTTTGTTTCACAATCCCTTACCTGTTGCACCATTAATAACACACACCATCGGATATCTTTCCAGGTATCTTCCTAACATATGCTCACAGAATTGCCAAGAACAGTATCAGATGGTCCCTCCCTCTGTGCCTGTCCCTGCTCCAGAGATCCCTCTGTATTAATCCCTTGTTTCCTCACAACTGTCACATGAGGAGATTGAAGTCGAATGGTCAAGGTCCAACCCAGAGCTTCACCTCTGGTCAAGAATCGGCTGCCATGGACTGAGTTTGGGACAATCCATCTAAACCAATGACTGTGCTTGGCGCTATATGTCTACCATCCCAACTACAGAAGACCGGGCCTAGTGGTTCATGCCTGTCACAGATAGGAGGACCATGATCCGGCCCAGCCTGAGCATATATTAATTCTCCTTCTCAGAAATGCCCAAGACAGAAGAGCTTGACTCGCATGGTAGAAGACCTGACTGGCAAGCCTAAGGCCTTGAGGTCAAAACCTAATATACCATAAAGAACCAGAGTCCCAATGCCAGATGCTCATGCCTATAATCCTAAGTACTCAGGAGGCTGTGATCTGAAGATCATAGCTCAACATTTAAAATAGGGCTGGCCTCGCCCATCAGACATCATGATGAGAAGACCCAGAGTCTGACCTATGCTGTTGCGCTCCATACTAGCATAACTCATATCCTCACTAAGTGTTGGCCTTGCTCTCTGTCCCCCTAGGAAGCTATCCCCTGCAGGCCGCACTCCCAGGTCCTCCCAAGCTCGCACTGCCACCAACCAGGCCCAAGGGAGTACACAGCTTCATTGCGCACAGATCCCTTGTTCTTGTAATTTAAGTGTGCTGTGTCCCCTTCACGCCTCTCAAAATTCCAGGCCCCCAGACCTCAGCTGTGAAGCCCATACATGCCCCAAGGATAGTAGGTAGAAGTTACCAAAACATTCAGCCTCCTTTTTACAACCCACTTCTACACACACACACATACACACACCCGCACACACACACACACACACACACACACACACACACATCCAGACCGGTGACAGAAGTCTCATCCATGCAGCACCTGCAATTTGCCAACTCATTACTCACCTGAGCACAGTCAGGCTGTACAAGGAAAAAGATGATCTCTCTCTCTCTGTGTCCCTCTCTCTGTCTCTCTGTGTCTCTTTGTCTTCAGGTGAAAGATTGACCGAGCACAGAAGACAAGGGCTCACACAGCAAGGGTGTCTATCTTCTGTATCCAACATCTCCCATCTCCAGAAAAAAAGGAATAGACCCCAGAAGGCAGGTGAAGACATGCTGCTCCCCACCTCTGATTAAAGCCACTGGGTTCCCACCAGGGAGAGGAAGGGCGCTGATGTGAGGCTGTGTGGTTCCCACTGCTCCAGGCCAGAGGATCTGTGGCACCCACTCTTCACCCAACCCTGCATCTCCCTGTATCCTGGGACACTAGCCGCTGGGAATGGTGGTGGGATACTCGGGTCAACACCTACCCCCACCCCTGGGGCACATTTGTGTCAGTGTGTGGGCCAGACTGTGGGGCACAGGAGAGGTGTGGTTCCAGGTCGGAGGTGAGGGGGATATGGAGTTGCAGGGTGCAGGGCTCACATGTGTTGCTGGCAGAAGTTGTTGGGAACTGCTCAAGGTGGGGCAAGCAGCAATGGCAGAGGCATGACAGACACTCAGGCCCTGAGCAGAGAACAGGGCAGCCAGGACCAGGTCAGAGCCACAAGCTAGCTCGTGGCACACCATTACACCATTGCCTGTGGAATCCATGGGTCTGAACCCATAAGCACCAGGTTTGAAATGCTGCTCCATGGGGAAGGGGGGAGGGGCAGGGGCGCAGGCGGGCACATGGTAGACCTGAGGAAGGCCTCTCTTCCTAGGTCTGGAGTCTCTTGCTCACCACTCAGCCATCTCTACCTTCCTCAACTGCTGGTAATGTTGTCAACAAACAGAGGGAATCACAGTGCTACTGGGCAGCATGGAATGTGGGCGTGGCCACCATTCTTGTATCCCATTGGTCAGAAAGAACAATGAAACAATGGGGGTGTGGCTGGAATCCTGTGATGCAGGCAGAATGGGCGGAGTCAATATGACAGCACCCCCTTTCCCCAGAACTCTGTCCAAGCCAGTTGGGGACAAGAGAGTGACCTGCTTTAGCAGGATGGCTGCACAGATTATTGTGTATGTCTGTTTGTTCCCAGACCTTGAACTTAGGATCTGGACACAATCTGTGAGTTGCTTTTGATCAAGGCTAGCTCTCCACCACTAGAGTCACACGGCTTTACTTCTGGCTTTCTTGGCACAAGTTGGACAGGAGTCTCAAGGACTTTCCTGCCTAGGGTGACTTTGACAACGATCCTCCTTTCACAGCCTTGTAAGCTTTAAGGAGGACTGCTGAGAGCCACTGATGCCTGGCTAATCATTGGTTTTGCTGATGTTCTTGGACAGACCTGTGAGTTACATATCCTCAGATTTAAGTGGTAGGAACTGGAGCCCACAGTTTGAATCCTGGTCTGCCACCAACAAATGGCAGGAGATCCTATGAAACTCATTTCTATTCATATGATTACCAAAGGAATATGATGTTTGTCATGATTAAATGGGCACTACTTGAATGATTCAATGATAAAATTATACACAATTACATTATAGGACACTGGTTGATATTAATTAATACTTTATGAAGCATTTAAACAATCACATTCATTAAATGGAGGCCAAATGAAATACTACGAATTGGGCATCACATATCATGGAGGTGCCATTTTTTTTCTGCCAGGACTGGGATTTGAACTCATGGTCTAGGTAACCCTGCTGTTTCACTATCTGGGAAGGGGAAGCTTGCCTCCTTGAATTCAAGAAATTCAAGTCTGTTCCTTTGGCCTGAAATCGATGTCCACCACTAGAAAACATCCTTTTTGTGTACATTTTAAATATATGATTTATATTTATATACATATATTGATTCCATATTGCATTCAGTGTAGTTATTAATTTTATTTTTTGTTTTATTCATGTATTGACTACTCATTTTATTGACTATTATGACACGTAGAACAGTGATTACATTGATTACATAGGATATAGGTTTGCATATGTATTGCACGTCCGTCCTGACACTAACGACTTTCACAGAGAAGGAAAACATGTGTCACCATCAGCTTCTTACTACACGATTCATTTTTTGGGAGTACTGGCATCTGAACTCACAGCCTACAAGGCCCAATTCATGAATGAGTGAGTGTCAGCCTGCCATCATGTGGCAAATTGAGCTGACAGGCAGTTACGAGTACCTAAGATGGAGCCCCAGCGGTTGACAAAATAAGAACAGATTGACATGCAGATGGTAGTACACTAATAAATATATATCTTTATAGAGTGCCAGAGATGTCTATACATTATTCAGTTATGTAGACTACATTCCTACCAATTCATGGGTATTTATAATGCTACATGTAATTAATGTTATTATTTCAATTCTTATCAAACAATTAAGTAAATCAATCAATATCCTGAAATTATTGCATTCTGTAAGTAATAGTATCCTTTTAATACTTCATAAATATTAAATAAAATCAGTCTCCTGAAATGATGCTGTCTAATTTTATAGGAGCATCATTCACCATCAACTCATTCAACTGTGACATTGATAATATTACCTTGTTATTCCCATGGATAGGAACGAATCTCTTATTATCTCCTGCCATTGATTGGTGTCAGGACTGGGATTCGAAATCGGGGCCTACATTGCCATGTTGACCTATGACTTCCTCAATGGTCTGACAACCTTCAGCAATGCAAGGTGAAGTACCCTTTGCAACAGTGTCATTCAGACCCAGGAGGTTCACCGTGCAAAGGAAGAAAACATAAAAAGGCCATCTCACTGCATTTTTTTTGTACATTTTTGCCACACAAGGCCTGGGGGTCTAGGATTCCAGGATCTACTGTGGGTCCAACGGCTGAACCCCAGCATAGAGTGATCAAAGCTGAGGCAGTTACCACAACCTGAGTTCAAGCCCCCTGCTGAGCAAAAAATAATTAAAAGAGGTTAGCTCCCTGGCTTGCAATTCACCCCCTTTATTCTGCCAGGCTTTGGATTTGAACTCAGAATCTGGGTAAATCTGCAGCACTGCGGAAGAAGGGGGAAGCTCACTGTATTTGAAGATAAGAAAGTCAGGCCTGTACTGTAAGCCAAAATTCAAGCCCTAGCCTTGGAAAATATGCTATTTATATACTTTGTAAATACATGATTTGTACTTACCTATGGATGTTCAGTCCATACACGTTTGGTGTGGCTGGTCCTTGTATTTTTGTTTTATTTATTTATTTACCATTGATTTTACTATGATGACACTCATTCCCTTTATTACATTGATGACATCCTATCACATGGAATCTAAATTTGTAGACGTGTTCTCCATTATGCCTGACACCTAGGACTCTCAGAGAAAAGGAAAAAAGTTTCACACTTGGCTTCTAACTAAGCTGACATGGATAACAACCTATTCGAATGGCTATAGAGTCGTCTATATAGAATTCTCCATCCTCGCTGAGACCCAGGACTTTCACAGGACAGGAAAACAGGTGGATCGATTGGCTTCTCAAATCAAGGTGAATCTTTTGGCAGTGCTGGGATTTGAACTCTAGCCCTAGGAGGCCCAATTGGTGAATGGGTCATAGTGAACACACCAGCCTGTGAGGCACTAAGGAGGTAGGCCGTTCCCAGGACCTGAGATGAAGCCCTGGTGGGCGCCAATATAGTCATAAATTCATCATTTAAACCGAAGATCTATATTTCCATACATGGATGGGCAGCATCTTGCATTCCGTGTAGTCATTCTCTTTATTTTGTGTCATATTCATTGATGTACTGTGTATTTTCTTGAGTATAGGATAATAGATATAACTGTGGTGACCTGGATGGCAACCTATTCCCTTGAGTATAGAGTTGCCTATGCATTCTCCATCCTAGCTGAGACCCAGGACTTGCACGACACAGGAAAACTGGTGCAATGACTTGCTTCTCACATCAGGGTGAATTGTGGCAGTGCTGGGATTTGAACTTTGGGCCTAGGAGGCCCAACTGCCCAATGGGTCCACGTGATCACACCAGACTGTGAGCCACTAAGAGCTGGTCGGTTCCCAAGAACAGATATCGAGCACCAGGGGGGCCACAACTGTCCAGAATGCATCATTTAAACATGGGATGTATATTCAAATCCGTGTGTGGACTGCATTGTGCATTTAGTGTAGTTATTCTAATTTGTATTCTATTCATGGATGTATTGTGTATTTTCTTCAGTGTATGATGACAGGTATAACTGGGCTCACATGATAACAACCTATTCCCATGGCCACAGGTTGGCCCATGCATTCTTAATCCTATCTGAGACCCAGGACTTGCAGAGGAAATGAACACACGTGCAACAATTGGCTTCTGACATCAGGATGCATATTTTGGCACTGCTGGGATTTGAACTCGGGGATGAGCAGACCCAATTGAATGGATTTATGTGAGCACACCAGCCTGTGAGTCACTAAGGAGTAAGGTCGTTCCCAGGACCTGAGATAGACCCCCAGGTGGGGATGTCAGGGGAGGGCACACAACAGTCATCTATTCATAAGTTGAAGGTAGTATGCAAATAAGTACACATTTGTATAGAGTAGGAGAGATGATAATCTGTGATGGAATCCAATCTACCATGTGTCTACTGATTTTTGGATCTTTCCAGATGCCTTCATTTCATGACTGTGATGATTATTGTCATGCTTAATCAACACTGCTTTACAAATAAGCGAAACCCCATGAGTCTTGCCTATCATTTCCTAGTCACATCATGCATGAACTACTCATTTGATGAGATCGATCGAATTTCATGACTTTTCCTGGTCGAGAAACCAGTATCTCAGGATTTCCCGCCATTGCTTTCTCATGGGGGTGGGCTGAATTCAATCTTCAGGAAGGGAAAACATACTCCTTGTATAGATTTTAAAGATAGGATTTATACTTCCATACCGATATTCAGTAGATACCATGTTTAGTGTGTTAGGATTTATACTTCCATATTGATGTTCAGTCCATATCATGTTTAGTGTGGTTATTCGGTTTATTTCTTTTTTTATTCATTTATTTACGATTTATTTTATTGACTTTGATGACACCTATAACATTTATTACATTGTTTACATCATATCACATACCATCTAGATTTGTAGATGTGTTCTCCATCATGCCTGACACCCCGGACTCTCCCAGAAAAGGAAAACATGTGTAACACTCGGCTTCTTACTCAAAGATTAAATTTTTTGGCCATGCTGAGATCTGAACTCAAGGCCTAGCAAGCCCAATTCATGATTGGGTGAGTGTGAGCACGGAAGCCTCTAGCCAAGTTGGTTCCCAGTCACTGAGATCAAGCCCCAAGTTTGGCCAAAACAGCAAAACATAGATAGGCAGAGGGTGGCATACAAATAAATAAATATTGTTAAAGACTTCCAGAGCTGTCTATCTATGACTGAATGGCATCTACTACGTTTCTACCAACTCTTAGGTATTTATTATATCTTCATTGAAACAATATTATTCTTTTCATGCTTAATAAACAATTAAGGTCAATCAGCATCCTAGGATTATTGCATCCAATTTTAGACTTGACAAATGCATGAACTACTCTTTCAATCTGTATTCTTATGCATAGGAATGAGTCTCTTGTGATCTCCTGCCATTGGTAAGTGTAAGGATTAGGATTTGAACCCAGGGCCTATGTTGACATGTTGGTTTATGGCTTCCCTGATAGCCTGCCAGCCATCAGCAATGGCAGGCCAGGTCTACTTTGAAACCATATCATTCAGACCCAGGGTAGTCAGCAAGCAAAGAAAAAATTTTAAAACCCTGAGCCCTCTACAGCTCCCCACATTTTGTGCTGTTCTGCTTTTTTTTCCTTCCAGCAAGCCATCTGGGCCTAGGGTCCCAGGATCAACTTTGGGTCCCGAGGCTGCACCCCATCCTAGGGAGAGTGAAGCTGAGTCAGAGTTGCCATGACCTGAGTTCAAGCCCCGTGGTTGCAAAATTACTTAACTAATTAATTCATTAACTAACTAACTAACTAATGAAATTGAAATAATAAAGCTCTTTGGTTTGGTATTTCTGCCAGTTTTCTTTCCTAGTCTGGGATTAGAACTCAGAGTCTTGATGAATCCATAGAAATGTGACAGAAAGCGCAGAGTTGCCATTACTTGAGTTCAAACCCCATGCCAAGCCAAAATATAAAAGTAAGTCACTGACCTCAGCAGGGAAGTTAGTTGTGAAGATGGGAGGTAAGGGATGGTAGGGGAAAAACAAACGAGGAGGCAACAATGCTCAAATGTACTCATTACCTTGGTCATGTAACTGTGACCCCTCTGTACAAATTTTTTTTTTGGTCCAGTCGTGGGGCCTGAACGCTGGGCCTGGGCGCTGTTCCTCAGCTCTTCAGCTCAAGGCTAGCACTCTACCATGAGCCACAGTGCCACTTCGGGCTTTTTTTTCTTATGTGATGCTGAGGAATCGAACCCAGGGCCTCAAGCATGCAAGGCAAGTGCTCTACCACTGAGCCACCTTCCCAGCCCCTCTGTACAAATTTTTAAAATATAAAACGTAAAACAATATTATGTAGTGCTCAAGATGCACTTTGGGGTTAAGGGATAGATGTCTGAATAGCTGTACAAAATTCTACACTGATTTTTTTCAGTGTTCAGTATGGAACTTAATAAACAAAACTGTTTCTGTTACAAATATTAAGTCACTTTCTTGGAACTGGGGCCAGTATTTCTGCCATTGCTGGGATTTGAGCTCACTGTCCAAGTTACTCTTTTGCACCTTGGGTGAAGGCTACGCTCCCTGTCCTTGAGGAAAAGATTTTCAAGCTAGAGTTCCCAGGGCCTGAATTAAGGCCCTGCAATAGGAAAAATATTTGTATACATGTGTAATATAAGCTATATAGGTACATATGTATGTTTATTTCACATTATGATTATTATTATTGATTTTGTATTTAATTTTTATTTTATTCATTTTATTGTTTATTGTATTTAGTATTGTTATACACATAATATTTATTATGTTGTGCACATATATTATAAAATTATACACAATAATTCAGTACATTGAATCATTTTCATTAATACTTTATTAAGTGTTGAAACATGATATATAATTAAATGGAGGCATTTGTCAAGAAATCACATGGTTAGAGTCTGTCCCCAGTATGAGCTTTGTCTTATTTATCTTTGGACAACTTCCTATAGGGATTTGTTTAGATGATTTATACTCAGAAGCCTTTTCTTGTGGATAGGCAAGTTCAGGGATAAAATTGTAAGGTTGGGCTGGGAATGTGGCTTAGTGGTAGAGAGTTTGCTCAGCATGCATGAATGCCAGGATTTGAATCCTCAGTGCCATATACTCAGAAAAAGCCAGAAAGTGTGGTGTGGCTTAAGTGGTAGAGTGCTAGCCTTGAGAAAAAAGAAGCTCACAGACAGTACCCAGGCCCTAATTTCAAGCCCCAGGTCTGGCAAAACAATACGCCAGATTCCAGTGGCTCTGGAAACCTACTTTCTCAGGAGGCTGAGATCTGAAGATCACAGTTTGAAGACAGCCTAGGGAAGGAAAGCCTGATAGACTCTTACCTCCAATGAACCATCAAAAAAAACCACATGTGGCACTGTGGATCAAGTGCTAGAGTGTTTGCCTTGAGCTGAAGGGCTCAGGGACAGCACCCAGGCTTCAGTTTGAGACACACAACTGGAAACAAGAGTGAGGGTTAATCAAAGTAATTTTCCTATTTGCTATTTATGAGAATATTTTTTGGAAAATGTATGCTGATGTACACAGAATTGGAGTCAGACCTCAAGATTCAATTGTAGCACATCCATAAGCCCAGCCTCTCAGACTCTAGCATTATAAACTTGTGTCCTACAGGGTTCTGAAAGGCACACTGTTGAAAGGCTTAATATGTTCCCCAAGCCGTTTGTGATAAGCAGTTAACTTGTCTTGTCAATGTCATTACAGTTCTGACCATAGCAGAGAACCAATAGCTCATGCCCATCACCCTAGCTCAGGAGGCTGAGGTCTCTATCACTGTGTGAAACCAGCAAAGGCAGGGAAGTCTAGGACACTCTGACTTCCTGTTCTGAAAGGTCAGATGCTCAAGAAGTTCCTGTGCTTCCCTTGGTGATGAGAAGTTACTTGCACTCTAAATGTTCTTGGAGTTCTTGAGCTACAGAAGAAGGAAAGAAATATTATTGACCCATCTGGGATTCAAATGAAGTTCTCAGAATCCAAGCCCTAGCTCTGTTAGCAGGAAGAACTCCAGTGTAACACTGTATTTGAAGGACAGAAAAACAGTTTCAAATGCAAGGCTAGGTGCAGAGAACTAGGCCTGCAGGATTAGGAGGCAGAATATACACACTCAACAAGGAAGTGAGCTGCAAAACCATTTCATTCATTCCAGGCACAGCCAGCAATGGGGGGAAACCTGAAACATTTGATAGAGTTACAGCAGGGTCAGGCTTTTCTCAGCCTCTTCAAACGATGACTAATTAACCTTCCTCCCTCAGGTGAAGGGAGCTTCAGGCTATCTTTAAGTTACCAATAGAGAGCCAGTTTACTGGGGGAGAGGGGAGGAACAGAGTAAAAAAACCCTGCTCTCTGGTCTTAGGGAGTGGGTTTTTGACTCTCCATTTGTCACATTTGAAGGTCCTTCAGTCTCTACCAATCCATTATCCTTACTTCATGCTCCACATCATTAATGCAAATCCCCAGTCCAACGAGGGGCAGGGCCATTTCTCTTCTGTCTCCAAGCACCTGAGTTAGAACCTGGCTCTGCCATCTTGACTCTAGGGTTCTTGGCTGCCTGAGAAGTGGGACAGAGACAGTCATCCTGCTCTGTGATTGTGTGAAGGCGATGCTGGTGTCCTGGCACACTGCAGAAAGCTTCATGACTGGAAAGTGTTCCCTTCTTTCCTTCTGACTTCAAAATCAGATTCATCTATCAATATTCTTTCTTTCTTTCTTTTCTTCCTTCTTTCCTTCAGTCTTTTCTTCCTTCCTTCCTTCCTTCCTTCCTTCCTTCCTTCCTTCCTTCCTTCCTTCCTTCCTTCCTTCCTTCCTTTCTTTCTTTCTTTCTTTCTTTCTTTCTTTCTTTCTTTCTTTCTTTCTTTCTTTCTTTCTTTCTTTCTTTCTTCTTTCTTTCTTTCTTTCCTTCCTTCCTTCCTTCTTTCTTTCTTTCTCTCTCTCTCTCTCTCTCTCTCTTTCTTTCTCTTTATTTCTTTCTATCTCTCTACCTACCTTCCTACCTAGGTAGCTATCTCTTTGACAGTTGTTGGGTTGAACTCAAGGCTTGGGCACTGTCTCTACCACTCTGCTACTTGAACAACAGCACATATTGTGGCTTTGTCTGTGTACTGGTGCCTGCGGAATCGAACCCAGGGCTTCTTGCATGCTAGGCAAGCATTCTCTCATTAATCTATATTCCCAGTCCCTTCATTTTTTCCTTAATAGCAATTTTTACATAAGTATGCTAGCATTTTATGTTCTCAAGTTTATTTTTCTGAATACCGGTTACTTCTAAGAAACCTGATCTTCTCTTCCCCTGCCTGATTTGTGATTGTTCCTGAATTGCCCACATAATAAAATGTAAATAAAGGCTGCTGAGAGCTTCAGTGTGCATCATATAAAGACACAGGCCTAGAACCCTGGAAGAGAAAAAGCAATGGGCCTGAAATGAAGAGAATGATACAGTATGCACAACTAGCATATCTGAAAAATAAACCAGTAAATAAAAGCAGAGTTTGCACTATGGGAGGTAATATGCATACACACATAAGTAGGTAGGGCACTGATATATAAACTTGACCTTCCCTTTTTGAATTTTCTTGTGGCCATCCCAGGGCTTAAACTAAGGGACTGATGTGTTTCTGAGCTGCTTTGCTAAAGGCTGAAGCTCTACCTCCACCACAGCTACACTTCCTGCCAGCTGGTAGTTAATTGGACATAAGCAATTCCCAGGCTTTCCTGCCTGGTCTGGATTGTATCTCCTGCTCAATTTTCTCTCTCAAAGCTGGAGCTCTACCCTCTGGGCCACTTCTCCACTTCTGGTTCTCTCGTGGTTTATTGGAGAAAATAGTCTCAGAGACTTTCCTGCTCGGCTGGCTTGAATGGCGTTCTCCTGAGGAGGCTTCAAGTGGTTTCCTCAGGGATTCACCGAGGATCCGCTCCACACAAACCCTTAGTCTAAATCTCTAGGAGTACTAGAGAAAAATGGAAACATTGTTATACCCCAGTTGCAGAACCCCCACCAAAAAGACCACTGAGAGTCAGACTTTACAGCTGTTTTAAGGTTTTATATAAACGGGCTGCAGCTAGGGCCTTGTCCTACTCTCTAAACAGCAGCACCTAGGAGGAGAGCCCCAAGGTAAAGATTTGCAGGGTTTATAAAGGCACACAACCAACCCGGTGTATGGATTACCACCATGTGATGCTCAGCTAGAAACAAGGAACAAGTGGTCACTGCCTCACAACTTTAACCCTTCATTCCCCCCATTGACATATGGTCCTGAGACACAATTTTGTGGCTCCAGCCCCAAACTAAACTCCAACTGCTCTTGATCTTGAATTGGTATGGTCCTTAACTGACCTAACCATACTATTAAACAACAATACCAGTAACAATCAGTTCATTTTTCTTTTCTTGAGGTGTATGCAGAGTGGTTGGGTAGGATGCTTGGAGAATTCCCATGTTTCCTCACGGTTGTCCAGGGCAAAGGGATCAGCCGTTCTGGTGTGGGAGCAGTGGGTCCAAGCAACAATGCCATCCACCTTAAGGGCAGTAGGTGTAGCCATTAGCACCATGTAAGGTCCCTTCCACCGTGGTTCCAGAGATATTAGGTTGTGCCTTCGAACAAACACCCAGTCCCTTTGTTTATACAAATGGAGGGGGGGGTAGGAATAGAAGCAGAATCATATAATGCTCTAAGCTGGGGCCACATCCTCTTATGCACCAGCTGTAAATAGTCAAGCTTACACAGAAATTCAATATCATCCAAATCAGCAAGCAATTCAGTCTGAAGGCTAGGGATAATGGGTGGGGGGTGTACATACATTATTTCAAAAGGAGTAAAGCCAAGCTAAATGGGTGAATTTCTTACTCTAAACAGGGCAAAAGTAAGCAGTGATACCCAGTCTGGGCCAGTCTCTAAGGCCAATTTAGTTAAGGTCTCTTTTAGAATCCGATTTATTCTTTCTACCTGCCCTGAACTCTGGGGTCTATAAGCACAGTGCAATTTAGAATCCGTCCCCAGTGCCGTGGCTATTCCCTGAATTACTTTTGAGAACAAAGGCCGGTCCATTGTCCTACCTGATGGTGGATGGGAAGCCATACCTGGGTTGGATTTTTTCCAGGATCTTCTTAGCCATGATGTTCGCAGTCTCATGCGTTGTTGGATAGGCTTTAACCCATCCTGAAAAGGTGTATACAAAAATTAGCAAAATTTATATCCAAATTTTCCATTTTCAATTTCTGTGAGGTCTACTTCCCAATACACACCTGGCCTATCTCCATGGAGGCAAGCTCCTTTTGTAACCAGTTGATTAGGGGCATTGGTGAGCTGACAGCCTTTAAAATTTTTAACAATGTCCTCAATGAGTTGATTTCCTTGCCTGATTTTTACTTCTGAGTTTAGGAGCAAGTCCTCCATTCTTCGGGTTTCCATGTGAGAGACCAGATGGATTCTCCTAAGAATCCTCTTGCCCAATCTTTGTGGCAAGATAAGTTTCCCCTCACCAGTTTTCTTCCAGTCTTCATTTCTTTCTCTGTCCATGGAAATTTTCTTTATGTACCCCAAGTCTTCTTGGGAGTACTGAGGCTCAGGAGGCAAAGCTTATGGCCCTGGGTCTACTTCCACTCTGGGCTGGAGATCCACATCCTTAGCTGCCTGATCGGTCAAGTTATTTCCTCAGTTATTGAATCAGTTACCTTTTGATGTCCAGGACAGTGGCAATATTTACTGGTTCCCATGAGGCACGGATGAGGCTTAAAATTTCTTGTTCGTTTTTAATAGCCTTTCCGTCAGCTGTCAACAGCCCTCTCTCTGGGTAAATGGCTCCATGGACATGCACAGTGGCAAAAGCATACCAACTGTCCGTGTAAATGTTTAGTCTCTTCCCTTTTCCCTTCTGTAGGGCTTTTGTTAGTGCCACTAGTTCTGCTCTTTGTGCAGACGTTCCCTGGGGGAGTGCTTCTGTCCACACTATCTCAGTGTCCGTTGTGACTGCTGCACCGGTGTACCTTTTACCATCTCAAATGAAACTGCTGCCTTTTGTGAACAAGGTATGATCAGCATGCGATAGTGGCGAGTCCAACAAGTCTGGCCTCTTTTCTTTCGCCTGGTCACTCTTTTCACACTCAATTTCACGTTCTCTGTCTTTCCTTTCCTGTATTTGCTACTCTATCTCTCTCTCTCATTGTAAACCTTTTCACCGCAGCTTCGAGATCCCTAATAGACTTTTCACCAAGTCTGTCTAGAGCTTGCAACTTTCACTTTATGTCTGGTGCAGCTTGATTTATATAGGCAAACATAATCATCTGAGCCGACTCCTGGGTCTCAAGATCATACGGGTATATTGACTAAAAGCTTCCATGAGCCACTCAAGATATGCTGTTGGACTTTCACTTCCTTCCTAACATCATAAACTTTGGCCATATTAGTACTTTGGCAATCGGCCACCTTGAGACCTGCCAACAGAGCCTGGAGATAGACAAGGAGTTGCTGCCTACTTTCAACTGTATTGTAGTCCCATGTTAGTCGCATCTCAGGAAAATAGGTAGTGATTAGGGCAGGATCTGTGATAGGTGCTCCTGTGGGGCCAGGGATATATTTCTGGGCCACCTCTTGGATACAGTCTCTCTCTTCGGTGGTAAAAAGGACCTGTAAAATCTGACTACAATCATCCCAAGTGGGCTGATGAGTAAAGAGAATAATTTCAAGCAAACGAATTAAATCCTGGGGTTTCTCAGAAAAGGGGGCATTTTGGGTGTGCCAATTGTATAGATCACTGGTAGAAAATGGCCAATATTGGAGTTGCTGTTGACCATCCGCATCCACAGGACCTATGGGGCATAAGGGAAAAACAGGTGCATTAGAAGGAGGATTGATACGATGGCATTGTCGAGTGACTGGCCCCTCAGAAACTTTAAGGGCAGATGCGAGTGTTCTATAGCTCCCTCCTCCTCTTGATCATTCACAGGTTCTGCAAAATGAACCTGGAAAGGAGAGTATGGGGGAGGAAACATTTCTTCATCCAAGTTATCTCCCTGAAAAACCAGGGGGTACTTTTCTTTCCCTCTGTGTCAGTTTCTTTTTGTAAGTCTAGGGGGCTAGATGGAGTGGTGCCTATGGTTTCCAGTCCCGTCAGACGTACAGTCCAAAACACAATAAACAGTACAAACAAAACACACTCATGCCCTACAGTTACAAAAAAAAAAGCCTTACAAAGTGGAGATCTCCCAAATTGGTCCACTGACTAAAGTCACAATGGGGTTTCACTCCCACGCCACACAGCAGAAGGAGCAGAGCCACAGTGGGCCTCCTAACAGAGGCCCTCTTGGTCAGTTCCAGCCCAAAACTGAACGGACCCCCGGCCTACAATACACACAGCAGTGTTCCAAGGACCGCCCCCGCCGCCACAGACAGTGGGGTTCCAAGGACTCCTGCCCCACATGGAGGGGTTCCGCCCCAAAAGATGATCTTGGACATCTCCCAGTTGCTCTAGGGTTGTGGTGCAAGCACTTCTGCTTCAACAACCCCTTATGAATCGAAGTGGCCATCCTCACAAAGGAAAATGAAAGTAAAACAGACAAATGATAGGACAAGACAAATTAACAAAGACAGCTCTGTTTTAACTTTGGAGTCTGAGATCTGGGGGGTTCTTGGGGGGGATCCTGGACGAGCCCCCACTAATATGTTATACCCATGTTGCAGGATCCCCACCACGAAGAACATCCACAGTCAGACTTTACAGCTGTTTTAATGTTTTATTTAAACGGATTATTGCTTGGGACTCATCCTATACTCTCACACAGCGGAGCCTTGGAGGAGAACCCCGAGCTAAAGATTTGCAGGGTTTATAAAGGCACACAACCAACCAGGTGTTTGGATTACCAGCACGTGTTGCTCTGCTAGAAACAAGCAACAAGCGATCACTGCCTCAAAACTTTAACCCTTCACATGAAGATGCTCCTAGTGGGTTCTAGACACTTAATGTTGGAGACACAAAACACTCATAATTATTAGATCATTTTATAGGCAAAAGGAGCAATGCAGACTGTATGAGGATCACTCCAGCTTTCGGCCCTCATATGCTGAGACACTAAATTCACAGCAGCTCAGTGCTAAGTGACAGAACTGGCATGTACAGTGGATATTTGCTCCCAAATCCTGTGACACTCATTTCTCACTTTTGGCCATCAAACCTGTGACCAGAGGGGAAAATGAGGAGAGAAAATCCTTCTAAGGGAAAGCAGCTATAAAGAACATTTGGTAGTTTACTTATAAATTAAAACCTTGGGAATGACCCTGTTAAGAAGTCAGATTGTCCAGATTAAGAAATGAAGAAGAGAAGAAATAAGGTGCCAGTGGCTGCTGTCTGCAATCCCAGGTCCTCAGGAGGCTGAGATTTAGAGAAACTTAGTTTGAATGCAGCCAGTGTAGGAAAGTCCATGAGACAGTTATTTCTAAGAGATCACAGAAATACCCAGAAGTGGGGCTGGACTCAAGCTTAATGCAATACCCTTGAGCAAAAGGAGCTCAGGGACCATGCATAGGCTCATATTTCCACCCCAGGATCTGCCCCCTCAAAGAGAGCCTGTACTTCCATGTCTTTGTCTATTTATTGTATTCTTATAGGTGAAATTCCCGAGTAGCTATGATGAATAGCACCAACCTAATAAATTTGTATTCAGTACAATTAGTTCATAACAGAGAGACTTCTTTCAAGGTAGTGCATGTTCCGGGGGTCCCCTCACTGTTCACAGTGTAACCTTAGGGTTTCTCTGCATCACAGTCCTGCTGGAGGAAAACTTTCTCATTGCCTGAACAGGCACACAAAAACCCTCACTCCTGTACAGTTCGGTAACAACTCCATCTGTGCCAGTTAGTGAGGATGAGTGAAGGTCAGGAGAATAAGACCTCTTTGTACCCTTACTGATCTCTATCCCCAGTGCTCTGTTTTAATAGAAGACCTTCATTTGTGCCACCTCCGATGGCAGGCCAAGTTCTGTGTGCTTATCCTCCCTTTGTGAGACTATATTCTGGTGTTCAGTTACAGTGTTCAATATAATTCAGGAGTCCTTCAGGCAGACAACTAGGGCACTGAACATAATGAAACGATACATTGCAGGCAATGTTGGGCCTATGATGCCTCTCCTATGTTTGCGGAGGCTTGGGAAATCCAAGCACATGTTGGATATCACAAAGCTCCCTGACATCTATGATTGGTGAAGCTCATCAGGTTTTGAAACCTTTGACTTCTCCTAGTTTGGCTCTGGGTGCCTAGGTTTTGGGTTTGAACACAGGGCCTGGGTGCTGACCATGAGCTCAGTTGCAGAATCCCAGTGCTTTATCATTTTGTGTAACAACATTTCTTCTGGTCTGTGAGTGTATGTGTGTGTGAGTGTGTATGTGTGCACACCACGGTGTGTGTGTGCACAGGTGTGTGTGCATGCACACATATACATGAGTCCTGAAGCTTGACCTTAGGACATGAGTACTGTACCTATTTTCTCTTGTAGAATGATATCCCTCTCCCACTTGAGCCACAGAGCCACTTCAGGCTTTGTCCTAGTGACGTGGTCCTGAGAAATGAAGCCCATGATTTCATATATGCAAATTATTCTACCACTAAGGCACATTCCCAGCCCTCTACTTAAGCTATGTTAGTTTATTTCTGCCTTTTGTTCTTGTTGTTGTTGTCGATTGAAGGAGTTGAAGTCTTGGCATGGGTGCTGTCCCTGACCTCTTCAAGTCCATTCTTGTGCTCTACCACTTGAGCCACAGAGCTACTTCCGGTTTTCTGGTGGTTCATTGGAGCTAAGTTTCTCAAGGACTTTCCTGCCTAGGCAAGCTTTGAACCATGCTCTTCAGATTTCATCCTCCTGAGTAGGTAGGATATCCTACATGAGCTCAAGCACCCAGCTTCCCCTACAGGTTGTTAGTAGTGAATTAGAGATAATAGTCTCATGGTACCTTTTGTGTCTGGGATAGTTTGGAACCCAGATCTTTAAAACTCAGCTTCCCGAGAAGGCAGGATGACAGACTTCAGCTACTGCCCCCTTGGCAATGGCCTCTGCTGCAAGGGGGTCCATGGCTCCACGTGGTGGAGTGCTAGCCATGAGTCCAAGAGGTAAGAGTCAGTGCCTCAGTCCCGAGTTCAAGGTCATGACCAAGAAAAAAATAAACCAAACCATTGTCTGCTGTAGACAACTCATGAGTCTTCAGTAATACATAATTTTGTTCCTGACATGGGGACCTATCTGAGCCTCAATATTCATGTCTGTATAATCATCAAAGTTGTGGAGCTCTTACATAGACAACATGTAAGAATGCACTCTGTTATGGACATAGCACATGGCAGTCTTTGCACCACTCTGCACACAACATCCTGTGAAATATTCAGCACCCAGCTCCCAATGCAGGACTTAGTACACTGCATCCTGTGAAAGACCCAGCACATAGCACCATGTGCAGGCCTCAGAACAGAGAACCCTATGGAGGACTCAGCACATAGCTCCATTCCACAAGCTGTCACTAGAATTAGGGTGCTTTCATTAGTATCACCATTCTTGGAGGAAAAATTTACAAACCATACAAGCTCACATCTAAAGGTTTAGTCGGGTGTTTTTCTTGGGAGGGGTTGTTAGCCATGGGGCTTGAACTCAAAGCTCTACCACTTGGAGCAACAATTTGAGATGTCTCTTAGATTTCCTGCCAGGACTGTGTTTTAAAGCCCCTGAGCAGCTAGGATGACGGGCATAAGCCAGGATGACATGGGTAACCCGTGGAGCTGGGTTGCAGCGATTTACCTGTGGCTAAGTCAGGTTAGGTGGCAGCTGTCAGCACCAGATTACTAGCTTGCTCTTTAATGAGGTTTTTGAAGTTCTGTTCTTCTATAATTACAGTTAGAGGATCCTACCTTTTTTTGGCATCAGATCTGGGGCTTGATTAAGATCTTAGACACTGTCGCTAAACGCTTGTGCTCAAGGCTAGCACACAATTGATTGAAAGATAGCAGAATTTCTGAGTTTTCTGTTTTGTGGCACTGAGGAATCGAACCCAGGGCTCCATGCTTACTATGAGAGCACTCAACCACCGAACCTCAGGAGTGAACAAGGTATAAATAGATAGCGATTGCTGTATATAAATATTTTGTACACAAAAAGAGATTTCTGCATATCATTAAATTATAGATAATATTGCTACCAATTCTTAGGTATTAAATTATGTCTCCATTTAATGATGTCTCCCAGTTAACAACTAATAAAGCATTTATTAATAATTACTCAATATCTTATAATTGTTTATCATATATATACATATATCTATACATATAATTAGATATTTCATAGAATGAGACCAATGTCTATATATTATTAAATTATGCATCATGTGTTACTCCAAATTATTAGTTATTTAATTATGTCTCCATGTAATTTTTATTCTGTTAATGCTTAATAAAATATTAATTAAACTTAGTGCACAAACTATACTTATTGCATCTAATTTTATCCTAGAATGATTCACTACTGATTCAATCTGTTTATCATTTATTGTAGTGGCAATTCTTCTGCCTATGATGTTTTTTACCTTTATTACATCCTATTACATAGCATATAGATTTGCATCCAAATTATACATCCTACCTGACACTGAGAACTTTCACAGAAAAGGAAAACATGTGTCATGATTGGCTTCTCACTCCAAGATTACATTTTTGGGAGTTATGGGATCTAAACTCAGGGCAAAGAATGCTCTGTTCATGAATGGGTGACTGCCAGCACAGCAGCCACTAGCCAATTCAGATGCCAGACAGTGCCCGGGCCCTGAGATTGAGCCACGTATGTTGACTCCATATTGTGCTTAGTGTAGTTAGTCATTTTATTATTTTATTCATTTACCATTTATTTTATTGACTGCTATAACACATGGAATATTTCGTACATTTATTACATAGGATATAGAATTGCCTATGTATGAAACTTCACACCCAGGAATTTCACAGAAAAAAAAAAAAACATGTGTCTCCCTGTGTCTTACTGCATGATTCAATTTTTGTCAGTGCTGGCATCTGAACTCACAGCCTACATGGCCCAATTCATGAATGGGTGAGTGTCAGCACGCCAGCCTGGGGCATATGGAGCCAACAAGCAGTTCCCAGCACCTGAGATTGAGCTCCAGGGGTTGACAAAACAAGAACATATGGACATGCAGATGTTAGTACACAAATAAATATAGATCTTTATAGAGTACCAAAGATGTCTATACATTAGTTAGTTATATAGGCTATGTTCTTACCAATTCTTGGATATTTATTATGCCTCCATGTAATTAATATTACTGTTTTCATCCTTAATGAATTATTAATTATATCGACCACTGTCCCGAAACTATAGTGTCCATGTAATTAATAGAATTCTGTTAATGTGTCAAAAAATATTCATTAAAATCCACCGGCCTCCTAAAATTACTCTCTAATTTTATGCTAGTATCATTCAGAAACAAGTAATTCAACCTTGACATTCATAACTTTCCATCGGTATTCCTATGAATAGGAACAAGACTCTTAGGATTTCCCTCCATTGGTAGGGGTCAGGACCCGGCTTTGAACACAGGGCCTATGTTATCATTTTGGCCCATGGCTTCTCTGGAAGCCCAACAGCCTTCAGCCATGCCAGGTTACCATTACTTTTCAGCCCTGTCATTTTTACCCAGGATGGTCACCTTGAAAAGAAAACAAATGTAAAACTGGCAGCCATCAGCAAGTTGCTGTTTTTTTTTTTTTTCTGTGTCATTTTATTTATTTATTTTTCCTGTCAGAGTTTGAGGCCCAGGAACCTAAGCTCGGCTGTGGGTCCAGTGGCTGCAACCCAGCCTAGAGTGATCAAAGCTGAGGCAGAGTTGCAATGCCCTGAGTTCAAACCCTGTGCTTGACAAAGTAAAAATACTTAATACATACATGCATACGTACATATATACATTAAAAATGTTTAAACAATTATTAGGCTACTTGGTGTTGTATTCACGTCATTTTTTCTGCGGGGCCTGGGATTTGAACTCAGGGTCTGGGTAAATCTGCAGTACTGTGGGGGAAGGGAAAGCTCACAAGGCTGGAAGACAAGAAAGACAGGCCTGTTCCTAGCACTCGCAAAAATAATATTCGTAAATATTTTAAATACATGATTTATACTTACATACACATGTTTACTGCATATTGCAGTTAGTGTATTCATTTTTTTATTAATTTATTATATATTTTAGAGAGTATGATTACATGTATAACATTTTTTACATCCTATTACATTGAACATAGATTTGCCTATGTAAATCATTCCTGAGACCCAGGACTTTCACTAATAAAGAAAACCAGTGGGACAATTGCCTACTTCCACCAGGATTAAGTTTTTGGCAGTTCTGTGATTTGAACTCTGGGCCTAGAAGGCTCACTTCATGAATGGGTCAATGTTAGCACACCAGTCTGACGTAAGTGAAGTTGTCGGGCAAATTTGAGGACCTGAGATGAAGACCTAGGAGTGGCCAATATATAAACAGATAGATATGTAGATTGCAGTATGTGTGCATATTTACATATGTATATGAATCTCTAAATAAAGTTATATAGAGAACCAGACATTTATGTCGATGCTAGTTTATAACTCTATATAAAGAATGATGACATATCTTATTTTTATATATTCTATTACTATTTATTATTTGGTCTAAAATTATGCCTCCATTAATTAATCACGGTAGGAGACTTAATAAAGTATTAATTAAATTAATCAATGACCTGTATTTGTTGCATACAATCTTATACTACAATGACTGGCTAATCAGTAGTTCAATTGGTACATTACAAAGATTCTATTATTGTTCCTATAGATAGGAACGAGTAGGTGGAATTCCTAGGATCAAACTCAGGGCCTAGGTGTCTTGGTTGGGCTCAGGCTTCCCTGACAGCCAGCCAGCCTTCGGCCATGCAAGGACATGTGCAATTTTCAAGCCGAGTCATTGAGAGCCAGGATGGTCACAGTGCAAAGGAAACAAAGGTAAAACTGTTGTCTAAAACTTCCAGGTTTTTCTTCCTCCATCTTGGTTGGTTTATTTTTTTTGCCGGAGCTGGAGTTGAACTCGGGTTGTAGGATCCCTGGATCATCTGTGGGTGTAAACGCTGCACCGCAGCCTAAGGTAATCAAGGCTGAGGCAGAGTTGTGGCGACCTGAATTCAAGCCCTGTGCCTGCACCCAAAAACAGTTAAGGTCCTGGCTAGCAGTTTGGGCTATTTTATCTGCCATACCTGGAATTTGAACTCAGGGACTAGGTAACACTATTGTGTTTTGGGTGAAGTAAAAGCTAACCTCCTAGAAGAAAACAATCTGGAGCATTTCCCAGTGTGTGAATTCCAGCCCTATAACTGGCAAAAATAATATTTGTACACAAGTATAATATATGTCATATATATGTATTTGCATAGATATTACATGTTGTACCTAGGGCACAATATTTCCACAGAAAGGAAATCAAGTCAACATTGGCTTCTTACTCCACCTATTGACTTCGGCACTGCTGGGATTTGAATTCAGGGCCTGGAATGTCTAATTCACCAAGGGGTCAGTTTAAGCACAGCAACCTCAAACAAATTCAATGCCAGGAAGTTCCCAGGACCAGAGTTCTAGCCCGAGGAGTGGCCAATATATAAAGAGATATATGTGTAAATTGTTGCAAATACGTGTATATAAATGTAGAGAGAGAGAGAAAGAGAGAGAGAGATGTATATGTATATTCTACTGTACATTTAAATATAAATATATTTATAGAATGTTAGATGTCTATATATTATTAAATTACATGTAATATATTACTAATAATTATTAGATATTAAATTATGCCTCCATTTAATGAAGTATCATGGATTAAGGCACAATAAAGTGCTCTTTGTGTAAATGGAGCTCAGGGACAATTTCTAGGCTCATAGTTTAAGCCTCAGGATCTGCACTAAAAAAAAAAAAGAGC
Organism: Dipodomys spectabilis; assembly: GCF_019054845.1. NCBI lineage: Eukaryota > Metazoa > Chordata > Mammalia > Rodentia > Heteromyidae > Dipodomys > Dipodomys spectabilis. The sequence continues at coordinate 2,351,516 of NW_024870847.1, forward strand.
CAGTAACTGCATGTGTTTGTGTATATATACATGTATTTCTATCAGTGAACATCCATAGTTGTTATCAAGAATAGCACCCAGCTAACAAATTTGCTTTGAATAGAATGATGTGATAGCACAGAGAGTGCTTTCAAGATAGGGCACGTTCCTGGTCAAAAAAAATTTAAGACCGTCCTTGGAATTTGAACCATTTTTCTGACAGGACTGGGATTTCAACTCAGGGTCTGATTAACTCTCTGGCACTGTGGGGGAGGGGAAACCCACCATCATTGAAGACACACACATACACACACACACAACCCATATGCATGCAAAATCAGAGATTTCTACACTGTAACCTTTGGGTATTCTCTACCTTTTTCCCCACTAAGTCTAGTGGTTGTTGGCCTAGGAGTTTGATGCATCCAACACCACCTGACATCTATAATTTTGGGGAACAGAATGACTTCCCTGATCAGCCTTTCCCAATCCCAGCTCCTTGATTGGATCATGGTCTATCCAGACCCTTTGGGGTTCCTTTTACAGACTTGCCAAGATCCTTTAAAAAGGCATCACATTCTGGGCACTGGTGGCCCACGGCTGTCATCCTAGCTACTTAGGAAGGTGAGATCTGGCTTCCAAGCCAGCCTGGGCAGGAAAGTGTGTGAGACTCTTATCCTCAATGCACCATCAGAAAACAAGAAGTGTCCCTGTGGCTCAAGTGGTAGAGTACAAGCCTTGAGAAAAAGAGGTCAGGGGCAACAGCTCATGGACAACAACAACAAGGAGAGGCATTGCATGTTGGCTTTGGGATTGGCATGGGACAAATATTAGAAATTTCAAGTGCGCCAAGATAAAGCAGTACCTCCTTTAGTCCCGTGCTCCACTATCTTGTCCACCTCGTGGCCTTGGCCGTGCTTCAGGTCAGGATGGCTCTGGATTGACAGGATGGCTCCAAGGAGGAAGATCCCACACCAATTGCCCCGGCTCCTTACTCCCTGCTCACACTGCTGCTTCTGCTATTTGACATAGACCTTCTTCCTGAAATCCATCCATGAGATCATTGACACCAACACAATGATGAGTGGTGGGTCCAGCCTAACTCGGGGAAGTCAGAAGTGGAAGTCAGCCTGGGACTAGGAGCTTCTACTCTGGGTGTGGGCTGAGGCCAGGGCTGACATTTATTTCATTCTGAGCCTTGCATGGTTAGGGAGACAGTGTAGACATGACATTGAGTCAGGTAAGATGGGAATCTGTAGGACCACTTGTGTGTGGGAGGCTGTGGGACTCAGGGGGCCACTGTTCTTGGTACTCCTCTCTCGGACGTCCCTCTCCCTCTCTCATCCCTCAATAGTAAAAGAGAAACTTTGAATAAGGGTGTCGAAGAGGGGGCAGAGGAGTATTTCCTTGTGAACCAGACTTGTGCTTCATATTCGTCCTAGCCCCTAATTCCTATTTATTTGAGGACTGGCCATATGGGTTTGGGGGCAGGGAATCATCCTAGCTGAGAATGTGGCTCAGTGATAGAGTGGTAGCCTAGCAAGCCTGAAGCCCTGTGTTTGATTCCAAAAATGAAAAAGCTGGAAGGGGAGTTGGGGCTCAACTTGTAGACTACCAGGCATGATCAATTAGAGATCAAGGAGAGTGGTCAGGCCCTGTGTTCAAGCCCCATAACTGGAAGAACAAATCTTTGTGGAGGCTTTATTTTCCCTTTGGAAACAATTTATTCTTTGTGATAAGCATACCATAGGCCTCTTTCCTGACCACCAATGGGCCATTAGATGTCCCTGGAATTTGGGCCTCCTCCCAGCAACCTCTGCTCTACTCAGCCCGGAGTTTACGCTTCCTATCACCAGGCAGATGGAGGCCTAGAGAAGCCCACCTGGCCACCTAGTTCTGGTGGCTGCTGAGGATTTTGGGACTCAGTATGTCACATAGGGAGTCATCATCCCCATCAGTCTACAGAAAATGGGACAGAGCACTGCAAGCCTGAGCGCACCAGCTGTGGGCAGTTCTGGATGTGGGATCTGCAGCAGGACATGCTCTGTGGGGGAGTCCGGGGAAGGGAATCCTGACCTCTCCTCTTGCAGTTTCCACACTATCCTGAATTTGCAATTCTTCAAAACCTTTCTGCTTCTCCCTCATTTTGACCATCCAGGAGCCTGAGGCCTCTGAAGCAACTGCACTTGTGGGGAGCTCAGCCTGTGTCAGCATTTGGAGCCCTGTGTAAGAGAGACCGCAGCACTTGCAGTTATCTACTCTTCATCTTCTCCTGAGACAGCCGGCACTTGCACTCTGCTTTCTCCTGACACAGCTGATCCAGAATGAACATCTGTCCTTTAAATGCCAGGAGGGATTCCTGGATGGTGCGGATATGTGCTGACAGCTGGTTGCATCGATGCTGGAGCTCATCTGCAGGACTTTGGAGGTCCACCTCATCAGACAGGTTGTGGATGAAGCAGATTTTCTTCTCGGATGCCCACATGTCCCACTGCCCATTCTCTCACATGTTGTGGTGGCAGATCACGGGACAGGGGACCTGTGGCTCTGGCTCTATCTGGCACTGAGCTGTCCCAGGGAGGAGGAGTGCCTGCAGCAGTCCTGAAGGAGTTGCCCCCTGTGGATCTCAGCCTCTGAGAGTGCTAACAGAGCCAAGTCCCCCTCAGTTTGGGAGACATCTCCATCCTCTGCCATGGGCACATCGAGGAGAGTCGCTTCCTCAGCTTTTGCTTCTCCAGGGTTCACATCTTCCCCTTCCCCAGGAAAAGCCAGGAAGCTCAGCTGGGCCTGCAGGTGGACTTGTCACTTCCAAGCACTTGAAACTGTCCTGCCACTTTGGGGGCACCACCTAGTCCCTCCATTTGGTCGGACACTGCACTTGTTTCAGCTGCTCCAACAGCTGGGTCTACCTCTGCAGTTGGTACTGCAGGACCTACTACTTGGAGCACAGCTGCTCATTGGAAGTGATGTGCTGCTCACAGGTGGCTCTGAGCTCCTTCAGCTAGGCCAGGGACTGCTCTTGCTGGTCCTGCAGCCCCCGAGCCATTTGGCTCTCTCTCAGCCACCTCTTTCCATTCCTATATCTTCTAATCTGAGCAGTCCAGCTGTTCCCGCAGATATTTCGTCAGCTGCTGTTCTGAGTCTACGATGCTGGTGAGATCCTCCTTCTCACTGCTCACCATGGGGAGAGCGTCCCGCAGCAAGGCCAGCTGTTCCTCCATCTGTGTGTTGCACACACATGCACATCGTGGGGTCTCGGGGATCTCCTGCCGATCCTTGGTTTTCTCCTCTAGTCTTCCCAGTTGCTCCCGCTGCTCCGCAATCTGGAGACGGCGTCTCTGGTTTTCCTGGATGTAGATGTGAAGTTGTTCCTCCAGGTTTTTCAACCCCATCTGCGTGTGGTAGATGTGGGCCTGCAGTTGCTGCTCCCCCTGAGATGGACCCTCAGGGGGCAATGGCTCTGCCAGATTCGTTCTCAATTCCCCCAGCTATTCTCTAGGTGCATCACCTATCTCAATCCTCACTCCTTCTCCTCTGTCAGTTGGTTTACCTGGTCGGTCAGCCACGAGTCCTCCTCCTTCTGCAGGGTCCTCTAAATCCTCAGGTTCTGCAAGAAGGTGTCTGTCTGCAGATTTGCTGTGGTCACCATTCAGCTCAGGTTGTCCTGTAGTCTCTTTAGTACATCATTCCTCTGCAGCACTTGTTGGAACTTGCAGATTCTGTTCTTCCTGTTGCTCCTCTATGTCCAGAGTGCTTCCAGCTTCTCCTAAAACTCTGTGTTCTTGCTCCATGTCATAGAAACTTCTGGTCTTTCCCTTGAGCTGAAGTGTTACATCATTCAGCTGTTGGAACAACATTTCAGTCTCCTTCTGTAAGTAGTAACCACAGAAGCTACCATCTCCAGCTCCCCCATGTCCTGCTCTATGGCCTGTAGGCAGCTGGTGTGGGCTTCGTGCTCCATTTCTGTCATCGGCTGTAAGCAGCATGTGGGCTGGTGCCGATTCTAAATCACTTTCTGCCGAAACCACCCTCTGTATGGGTAGCTTGTGGATGTCTAGCTCAGTTTGGTGCTTTGTGCACTTGGGCTACCTTCTCCTTCTCTTTCTCTTGTCAATCCTGCACGTCTGTCTTTTCCTTCTTCAGTGGTTAGATCTTGTCACAGAGCACCTGGTTTCTTCTTTTGCTGTAGTGCAGGGCAGGCACCACATGTCTGTAGCACCTCTGCAGATTCTTGGTGGTATCAGGACGCTTGAACTCTGGACCCTGGTGGCTGTGACTATGTCCAAAAGCAGGGAAGGCCTTTGGCAAGACCCTCCATTGAATCACCCTCCCCAGTGTAGTTTGTCTTTGGGATCCTTACCTTTTTTGTATTCTTTGTTTTCTTGAATGTTGAAGGTCTGATGATGGGATTTTTCTGCTGGTGTTCTGGCAGTAGTTTGTTGCCCACAGCTCTGTCTCAGATTCTTGTTGTTTGAGACATCTAAATCCTGGGATGGGAAAGATGGGCTGGCCACATTCCCAAGCTCTGGGAAATCCTCTATTCTCCCACTCACTGACTAGGTCCTCAATTTCCTATTGTACTCCAAATTCACTTCGATACTCTTGCTTACCACTCAGTTACCTCTACCTTCCTCAACTGCTGGTAGTGGTGTTAACCAACAGACGGCCGGATGGTTGCACAGATTGTTGTGTATGTCTGTTTGTTGCCTGTCCTGGACATTGAACTCAGGATCTAGGCACAGTCCATGAGCTGCTTTTGCTCAAAGCTACACCTCTACCACTGGAGCCACACGGCTCTACTTCTGGCTTTGTTGATACTGAAGTTGGACAGGGGTCTCGAGTACTTTCCAGTCTAGGGTGACTTTGACCATGAATCTCCTTTCACAGCCTTGGAAGTATCATGGAGGACTGCTGAGAGCCACTGGTGCCTGCTTAATCATTGGTCTTGCTGATGTTCTTGGACAGACCAGTGAGTTCCCTAACTTCGGGCTTAAGTGTTGGGAGCTGGAGCCTACAATTCTAAAGTTGATCCTGCCACCTCCAAATGGCAGGAAATCCCAAGAAACTCATTTTTATCCATATGAATACCAATGGAATGTGATATATGTCATGCTTGAATGGCCAGTTCTTGAATAATTCTAGGATAAAATTATATACAATTATATTCTACGATACTGATTGATTTTAATCAATACTTTATGAAGCGTTTAAAAAATTACATTCATTAAAGGAGAAATAATGAAATACCTAAGAATTGATTGTCACATAACATAGAGATGCCATTTTTTTCTGCCAGGACTGGGATTGCAACTCATCGTCTGTGTAACTCTGTTGTATTGTATGGGAAGGGGAAGCTTGCTTTCTTGAAGTCAAGAAATTCAAGTCTGTTCTTAGGCCTGAAATCGATCACCACCACTAGAAAACATCCTATTTGTGTACATTTTAAATATATGATTGAAAGTTACATACATATATTGACTCGATATTGCATTCAGTGTAGTTATTCATTTTACCTTCTGTTTTGTTCATGTAGTAACCATTTATTTTATTGACTATTATGGCACATAGAATATTGATTACATTGATTATATAGGATATAGGTCTGCATATGTATTCCACTTCATACTTGACACACAGGACTTTCACAGAAAAGGAAAACATATGTCACCATCTGCTTCTTACTCCACGATTCATTGTTTGGGAGTGCTGGCATCTGAACTCATGGCCTACAGGGCCAAATTCATGAATGATTGAGTGTCAACCTGCCATCCTGGGGCAAACTGAGCTGATAGGCATTTCTCAGGACCTGAGATTGAGCCTCTGGAGTTGACCAAATAAGAACAGATTGGCACGCACATAGTAGTGTGCTAATAAATATATATCTTTAAAGTGTGCCAGAGATGTTTATCCATTATTCAGTTATATAGACTACATTCCTAACAATTATTGGGTATTTGTTATGCTTCCATATAATTAATATTATTGTTTTAATCCTTAATAAACTATTAAGTAAATCAGTGTCCTGAAATTGTTGTGTCCCTGTAAGAAATAGTTGTCTTTTAATGCTTCATATTAAATAAAATCAATCAGCCTACTGAAATCATGATGTTTAAATTTATACAAGTATCATTCATGAGCAACTCACTCAACTGTGACACTTACAACATTCAATCATTACTCCCTCTCTTAGGATCCCCCGCCATTCAGAAGTGACATGACTGAGATTGGACTCTAGGTTTATATTGTCCTGCAGGACTGTCTTACCCAGTACCCTGCCAGCCTTCAGTACTGCAAGGTGAAGTACCCTTTGTAGCCTTGTCCTTCAGACCCAAATGATCATGGTGCAAAATGTTAAAACTCCATCCCACCACTTCTTCTCTGTGCGTTCCCCCCCCATAAGGCCTGGACGTCTAGGATCCCAGGATCACATGTGGTTCCAGTGGTTGCACCCCAGACTATGGTCATGGAAGTTAAATAGAGTTGCCTTACATGAGTTCAAGACCTTGTTTCGCAAAAAAAAAAAAAAAAAAAAAAAATTATCTCCCTGGCTTGCAATTAGTGCTGTTTTTTTCTGCCAGGGTTTGGATTTGAACTCAGGGTCTGAGTAACTCTGCAGCACTGTGGACAAAGGGGTAGCTCACCGTGCTTGAAGACAAGAAAGTCAGACCTAGGCCCTAGGCTTGAATTCAAGCCCCACCCCTGGGAAACATACTATTTATATACATTGTAATGATAGGATTTGTACTTACTCATAGATGTTCAGTACATATCCTGTTTGTTGTGGTTATTTATTGTATTTCTGTTTTATTCATTTATTTACAATTTATTTTATTGACCATGGTAACACATATTCCATTTATTATTTTGATGACATCCTATCACATAGCCACATAATATCTAGAGTTGTAGACATGTTCTCCAACATGTCTGACACCCAGAATGCTCAGAGCAAAGGAAAACAGGTGTCACACTCTGCTTCTTACTCCATGATCCAATTGTTGACAGTGCTGGGATCTGAACTCAGGGCCTAGCAGACCCAATTCATGAATGGGTGTGTCAAAATGGCAACCTCTAGCCCAGGAAACTGCCAGGCATTTCCCAAACCCTGACATTGAGCGACAGGGGTGGACAAAATAGACATACATGGATAGGCAGGTGGTAGTACACCAATAAATATATATTTGTATAGAGTGCAAGAGACATCTACCTAGGATTCAATGACATCAACTACATTCCTACCAACTCTTAGGTAGTTACTATGCCACCATTGAAGGAATAGGATTCTTTTCATGCTTAATAAACTATTCAATAAGATCAGTCAGCATCCTAGGATCATTGTGTCTAATTTTAGACTAGACCCATCCATGGAGAAACTTCTCAATCAAGAATTTGCTCACATTCCATCGGTATTCTGATGCATAGGAATGAGTCTCTTGGGAAATCCCCCGATTGGTTGGTGTCAGGACCAACTTGAACTCAGGGCCAACATTGCTGCATGGGACTATGGCTTCCCTGATAGACCACTAGCCTTCGCCAATGCAAGGTGAAGTACCCTTTGTAGGCGAGTCATTCAGAGCCAGGATGATCACCGTGGAAAGGAAACCAATGTCAAAAATCCATCCCGCGGCTTTCTCTCTCTCTCTCTCTCTCTCTCTCTCTCTCTCTCTCTCTCTCTCTCTCTCTCTCTCTCTCTGTGTGTGTGTGTGTGTGTGTATTTTCCTGCAAGACTTCAGGGCCTAGGATCCCAGGGTTGGCTATGGGCCCATGGCAGCCCGCCACCCTGAGGTTACTGAAGCTGAGGCCATTATATTCCTAAATTCATAATTTAAACATAGGATCTATATTGACATACATGTGCAGATAGCAACTTGCATTCAGTGCATTTCTTCTCCTAAATTTGTGTCTAATTCATGGAGATATTGTGTATTTTACTGAGTATGGTGACAGTTATAACTGTGCTGACTTGGATGACAACCTGTTCCCATGGTTATACGGTTGCCTATGTATTCATTCTCAATCCTAGGTGAGACCCAGGACTTTCACAGGAGAGGAAAATAGGTGCAATGACTGGCTTCTGACATCAGGATGAATCTTTTGTCAGTGCTGGGATTTGAACTCAGGTCTGGGTAACTCTGTTGCACTGTGGGGGAAGGGAAGGCTCACCATCCTTGAAAACAAGAATGTCAGGCCTGGTCCAGGGCCTTCTTCGATGCCCTAGCACTGGACAAAATAAGAAGCCCAGCTCTTTTATGCATAGCATCTCTATTTACGTACAGGTGTGATATGCGTCTTGTATTCAGTGTAGTTATTCTTTTTATTTTGTGTCTTTTTCAAGGATGTATTGTGTATTTTATTGAGCATAGAATGACATATAAAACTGTGCTGACATGGATGACAATCTATTCCCACAGGTGTAGAGTTGCTTATGCTTTCTTGATTCTTGCTGAGACCCAGCACTTGCACAGTACAGGGAAACAGGTGCAAGGATTGGCTTCTCAAATCGGGATAAACCTTTTGGTAGTGCTGGAATTTGAACTTGGGGTCTAGGAAGCCCAACAGCCAAATAGGTCCACATGAGCCAATCAGCTTGTGAGCCACTAAGGATCTAGGCCATACCCAGGACCTGAGATCGAGACCCAGGGTGGGGATGGGGCAAAATATTCATCCATTCATAAGCTGAAGCTAGTATGCTAATTACCTATTTGGATAGAGTAGGAGATGTAGTGAGCTGTGTTCGTATCCAATCTACCATTTGAGTACTGATTCTTGGATCTTTCCCAATGCCTCCAATTCCTGAATGTGATTCTTATTGTCACACTTCATGAACTCTTAATTAAAACTAATTGTTGTGCCATACATCTTGCCTATCATTTCCTATGAGAATCATGCATGAACTAAATTCTTCCCTAGGCCTGAATTCAAGCACCTCATAACATTTATAGACATGTTAAATATATGATTTATACTTACATCAATATATTCAGTCTATATCATGTTTTTTGGAGTGATACATTATATTTTATCATTTATTTATTTAGTTAGCATTTATTTTATGGACTGTGAGTACACCTATAACATTTATTGCATTTATTCCCATCTATTCCATAGCATGTAGCTTTGCAGACATATTATGAACTTGTACAGAAAAGGAAAACAGGTGTCACCGTTGAAATCTTACACCAGGAAGAAATTTTTGGTAATGATGAGACCTGATGTGAAGGCCTGAGAGGCCCAATTCATGAATGAGTGAGTGTCAACTCCGCAGCCTCTAGCCCATTCAGCTTCCAAGTGGATCTCAGGACCTGGGATCAAGACCCAGATTTGGCCAAAATAGCAGTAACTTTGTATGACGATGGTGGTAAATAAATAAATATAAATTTATTTATTTATTTATTTATTTATTTATTTTGGGGTTGCATCGTGGGGCCTGAAGTCTGGGCCTGGGCGCTGTCTCTCAGCTCTTCAGCTTAAGAATAGCACTCTACCATTTGAGCCACAGTGCCACGTCCGGGTTTTTACTTTTTGCTTATGTGGTACTGAAGAATTGAACCCATGGCCTCAGGCAAGCAAGGCAAGCACTCTACCACTGAGCCACTTTCCCAGCCCAAATATAAATTCAGATATTTAGGTACTGCCAGAGGTGTCTACATAGTATTCAATGACATATATTACCTTCCTACTGATTCTCATGTATTTAGTTAGGGCTCCATTTAATCAATAGTATTCTTTTAATGCATAATAAACTACGAATTAAAATCAAACCCTGTCCAGTGATTATTGGGTCTAATTTTATGCAAGACTGATTGACGGACTACCCTTTCAACCATGACATTAATCACATTCCTCTTGTGTTCTTATGGACAAGCAATAGTTTCTTAGGCTCTTCAACCCTTTGTAAGTGGCATGACCGCGGTTCGAACTCAGGGCTTAGTGTCCATGTTGGCCTATGGCTTCACTGACAGCGCCAGCCTTCAGAAATGCCAGGTGACCTACAGGTTGCAGCCATGTCATTCACACCCCGGATGGTCAACCTGCATGGAAGGAGAACAGAAACTGCTGACCTTCCGCGGTTTGTGGCTTTTTTTCTATGCTGTTTTCATTTTGTTTTCCTGTGAGCCCCTGAGGCCTAGGACCCCAGGATGAGCTGTGAGTCCAGAAGCTGCACCATTCCAGCCTAGGGTGATGGAAACTGAGGCAAAGTTGCCACAACCTGAGTTCAAGCCCCGTGCTTGGCAAAAAATTAATTAATTAATTAACAACATTATTGAATCTCCCTGTCTTGGATTTTGTGCCATTTTGTTGTCTACCAGGCCAGGGATGTCACCTTGGGATCTGAGTAACTCTGATGCACTTGGGGCAGGGGGTGGAAGAAAAGGGAAGCTCTCCTCCCTTGAAGACAAGGAATTCAGGCCTGTTCCCTAAGCCTGAATTCAAGCCCCAGCCTTGGAGAACATAACATTTATAGACGTTTTTATTATATCATTTATATTTACATCCATACATATCCTGTCTATATCCTGTTTGTTGGAATGATTCATTATATTTTATTATACATTTATTTGTTTACCATTTATTTTATGGACTGTGAGTGTACCTATAACATTTATTACATTCATTCAAATCTATTCCATAGCATGTAGCTTTGCAGACAAATTATAAACATCATACCTGACACCCAGCACTTGCACGGAAAAGGAAAACAGGTATCACACTTGCAATCTTACTCCAAGAAGACATTTTTAACAATGCTGGGACCTGAACTGAGGGCCTAGAGGCCCAATTCACAAATGTGTGAGTGTTAGCACGGCAGCCTCTAGCACATTCAGGTGCCAGGTGGATCCCAGGACCTAGGATGAAGACACAGGTTTGGCCAAAGTAGCAATACTTCTCTATGCAGATGGTGGTATAAAAATAAACATATATTTAGATATTTAGATATTGCCAGTGATGTCTATCTAATATTCAATGACATATACTACCTGCCTAGTGATTCTCTGATATTTAGTGAGGACTCCATTTTATCAATAGTATTCTTTTAGGGGCTGGGAATGTGGCTCATTTTGATAGTGCTTGCCTTGCATGCATGAGTCCCTGGTTCGATTCCTCAGCAACACACGATCAGAAAAAGCCGGGAATGGCGCTGTGTCTCGCATGGTACCGCGCTAAACCAGAGCTGAAATGCTGAGGGACAATGCCCAGGCCCAGAGTTCAGGCCCCACTACTGAAAACACACACACATACACACACACACACACACACACACACACACAGATTATTATTTTAATGCATAATAAACTATAAATAAAATCAATCCACATCTTGTGAAGTCTGGGTTTAATTTTATGCTAGACTAATTGACAAACTATTCTTCTAACCATGACATTGATGACATTCCTCTGGTGTTCCTATGGACAGGCAATAGTTTCTTACGCTCTCCAGCCCTTTGTAAATGTCATGGCCGGATTCAAACTCAGGGCCCAGGTGTGCAGATTGGCCTATGGCTTCGCTGACAGCCTGCTGACAGCAATTCCAGGTGACCTACAGGTTGCAGTTGTGTCATTTGGAACCGGGATGGTCACCATGCAAGGAAGGAAAGCCGAGAAACCTGTAACAGTTCGCAATTCATGGCTATTTTTCCTTGCCATTTTCACTTTTTTTTCCTGTCAGCCCCTGAACCATAGAATCCCAGGATGGGCTGTGGGTCTAGAGGCTGCACCAACCCAGACTAGGGAGCTGGAAGCTGAGGCAGAGTTGCCACGATCTAACTTCAAGCTCCGTGCTTGGCTAAATAAATAAATAAATAAATGAAATATAGAAAATAAAATAAAATAAATTTTAAAAATTTAAAAATATGGCTTGGAATGCGTGCTCATTTTTTTTTTCTGCCAGGCCTGGGATTTGAACTTGGAGTCTCGGAAACTCTAATGCACTGTGGGGAATGGGGAAACTCACCCTCTTTGAATACATGAAATTCAGGTCTGTTCCCTAGGACTGAATTCAATCCCCAGCCCTGTAAATTAATTTTCATCCACATTTGAAATTATTAATATCTACATACTTATATTTACTGCATATTGCTTTTTTGTATTATTCATTCATTATATTTATTGACTATTATTACACTTATAACACATTTTAATTTACTACATCTTATGAAAATTATACAGATTTGCATATATATTATATATCTTACTTCAGACCCAGGACATTCACAGAAATACTATAGTAGATGATGCCATGCTTAGAAAAGCAGAAAGAATACACCAACTGAAGTCTAATTTACTGAAGTCTAATTTATCCCTAGGCACCACAGTGGCTCTCATCTGTAAGCTACTCAGGAGGCTGAGAACTGGAAGATGAAATTTCAAAGCCAATGAATGCAGAAAAGCCTGAGAGATATCATCTCCAATTAACTGGCAAATGCCAGGCTACAGGCATAGCTGAAGTGGTAGAAAATCAGCTATGAATAACAAAGCCAAAAAGAGCAAGTTGACTTCAACTGTGAGGAGAGGAGGTAGAGGAATAAAAGGCAGAGAAATCCTCCAAAAACAGAGAACAAAACGACAATACATAAATCCCACCTAATTTAAGGTACCAACCAAACTGAAAAAAAATGAAGCTTGTGCAGTTGTATAACTGTACATGAGCACATAAGCTCTTAGGTGCACTCCAAAGCTATGTTTTTAATAATATATATGTATATATATTTATAATGCATGTATATATATATATATATATCTTTAAATAAACTAAGAAACCAACCAATGAATAAATACTTCTGAATTAGTGCCTTAACCATGGCATTATAAATTATTTATACTAAAAGTGTATTCCAAGTTTCTTTTCTCAGAATCAATCTTTAAGAAGTTTGTTCATGTTCCTGGCACCGGTGACTCAAGCCTATAATCCTAGCTACTCAAGAAGCTGTGATCTGAGGTTGCTGGTTCAAAGTCAGCCCAGGAATGAAAGTCCGAGAGACTCTTATCTTCAATAAACCACTAGACAACGGAGGTGGCACTGTGACTCAAGTAGTAGATCACTCGCCTTGAGCTGAAGAGCACAGGCATAACCCCTGAGTTCAAGCCCCAGGACCAAAAGATAAATAAAAAACGAAGTTTGTTCATGCAGATCATAAAATTCTAACATTCTGAGCTTTAGGAAACTTTTCTGCCAGGATCTTATGCTCTTTAGGCAAGTATTCCACTACTGAGATACATCACAGTCCCATTGTTTTGTTTTTCATGTTACAATCCAGTTTATTCCCAACATGCTTAGAAGTACCTACTGTCCTCACAGAAGTGAGGTTTTATTCAGAAACCCAACCTTTTGTGCTATGAGGACTCCCCTAGTGTATTTCTCGGTAGGCACTGAGGAAAACTCATATGACACAAATGCAGAGAGTTTATAATAGTAGAAATAACTGTAAATAGAAATAAATTCAACAGTCCGGATATTCTAGGGAGAAATGATATCCTTATTTTCATTCTCATTCTTAAAGGCAGATGGTCAAAATAGAAACACCAATGTGCTATACTGAAATGTAAAAGTTTAAACTCTTTTTTGAAAAATTCTCATGTTATAAAATCAATATGTATCAAATAAAGGCAAAGTGAACTTAAAAAATTATTAAAAATTCTAATGAAGCTCCCTGGCTTGGAATGTGTGCCATTTTTTTGTCTGCAAGTCTTGGAATTTGAACCCGGGGTCTGGGTAACTCTGTTGCACTGTGGGGAAAGGGGAAGCTTGCCGTGCTTGAAGACCAGGAAGTCAGGCCTGTTCCCTAGGCCTGAATTCAAGCCCCAGATCTGGAAAATGTACTCCTTATATACATTTTAAAGATAGGATTGAACTTCCATACAGATGTTCAGTCTATATTATGTTTGGTGTAGTTATTCACTGTATTTTTTTTTATTTTTTTCATTTATTTACCATTTATTTTATTGACTGTGATGACACCTAACTATGTATTACATTGTTTACATCCTATCACATACCATCTAGATTTGTAGATGTGTTCTCCATCATGTCTGACACCCAGGACTCTCCCAGAAAAGGAAAACAGGTGTCGCACTTGGTTTCATACTCCAAGATTAAATTTTTAGCACTGCCAGGATCTGAACTCAGTGCCTAGCAGGTCCAATTCATGGATGAGTGAGTTTGAGCACAGCAGCCTCTAGCCAATGAAGCTGTTAGTTGATTCCCAGGTGCTGAGATCGTGACCCAGTATTGGCCAAAACAGCGATACAAGGATAGGCAGACAGTAGTATACAAATAAATATATGTTGGTAAAAAGCACCATAGCCGCCTATCTATGATTGAATGACATATACTATATTCCTACCAACTCTTACGTATTTATTGTACCATAATTAAACGAATACTATTCTTTTCATGCTTAATAAAGCATGAAATTAAGACCAATCATTGTCCTAGGATTTTTGTATCCAATTTTAGGCTCGACCAATGCACAAACTTCTCTTTCAATTGGTATTCCTATGCATAGTAATGAGTATGTTGTGATCTCCTGCCATTGGTAGTTGTCCTTACCTGAATTTGAACCAAGGCCTATTTTGACAGGTTGGCCTATGGCTTCCCTGCTAGCCCACCAGCCTTCAGCAATGGCAGGTCAGGTGTACTTTGCACCCGTGACATTCAGACACAGGATGATCACCACGCAAAGAAAAAAAAAAAAAACACCCATCCCTCTGCAGCTTGCCACTTTTTGTGCTATCTCACTTTTTTCTTTCTGCAAGCCCTCTGGGCCTAGGATTCCAGGATTGGGTAAGGGTCCCGAGGCTGTACCCAGCCTAGGGTGGTCGAAACTGGGGCAGAGTTGCCACGACCTGAGTTCAAGCTCCATGATCAGCCAAAAACAAAAGGAAAAAGACAAAAGACAAAAATTAATTGATTAGTTAACAAAATTTAAAAATAATAGAGCTCCCTGGTTTTGAATTTCTGCCAGTTTTCTTTTCTAGACTGGGAATTAAACTCAGGAACTTGTAGCAATGTGAAGGAAAGTGCAGATTTGCTATTACTTGAGTTCAAATCCCGTGCCAAGACAAAACTAAAAAATTAAGTCACTGAACTTGGCACGGGGAGTAGTTGTGGAAATGGTAGGTAAGGAATGGTAGGGGAAAAACAAAGGAGGAGGTAACAATGCTCAATAGGAAATATACTCATGACCTTGCTCAAATAACTGTGACCATTCTGTACAACATTTTTACAATAAAAAACATACAAAAAAAGAAACAATGTAGTACTCCGAGAAGCGCTTTGGGGTTAAGGAAAGGATGTCTGAATAGATGTACAAAATTCTACACTGCTTTTTATTTAATGTTCAGTATGGAACTGAATAAACTGATTCCATTAAAAAATTAAGTCACTGTCTTGGAACTGGGGCCAGTATTTATACCATTGTTGGGATTTGATCTCACTATCCTGGTAACTCTTTTATACCATGGGTGAAGGAAAAATTTACTGTCCTTGAGGAAAAGAAATTCAGGCTAGAGTTCCCATGGCCTGAATGAAGGCCCTACAATGGAAAAGATATTTCTATACATGTGCAATATATGATATATCCTTACATATGTATGTTTTTTACATGTTATGTTTTTCATTATTGATTTTGTATTTATTTTATTTATTTGATTCATTTTTTATTTTTTATTTTACTTATATTATCATTCCATTTACATTTTGCCCATCTATTATAAAATTATACACAATAATTTAAGACATTGACTCATTTATCATTAAAACTTTTTATGCTGAAACATGATACATAATTAAATGGAGGCATTTGTCACAGTCTTCTCACGTTTAGCATCTCTCCCAAGAATGAGCTTTGTCTTACTTATCTTTGGACACCTTCCTATAGGGATGTCTTTAGATAATTTATACTGAGAAGCCTTTTCTTGAGGACACGCAAGTTGTTGGATAAAATTGTAAGGGGGAGGCTAGAAATGTGGCTTAGTGGTAAAGAGCTCACTCAACATGCATGAATACCAGGGTTTGAATCCTCAGTGCCACATACTCAGATAAAGCTAGACACAGTGGAGTGGCTCAGATGGTAGAGTACCAGCCTTGAGAAAAACAATCCCCAGGACTGTCAAAAACAATAGGCCAGATGCCGGTGGCTCACACCTGGAAAACTACCTTCTCATTAGGCTTAGATTTGAAGACCACCGTTCAAAGACAGCCTAGGCAACAAAAACCTGCTAGATTCTTATCTCCAATGAACCATTAAAAAATCCCATGTGGAGCTGTGGCTCAACTGGTAGAGAGTTAGCATTGACTCAATTGCTCAGGGACAGTGCACAGGGTTGTTACAAGACACACAACTGGAAAAAAATTGAGGGTTAATCAAAGTACTTTTCTATTTGCTAATTACGAGAACATTCTCTGGAAAATCAACGCTCATATACACCAGAATTGGAGTCAGACCTCCAGGCTTGAGTGTAGCAGATCCACATGCCCAGCCTCATAGACTCTAGCATTGTAACCTTGTGTCCACAGAGTTCTGAAAGGTCCAATGTTGAAAGGCTTAATATGCTCCCAAAGCCTTTTGTGATAAGCACTTGGCTTTTATTGTCAATGTCATTACATGTCTGAACCTAGCAGAGCACCAGTAGCTCTTGCCAATCACCCTAGCTCAGGAAGCTGAGGTCTCAGGATCACACCAAACCCAGCCAGGGCAGGAAAGTCTATGACACTCTGACTTCCACGTCTGAAAGTTCAGATGTTCAAGAGCTTCTTGTTTTTCCTTTGATGATGAGAAGTTACTCTAAATGTTCTTGACCCATTGACCCATCCTGGGTTCAAATGAAGTTCTCAGGATCCAAGCCCTGGCACAGTTAGCCAGAAGAACTCCAGTGTAACACTGCATTTGAAGGACAGAAAACAGTTTCAAAAGCCAAGCTAGGTGAAGAGAACAAGGAGGCAGAATGTACACACTCAACAGGGAAGCGAGCTGCAAAACCACTTCATTCATTTCAGGCACAGCCAGCAATGGGGGGAAACCTGAAACATTTGTTAGAGTTACACCAGGGTCAGGCTTTTCTCAGCTTCCTCAAATAATGACTAACCTTCCTCCCTCAGGTGAAGGGAGCCTCAAGCGATCTTTAGGTTACCAATAGAGAGCCAGTTTAGTTAGGGAGAGGGGAGGAACAGAGTAGAAAGGCCCTGCTCTCTGGTCTTAGGGAGTGGGTTTTTTACTCTCCATCTATCAGATTTGAAGGCCCTCCTTCTACCTCTGCCAGTCTTTTCTCCTTCCTTCATTCTCCACATCATTTATGCTAATCCCCAGTCCAAGGTGAGGCAGGGTAATTTCTCTTTTGGCTCCAAGCAGCTGAGTTACACCCTGGCTCTGCCCTCTTGTCTCTGGGGCCTTCAGCTGCCTGAGAAGTGTGAAAGAGACATTCTTCCTGCTCTGTGGTTGTGTGAAGATGATGCTGGTGTCCTGGCACACTGCAGAAGACCACATGACTGGGAATTGTTCTCTTCTTTCCTCTTGAAGTCCAAGACCAGATTCATCTATCATTTTTCTATCTATCTATTTATCTATTTATCTATCTATCTATCTATCTATCTATCTATCTATCTATCATCTCTCTATCTATCTATCTATCTATCTATCTATCTATCTATCTATCTATCTATCTATCTATCTGTCTGTCTATTGACTTTCCTTCCTTCCTTCCTTCCTTCCTTCCTTCCTTCCTTCCTTCCTTCCTTCCTTCCTTCCTTCCTTCCTTCCTTCCTTCCTTCCTTCCTTCCTTCCTTCCTTTCTTTCTTTCTTTTTCTTTCCTTCTTCCTTTCTTTCCTTCCTTCTTCTTTCTTTCCTTCTTTCATTCTTTCCTTCCTTCTTTCTTTCTCTCTTTCTTTCTTTCTCTCTCTCTTTCTTTCTTTCTGTCTGTCTTTCTTTCTATCTTTTTTCTTTCTTTCTTTCTTTTTATGTATCTATGTATCTATCTATGTACCAACCTACCTACCTTCCTACCTATCTACCTACCTACCTACCTACCTACCTACATAGTTATCTCTTTCACATTTCTTGGGCTGAACCCAAGGCCTGGACACTGTCTCTAGCACTCTACTACTTGAACCACAGCACCAATTCTGGATTTTTCTGTGTATATATTACTAAGGAATTGAACCCAGGGCCTCTTGCATGCTAGGCAAGCACTCTCCCACTAATCTACATTCCCAGCCCCCTCCTCTTTTTTCTTAATGGTAGTTTTTACATATATATGCTACCATTTTGAGTATCCAAGTATAATTTTCTGAATACCGCTTATTTCTATGAACTATGATCTTTTCTTCCCCTGCCTGATTTGTGACTGCTCCTGCATTGGCCTCATAATAAAATGTAAATAAAGCTCCTGAGAGCTTTAGTGTGCATCATATAAGCAAACAGGCCTAGAAACCTGGAAGAGAAAAGCAATGGGGCTGAAATGAAGAGAATGATGCAGTATGTACAATGAGCATATCTAAAACATAAATCAGTAAATAAAAGCAGAAGTTTTGCATACAACCACTTTGCACTTAGGGAAGTAATATACACATGTAAGTAAGTAAGACACTGATACATAAACTTGGCTTCTCTTTTTGAATTTTCTTTTGTGGCCATTCCGTGGCTTAAACTGAGGATGCAATGCATTCCTCAGCTGTTTTTCACAAGGCTGAGGTTCTACCACTGCCACAGCTCCACTTCCAGCCATCTGGTTGTTCAATAGACATAAGCACCACCCAGGCTTTCCTGCCTGGTCTGGCCCTGTATCTCCTGCTTGGCTTTCTCTCTCAAAGTTGGAGCTCTACCCTCTAGGCCACTCCTCCACTTCTGGTTTTCTGGTGGTTTATTGGAGACAATAAACCTTTCCTGCTAGGGCTGGCTTTGAATGGAGATCTCCCGAGGAGGCTTCAAGTGGATTTCTTCAAGGATTCACCTAGGAGCCACTCCACCCAAAACTTTAGTCTAAATCTCGAGAGGTACTAGAGAAAAACAGTCACAGGAACATGTTTCTAGTGTGTTCTAGATAATGACGATTTGAGACACACGACTCTCATAATTATTAGATCACTTTATAGGCAAAAGGAGCAATGCAGATAGTGTGAGGTTTCGGTCCTCATATCCTGAGACAGTAAATTCACTACAGCTCAATGCTAAGTGACAGAACTGGCATTTCCTGTGGACATTTGCTCCTAAGTCCTGTAACAGTCATTTCTCACTTTTGGCTTCAACCCTGTGACCAGAGGGTAAGATGAAGAGAGAAAATACTCTCAGATAAAGCAGATATAAAGAACATTGGGAAGTTGACTTATAAGTCCCAACCATAGGAATGACCCTATTAAGAAGTCATTCCAGATTAAGAGCAAAGAAGAAAGAAAGAAGGTGAAAGTGCCTGGTGACTGTAATCCCACCTCCTCAGGAGGCTGACATGTAGAGAATTTGAGTGGAAGAAAGTCCTTGACAATGTTATCTCTAAGAGATCACAGAGAAACCCAGAAGTGGGCCTATGACTCAAGCTTAATGCAGTACCTTTGAGCAAAAGGAGCTCTTGGACCAGGCGTAGACTCATAGTTCAAGGCTAGGACCGGCCCCCTCCAAAAAAACCTGTACCTCAATTTCTTTGTGTATGTATGGATGTATTCCTATAGGTGAAACTCCTGAGTGGCTATGGTGAATGGCACCAAGCATGGAAAATTGTATTCAATACAATGAGTTCATAACACAGAGACTGCTTTTATGATATTGCATGTTCCAGGGCTCCCCTCACTGCTCCCAATGTAGCCTGAGGGTTTCTCTGCATCCCAGGCCTGCTGGAGGAAGTCTCCCTCATTGTCTGGACAGGAACACAAAAGACCTCACTCCTGTACAGCTGTGTACCAAATAACTCCATCTGGGCCAATTAGTGATGATGTGTGGGCGGGCTCTGAAGGTCAGGAGAAAAAGGATTCTTTTAACCCTTAGCTATCTCTCTTCCCAGTGCTCTGTTTTAACAGGAGAACTTCATTTTTGCCACCTCCCATGGCAGGTCAAGTTCTGTGCTCTTATCCTGCCTTTTTGAGACTATATTCCGGTGTTCAGATACAGTGCTCAATATAATTCAGGAGTCCTTCAGGCAGACAACTATTGCACTGAACCTAATGAAACATTTCATTGCCAGCAATGATGGGCCTATAATGTCTCTCCTAGATTTCCAGAAGCTTGGGAAATCCAAGCACATGTTGGTAGCACAAAGCTTCCTATCATCTAGGACTGGTGAAGCTCATGAAGTTTTGAACCCTTTGACTTCTCTTAGTTGGGCCCTGAGTGGCTAGGTTTTGGGGTTGTACACAGGCCCTGACGTGCTGACCATGAGCTCAGAGATGAAATCTAGTGCTTTACCACTTTGTCACACCTTCACTTCTGCTTTCTCTCTGTGTGTGAGTGTGTGTACATGCATGAGTGTATACATACACAAGCCCTGGAGCTTGAACTCAAGACAAGAGCACTGTACCTAGTTTCTCTTGTATAAGGTTTGCCCTCTCCCACTTGAACCACAGAGCCCCTTCAGGCTTTTTCCTACTGATGTGGTTCTGAGAAATCAAGCCCAGGGTTTCATATATGCAAAGCACTCTACCCCTAAGGCACATTCCCAGCCCTCTACTTCAAGTTTGTTAGTATACTTCTGTCTTTTTTGTTGTTGTTGTCATTGTAGGAGTGGAAATCTGGGCCTGGGTGCTGTCCCTGAGCTCTTCAGCTCAAATCTTCTGCTCTACCACTTGAGCCACAGAGCCACTTCTGGTTTTCTGGTGGTTCATTGGAGCTGAGTGTCTCAAGGACTTTCCTGTCCAGGCTAGCTCTGAACCATGATCCTCAGATCTCATCCTCCTTAGTAGTTAGGATGACCAGCATGAGCCACAAGCACCTTGCTTCCACTTGAGTTTTCTTAGATGTGAATTGGAGATAATAGTCTGATGGTACCTTTTGTGTCAGGGATAGTTTGGAAACCAGATCTCAGCTTCTTGAGAAGGCAAGATGACTGACCTCGGTTATAGAACTCTAAGCCGTGGCACTCTGCTGCAAGGGGTCCTTGGCTCCATGTGGTGGAGTGCTAGCCATGAGCCCAGGAGCTATGGGTCAGAGCCTAGGCCCTGAGTTCAAGGTTCATGACTTAGAAAAAACAAGACAAAACAATTTTCTCCTGTAGACAACTCACTAGTCTTCAGTAATACATAATTTTGTCCCTGCCCTGGGGACAGATCTTTGCCACAATATTCTTTTCTGAATAATCATGTCAGTTGTGGAGTTCTTACAAGAACAAGATGAAAGAATGCACCCTTTGAAGGACAAAATACATAACACTCTTTTTTTTGTCTGTCATGGGGCTTGAAATCTGGGCCTGCACTCTGTCCTTCAGTGCTTCAGATCAAGTCTAGTGCTCTAGCACTGGAGCTATAGCGACACTTCCAGTTGTCTGGTGGTTTATTGGAGATCAGATTTTCAGCGACTTTCTTGCCTGGGCTGGCTTTGAACCACCATCCTCAAATCTCAGCCTCCAGAGTAGTCAGGATTACAGGTGTGAGCCACTGGTGCTGGGCTCCAAATAACCCTCTTTACAGGACTCAATACACAGCATCCTGTGAAACACTTAGCACCCAGCACCCAATGCAGGACTCAGCACACTGCACCCCGTGAAGGACTCAGCACATAGCATCCTATGCAGGACTCAGCACACAGCACCCCGTGAGGGCCCAGCACACCAGGAAGGACTTATCACATAGATGTATCCCACAAGTTGTCATTAGTATTCAGTTGCTTTCATCAGTATCACCATTCTTTCAGAAACACATCCCAAACTGCACAAAGTTCACATCTAATGATTCAGAGGGGTATTTTTTTTGGTGTGGGAGTCAGCCACAGGTATTGCACTAAAATGTTGGGGGTGCTGTCCTAAGATCTTTTGCTCAAGGGTAGAGATGTATCACTTTGATCCACACCCCTGCCAGGGCAGGATTTTAAACCCACCAGTGTCAGATCTCAGCCCCCGAGAATCTTGGATGACAGGGGTGAGCAAGCCAGCAGCATCTTGTTCTGTGTGGCTGAGTTGCAGAAGTATACCTCTGACTAAGTCAGGTTAGATGGCAGCTGTCAGTATCAGTCTCCCGGCTTGCTCTGTGATGAGGTATTTGAAGTCCTTTCCTTATAGAGTTGCAGTCACATTCAATCTTTTTTTCATGCCCATCCTGGACCTTGAGTAAGAGTCTAGACACAGTCCCTAAGTTTTGTGCTCAAAGCTAATGCTCAACTGCTTGAGCGAGAGCACAACTGGATTTTTATATGCATGTGGTAGTGAGGAATCAAATCCAGGGCTTTGTATGTACTAGCCATCATTATACCACTGAGCCCCAGGAGTGACAA
Source organism: Dipodomys spectabilis (assembly GCF_019054845.1). Lineage (NCBI taxonomy): Eukaryota > Metazoa > Chordata > Mammalia > Rodentia > Heteromyidae > Dipodomys > Dipodomys spectabilis. Next base: position 2,373,897 of record NW_024870847.1, read on the forward strand.
GCGTATGAAGAGATAAATGTTTCGATTGGCATATTTGTATATATATATGTATAAAACAAGAGAAAGGATTCTGTAGAGTATGAAATTACATATATTATATTACTACCCATTATTGACAATCAAATTATTCCTTCCACTTTTAAGTATCATGGTTATGGTTGAATACATAATAAAGTATTAATTGAAAATTAGTCAATGTAGTATAATTGTTGTGTATAATTTTATAGTACACTCGTACACTAATTACTAATTTGTTACTTTTATAAAATTCCATTCGTATGGATGTATATGGGAATGGGTTTCTTAGAATCTCATGCCAATACTTAGTGGCAGTCCGGGGATTTGACCTCCAGGCCTAATTTGAGGTTTTGGCTATGGCTTCCCTAATAGCCAGCCAAACATCAGTATGCTATATCATGTACACTTTCTGGGCCTTGTCATTTACATGCAGGATGGTCACAATGCAAAGGGAAAAAATGCAAAACCACCTTCTTGAATTTCTCCATTTTATCCTTCTCCTTTTTATTTTATTTCTTACCAACGCCGAGATTTGAATTTGGGTCCTAGGATCCCAAGGTAGCTGTGGCAGAGATGCCAAGACCTGAGTTCAAGCCCCATGATTGGCAAAAATAAAATAAAATAAGGCTCTGGCTTTAAATTTGCAACATTTTTCTGGAAGGCCTGGGATTTGAACTCAGTATCTAGGTATCTCTGTGGAACTGTGGCTGAAGGGTAAGCTCACCGTCCTTGAAGACAAGAAATTCAGACCAGTTCCCAGGGACTGAATTGAAGCCCCAGCACTGGAAAAATACATACATGCGTTTAGTGAGTATGAGCTTTATTACCCTTATTCATTTAGTATTATTACACATATAACATTTCATTTATTATATCCTATCACACAGGATATATTTGCATATGAAGTATACATCATTATGAAACCCAGGACAGTTTTTCAGGAAAAAAAAATGTGTGAAAAGTGGCTTCGTAATCCATGAATAAATTTTTGGCAATGCTAGGATTTCAACTCACAGCCTACAATGCCCAATCCATAAATGGGGTCACAGTCTTAGCACACCAACTTCTGACAAACTGAGGTGCCAGGAAGTTCTGACGACCTGTTATCAATCCACAGTAGTGCCAAATATATATATACATATATATATATATATAGAGAGAGAGAGAGAGAGAAAGAGAGGGGGGTATAGATTGATGTATATATATGCATATATATATGGAGAGAGAGAATGTGAGGATATCATTAGATTATATATATATAGTTACCAATAATTAGTTATTAAGTTATGTCTCCCTTTAAAGAAGTATCATAGTTGAATACTTACAAAAGCATTAATTAAAAATTAATCAATATTCTTCCATTAGGGGAATCATAACATGGTGCTAGAAAGGAAAATGAAAATGTAATAATTTTTGTGTGGCTTTCTAAAATAGAATCATGAAGTAACTTCAAATTTAATTACTTTTATAACATTCCACTACCATTCACATAAATAGGAATGAGTTTGTCAGGATCTCCCTCCATTTGTGTGTGGCAGTCCTGGCATTCATACTCCAGGCCTGGGAAGTTTACTTCGAATGCAAATCATTGGAATGACACTGAAGATTTCAGATTGTCAGGATTCAAAAAAGAACAACAAGAAGAAAAGAAACCCAGGTGTCAGTGGCTCCTGTATGTAATCCTAGCTCCTCAGGAGGCTGAGATGTAGAGAATGCCAATTTGAATACAGCCAGGGCAGGAAAGTCCACAACACTCTTATTTCTAAGAGATCACAGGAAAAGATCCCCAAGGGTTGTGGCTGTGCCTCAAGGGCTGAGAGCTACCCTAGAGAAAGAGGAGATCAGGGATAGTGCCTATGCTCATATTTCAACCTCAGTCCTGCCAAAGAAAAAAAAAGAAGGCAATAACTCCATGTCTCTGTGTATTTATGAATGATGTATGAATGATGGGCATTCATCAGGTTGCCCATGACCAGACCCCCAACCTGGCAAGCTGGGACAAACCCTCAGAAAGTACTAAGCCTGAGCCAGTAGCTTGAACAAAGCATCCTTCTGTGCCATTTAATAACTGAAGCCCAGAAGGCTTGCCTTGGCTGGGGTATGCAACGGGTGCATTATGTTCTGGCTGAGGTGTCCCATTGGGACATCTAGCAGCCAGGGAGACCACTCTTCCTAGGCTGTAGGAGTTGTAGAACGTTCTGGCTCCATATTCCCTATCCCTCTGTAAGTTGTGAGCCTAGGTCTCTGAGGCCTGGTGGCTATCACTCATTCATCATTCCGCATTTCCGAGTCTCACACTGGTCCCAAATCCTGGCAAAGATATGAAATGGCCAGGGATTTCTATGCTGAAAAGAATATGCCAATAAATTCCACCCTCATAGTTCCTGTTAGAGGTAAGCCTTGGGCTGTGAATGTGGCTAAGTGGTAGAGTGCTTACCAAGCAAGCTTGAAGCCCTGGGTTGGATTCCTCAGTACCACATAAACAGAAAAAGCCAAAAGTGTCACTGTGGCTTAAGTGATAGAATGTAGCCTTGAGCAAAAGCAGATCAGGAACATACCCAGACCCAGAGTTCAAGCCACAACACTGTCAAAAAATGTGAACTTGGTGAGACATACAGTTCTGGAACTCAGAGGACAGCCGAGGTTATAGGTAAGAGGTAGAGGGCTCACACTTGTGAGCTCACCATAATGGTGGTGGCTCACCCTTGTAATATTAGCACTCAAGAAGTTGAGATATGAAGATTATATGTGAAAGCAAGTGCAGGCAGGAGTCTTTATGAGACCTTTCTCCAATTAAGCACCAAAAAAACCAGAGCTGTGGTTCAAGTAGTAGAATACTAGCCTTGAGCATAAAAACTTAGGGATAGTATCCAGGCCATGAATTCAAACCCCAGGACTGACACACTTAGACACACACACACACACACACACACACACACACACTGGAAATTCTACTTACCCATCAAAAAGAATATTGTACCATTTGTGGCTCTCATTTCTCATGTCATCTGCCTGGTATCTCACTGCCATCGTATTGTCCCTGTACTGCACTAACTGACACATGCAAACTGATGTAAAAGATTTTCAGCGTTATGGGCTAACCATAGATTCCTGAGTATGAGTTCTCTGCTCATTCTCTTTGTCTATTCATGCCTATGAGTAGTGATTGGACAGATTCATTTGTACCATTTGCTACAAAGAAAAGAGATTAACTATACATATATATGTATGTATATATATATGATTATATACATACACACATTTATACATACATGGATATAAGCACACATATTGATATATATTAAATACTTGAGTACATGTTTTGTTTACAAGAATTATGTAGCTAACAAAAATCACATGCATTTTCCTTCCTTTTCAATTTTTTCAAAACGTAAAGAACTTTGTCTCTTTTGAATACCTAATTTTTAAGAGAATGTCCCCATCTCTGATTTGTCAGTGGCCTTGAAATTAGATGTTCAAATAGGACAAAGTTATTTAGGCTTTTTGTGGAAGAAAGGAATATTACTAGGGTTCTATTCATGGGTTCTCTGCTTGCTAGACAGGAATTTGTCTGTATAGCACCAAGCAGCTCAACTACTTTCACCATACTTCTAGTCCATTTTATTTACTTGAGGACTTGGACTTTTTGCCCTGGTCTGATCTTAGACTGACAGACTTTGCTACCAATGCCTCATAACATAATTAACTAGGATTACAGATATGAACCACTATGGACAGTTCATTTGTTGATATGGTTGTCTTGGCAGTTATTTCTCTGGACTGGCCTCAGACCATGATGCATATCATTTCTGCTTCCGAATCAGCTGGGATTTCAGATGTGGGCTACTATATATGGTGTACATGACACCTTCTGTTTTGTGTGTGTGTGTGTGTGTGTGTGTTTTTTGTCGGTCGTGGGGCTTGAACTCTGGGCTTGGGTGCTGTCCCTGCACTCTTCAGATCAAGGGGAGCAATCTACGGCTTGAGCCATAGCACCTGTATCGGTATTCTAGTGGTTTTATTGGAGATAAGAGTCTCAGGCTGGCTTTGTACCGTGATCCTCAGATCTTAACCTCCTAATACCTAGGATTTCAGGTTTGAGTCACCGGTGCCCTGCACACCTTCTGTTTTTCAGTAGAAGTTTTAATAGTAAAAATCCTGTATAGATAGGTTATATTTACATGAGCAAGTTAATGAGTATATTTTCTATCAAGCATTGTTACCTCCTCCTTAGTTTTTCCCTAACCTTCCCCTCCTACCTCCACAACTATACTCCCCCCTCTTTGCTTCCCCTCTTCCCCGCCTATATTGTAAAGATCCTTTTTCAACATAGTGTCTTGTGCATCTCATTGTTGCAATGGATCAGCCTGTACCACTAATTAACTATTGTATCCCTTCCCCTCCCCAAGCTAGAGAAGGGTGCATACAAGACGCAGGGCACTGACATTAAATACAGTGAAAACAGGTGTTACACCATGGGGGAGGAACATAAAAAGAAAAACAAAACACTTGGTAGATTACAAACCCTATCTTGGGGTTCATTTCGCTTAACATCATCTTATCTGGTCGTATGTACATAGCTTTTGAACTTTTATGCTTGTCTGAGACATATAATAGTTATTGCAAATAAAGGAAACCATAGGACCTATGTTTCTTTGGGTTTTGCCTACTTCACTTTTTATAATTTTTTCCAGGACTCCACTGAGAGCTCCCCTATGATCCAGCAATCCCATTTTTGGCATTTGTCCAAATGTTCACAAATAAGACCCTACTAAGCTACCGGCAGAACTATGTTTATTGCAGCATTATTTGCCATAGCTAAGATATGGAACCAACCCAAATGCCCCTCAGTAGATGAGTAGATCAAGAAAATGTGATACACACACACACACACACACACACACACACACACACACACACACACACAATGGAATTCTATGCCTCCATCAGAGAGAATGACATCGCCCCATTTGCTAGGAAATGGAAAGACACAGAAACAATTGTATTAAGTGAAATAAGCCAGGCTAAAATAACCATAGATCCCATGGTTAATCTTACTTGCAGTAACTAGTATTTGGTACCATATAACCATATAAGAGGATGTTATGTGAAATGAACCCCAAGATAGGGACACAAATGATTTTTATTCCGTGAGATTCTTATCTCTATATAATCCCCCAAATAAAGTTGGAAAGGGAGCTGTCGTTCAAATACAGAACACCACCCTTAAGGGAAAAAGCCTTAGTGACAAGGTAAGGTCCTGAGTTTAAACCATAATATCAGCACTCAAAAAAGTTGATTTCTTTTCCTTGAGGTTTTTATTAAATTGCTCAGAAAATAATCGACGTTGTATTTATGTTTAGCATTACTATTAAAATCATGTTATATTTATTTATGTTATTCTTTATTTTCTTAAATTTTATTTACACATTAATATCCAGTAATGATAAGAGATGATTACTGTTTCACAAGTTTTTATGTCAGTGGAATATATGGATGAGAGGTGCATACAAGGGGTATGGACTGAAAATAGATATTTGCAAGGTCTTCACATAAAGAATTTATAAATGAAGGAGCTGTGGGCATGTATGAGATAAACTAAAGAAACCAGCAAGGAAAGATAAGGTATGATTCTGGAAAGCACACAATTTTGGAAGAAAAAATAAAACAAGGAAAATATGTGGCTTTTGATAAAAACTTTGTAAACCACCTACACATTTGATTCCTTATTTCTAGCAGAAGACATTTCAGTTAACTTTATATTACAAAGTTAAACATGATTGACATTTAATACTAACTGGCCTCTGTCTCAGGTAAGCAATTTTTCTAGCCAGGTGCCAGGGGTTCATGCCTATCATCATAGTTATTCAGAGAGCTTAGACCTCTAGATCCTAGTATAAAGCCATTCTGGAGAGGAAAATTGGTGAGACTTTTCTGTTCAATTAATCAAGGGAAAATTGGAAGTGGCACTGTGGCTCAATGTGGCAACACTAATCTTGAGTAGTAAATCTCAGAGTCAGAACCCAGGCCCTGGGTTCAAGCTCTCTGAAATTATTCTTAAAATACTTGTTCTCAGTAATTCTTTAACTTGTCTAGAAGAATGTTTTAAGCTTAGAGATTTTTATTTCATGTTGTCAGAATTTATTTTTAAGATGTTCAGAGAAAAATTCTTTATAGTAAGAACTGGTTTGTATTGCTTTGTATTACATATTGCTTCTACACCAAGAGATCAGCTGGAAAGTAGATGGCCAAACCCCTCCTACCCCTACCAAAGTAGTAAAGTTCATTTTTTGACATAATGGCTTGTACATCTCATTGATGCAACGAGTCCACCTGTATTCTTAGTTAAACGATTTGTTTTTGCCCTTCCCCTCCACAAATTATAACAACATCAAATACAGTGAAATCCGGGGTTATACCATGGGGGAGGGACATTCAAAGCAATATAGAAATCATCTTATAAATATTTTAGAAACAACTGCATGAAAGAGAAAAATTGAATACTTATCTTGGGGTTCATTCACCTAACGTTAACTTCATCTGACCTTTTCTGCTTGACTCAGATATATACTACTTATTGCAATAAAGCAGCCATGGGACCTATGTATATTTGGGTCTAGCTTACTTCACTTAATATAATTTTTTCCAAGCCTTTCCATTTCCTAACAAATGGGGCAATGTCATTCTTTCTGATGGGGGGCACCGAATTCCATTGTGTATATATACCACATTTTCTTGATCCATTAATCTACTGAGGGGTATTTGGGTTGGTACCATATCATAGATATGGTAAATAATGATGCAATAAACATAGTCATGCTGGAATTTTTAGTGTGTGTGGTCTTGTTTGTGATCATGTGGGTAAATGCCCAAAAGTGGGATTGCTGGGACATAGGGGAGCTCTATGTGGAGTCTTTTGAGGAACCTCCATACTGCTTTCCACAGTGTTTGAACAAGTTTACACTCCCACCAACAATGTAGTAAGGTTCTCTTCTGTCCACATCCCCTCCAGCATCTGATGTTATTAGAGTTCTTGATTATAGCCATTCTAACTGGGGTGAGGTGGTACCCCAATGTTGTTCTTATTTGCAATTCTTTTATGGCTAGAGAGTTTGTGCATTTCTTCATGTGTTTATTGGCCATCCTTCTTTCCTCTTCAAAGAAATTTCTCTTTAAGTCTTTAGCCCACTTATTAATTGGGCATATGTTTCTTTGAGGATTTGTTGTTGGGAGATTTAATTTATTGAGTTCCAGGTATATTTTAGATATGAGACCCTTGTCCGTTGTATGGCTTGTGCAGATCTTCTCCCAATCCGTGAGCTTTCTAGTGATCTTGCTATCTATGTCCTTTGCCATGCAGAAGCTCTGCAATTTAATGCAATCCCATTTGTCCCATTTGTCTTTGATTATTTTTGTATTTCTGGGTCTCTATTAAGAAAATTTCGGCCTGTGCCAAGGAGACCTAGGGTTTCTCCTATTCCGTCCTGTAATTTTTTCAGAGTAAGACTTGAAAATTTTAGAGTTTCAAATATTACAGGAAGATCTTTGATTCATGTTGAATGGATGTGATTAGATTAAGCTGTTGCATACATGCGTGTGTGGGGGGGGTATGTTTATTATTGAAATCAAGGATAAGGAACTTGGTTCCTTTTTCTAAGATATACATTATGGTGATTCTTTGTTCGTGGTAGGCTCAGATTGCTTGTCTTTGCCTGATGTGTACATTCCAGCTCAATTTTTCAATTAATGTTTCTTTATTATTGAACATATAGTGCTCTGATATTGCTTTTTCTTTAGTTTGCCATCTAGGATCTTCTTTTCCTCTTAAATGTTAACATTCGATGTAAATTTAACTCCTGACTGATTTTTCCCTTTAATTTGCATTTTGCAATAAGTATTATAATACCTTTGATCTCTGTATTCATGAAGAAAAACCATTTTGAATTCTTAGTTTAATGTAATAACACCTGGGTATATTTGTTAGCACCAAGACCTTACATTTTCTTTTGTAGTTTTAGTTTAAAATAACCCTCCTCCGTTTTTATAGCATTGGTAGACAAAGAATTCCCACAATGCCTCACAACCTTTATCTTTCAATTTGACTATGCTTCTTTGTCCCTGCTAAATTTTTCTGGATTCCTGTATTAGCTACCCCTACCCCTACAAAGCTGTTGCTGCTACCCAATTTCCTGCCACTGCAACTCAGCAATTACCCTATCCCTGGTACTCCCTTTCTCTGCTACTCATTTTGCTACCCATAATTCTTAACACCATGGTTCCAGCCACCTGATCGCTGACACGCCTGACTCTGCGACCACATTCCCAAAAAAAGCAAGGCAAGAGTAGGCACAGACAGTCGACTTGGGTATTCCTCTTGCAGGCACAATGGGACGTTTTCCTCAGGTATTTATCATGAGGAACCAACTAGTAGTGGAAAGAAAAAAGCTTACTTAGAGGGGACTAATATCCAGGGATATCAACTTATAACTTGTTGCTAGGAAAAGCAGACCCTAAGGTGAAACTTAATGAGAAAAGAAAATTTGAAAAATTATTGGGGATGATATAAAAGGTTTAGCTTAGTCTCATGTACCAGTGATCTGAATTATTTTATGACATAGATATGTAACTACTTGGCATTTTAAAAAGTATATGAAGATGCACATTTATGTGGTACTTATATTAATTTATGAATTAGTTGCATATTATCATGTTAATGATATTCAATGGTTTATGCTTTATGATATGCTCATTACGCTGCCTTTGGCAACATGAATTGAGCTCTCTAAAAATAAATAGAATTTCATTGTCAAATATTACAAGGAGATTACTGAGGCTAATACCAAAACGCAAGCTGGTACAAGAAAATTGAACAAAGCTACAAATTTGAAGGGAAGGGGTCAGTGGTAAGGGCTATGATAAAAGAGAAATTCTTCACCGTGGAATATTGGAAGAAGAGAATGTGTCTTGTTGAATCACTAGCTTTTTAAAAATTCTTAGAAAGCAGAACATGATTTTTGATTCTTGCTTCACGGAACCTCTTTAATGAGTGGTTAAACAAAAAAAATCGAAATGACTGAAAATCCACTGACATGAATTATTAGATTAACATTATACTCAAAGTTGCCTTGAGATGCAGGAAGGCTGGATTCTTTTCCTCTTAAATTAATGGAATAAGCTTCCTTTTGAATGGTTGGACAGTCCATGACACTTGTTCCAAAACAAGAAAAGATACTGGAGAGAGAAAAAAGGAAGGAGAGTCAAGGCTGCTGAAAAATTAGCATATTTCTCATTTGAACTTTAATGGGTTGTTACTACAAAGAATTAGAATTTCATCTTAAGATAATAATTTCAAAATGGATGTGCTAAAGGATAGCTTCAAAATGTAATATTTAATGCTGTTGGATTACTTGAAGACAAAAGTTTACAGAAAACTTTAAAATCCAGAAAACTGTAAGGTACCAATAAACACCTAGAAGAAATATAATTTAAAAATTCACCTGTTCAAGGCAAACCCTGGCAGGAAAGTCTGTGAGTCACTTATCTCCAAATAGGAAGTGGCACTGTGGCTCAAGTGGGAGAGGGCTCCCCTTGAGCTCAAGATTTCAGGGATATGTTAATACCCAGGCCCTGAGTTGAAGCCCCATGAGTGACAAGAAGAAATTTTAAATTATTAAACCATTAGGGCCGGAAGGAGACTCAGTGGTAGAATGTTTGTCTTGCATGAATGAGGTCCAGCGTTCAATTCCTCAGCACCACATAAGCAGAAATAACGGGAAGGGGCACTGTGGCTAAAGTGGCAGTGTGCTAGCCTTGAACTGAGCAGTTCAGGGACAGTACCCAGACCCAGATGTCAGGCCTCCCCACCACCACCACCAACAACAACTAAAATTAAAGCATCAAACAGCCTGAAGATGTTGTCCAGAATAATGAATGAAGCATTATCCACTTACATGACAGTGAATTGAAACCTAGTTTACCAGGGGAGATGGTGGGCATTCTGTGTGTGTGCCAAAGCCTGCAAAATTATTTTGTACTTTTCCAGCAGGGAGAAAGGAGGAAATGCGGGGGGAGGAGTGAGGTGTTTGGTGGAATTTCCTTTTGATTCACTGATTGTTTTCTGGAGTCAAATTCAGAGAAATTGTGCTTGCAATCTTAGTTACATGAGGAATGAAGAAGCCATGTCCTGGAAGTGGTTTTGTCCTGTCCTTGGCCTGGTTCTAACCACCACTGGATAATCCAAGTCCCACTTCAGGACCAAGATGTCTAGAAGACTAGTGATCCATTGGGCAGGTGGACCTCACCGCAGCCAGAATAGGCAGAAAATGCAATTCCGAGGGCAGCGCTAGAAATCTACACTAGGCAGAGATTTTTTTAATATATTTTAATTGTAAAAATATTGTACAGAGGGCTCAGAGTTACAGGACTAGGTAATGAGTGCATTTCTTATACATCATTGTTACCTCCTCCTTTGTTTTTCCCCTGCCATCTTTCCCTCCTCACATCTCCAACTCCTCCCTCCTCGAACCCTGCCTGACATTGTAAATTCATTTTCGACACAGTGTCCTGTACATCTCATTGTCACAATGGTCAACCTGAATCCCCATTTAAGCATTCTGCTATATCCCTTCCACTCCCCAAATTAAAAATATGTATGATATGGTATAAGATATATATTATATCATATATATGTATATATATATATGATGCAGAACACTTGAATCAAATGCAGTGAAAACAGGGGTATACACTGGGGGGATGAACCTACAAAAAAATTACGTAGTGCATTATAAACATATTAAAAACAAAAGAAAGAAAGGAAAAACCACTTGTGTCTCTGACTTGGGGTATATTTTGCTTAACATTATCTTGTATGGTCATATGTTCTTAGCATATGATCTTCTTTCCTTGTCCTAGACATGTTCTAATCCTTCGAAGGCAAAACAAGGTAAACTATGGGCCCTATGTTTTCTTTCGGTCTGGCTTATTTCACTCAATATAATTTTTGCCAAGACATTCCATCTCCTAACATATGGAGCAATGCCATTCTTTCTGATGGAAGCATAGAATTCTAGTGTGTGTGTGTGTGTGTGTGTGTGTGTGTGTGTGTGTGTGTGTGTGTGTGTGTGTGTGTGTGTGTACCACATTTTCTTGATCCATTCATCTGCTGAGGTGCATCGGGATTGGTTCCATATCATAGCTATGGTGAATAATACTGCAAAAATATGGTTGTGTTGGTAGCTTTGTGATCATTTGGGTAAGTGTCCAAAAGTGGGGTTGCTGGGTCATTGGTGAGCTCTTCATGGAGTCTTTAGAAGAAATTCCATACTGCTTTCCAAAGTGATTAAACAAGTTTACACTCCTACCAATAATGCAGTAGGGTTCCCTTTTAGCCACATCCCCACCAGCATCTGTCTTTATTACAGTTCTTGATTGTAGCCACTCTAACTGGAGTGAGGTGCAATCTCAATGTTTTGATTTGCATTTCTTTTATGGCTAGAAAAGTTGAGCATTTCTTCATGTGTCTAACGGACATTTTTTATTTCATCTTCAAAGAAGTCTCTCCTTAAGTCTTCAGCCCACTTATTTATTGGGCAGTTGTTCCTTTGAGGATTTGTTGTTGGGGGATTTAAGATTTTGAGTCCTAAGTATATTTTAGATATAAGACTTTGTCTGTTTTATGACTCATGAAGAACTTCTCCCAGTAAGTGTGCTTTCTATTGATCAGAAGCTCTGCTGTTTCATGCAATCCCATTTCTCCAACCTTTCTTTGATTTGTTTTGTTTCTGGTTCTCTATTAAGAACATTTTGGCCTGTGCTAAAGAGGCCTAGAGTTTCTCTTATCCTTCATGTAATGTTTTCATGGTGTCTGCTTTTATTTTGAGGTCTTTGACACATTTGGACTTGATCCTCATGCAGGCTGATATATATATATATACGGATCTACCTTTAGTTTTCTACAGATGTTTAACCAATTTTGCCAACACCATTTCCTGAAAAGGCTGTCTTTCTTCTATTCTATTTTTTAGATCCCATGTCAAAGATTAGGTGGCTATAGGTCACTTGATTGATTTCTGAGTCTTCAGTCCTATTCCATTGGTCCTCAGGACTGTTCTTGTGCCAGTACCAAGATGTTCTTATTACTATGGCTTTGCACTATACTTTGAAATTTGGAACTGATATTGCTCCAGTGCTGTTCTTTTGGCTAAGGATTGACGAACCTATAGTCAGCATTATACTTAATGGTGAAAAGTTAAAGTCATTTCTTATAAATTCAGGAAAGAGATAAGGATGTCTGCTCTCTCCACTCCTCTTCAAATAAGTATAAGAATGCTAGCTGGGAAAATAAGACAAGATGCAAACTTAAAGGGAATCCAAATAGGGAAAAATGAAGTAAAACATATAAGATGACCAATGGAATAGAATTGAAAACCCTGAAATGAACCTACAGTCCCATAGGCATCTAATTTTCAATAAGGGAGCTAAAAATATAGAATGGAAGAAAGACAGCCTCTTCAGTAAATGGTGCTGGCAAAATTGGTTAACTTCTTGTAGAAAACTAAAGCTAGTCCCTTATTTATATCCCTGCACCAGAATCAACTCCAAATTGATCAAAGACCTCAGAGTCAAAGCAGACACTCTGAAAATATTACAGGATGGAATAGGAGAAACCCTAGGTCTCCTTGGCACAGGCCGAAATTTTCTTAATAGAGATCCAGAAACACAACAAAATCAAAGACAAATGGGACAAATGGGAATGCATGCAATTGCAGAGCTTCTGCATGGCAAAGGACATAGATAGCAAGATCACTAGAAAGCCCACGGATTGGGAGAACATCTTCACTAGCCGTACAACAGACAAGGGTCTCATATCTAAAATATACCTGGAACTCAAAAAGTTAAATCTCCCAACAACAAATCTTCAAAGAAAGAACTGCCAAATAAATAAATGACCTAAATATTTAACAAGAAATTTCTCTGACGAGGAATGAAGGATGGCCAATAAACACATGAAGAAATGCTCTTTAGTCATGAAAGAAATGCAAATAAAAACAGCATTGAAATAACACCTCACCCCGGTTAGAATGGCTATAATCAAAACTTTAATAACAATAGACGACGGAGGGGATGTGGACAGAAGGGAACCTTACTGCACTATTGGTGGCAGTGTAAACTTGTTCAACCACTTTGGAAAGCAATATGGAGGTTCCTCAAAAGACTCCACATAGAGCTCCCCTATGAGCCAGCATATCCCACTTTTGGGCATTGACCCAAAAGTTCACAAACAAGACCACACACACTAAAAATTCCAGCAGGACTATGTTTATTGCATCATTACTTACCATAGTTAAGATATGGAACCAACCCAGATGTCCCTCAGTAGATGAATGGATCAAGAAAATGTGGTATATATACACAATGGAATTCTATGCCTCCACCAGAAATAATGACATTGCCCCAATTGTTAGAAAATGGAAAGACTTGGAAAAAATTATATTCAGTGAAGTATGCTAGACCTAAAGAAATATATCTCCCATGGTTTCCCTTATTTGCAGTAACTAGAATATGACTGAGTCAAGCAGAATAGGTCAGATAAGTTGATGTTAGGGAAATGAACCATAAGATTTGTATTCAAATGTTTTTTTTTTTTCTTTCATGGGATTGTTTCTAACACATTTATAAGATTATTTCTTTTTTGCTTTGTATGTTCCTCCCCCATGGTATAACCCCTGCTTTAACTGTATTTGATGTCCGTATAATTTCTGGGGGGGGGGGGAATGGCAAAAACAAATCGTTTAACTAGGGATACAGGTGGAACCATTGCAACAATAAGATGTACAAGTCATTCTGTTGAAATCGAACTTTACAACTTTGGTGGGGGGGAGGAGGATAGGGTGGGGGCACAGGAGGTAAATGGGAAGGGATATATAGGGGAAACAAAGTAGGAGGCTACAATGCTTGACAAGAAATGTACTCATTATCTTGCCCAGGCAATTTTAACCCTTCCGTACAGTATTTTCACAAGAAAAAATAATAAATTTTAAAAAGAAAGAAAAAGAAGAAAAAAAAACATGAGGATGACATGATCTTGTATTTAATGGACTCCATGGATTCCACTCTCAAGTTACTTGAGTTGATCAGAAACTTTGGCCAACAAGCAGAATATAATTTTGTCTCAATAAAGCCAACCAAGAAAGGAATAAAAAATAAACAAGTAAGGAATACACAGTTGGAATTTTGGGCTAATTTTGTCATTAGGTTTTGGTAGTCAAGTATCCTATAGAAATGCAACTCATGTATAATCCTCAGTTGTGTTGTAAATGTTGTCTTAATTACAGAACATGTCTAGATGCAAAAGAGCTCATGATTCCCAATTAAAAATTTGAAAAAGTAAACATCATTCATTTAGTTTCCAAAGAACTGAAGGATTACAAAAGTTTATTGGAGAAATAGGAATGTTCATTTAATGTAGGACTTTGTAGACCTGTCTAAATTAGAATTCAGATTTAAAATATATATTTTTGTTTATACTTTAATATTCAATAGGATACTACAAAATTCTTTTCAAGTAAAAGTTTTAATTTACAAATTCACAAATGATTCTGGCATTCTAATTGACTAGAGTAGTTAGTCTTTCAAGTGAGGTATAATAAGAACTTAGTTAATAGATAATTCCAACAGTTCATGTGTAAAATGATAATGTCAATAATCTAGACAAATTGCCAACAAATTGATTATATTAATTTATAAATATAGAAAAAGAGCAATCTTTTGAGACTTTGGTGTAACATGGTTTGAAGATAGTAATTGTGTGACATCTTTTTTTTTCTACCTATACATAACACAGGAAGAAATTTCCTTATTTATATACCTCTGTATACAATGAGAAAAATGCTAGGTTTGAGGTTTGTTTTTATTTTGTTTTTGTTGTTTGGTTTGTCATAGGGCTTAACCTCTGGGCTCAGGTACTGTCCCTAAGCCTGTTTTTTCTCAAGGCTATTGCTCTACCACTTGAACCTTAACGCCACTACAGTCTGGCTTTTCTTTATGAGTTTATTGGAGATAAGAATCCAAGGAACTTTCCTTCTTGGGTGGACTTTCAACTATAATCTTGAAATCTTAATATTAAGATATACAGATCTCTTGAATATCTATGATAGATTATATATAATAAAATATATAAAATAAAAATAATAATAAATAATATTTGCAAGTGTTTTAATTTCAAGAAAACTACTGCGGGGAAAATGATATAGCAAAGTTAGTGTAGTATTCTTTCCAAAATAGGAAGGGCATCACATTAGCAGAAGTGTAGTATTTTTTCACAATAGTGATAAAGTAGTCATGATGTGAATTTAGGGAATTTTAAGGTGCACCTTACGAGTTGCAAACTGTTTCGCTAGGATGACTTTACAGCATAAAAACTTGGGATTGATTGTCATAGAAATAATAGCTTACTCTGATGAACAAATGTTTACACTTACGTAATGATTTATAGGAAGTGGCACTGTGGCTCAAGTGGTAGAGCACTCACCTTGAGCTGCAGAGCGCAGGGACAGCGCCCAAGCCCATAGTTCAAGCCCCAGGACTGACCAAAAAAAAAAAAAAACAAAGAATTAATTATTATAGATACTTCATAGTTTTATCCTCTACAAGAACATGTCTATTTTTTCTGTTGACTTTTAAATATGTAATGTAGCATTGAAAACTGCATCTATGCAGAATTAAATAAAATGCAAACAGGTACTATTTTGAATGTGTCTGGTATGGCATATTCAGTATTTGAAAATGAGTAGTTAGTAGTCTTAGGAATGTTGAGGAACACATATATTCTGTCCTCTTAACAATTAGTCAGTTTTCAGTTTTTAAAGTTAGGGTTTCCATAGAATTGAACTGTTTTCTGTTTTAGTATGAGCCAATACTAAAATAATGTTTTTTTTCAAAATAATGGCAAGTATATTCTGAAAATATTGTATAGTTTGATAACATTCCAGTTGATGTCCCTCTGATAAAGAAAGAGCTAACTCAAGTTAGCAGCCAAAATGTTGATTTTTTAAAAGTTAATACACATAGAATAATATTTACTATATCAATAAAGTGAAATTATATTTTATGTAGCTCATTTTTAACTTAATTTTATTGTCAAGGTGATATATAGAAGGGGTTGCAGTAATTGTAAGGTATTGAATGCATAACATGTCAAAATTTTTACGCCCTCCCTCATTTTTCTCACACTTTTTCTTTACCCCAATACTCCTCACAAGATGTAATGTAAATTTCCAACATGTTGTCCTGTGAGTATGGCTATTGCATTGGTTTACCTTTTGTCCTTTGTCTCACGATTTTATTGTTCTGCTTCCCTTGCCAAATGAAGATAAATGTATATACAATACACAGGAGACTGAAATCAAATACAACAGTGGACAAACCATACGGGAAAACACAAAACAAAAAAGAAGTCACATAGTACATTAAAAACAACAACCAAAAAGAAAAACCTCTCTTTCCATATCTAGGAGTTTATTTTGCTCAGCATCATTTTATATGGTCATTTATACATAGCTATTGAGCCATTCTGCTCATCTGCTAGGACTATCTTAGATATTTCCTAGTTATTACAAATGAAGGAAACCATGGAATCTGTTTCTTTGTGTCTTGCTTATTTTTCTTAGTAGGATTTTTCCAAGTCTTTCCTTTTCCTTATGAGTAGGAAGCATAGAAATACTCCGTACATATATAAACCACATTTTGTCAATTCATTCATCTACTGAGTGGCATATTGGTTTAAACCATGATTGCATGTAAATATCACTAAAGGCCATTCAAAAATGACAGATTCCACCTCACCAGATATAACAATATCATGATTTCTAAGTAAGATAGTATTTTATGCTGGTACAAGTGTTGAGATATAGGATGAGTCTAATATATATCTTAAACTGAATTAGGCAGGAAGATATCCAATATCATGTAGGATCAAAATGGTAGTGACAAAATATTCCCTTGAGAAAGATATAGGAGCCTGCCACAAGTATGAAGTAGTTCAGATAATTTTGAAGCATTTAAAAGTGCAAGCTCAATTATGTCTCTTTAAATAATAATTATGTAAGTGGAAAGGCAAAAGAAGGGTAAGAGAAGAAAATAACTGACAGTAGATCATTGTCCCAAGTTAGAGTATAAAAATACATAATCTATAACTTCCAAGTAAAAGAGAGACCAATATAATACGTACACTTAATTTAGGTACATGCAAAATATTTACTTGGCTTTTCCCTACTTAATGTTCCAAAATAAATGAACACTTATAAGAAAAGTTATGTGATTGCAATTGCTTCAACTTGAACACTAATAGTGATCAGCCCTCTTTTTCTCACTTTGCACTTGGAAAATAGTTCCTAAGTTGATGATGTTGTTGCTGATTAGAGTCAGAGTTAGGGGCTTCTACTTGTACAGTTATCTCAGAATAGTTTAAAGCAGTTTTCTGCCCAAGATATCCAACTACATTGTCTGAACCTGTACTTTGAACACACCCTCACACCTGAGCACGTTATTTAAAATTATACTTAAGCTTTTCTTGGCACATTCTACTTTGTGCCTTTGTCTTCTTTGCACATTCCTTTTGAGTTCATCGTTGCTCTATTTCCATTTCGTCTGTACAAACTGCTAAGAGCATTGTTCAACTACCACTTCTTATTTGTACACGCCCAGTCTAAGTAGGAAGGTACTTTGTCCATGCTAAGCAATAGGGTAATAGTAACTCTCTGAGTAGAAAAGTTCCACAATATAACCCTATGCCCACATTCGAGAATGTAGAATTTAAAACACTTTGAGACAAACAGTGATATTAGAATCGAAAGGCTCCTTATGGACTTTTTCCTGGAGTTCATTAGTTTACCCAGGAGAAATATAAATATCCACAAAATTTGGAGCTAATTAGTAAGTATCCGAATTAACATTAGATCCTAGATGTTGTGTTAATACAAGTCACGATTGTAGTATTGTTAAATCAGTATCCTTCACTCCTTGACAATGTGTATGAGAAAATGAAAGAAAGACATTAAAGCAAAATGTCGTATCTTTTTAGGCATTTAATCCTAGTGGTGAGAGCAATGTCTGAACTTTTCCATTTAATAAAAGCTTGAATTTATAAGAACATATTCCTACATATATGAATTTGTGTTAGGTTTGTTGACACAGCATGGAGGTATACCTAACAAGAATTAGATTTCAATAGTGTATATGGCAGTTATGGTTTGTCAATGGCTATTGAGGCATTTTCTGTTCTAAAGTGGAATCAATTCCAGGAGTCTTCAGTCACATCAGTAAAACTGTATGTTCAACCTAATACTTGGTGTTACTTGTCCTACATTTATAATGAGTAGGCTGATAAGATATCCAAACATATCTAAATATATTTCAATAAAATTCCAAACTGATATGGATAGATGGGTCACTAATTGGAACTGTAGGACAGATTAGGCTTGTCTGTGCTGTAGTTCAATCTATAATCTCCTGGCTAAATAAAGTTTTCAAAAATATTCACAGAATATCACTAAGAAAAGTTCATGACATTTATATCTGTATAACATTTCCAAGGTCAGGATTAAAGCATTTGTTCCCAACATTTAGAATCAACAGGATCTGTTGAATAAATGGATCCAGATTTTTATGTCTTCATATTCATATCTCAACGTTTAATCAACATGACTTTCACCAAAACACTGTTCTTATTGAACTTGTCTATGTCATTTTACCTTTCAAATCCAAATAGCAGATTTCCTTCAATATCTTCCTGAAAATTCTTTCCTTCCTTTTCTTCTGAAAATCTGTGTTTATTAATTTTTTGTTTCCTTATTTATCTCTTTCCTCCAATCTTGTCCACACTGGTACTTACATTGTTCACACTTTCATCAGAACTTTCCTTTTCCTCTTCCCTTTAATAATGTCACTGATTTTATGATTATTTTTCATATTCATGGTCGTGAATATTTGGATGATGTCCAAACAGACCTATCTTTGCATCTGTTTAACATAAACCTTAGAACTATCAGAGAGTTTTTTCCTCTAAATCCATCTTTTCCACCTGTAGTCCTTATCACCAAGAATGTAACTAACACAATTAGAAGACAGAAATGTGGAAAACCTTTAGATTTCCTCTTACCCTACCTCCATCCATTAGATAGGATGAATTATCATGATTTTCTCAGTTTCTGTCACTAATGTAATTTCTATGTACTCCTTTTTATGCCCCTGACACCAGCCTATTGCAAATACTCATCACCAGTCACTCAGTCTTAAAACAATTGTTTACAAAGTATGCATTTCTCCCCATAGTCTTTTCATATTGTTCCTCTCCATCACCCAATAACTCTCTTTGTAAGCACACAGAGTGAAGATCTCAGACAAAAATTCTAGTATCATTATTTACTCACAACATTGACTGGTGATCTTAGATTTCTCATCTGTAAATGGATGTAATCTACCAGAAATATTGAAGAATATATTTGCTGAATTCTAGAGCAAGGAAAAAGAAAAGTGAAGAGTCTTTACATTGTCTACCTTAGCTTTCAAATAAGGAAAGTGTCAAATTCAGACTGTTGGTATATAGTCAGAAATACTTTCATGCAGAAATAAAAATAAATTTTAACTCCTGGCTCTATAGCCTGTGTCCTTTTATGGTAACTGCAGATATGTAAGTAGTATTATGTAAATTGTGTTATGTGTTTACAGCTGTACTGAAGAACATACTCTTAATATATCATTGGAAAACATTGGTTATTGAATGGTATCTATATGAGAATGTTATTTGAACTAATCACACAAAGTTGAAACCTACATCTTAGTCCATCAAAATGTGGAAATAAACGATTTTATTTATAAGAAAATAATACCACCAAGAAAAGTGAGTATACATTAGAAAGACTGCTGGAATAACATTAGGGTTTTTACTGTCTCTACCTGTTTATGTGATTGAATTTCTTGATAATCAAACTCTCCTCTTGTTATTCTGGTTTTTTTTTTTTTTTTTTTTGGTTCGTCATGGGGCCTGGACTCTGGGCCTAGCACAGTCCCCAAGCTCTTCAGCTCAATGCACTCTACCACTTGAGCCACAGTGCCACTTCGCGCTTTTTCTGCTTATGGGGTGCTGACGAATCAAACCCAGAACCTCATGTAGGCAATGCCAGCACTCTGCCACTGAGCCACCTTTCCAGCCCTCCTCCTGTTATTCTTATTGTTCTAATCCAACGCTGTTTATAACTAGGCATTCAATGTGGAAAATCCATTTTCAATATGTCTTAGTTTTTTTTCCATTTCAATCACAACATCGTCATTATCAGGCTACACTGTGGTCATCATTCTCTTCATCAAAATTATTATTAGCATCATAAGTGCTAATCATTGAACGTTGGATATGTGTCTATGATTTTATTATTTGTCTTTTGATTAATAATTTTAATCTTACCACTGTGGATGCATCCATATTGAAATTTTGAACAAATAAATAAAAACTTAACCATATCAGGTAGCATGACAATGTGCTTATAACAAATTACAGAATAGATTTTTGGAAGCGTTGCAAATTCCTAATCAGTATGAATTTACTTCCTCTCTCCCCCTAACTACAATCAAATATTTAAGAGTTTGGGCAGAACCTTTTCAAGTAATATACTGTAAATGTAACTACAATATCATTTCTATATCTAAAATTACCTTGAAAGTAATAAACTCTACTTTCTATTGAAATATTAGTTATTTTATTCTAGGAAACTTTTAGAAAAATATACTGTATATCTTTGAAATGAAAAAGATCAAAAATTGTAGCATAAAAGGTTTAGAGGGAGTCTGTCTTCTCTCTCTCTCTCTCTCTCTCTCTCTATATATATATATATCTTCTATATATATATATAAATATTATGTGTAGAATAGTACATTTTTAGAGATAATTTGTCCTCAGATATATATACATATATCTAAATTTATGTGTAGAATTATATACATTATAGCGAAACAAGCATCTTAAAATATAATTAAAATAAAAAAAAACTTCTTGAAACCAAGTGCCGATAACTCACCCTTATAATAAGAGCTATTCTGGGTGCTGAGGTTTAGAATTGTTTTCGAAACTAGCCCAGACAGAAAAGTACTTGTTAGATTCTTATCTCCAATTAACCACTAAAAACAACACCCACAACAACAAAATGTATCACATTAATTTCACAAAAGCATGTTTTAACTGCTGTGAACATTTCTTAGAAACATGAATACATACCCCTGGAAAATATTAAGTAAAATAGTATAGAATATTTATGTCTATGTTAAAGACATGACTATTTAGATTGTTTAAGATATTTAGGTAATGATTAGAATTTAAGAATAATGATAGGTAGGTCATATATTGGGACTGTTTTTTATTCTATTTTACAATAGTAATAAAATGATATTTATAATGATTATATAAAATTACTCTTCCTTGGTATTTGAATTATCATAAATGATAAATATTTTTAAATGATTTCCAAAGCAAAGGAGTATCAATTCTTTTGTAATTTCAAAACAATTAAGAAAATGATTTCTAGGCTGGTTCACTCTAAGTCTATATTTGTTTTCTTGTTCTAGTTTTCATATGTTAGTAGAAATTAAAATTCCAAAAATTTAATGGATATTGGCAGTCAGGAACATCTTCACATACACTAATATTGGAGTCCCTTAAGTGGAATTGTTTTATTTCATTTGTTACTTTCACAAATAAATCAAGATGATTTTGTATTTTGTTCTTTTCACTGCTTTTGGCTTTACCTTGAGAACACGTTTTTCCTAGCAAAGTAGAGATAAGCAATTGGATTGAGCAAATAACATATGACTTTCATAAAATGCAGATGCATAGATTTGTGCCTTCTGTCATTTGCTATAAGTTTCTTCCAGAAAAGTTTCTCAATTACTTAGAAGTTTTTCCCCTTCCCCTCCACAAATTATACCGACATCAAATACAGTGAAAGCAGGGGTTATACTGTGGGGGAGGGACATACAAAGCAACAAAGAAATGATCTTATAAATTTGTTAGAAACAATCACATGAAAGAAAAAAAATCTGAATACCTATCTTAGGGTTCATTTCCCTAACATCACCTTATCTGACCTTTTCTGCTTGACTCAGACATATACTAGATATTAAAAGTAAGGGAAACCATGGGAAAAAATAGGGATACAGGTGGACTCATTGCAACAATGAGATGTACAAGTCGTTAAGTCGAAAAATGAACTTTACACTTTGGTGGGGGGGAATAGCGGGGAGGATTGGGTGGGGCGGAGGGGGAGGATGGAATGGGATAGGAAGGGGAAACAAAGGAGGAGGCTAAAATGCTTGATAAGAAATGTACTCATTATCTTGCCCATGTAATTGTAACCCCTCTGAACAGGATTTTCACAATAAAAAATAATAAAAAAAAATACTTAGAATTGATGTATAATTCCTAGGTACTCCAGTTATCACATATACTTTTGGATTGAGTTATTTCTGTATAAACTCAAACGGACAAAATACTCTCAAAATAAACAGAAATCATATCTGTGTTTTAAATGCAGTAGTTCACAATGAGTTTTAGCCAACTCCAAAAACATCTTTTTAGCGATTCTGCATTTTGTGTGAAGAAGTTTAAAAGTAGATTTTTTTCCTGACATGCAATTCACTTACAATATATTATCTCCTTTTATTGTATGCATTTTAGTGCTTTGGAAGTGAATTTTACCTTCATAGGTTTTCAAAGCCTAATTTTCACAAACTTGCAATTCTTCAAATAGAAATGCTGTAAATTTTAGAACCGACATTAAAATAGATATAAAATTCAGTTACAGGAATTTGCCCAGCATACGTCCTCTATAGTGTGTCTTTTCAAAATTTGTTTTTGGGGATCATTTCCAGGGTCTCACACATACTATTCAAGTTCACTGTCAATTAACTATATTCTCTGTCCAAAAAAGTTTTTTACTTCTGTTAAATACATTCATAGAAGTGTAATGCCTGAATCCTATACAATTCTCTTTCACCTTTCGAAGGCTTGAAAACTTGTTTGCTAAAATGATTGCAGTATTATACAAATCGATCACTATAAGAAGTATATCAATTTCTCCACAAATGAATTACTATATTTTGTGTCCTCTTTTTATATTATGGTCATAATAGTGATTTTTCTTTTTATTATTTCTTAGACACTAAAGAGGAGCTTATTTCATATGCTCCTCCTATTGACTATTAATTTACATATGTAATTTAAAGAAATATCCTATTCAGGAAAAAAAATTATATAGAATTAGAAGATATTAAAATACTTGTTTCGGAATCATTGTAGCATTAACATTGTAGCATTAACAAATATGTGCCCTGTATCTGTTGGATATGTTTTCATTTCTGTTATAGTGTCCTTTGAATTATGAAAGGTTAATACTTGATATAATCCAGTTCTTGCTTTTCTTTAGCTACTAATGTTTTCCATGTCAAATTTTTAGAAACCTTTACTGAGCCAATGTTATGAATTTTTATATTTATATTTTATAGGTTTTTACATCTCACATTTAGGTTGATAATCATTCTTTATAAGGTTTGAGGTAGGCCAGGTGCCGGTGGCTCATGCCTGTATCCTAGCTACTCAGGAGGCTGAGATCTGAGGATCGTGGTTTAAAGCCAGCCCGAGCAGGAAAGTCCATGAGACTCTTATCTCCAATAAACCACTAGAAAACTGGAAGTTTTGCTGTTGCTCAAGCAGTAGAGTGCTCACCTTGAGCTGAAGAGCACATGGACAGTTCCCAAGCCCAGAGTTCAAACCACATGGCCAGCATACAAACAAACAAACAAAGGATTGAGGTAGTAGTCTAAGATCATTCTTCAAATCTAAAGAGGCAATTGTGCCAATACAACCATTTAAGATTCTGTTTTATTTCATAAAGTCATAGCATCCTTTTCAAAAGTCTGTGGTCCATAAAACTAAGAATTTATTTTTGAAAAATCTGTTACCTTCTTCTATGTGTTTGTTCTTATAGTAGAACTATGTTATCTTCACTAAACATGGTAATACGATTCAAAGCTAGTATGAAGGCTCCAGCAATACCATTTTACAACATTGTTCTGACTGACCTGTATTCCTTGAATTTACACATGTGATTGTTGAGCATGTGGACCAATATTCTCCAGAGATATCTAGATGTTGGATAGTCACTCATATTTCACACCTTGTGAAAACACAAACCCCCGATATTATATTTAGAAAAATGTCTTTAGTGATTGCTCAAAGCAAATAAAATTAATTTAGGAATGAGTTAGGTTTAGATAACATTATAGCATAATAAAGCTGAATGATAACGACTTGAGCTGTACTGCAGAACGGGGGGGGGGGAGAATGGTGGACCACATAGGAGCTGTATGTCATTGGTATTGTTTCAAAAAACAGTAAGACTTCAGAGAAGAGAAGGAGAAAAATAAAGTGTCCTGAATTAAGTTTCTTTTTAATCCACCTGATAGTTTGGACTGAAAGTCAGATAACATGGAAAAAATAAAATAGAAAATAAAGCATTGTATAGAGCTGTTACAATGTAAAAAAGCTGTAATAGGAATATAATTAATTTCCAAAGAAATAAGAGAAAAAATAACAATAACAATTGCTAACGTGGATAGAAGTTGGATCACATGCATGAAAGAAAAAAACCTTAAAATACATATCTAAGGGTTCATTTTACTGACATCACATTATCTGACCTTTTCCGCTTGACTCATACATATACTAGATATTGCAAATAAGGGAAACCATTGTCAGTATAACTTGTGGAGGAGATGGGGAAAAACCAGTTGTTTAAGGATACAGGTGGACCTGTTGCAACAATGAGAAGTACAAGTTGTTATGTCCAAAACGAGCTTTACAACGTCGGTGCAGGGGGGGGAGGGGGGAGAAGGGGGGGAAAGGAGAAGGATTGGGATTGGGGGGAGGGGGGAGGCTGGGAAGGGAGGTGAAGGGTAAACAAAGGAGGAGGCTGCAATGCTTGGTAAGAAATGTACGCATTATCCTGCCTATGTAATTGTAACCCCTCTTTACAGTATGTTCACAAATAAAATAAAATAAAATTTAAAAAAAAGAAGTTGGATCACATTTTATCATATATAATTTTGAAAAAGCTTACTAGGAATGAAAATTTAAAAGTCATAACTTAAAACACAATTTGTATTATAACTAAACAGTATAGTTCAGTGGTAAAACATTGGCCTAACATATGGGAAGCAATTGTGTGATTTCCTAAGCATTACAAAGTACACAAAAAGCACACACACAAAAAACCCACATAAACACACACACACCATATACACACATTTGGAATATTGTTATTATCATATGAAACAGAGGAAATTATCACAAACAGTAAAAGTATTTTAATATACGAAATCATAATATTGCTCATAGTATTTAAAAGTTTAGTAGAAATAAAATAGTCACAAGATACTTGGATTCTTATAGATTAAGTAAATTGAAAATTAAGAAATAAAAGACATGAGAACTTTGCAAACAAGTTTTAAATAATAAACAAACATGTATCCTTTTATTTTGACAAAAGATTGTTGTTACTGGTGTTTTAATTCAAGATTTAGAATATGATAACCAGGTGCTCTATATCTTGCTAGGGATGGCTATATCTCTAATCATTTCACTCTGGAAATTTATGATAAGGTCTCACAGTTTCCCATTCTCTCCCGAATTACAAACCCTATTTACACTTCCCACCATAGTTAGAAAATGGAAACCACAAATCACTATGCCCAGTTCAAAGAGACTTTTTTTTTAATTTAAGTACAAATATTGCCAAAAAGTGACCGTGTAATTAAGGCTTTTTTAATAAAGTATGTGCTTCTTGAAAATAAAGTATTTGTTACCTGGACAAATATGTTTAGAACTATGAGATAATAAATTTATTTAAATTCACCAACCATATAAAATTTAAGAAAATAATTTTTAAATATTCACATGTTAACTATTTTGAAAGCAAAATATATGTCTGAATAATTTACATGTGTTAAAATTATGCAAAACTAAATTAACTAATCCTACAACTCTGAATAAAAGAATTACCCTAAAGAAACAAAAGAAAATAATTAAGCTCAAAATTTGAAATTTAAAAAATAAAATGAAGTGTACTCTTTGGTTGACTTAAGTAACTGTAAGCCTTCTGTATATCAATTTTATAATAAAAAATGCATGAACAAAGACAGCAAAGTACCTCTTGATCAATGACGACAGGAAAAGCATCAGTAGTTTTTTTTTAATTTTTATTTATTTTTTATTGTGAAAATACTGTGCAGTTGGGTTACAATTAGATGGCAAGATAATGAGTACATTTCTTAACAAGCATTGTAGCCTCCTCCTTTGTTTCCCCTTCCCATCCTTTCCCAGCCTTCCCCCCTTTTCCCCACACAATCTTCCCCCCCCCACACCAAAGTTTTAAAGTTCGTTTTCGACATGACAACTTGTACTTCTCATTGTTTCAATGGTCCACCTGTATCCTTATTTAAATGACTTGTTTTTCCAGTTCCCCTACACAAATTATACCGACATCAAATACAGTGAAAGAAGGGGTTATACTGTGGGGGTGGGGAGGACATACAAAACAACAAAGAAATAATCTTATAAATGCGTTAGGAACAAATGCATGAAAGAAAAAAAAACATTTGAATACATTTCTTAGGGTTCATTTTACCTAACATCAACTAATCTGACTTTTTTGCTTGTCTCAGACATATAGTAGTTACTGCAAATAAGGGAAACCATGAGACGTATGTTTCTTTGGGCCTGGCTCACTTCGCTTAATATAATTTTTGCCAAATCTTTCCATTTCCGAACAAATGGGGCAATGTCATTCTTTCTGATGGAAGCATAGAATTCTTGGGTTTTTTTGAGTGTGCAAAAAAATCAATGAAAGAGGTAACAATATTCCTTCCATAATAAATGTACTCATTACCTTATTTATGTAACTGTATCCCTCTGTACATTACCTTTACAATAAAATTAAACTGAAATTAAAAATAAACTAAATAATAGACAAATTAAGAATTCATAGAGAGCTAGGAAGGTGGCTCAGTGGTAGAGCTCTTGCCTTACATGCTTGAGGCCCTGGGTTAGATTCCTCAGCATCACATAAACAGAAAAAGTGGTCCTGTGGCTCAAATGGTCGAGTGTTAGCCTTGAACTAGCATTGAGGAACAGCATCCAGGCCCAGAGTTTATGTCCCAGGACCAGACCCCCCCCAAAAAAACAGAATTACTAGAAACCATTGGTTAAAAACTTTTTAAAATACTGCTCTAAGTACCCAAGTAATATTATTTGATGATACTATTAAAATACTTCAACTTCAGCAGAGAAGCCAAATGTTTAAAAACTGTTACAAAATAATGTAATAAATCAGAATATATTAATATTAATAATAATCATAAGATGAATTCATAGTGGTAGTCAAATATGTAAGAAATGAGGCAATTTGCCATTCATTTGCACTTAATACGTGAGAAAGAATTTTCTAGGTCTTTTTAAATATATAATAAATTTAATGAAGAAACTATTTTGTTACATCATATGATAATTAGATGAAGCTGAATTAGAGCAAAGAGCAGATTGTACTAAGTTTCTGGATGTTAAGGTATATACTTATTTTGGTTTTGGGAAATTGTGTTCAAATTGGGGTCTTGTTTTTGTTGGACTGGTGTCATATCATAATTTTAGGATAGGGGTTCCCTTTCCACAAGAACATGCACCTGATCTGTCGTTTTAGCCTTCCCATTATCAATGGCATAAGAGTTGCACACCAACTTGTCTAGCTTCCTACCTTGGCTGGCCTGGATTCTGCAGTCCTTCCAATCTTAACCTGTAGATAGTGCAGGATGGTGGAAATGATCCAATGCACCCAGCTATAGATTGAGAAGGAAGTCTACTAAACTTTTGGCCTGGGTTCTGTTCTCAAGCCTCCTCAGTAGTTAAGAGTTCAGATGGGAGCCCCTGGTGCCAAGCAGAAAGAGTATTTCTTAAGGCAAATAGACATATATATGACTTAGGCATGTGAACAACTTAGGACAAGAATAAAAGAGCAGTGAAGCACAGAGGACAGGCCCAATTTTAACTAGCTACTTGGAGGATGAATAAGCTTAGCTAGCTACTCTGGAGGCGGAGATATGAAGACCACTATTCAAAGCCAGTCCAATCATGAAAATACATGCGATTATCTCCAAAAAAACAGGAGTGGAACGATGGTTCAAGTAATAAACCACTATCCTAGGTCACAGAAGCTTAGAGATGGTGAATGAATGAGCACTTGCACATGCATGTGCGTGTATACACGTGCATGTGTACACACACACACACACATAAGTATTGCAATGCGAAGTTCTTTTTTTACCTTGCTGTACTCTATTTCCCTGTATTAGTTTACAAATTAACAAAATCAGCTAAGCACCTATTTACATAAACTCATCATATTTCTCTAAAGTCAACTCTCTTTTTGGAAGCATGCTTTTATTTGACCCAAATATAAACTATTCAGGAGTTTGATTCTTCTCCCTCAATTCTATAGAATCAGATGATTGTTTAGCTTCCTCCTAGCAAAATAATTTTGTGAAATCCTGCGTCAAGCAACGCATTTCTTTCACTGGAAGGAAAGCCTCTTACAAACAATTAATAATAGGTTTTTCTTCTCTTTGCTTACATCTGTAGTTTAATTATCTGCATATATTTCATGATCTGTCTGTATATGATAAAGACTGCTGTGAAAATAAAAAGACCCTTCGCAGCATTTATCATTTATATACCATCCATAGATATGAAGGTGTTTAAATATTATTGAAATTGCTTGGGAATAAATCATGTTCATCTTGACTATCGTGAAAAAGAAGAATTGGTTTCTCAGCACTTTAGGTAAGAACTTGATTGAAAGAAACAAAAGGAAAAGTGAGGAACAACTCAACACATACATTGAAATGAAACACAATAAAAAAAGAAAAATAACCCAAGAAAACAAATTAATTCAGTACTCATGAACCTGCAGGAAATGCAAAGACTTAAAAAAAAACATCAGCTATGACGAGCTTATGAAAATCCATACTACCTGGGAGTCTACTGTTGTGAGGATAGAGGTTAAAGCCCAGACTGTACAGTAAGATCTGTACACAATGCCATGCACCTGTTATTCTAAATTCCAGGAAGAATAACATAACATGGACTGAACCCAAGGTCATACACAAGTATCTGAAAAATAATAAGGATAATTTAGGGTTGGGGACATGACAAAATGGTAAGAACACCCATTTAGCGGGCATAAGACATTCAATTCAAACTCTAATATTTGGGTATTAAAGTAAAAATCTATGATTTTAAATAATTGGAAAAATTGTAAGATTTTTGTATTTGAGTGGAAAAATGAATGAGAGAATGAACCCATAGTGCAATCCTTTTAACTTAAGTGAAAATGTTTTATGGTACTTCAGAAAAAACAGAGTTACCTTGCAAATGAGCATGGTTGTGCATTTGGGTGATGGAAATACTTTAGTTACACATGTTTAAATTAAATTGATGTTTATTTGGGTAGATTGTACTTCTTGAACTAAGAGCCCGGATGATGTCGCTGAGATTTTTCTCTCAAGGCTACCACTCTACTACTTTGAGCCACAGTTCCAATTCTGATTTTCTGTTGGTTGTTTGGTGATAAGAGGCTCCTGGACATTCTTGCCCAGTATGGGTTCAAACCATGATCGTCAGATCTCAGCCTCCCGAGTAACCAGGATGCCAGGCATGAGCCGTCGATAGTTTTAATAATTTAGTAAATTGTACAGTTACTGAAGTTATACATTATCATTATAGCCTGTGTAATATATGTGTGTATGTATATATCAATGCATACGGATAGAAATATTTTAACATATTTTTGTATCTACAGTAGATTTATGAAATCATCCATTATAAAATTAAATGGAAACAAAAGTTAATAAGGAGCAAATCAAAGGAAATTATCACATGTTTCTTGTTGTTGAAGGGATTGCAAATTGCGAGAATCAGTTTGGGAAAACCGTCTCTACGTTAACAAAATGGATAAGAGCTATTAATTCCAATCCATCTATTTGCCCATGTTGTGCAACTTCACACATGAGTGTCAAAATCAAAAAACACTTTTTGCCTTTGTTTTAAACTCACCTGTTATAATTTATGGGTTAGATGAAGTAATCAAATAAAGATTAAAATAATATTATGTGAGGCTATGAATTAGAGCTGAAAATGATTTTAAATATGATAATAGCTAATTAAATTACATACTTTTTACTTTTACTCTGTCATGTCCCTCATTCCCACATTAGGAAAGTATATAGAAAGTTCTCAC
The DNA here is from genome assembly GCF_019054845.1 of Dipodomys spectabilis. Taxonomy (NCBI): domain Eukaryota; kingdom Metazoa; phylum Chordata; class Mammalia; order Rodentia; family Heteromyidae; genus Dipodomys; species Dipodomys spectabilis. The sequence goes on from NW_024870847.1 coordinate 2,404,304, forward strand.
TTAATTATATGTCCAATTATGTAAAAAATGTACTGAAAGAATATGGGCACTGTGTGGTTTTAGCTTATTGAGACCTGTAGGGGGAAAGGTGTTTCTGAGGACTTGCAATACATTGTGATGAAGGGAGGGATATTCTTATTCTGGAAAACTAGCTAGAGGATTGCTCCTATAAAGGTAGTGATGAATTCTTCCAAAGGGTTACAGAAAATCACTTTCACAACCATGTTCACTGCTGCACTATTCATCGTAGCCAAGTTACGGAAACAGCCCAGATGTCCTTTGGTGGAGTGATGGTTGGAGAAAGTGTGGCACATATACACAATTGGATTGCACCCATCCATTTGAAGACTGTTACATTATTTGCAACGAAATGGATAGATCTAAAAATATATTAAGTTAACTAAGTCAGAGCCAGACACACAAAGGACCCATGCTCTGTCTCATATTTGGAAGATAGAAATTTATACAAGTTTACACAAAAATATTAACCAAAGCATGCTATTTGCAGAGGATTATTTCAAAGGTTTAATTTCTTATGAAATTGAACTTTACTCCAACAAAATGAATACCAGGAAACTATCACTTGGAAGATATGAGGGGAAGTCAAAAGAAAGGAATAAAGAGAGTTATGGAGGAAGAGAGTGAAGGTATAATATTCAATTCAGATAGTATGAAACTAGAAAAAAATTAAAGTGGGGTGAGGTTTGGAAGGGTGTCGAAAAGCTATATAAAGATCCATTATACATAAAAAACTGATTTGTTTAATGGAAATTCCCTTGTACAAGTATTTAAGATAATAAAAATATAATTAAAAACAATGGAGACATTTGATCTTAAATTCTATTTCCATCTCTTTTAAAAAATAAAATTATTTGCACTATAATTTGATCAGAGGGATGGATTTTGTGGCTAGCTAGATCATTGCACATCTGTCTCTCTCTTCCTCTCTCCCTTTCATGATTCTCATAGATAATAAGATTGCTCCATAATTATCCTAATTTATTTTGCTTTTATATTTTTGGTTGCATCATTTCACTTTCTCCTCTGCCATTTCCCAATTCATTTACATAGAAAGCATTATTTCCTATTTTCTCATTCCTAGAATAAGCTGCTCATGAAGACACCACTAGTCCTCATTTTCATTCTGTACCTTTGAATACGGAGGAAAATCTTTCCTCTGCTCTCTACCAATTCCCTACTCTCCAGTTAGAATAATTTAGAATAGTAAAAATGAAAAAAGAGAAAATAAATAATAGTGAAAAAAACAAATGCAGAAAATTCACCGGATTTTTCTGACCATTTCATCCAATGTGAACTATTGGGAAAATACATGGACAGCTCATTCTCACTGGCACTCAAAGTCTCTGGTTAGGCAATTGCTATGAAGTTGAAGAACAAGATGAAAAAGTGAGAAATGGTATCAGTTGCAAGAAAAAAATGGCGAAGGATTCAAGCAAATTTCTTCTTTGTTCTGTTGAAAATAACCGCCTTACTACAGTGCAGAGACGACTTTCCAAAAAGACCACTCATATGAATACTAGGGATGACGATGAGTATACCCCTCTTCATCGAGAAGCCTACAGTGGACACTTGGACATTGTCCATGACTTGGTGGCTCATGGTAGATATTCCTGGAATAATTGTGAATGGCTGGACACCCCTGCACAGTACTTATACATGGAATAATACCATAGTGGCTTCTTTATTTCATCATGATACAGATACAAAGCCCAAACTAAAGGCCTCTTGACCCCCTTGCATCTTGCTGCTGGGAATAGATATAGCAAAGATATGCTGGATCTCCTTCTGGTGAACCATTATTTCAAACCATGTCTGAAGCACAACTTGGAAGAAGCTGCATTTGATATTGCCAAAAGGATAAGTATGTATTACTACCTCTTTGAAGTTTTGGAAAGCTGTACAAATTGTTCTCCTAAGTCCTAATGATTCAGTTAAGTTTCTTAAATTTCAAAATTGCCAGTCCATCCTATGTGTCCATACAAAATATTTTCACAATACAAAGCAACAGCAATATCTTATTTTAAAAATTCATGGATTCCATGGCATTCTTCCAAGTGAATTGCCTGACTTTGATGTCAAAATATATTCGAGTTGTTTGTATACATCTATAATGATTTCTATAGAGTTTGTGATTTTTTAAATCATAAATAATTTTAACTTATCTGTTGAAATGAGTAATACAGAAAGTAAAGATATTTCTGGTGCATGTCTGAAAAAAGTATATTTAAAAATATTTAGTATTCTGTTTGTGTAATGTCCATAACCTATTTCATTCTCTCCTAGATATAATCCTTTGAATTCGACATTGTTTTATAATATATAGGTTCATTAATAAATGTGTCCTTTCAGATTGCATTCCATATAAAAACAGTTTAAGATTCCTTTAATTCCTAGGTCCTTAAAGAATTTTATTTCTTTAGGATAAAATGACAATGTTATCTTATTTCAAAAGTTTTATAAAGGTTATGCTATGTAAAGGAATTTGTAAAAAGTGAAGATTGAATGATGTCAAACTAACTTTTATTTCTATGAATTACATGTATTCTTACACTTGTATATTTGTAATCAACTTTTTAAAAACTGTTTTTAATTTCTTGCATCAGAAGAATGAAAAATATGCAATACTTCACAAATTTTCATATCATCCTTGTACAAGAGCCATGTAAATCTCTATACTGTAATTTCGGTAGACGTGCTGCTGAAGCATGTAGTATCCTGGAAATTTAAGTAGTTAATGATGCAATCTTAAGACAGGCATATATCTTTGGTTGCCTATTTGTAAGAAGGAAACCTTATTGTTCCCAAAATTGCAGTTCATCTTATTTCTGTAAAATTCTGTGTATGGTGGAAAAAACTTATATTGTTTGTTCAATTGCTCACATTTGCAATTTTTTCAATGACTATTTTAAGTCTTTTTCATTTGAAATTGGATCATACTTTGCAGCCTTTATATCTAGGTCCAAAGATGATGGATTTTCAAGTACTTATTTATTAACTGATTTAGCTTTGTGGAGATAATGGAGTCAAAGTAAGCCTTGCTTAAAAGCTACTTCTAAATTTCTGCAGCTTAAAATCTCCCAAATGAGGTCTTACTGGCACAAATGTCTTCCTGACCCTTTATCCTTGCTCCATGTAGGAACAGACCAACCACAATCTTACCCTGACAGCATAGATTTTCTTATTGGAGCAAAACTAATCTGTTACAAGGGATCATAAAGAGACAAACAGTTCAGACAGTACTGTTCAGACTAGAAGGTATCTTTTCAAAATATAATTGTTTATTACACACTAACATTTCAAAAGAAGCTAAAGCCAAGAAGGTGAAAAAATTGTTCATATGTATGATTACCTAATGTCTTGGCCTGTCTATCATCCAAGCAGGCAGGAACTTACACCACTGATTTTCTATCACCAAATATATTCCATAGCTCCAAAAGAAGTCCATATGTTTCTCCTAGTTATTAGGCCTTAAATTGGTAATGTTTTAATCACAGTGTTTCCTCTTGCCTCTAGGCTGTATATCTCGGAATGGTAAAGCTTTAGCTCTAATTCTACCAAACACTGAGGTAGAGGTAATGGAATAACACTTTAAAACCGTTGCCTCTTGTGGCTCAGTGGTAGAGTGCTTGCCTTGCATGCCTGAGGCCCTGGGTTTGATTCCTCATCACCACATAAGCAGAAAGAAAAAAAACTGTTGCCTTTGATACCCTTACCACAACAGAACAATGCCAAACATTTTCTAATATTATATATTATTATATATTTTATATTTATATGTGCTGATTTTATATTTCACACAGTGAATCTTATTAGAATTAATTGGTAATTTGAAAAATTAATTGATATTTATTCCAATAAATAGATTGGAATATAAATAATCAGGATTAGAATATATATTAGAATATAAAAATTATCAATGCAATGTTTTCGGTATAAACTTGTGATAACTTCTAAATGTTCTTGGTCTTCTGAATTCACATGGTAAAAAAAACAATGTTGTTTGCTTCTAATCTATAAGGGATTTTACTTTGCTGCTCTGTTTATTGTTTTAACTCGCTGGTCCCAAACTGTTTTGCTCCATGTTTCTGAAGCATTCCTACTGATTATACTCAAATTTTTCTGATATGATGTCTAAAAGCTATTATTCTTCTACAGGATCCACGGGTCCTAGGATCCCAGGTCCCAATTATCCGCATCATCAGATAACTAAGGCAAGAGTTCTCACCTACGTCCATGCAACATGCCAACAGAAAGTAATTGAAGACCCATCTCAATTTCTCATTTTCTATATTTCAGGGCCCCAATTCCTTGAAATGCAGGAATTATCAGTAAGCAATTGGGAAATGCAAGGCAACTTAAAATGCAAGATGAAATCATAAAATGTGAAAGTACAGTAATTCAAACTTTTAATTTTCAGATGACCATCATATATGATTGAACAAGACCACGAATGTCACTAGATCATTTGTAATACCCCTCTCCTAATGATTAATGAATAATTTCATTCCAGCATCAGCAGGCCAAAAAATAGTTCCTGGAACAATAGATCCATATTTGGTCTACCAATGCTAGGAATACTTGACATAGAGGTCAAATATAATTCAGAAAAACATTAATTGAGAAGATCCTTAGTGCTTCAAAACACTGGTACTTCAGTAAAACTTGGTTCTGTAGTATAAAAATGTTGTCATTGTCAAACAAATGATAACCTACATTTAATCTCCTGAAAGTATATTCCTTTTCAAATAAACTTTTAAAAATCACATTTGCCAAATAACACTTTACAAGTAGATGATATTTAGTGACATAAATAGTTTTTCAAGGGTAGGGAGCAAGTTACAATAGAGTTTATTTATTTATCCAGCACTAATGCCAAACAGGTTCATCCATTCATTAAAGTGTAGAAATTATACCCCCCATCATTTGTTTTTTCAGTAGGTGACTTCAAAAATTTGTTAAATAGATCAGCCTCCCATATTTCAAACCAAAACATTAGCTAATAAAGTAAATTTCATCACATACTAAGTACATTTTAAAAAATCACAAATAGTAGCCTTATCATATGGTGTTTTGTTTTCCCTATCTGTCTAACATAGTAAGAAATATGACTTTAAGTCTTGAATACGGGTACTCATCAGAGATTTGACAAACATAAAATCTTTCTTCTACTTCTATCATATTCCTCTACAATAGTAAATTTTAGTTTTCTTCTTTTTCCAAAACTTATTGGTAGTAGAAAATATTATCTCATGTAAAATAAAATAACCACAAACCACAGTGCAAAGCCATTTATAAAACTGGTACTTAGGAATACATTCTAAGCATTTTTTAAACTTTCTTGTTGACTACAGTTCATTAAGCTCTTCCAATTATGGAGGCAGTTACGATCAATGCTAAGGGTTTCGAGCATCTGTTGAGCATTCTGGGAGTGTAACCCATCTTCCTTGACAGCGGCCCGGTATTTTTGGGTCATGGGGGTACCATTGGTTTGGTCATGCAGATGTTCGGTGGACGTTTTCAGGGAACATGAACTGGGGTTCAATTATAGGCTTGGCTGTCATTGCCATGGTAGATGTGGGGCCTGTGAACAACTGTTGTATTACAGGGGGAACAACGAGTTTTTGTTCTTGGGCAAAGTTGGATATCTCTGCCCAAGGATACAAAATTTTCTGAGAAGAATTCCCAGGCTTGCCTAAACAGCCAAAAGAAGTGATTGGGCAGGCTTCCTGTGGGGGAGGCGGTTGTACAAGCGTAGCTGGCTGGCCCCCTGGGTCACCTGTTAGTGGAAGTTGTTGGTTATCTGTGTTCTTGCTGGAATTGTTTGCTGTGTCACAAGAAGATGGGAGTGCTAAAGCAGCTTCGCAATTTTCCTTTTGTTCTGTTTCTTCTTGCAGCGAGGTGTTAAACGCTTGCAGAGTTTCCCCTTCTTCTTTCCCTGATAGACAGTCTTGAATAGCTACTACAATGGGGTAAAAGATTTGGGGCAGCTCAGAGCCGTCACGGACTTCCTTTTTATGAACTGCCTGAAGGACGAGGGTCCACCTGTCTGGATCCCAGAGGGCCCCGGAGTCAATCCAGGGATACAATTCATTCACTATTTCCCATATTAATCTAGCTTCCTTTGGTAATACTTTTATCTGCCTACTCCGGAGCAGGGCAACAAATGCTTGTGATTGAGGCTCTCCTGCTGCTGGGGGAAGGCTGCCCATGGAGGCACTAATTGTGCACTAGACCCTCGACCGTCCATCTGCAGAAAGCGATCGAGCCACTCGTTGGGCACCACTTGTAGGGCTAGATCTCCAGCAGGAGGTAAGCATGAACGACTCACACAAGGAACACACGTTGGGAGAACAGGCTTATGCAGGTCTTGTTTATTTCTGCACAAGGGGGGGATTATATAGCCCCAGCTTTCCCAACCTCCTGAGTCCTTCCCAGCCAATTACTTAGTGGGGAGTTGATGTAAGGCACTTGTGATGGGCACTGCTTGGTGACAGGCACTGATTGGTCTTCCCGGGCTTGTAGGGAGCATGGACAGCTCATTTCTGGCAAGCTAGGCAGACATGCCTGTGGGTCACGTCTCTATTAGCAGGAAGTGTGCTTCAACTGCTACTCTAGCTGACTCAACCAGATCTGACCGGCTCTACCCACACTACATCTTCATGGTTTTCCTTTTAAAATTCTTTAATTTGGATGTGGAATTTATTTTCATGTCTTCATTCAATCTGTTCTGCATTGTAGTGAGCTAAATAGGCTCCGTAAAATCACTTTAGGTAGCAAAAATATTAAGACAATGAATATCAAAAAGTTTGGCCTCCTTCCACTCCTGAAGTCAATATGCTTAGCTAGGGCTTCTAAGAATGAGTTTTCTCGCCTTTTCAATTTGCTCAATTATTTTCTGATCCCAAAACTTTTTGGCTTATTTAATAAGTGAAGTCCTCAATATCTCATGTTAATAAGGATATTACATATTGTAAACTACTAAAAAATGTGAAATCATTGGTTTCAAGTATCTAATCAGATTTTTTTCTGTTGTTCAGTGCTTCAAGTGCAAAGACACTGTGGAAAGTATTACAAACAGAAAAGTGTAAACCCAATACCTTCTTTCAATGTTGAGGGCACTTTCTCCCTAAATATTTGGGCCCAAATTATCTTTTTCAGAGAATTACTGTTTGGTAATTAAAATCAATTCACAAATTTTGATGTCTTTTTTTAAAAGAACTTTTAATTTAAATTCCACTACAACCTTGTTTCACGCAGTAAGAGTAGATTTCCTGGGTAAGGACAATTCTCAAGGGAACCTACAGGATTTATAGAAAGGTTTCTGAGGTTTGTTTAGTGTGAAAATGAGCCATCTTCACCCACATTGCTCCCTCTCAGCAAAGTCTCCATGGATTACTTTGCATGAACGCCTATTTTCCCAGGCAAATTTAAATTTTCATAATAGGCAAAGTTGTTAAAAAATTTGAACAAATAAAAATTTACCTGTTATAATTTTAAAACTCTTTTGAAATTCTTTTATTAGAACTGTGAATTCACCAATCCTAACCCCACCTTTACCATGAAAAACAGTTAACATGTTGTTTTCATGATATAGTGTCCATGAAACTATTATTTTCCAGTGGCTTTGTTATGCGTATATAAAACCATATAAGCTGATTCTGAGCAAAATGAACTCCAAGATATGAAAACGAGAATATTATTTGCGGTTGTTGTTTTTAATGTGCTATGTGATTTTTGTTTTCGTTGGGGTTTTTCCCCTGTGCTTTATTCCCTGCTGTATTTGATTTTGGTAGCCTGTGTATTGTGCATATATTTACGTTAATTAGAGAAGGGAAGAGGAACAAAAAAATGGTGAGACAAAGGACAAAGGCAAACCAATGCAATAGCAATACTCACAAGACAATATGTTGTAAATATACATTACAACTTGTGAGGAGTATTGGGGTGAAGGAAAACTGAAGAAAATCAGGGAAGGGGTATCAAGTTTGCGAAGTTATTTATTCATTACCTTAAAATTGCTGTAACCCCACTGTACATCACTTTGACAATAAAATTAAATTTAAAAAATAAGCTGCATGAAATAAAATTTCACTGTATTGGTATAGTAAATATTATTCTTTATGTAGTACCTTTTTAAAAATCAATACTGTTTGGCGTGTAATTTGAATTAACTATCCTTTTTCATCAGAGGACCATCAACTTGAATGCTATGTGACTAGACAATATTTTCAAAATATACTTACCAATATTTTTAAAAAAGAATAAATATAGTACTTTCTCATACTAAAAGCGAAAACAGTTTAATTCTATGGAAACCTATAACTTTTAAAAGTAAATAAGTTGTTAAGAAGACAGAATATATGTGTTCTTCAACATTCCAATGACCAATAACTACTCATTTTCAAATTCAGAAAATTCCATACCTGATAGATTCAAAACAGTACGGGCTTGCATGTTACGTAATTCTGCAATAGATGCATTTTTCCATGGGGTGTTACAGATTGAGAGTCAACAGAAAAATAACCACATTCTGGTTGAGGATAAAACTATGTACCGTAGGTAATAATTCTTCAAGAGTAAGCAATTGTTTATCACAGTAAGCTATTTTTTTTATGACCACCAATCCCAATATTTATGACATAGAGTCATCCTAGTCCAACAGTTTTCAAATTTTAGGGTGCACCACAAACTTCCCTTAATTCACATCATGAATAGCTTATCTCTACTGTGAAAAAAATACAACTCTGCTAATGTGATGCCATACATGTTTTGGAAAGAACACCACAATAAACTGGGTTGCATCATTTCCCCCCCACTGTTATTCTTGAGATGGGAACACTTGCAAATATTATTTATATTTATACTTTTTTAACTATCATATAAATTCTGGATGCTAAGGTCAGAAGATTACAGTTCAAAGCCCATCCAGGCAGGAAGATTCCCTAGATTCTTATCGTATAAACTTATCAGCAAAAGTCAGACACAAGTGGCATTGAGGTATAAGGGGGAGAGCACGAGCCTTGAGCATAAACAGGCTCAGACACAGTGTCCAGGCCCAGAGTTCAATCCCTAGGACAAACCAATAAAATAAAAACAAAAATAAAAAGAAACCTCAAAACTAACATTTTTCTCATTGTATACAGTGGCAAATAATTAAGGAAATTGCTTCCTGTGTTACGTACAGGTAGAAGAAAGTAGATGCCACATGATTATTCTCTTCATACCATGTTATAACAAAGACTCCAAAAATTGCTCTTATTCTAAATTTATAAATTAATATCATCAATTTTTGGCAACTCTGTCTACACCATTCACATTATCATTTTATACATTAATTATTGGAATTATCTATTAACTAAGTTCTAATTATAACTCTCTTGAAAGAATATTCTAGGAAAATAGAATGCAAAATCATTTGTGAATTTGTCAATTAAACCCTCTACTTAAAAAGAAATTTTAGCATCCGATAGAATATGAAATTAAAAACAAAATCAAAATATTTATTTTAAATCTAAATTCTAATTTAGCAAGATCTTCAAAATCTTATATTAGACAAACTTTTCTATTTCTCTAGTATTAAATTGTTGTAATCCTACATCATTTCTTTGAGATACAACAGAATGATGATTATTTACTTTTTCAAATTTTGGATGGGAATCATGAGTCATTTTGCATCTAGGAATGATCTGTAATGAAGAGAGAATTTAAAACACAAGTGAGGATTAAGTATGAGTTGCATTTCAACAGAAAATTTGACTTCTCAAAACATAGTGACAAAATTAGCCCAAACATCCAGTTATGTATTCCTTTCTGGTTTTTTTTTTTTTTATTAAGACAAAATTATACTACCTGGTCCAGGGAAGGTATCACTATGTAATTCCACTCTCTAGTCTCCTGTCTTAATCTCAGTGCTAGAATTCTAGGCTTGTATCACATTGCTCTGCCATAGTTTCTTGGTTTATTTAATCTAGATACAGACTACCAATTCTGAACTTCTCCAGGGATATTATACACCATAGTGACTGTTCAGACTGCTTATCTACTATTTTCAAAGATGTTCTCACATTTGACACAGGATATGAATATTTTCAGATGCACTTGCGGGGTCTCTGATTCATTCCTCCATGGATGTGATCCCTATAATAATGATTAATTGACTCTCTTACTATGTGTGGACAGTACCTATGTAATATTCTCAAACTTTTTTGAAGGAAGTTCACTTGAGGACTTTCTAGTATTAAAAATTAACCCTTGATTCGAGTCTTAATCAGGATATATATTCTGTTGTTTTCTAACTTTTCTACACATTCTGTGAGTTGTTTCATTTGTGTATTTGTGTGTGCACATATAAGTGCCTCTGTGTGTTTGTGTATGTTTCTATGTATGCATGCAAAAGCCTCAACCTCTTATTCGGCAATCTTGCTCATAACTGGTATTCCACCACCTGAGCCATTCTTCCAATCCAGCTTTTGGCTGCTTTTTTATATGTACTGTTGGAAAGACTGTTCTGCCCAAGCTGGATGCAAACTGAACTTCCCAGACTCCTTTTCATTCTAAGGTTTTATTTCTCCAGGAGTATCAACTTTTAAACTACAAACATTTTTGTGAGGGTAATGTCTAAGCTGTAGCCCAGATTTTTAACTCAAGAATTCTTTTTTTTTTTTTTTTTGGTGGCGGAGGTCCGGTCATGGGGCTTGAACTCTGGGCTTGGTCGCTGTCCCTCAGCTCTTCATCTCAAGGCTAGCACTCTACCACTTGAGTCACAGCGCCACTTTCGGCTTTTTTCTTTTTGCTTATATGGTGCTGAGGAATCGAACCCAGGGCCTCTTGCATGCAAGGCAACTGCTCTACCTCTGAGCCACCTTCCCAGCCCCTAACTCAAGAATTCTTATAAAGATAGATGAACACACACATTACTTATCCTCAGTTACACTGTTAGAAATGTGATCTAAGCTGGGTTGTGGTGAGATATGAGGATTGGGGTTCAAAGCCAGCCCAGGTATGAAAGTCCCAGAGACTCTTTTCTCCAATTAACTAAAAGTAAACTGGAAATGGCACTGTGGATAAAGTGGTAGAGCATTACCCTTGAGCTGAATAGAAGAGAGACAGCTCACAGGCCCAGAGTTCAAGTGCCAAGACCACCGCCAACAAAAAAATATACATATGCAAGTGAAGAAAAAAAAAAGAAATGTGATCTTAGCCACCAGTTCATTGCTAATATAATCCCTGCTCTCACAAGATGGACATTTTTTTTTCAGTTAAATCCATGCTCATATATCTGACTTGCTTTGGGAACAATATTATTCTTCCATTCTACTTTCTACAAAATTGCATGATTAGTAAGCATGATTTAGAATGAGAGTGGCCTCATAATTCATGTTCCATGTAGGAGTCTTGCTTTCTGTATATCACTCCCATAAATCTACATATTGGACTTGGCTTTATTGTTTCAATGTTGTCTTATTTGTAGTTTGCTATATTGTATTGAAGCCTTATACTTAAACACAGAACTTCTCTTTCTCTTATTATTGCTATTGATTCCCTTACTGTTAGCTCATGTACATTTGGGAAATTATGAACAGCACATACACTCACAAAAAGAATGTTCTGAGTACCTTCTTCTCATTTAAAATTCACCTTAATTTAAAGAGAACTTACAAAGTTTGAACTCAATGTACTCATATATAATGTATTTATAAGTAATATGAATTTCATATTTTCTATTTACTGAGTTGTCTCTGAAACACGTGTTACCTCAGGTCCAAAGGTGTCCTAGTGTTATTTCAGTGAAGCCAGAAAGCATTCATTATATTTCAAGCAGCACCATCGATTGTTACTGGAAGTAACTTTTACTGGATGTGGAAAATGACACCAGGAGAGGAATGGAACATAGAGGATTAACAAAGTTCAAGTTACCTTGTGCTTTCCTTTTTACTGTACAAGAAAAGTATCCCAAGACTTGAAGGAAACTCTGTCCCTGGCTTTTCCCGAGTGTGTTCTTTACTCATATAAAATTTTTCTGTAAACTTCTAGTTGAGAGTATTACAAAAGGAAATAATGTACCATTTGACGACCAGCATAGAACAAAAGGAAATAACGTTGTTTTAAAAGTGTTCTCCTGCAAAGGAACAAAGAGGTTTTAAAGTGTCATATGGATGGACATTTCACCCCGAGATGATTCTCTTGATGCAGGAGTCAGTTATCAATTCCTTTGGTCTGGTCCTGAGTTCTCCAGAGCAATAAGGATTCCAAAAAAGCAGGATCCAGTGAGTATGATCAGCAAAAGGAGCCTCTTTTCAGACCAGTACTCTTTTAAGGAAGGTCGCAAAGAAATATCTGGGATTTTTGTTGCTTGTTTGTTTAGTTTGTACTGGTTCTGGGGCTTGAATCCAGAGCCTGGATCCTGTCCCTGAACAGTTGTCTTTCCTGCCCACCTGCCCCCAAAGCTAGTACTCTACTGCTTGAGCCAAAACTCCACTTCTGGTTTTTTGGTGTTCAATTTACTATAAGAGTTGGACAGACTCTCCTGCCTGGTTTGGCTTTGAATTAAGATAATAAGAAAGCTAAGTGACATCAACTGTATAGACTTCTCTTTTGGAACAAGAAATGTTAGATGAAGTTTATTGTAAAGCTAATATATGACAATTTTTAAAGGAAGAGGATATGTCTAGCAAAGAAGCCATAACTTAAATAACTCAGCAAAAAATAGGTGCACTGAATCATTTTGAAATTATTTTTTCTGCTTGGGAAGATTACTGATCTTGTCCGTCCTTTTGGGAAACTTAAAGTAATATTTGCACTTTTTGTTGATTGTGGGGCTTGAACTCTGATCCTGGGGGCACTCCCTCAGCTCTTCAGCTCAAGTTGAGCGCTCTACCGCTTAAGCTACAGCAACACTTCCGGGTTTCTGGTGGTTATGGACATTCCTGACCAGGCTGGCTTTGAACCACAATCCTCTGGTCTCAACCTCCTGAGTAGCTAGGATTACAGGCATGAACCCAGCTCATATTTGCACTTATGTGCACTGAATGACACTATGTAGACAAATAATGGAAATTTGAATCAAATGATGGCATTGCAGCTTTTCAGATAATGTGAGGTAGCAATAAATATGTCCTCTTTTCCATGTTGTTTCATTAATGACTCCTGAGCTATTGGACCCTTACATTAGCATCCTCTGCCATCTTTGTAGTTGTATTTAGTATCAGGAAATGTTCATAGAGGAATATAGAAGACTGAAATTTTTAGAAAGCAAAAAAGATAAGGTATGAAAGAACAGCACAGAAGGAGATACATTTATTACACAGAAATTAAGAAGTAGCATAAGAGATTTAGAATGCTAAAGGCAATATGGAATAAGACAAGTTGATAACTATTTGTTCAATAACCAAAAATTGTTCTCTAAAACAATTTCTGGTATACCTTATTTACTGTCATTTGTTCATTAACTCTGGAATTATTCCTTCTCTTCTGTCACTACTGTTAATTTGTCTCTGCCGTTTTGGTGACATGAATGACCAAAAATATTTCCAAATCTCACTTAGACTACTCCTCTCATTGTAATTAGCAGTGACCATTCAAAAACCTGGAAACTTTGAATTTCCAGAATTAATCTTCACCTGACTTGTAAGCACATTCAAGCCATTCATTGCTGTGACCTAATGAACAAAACTTTTTTTTCAACACAATATCCTAATATAAGTAAAGTACATGAATTAGGGACTATAGTCAGATGTCAGTGTGACAGACCGGCTCAGCCAGAGCACTGGGACCGATGGGACAGGGATCTTGGGATAGGTGGGCAAGGTGTCGGCAAAGTGACAAACAGACACAGACTCAAAAGTGTTGCATCTGGGTGTATCTTTATTGAGAATTAACATTTTTATACAGTGTGTGATTGTGACATAGATTCTTTGTTTATTTAAGCACATAATCAATTTTTTAAAGGCAAAGCATTGATGAATTACATGAAAATTGATGACTATCCCACCAACAGTTTAAGCTAAGTGGTGTGAAACAAGTCTAGCATATTGTTTAATAGAATGCCTCATCTATTCAGCCTTTTTATGTTTAATAATTAAGAAACCTAAGGCAGGAATGTACTTATATTGTACTCTTTTTATTTTTATTTTTATCCAACAATTTTCATCTTTATAAGCTCCTGTATAAGGAAATGGTTCTTCGGTTGGTTATATTTTGTGTGAAACCACCATCTATTCCCTTTAACATAAGTTGGACTAAACTTAATATTAACTGTTGGGAGAATCTTTCTTTTTCTTTTATAAACAGAGGTCCCTTTTTTTTTAGAACTCTCTGAACTACTGGGATAACTCTTTCTAACTAGTTTAATTCATTGATTTTGTCTGTTGGACATATCTGGAAATTTTAAGTCTATATATTTACTATGCGTGAGCTGCAAAACCGCTTGTGAAGTTGTAGGAGTTTCTGGAGGCAATTTAACATCAGATGATAGATTGATTGGGGCATTGCCCACATTTAAACTTTGGTCTTAGTCTTTATTACTTAGAGAAGCCATCTCTATTGGCCTGGAAAGATACAACATGCTCTGTTCGCGGATCAGTAGAAAAATAGCCGAAACGAGAATAAAGGCAACGAATGTACAGCCAAGAAGAATATAGGAAAAATAAAGGTAGAGGCTATAAAGGTGCAGCGAAGTGTATGGGAAGCCTTGAACCAACACCCCCTCCCTGCAGGCATGCTTCCTTGAAGCTCTTTGTCTAACATGATCTCTCACGCAGACTCCGCAGAAGGTGGCATGGCACCAACTGGCCACAGAAAGATGTACACTCAGCTGGAGATACCAGGAACCACTGGAAGTGCAGAAACTTAAGCGTTTGACTTTGTTTCTCTGGCCAGAGACTATTCATTGAATTTGCAGCCCCTTATTCTGTTGCCGATGTCAAATCAGAAGCCATCTATCCACCACAGGCAGCTTTATTAGATGTTCAAATTGGTTATGGAAGTGCCCCGCTCACCTATGCCAGCCTCTCTTTGCTGAACCCAGCTAAGGACTCTTTGCAGACACATCCTCATGGCTGTTTTGCCTGCTGTGATCTCTGCTCCTTTCCAAACGCTTGCTTCAGCAGCTTCCCCTCCATTGTGCCTGTGCCTCTCGGACTGGGTTCCCATGGTGTTTGGATATTGAGCTGCTTGTTAGAGGAGGAAACAAGGGTTGTTGTGTACATTGGCAGGCCTGAACTGGCCTGGAGGCAGGACAGACGCTCTCCCAGGTGGGACTTTTCAGGGCACAGGGCAGGCATCCTGCCACTGGGCCCTGGGTAACTTTGGTGAGCAGCAGTCACACTGGAACTTCTCTTTCTCAGAGAACAACTGGTTAAGTCTAACCAGATTGTCTTCTCTAGGGAATCCGGTTCTTCTCCAACTCCTGGGGGATGCCTGGGGCTTGAGTCTATGCCAGACTCCACTCCTGTCCAGAACCTTTCATTCCAGAAGTTTCAACCAAGTGTATGTGCCATGGCATGTCAGTATGGAGAAGCAATTTTTATATTCCAAGTATGGGTTCCTTATTTTGTATTTGTTAACTACATGTTTTTTGCGTTTGTTTTGTTTTGGTTTGGTTTGTTTTTTGCTAGTCAAGGGGCTTAAACTCAGGGCTAGGGAATAATTCCTGAATTTTTTTTTTGCTCAAGTCTATCACTCTACCACTTGAGGCACAGCACCATTTCCAGTGTTTTTCTTTTTATGTGGTACTGAGGAATTGAACTCAGGGTTTCATGCATGCAAGGCAATCACCATATCATGAAGCCACATTCCCAGAACCCTAAATGACTTTCTTAAGTTGACATTACATTTTCATTCCATAACTATGTACCATAATATTGTCCACATGCTAGAAAATGATGTAGAAAGAATACAATAAAATAAATGCAGTATGGCTAGATGGACAATGAATAACCCTCACAGTCTAGCAAGGACACAGAGGGCTTACCTCATGGAGATGTATCAACATGCTGAGTGAGACAGCTCCTGACCCACAGCCCACCTCCAGAATGAGTAGGCCATCTTGGCTTCCAGCCACCTGGGGATGTTGTGCCACCTCCTACAGCACAGATTCAACCAGTTCCTGAGAGAGAGAGAGAGAGAGAAAACCAGAATTACAGTTAAATCCAGTGCCAGTGGCTTAGAACTCTAATTCTAACTAAACAGGAGGCTGAGATATGAGGATCATGGTTCATAGAAAACCCAGGCAGGAACGTCTGTGAGAATCTTATCTCCAAAGAACCACCATAAAACTGGAAGGGGCACTGTGGGCTCAAGTGATAGAGTGGTAGCCTTGAGCTGAGGAGCTCGAGAACAGTGCCCAATCCTAGAGTTCAAGACCCACTACTGAAAAGAAGTGGACTTCCCACCACAAGAAGTAGACTGAATAGCACCCATTGTCCTAGGGATCATGGTAGAGAAGTCAGGCCGAGCTTCCTGTGAACTTGAGGTCATAAGTAGGTCACCTAGCTTTTCTGTGCCTCGGTTTCCCCAGCTGCAAAACTGAACAGGTAATAATGAAAGAGAGCCATGTTTAGGTTCATAATCCCACACCTGTTACACTATTAATAACAGGCCACACCTGAGCCCTTTCTGGTATCTTCCAGTCATATACTCACAGAATTGCCAAAACCTTATCTGAAGGCCGCTCCCTCTCTGCCTAGCCATTCTCCAGAGATCTCTCTGTATAAATCCCTTTTTTCCTCACAACTGTCCTGTGAGGAGAATGAGGTTCAATGTCTGAGGCTCTACAAAGAACTTCACGTGTGGTCAAGAATCCAGTGCTGTGGACTGAGTTTGGGATAATCCATCTAAACCAATGACTGAGCATGGTGCCACGTGTCTACCATCCCAACTAGAGAGGACCAGGCCCGGTGGAGCATATCTTTCACAGGAGGACTGTGATCCAGCCCAGCCTGAGCATATATTTAGTTTCTATCTCAGAAATGCTCAAGACAGAAAGGTGGCTCATCAGAGGCGAGGAGAGGAAACAAGTACGGGGGTCATGGTGCCCCAAGAGGGGTGTTTGACCCCGGTTGAATTGGTGTTGGGGCGGCCACTCACCTGCTGAGAGAAGCTGTTGGCAGCTCCTCCAAGTGTGGCAGCAGCGATGGCAGCAGCATTGCGGACATATAGGCCCAGAGCAGAAGACTAGGGGCAGGGACCAGGTCGGGGATTTAGGCCTGCTGGCATCACACCATTGCCTGAGGTTTGAAACCTGGCACCACATGAACAGAAGGAAGGGGCCAGGTGGGGGTGGGAGCATCAATTTCCTACTATACTCCAAAGTCACCTCAAGTCTCTTCCTCACCACTCAGCCACCTCTATATTCCTCAACTACTGGTAGTGGTGTAAACTAACAGAGAGAATCCCAGTGCTACCTGGCAGCATGGAATGTGGTCGTGGCCAGCATTCTTGTATCCCATTGGTCAGAAAGGAGCATGAAAGAATGGGGGTGTGGCCAGAATCCTGTGAAGCAAGTAGAATGGGTGAGTGTCAACAGGCCATCCTGGGGCAATTTGAGCTGACAGGATGTTCCCAAGACCTGAGAACAAGCCCTAGGGCTTAACAAAATAAGAACAGATTGACATGCAGATGGCAGTATGCTAATAAATATATATCTTTATAGAGTTCCAGAGATGTCTATACATTACTCAGTTATATAGACTATATTCCTACCAATTCCTGAGTATTCATTATGTGTCCATGTAATTAATGTTATTGTTTAAGTCCTTAAACTATTAATGAAAGCACTCAGTGTCCTGAAATTATTGTGTTCCTGTAAGTAATAATATTCTTTTAATGCTTCATAAATATTAAATAAAATCAACCAGCCTTCTGAAATGATGCTGTTTAATTTTATAGGATCATCATTCACTATCAACTCATTCAACTGTGACATTGACAAAATTCCAGTAATATTGCTTTGGATGGGAACCAGTTTCTTAGTATCTCATGCCATTGGTTGGTGTCAGAACCAGGATTTGAAATGAGGACCTATGTTGCCACATGGGCCTATGGCTTCCATGATAATCTGTCAGCCTTCAGCAATGGAAGGTGAAGTACCCTTTGCAACAGTGTCATTCAGACCGAGAAGGGTCACTGCAAAGGAAGAAAACATAAAAGGCATTGTTTTCCCTGCAATACCTGGGGTTCTAGGATCACAGGAGCACCTGCGTGTCCAGTGGCTTTACCCCATCCTAGGGTGATTGAAGCTGAGGCAGACTTGCCATGACCTGAGTTCAAGCCCCATGCTGAGAAAAAAAATTAGCTCCCTGGCTTGCAATTCACAGTTTATTCTTACAGGCTTTGGATTTCAACTCAGGATCTGGGTAAATCTGCAGCAATGTGGATAAAGGAGAAGATCACCTTACATGAAGAAAAAAAAGTCATGCCTGTTCACTAGTCCTGAATTCAAGACCCAGCCCTGGAAAACATACTATTTATATATATTGTAAACATAAGATTTATACATACCTATAGATGTTCAGTCCATACATGTTTGGTGTGGTTGTTCCTTGTATCTTTTGTTTTATTCATTTATTTACCATTGATTTTACTATGATGAAACCCATTCTGTTTATTACATTGATGACAAGTTATCACAGAACATCTAGATTTGTAGAAATGTTCTCCATCATGCCTGACCCTCAGAACTCACAGAGAAAAGGAAAAAACGTTTCACACTGTCCTTTTTACTCCACGATCCACTTGTTGGTAGTGCTGGGATCTGAACTCAGGGCAGAGCAAAACCAATTGGCCAATCAGTCAAGATAATCATATGAACCAATGAGCAACTAAGGAGTGTGGCCATTCCCAGAATCTGACATGGATCCCCAGGGTGGTCCACTATAGTCATAAATTCATAATTTAAACATAGGATCTATATTGACATACATGTGTGGACAGCATCTTGTGTTCAGTGCAATTGTTCTCCTTATTTTGTCTCTAAATCATGGAGGTATTGTGTATTTTAATAAGTATGGTGACAGGTATACCTGTGCTGACATGAATGACAACATGTTCCGATGGTTACATTGTTGTTTATGCATTCTCCATCGTATTTGAGACCCAGGACTTTCATAGGAGAGGATAAAAGGCACAACGACTGGCTTCTGATATCAGGATGGAATTTTGTCAGTGCTGGGATTTGAGCTCAGGACTGGGTAACTCTGTTGCACTGTGGGGGACAGGGAAGCTCACCATCTTTGAAGACTAGAATGTCAGGCCTGGTTCAGGGCCTGATTTGAAACCCCAGCACTGGACAAAATAGCAAGCCCACCATTTTTAAACATAGAATTTCTCATTACCTAGAGGTGTGGTATGCATCTTGCATTCAGTGTAGTTATTCATTCTATTTTGTCTTATTCATGGATGTATTGTGTATTTTATTGCACATGGGGTGACAGATATAACTCTGCTGACATGGATGACAACCTATTCCCATAGCTAAGAGTTGCCTATATAGCATTCTCCATCCTCAATGAGACCCAGGACATTGTCAGGACAGGAAAACATGTGCCAACATAGGCTTCTCACATCAGAATGAATCTTTTGGTAGTGCAGGAATTTGAACTCAAAGCCTAGCAGGCACAATTGGTGAATGGGTCATGGTGAGCACACCAGGCTGTGAGCCACTAAGGAACTAGGCCATTCCTGGGACCTGAGATGGAGCCCTGGTGGGGGCCAATATAGACATAAATTCATAATTAAATAGAGCATCTGTATTACCTAACATGGGTGGGTGGCATCTTGGGTTTGGTGTAGTCATTCTCTTTGTTTTGTGTCTTATTCATTGATGTATTGTGTATTTCCTTGAGTATAGGATGACAGATATAACTGTGGTGAACTGGATGACAACCTATTCCCATGAGTATAGAGTTGGGTATACATTCTCATTCCTAGTTGAGACCCAGAACTTGCACAGTACAAGAAAACAGGTGCAACGACTGGCTTCTCACATCAGTGTGAATTTTTGGCAGTGCTGGTATTCGAACTTTGGGCCTAGAAGGCCCAACTGCCCAATGGGTCCACGTGATCGCACCAGACTGTGAGCCACTAAGGAGCTGGGCCATTCCCAGGAACTGAGATCGAGCCCCAGGGAGGCCAAAATAGTCCTCAATGATCATTTAAACATGGGATGTATATTCACATCCGTGTTTGGACTGCGTCGTGCATTGAGTGCAGTTATTCTCTTTATTTTGTATGCTATTCATGGGTGTATTGTGTATTTTCTTGAGTATATGATGACAGATATAGCTGGGCTGACATGGATAACAACTTATTCCCATGGCCACAGGGTGGCCCATGCATTCTCCATCCTAGCTGAGATCCAGGTCTTGCACAGGAAAAAAAAAAAAAAACAGGTGCAACAATTGACTTCTGACATCAAGATGAATATTTTGGCAGGGCGGGGAATCTGAACTCGGGACCTAGCAGAACCAAGTGGCGAATGGATCCAATTGAGCACACCAGCCTTTGACCCACGAAGGAGCTAGGCCGTTCCAAGGACCTGCTATTGAGCCCCCGACCCCGCAGGTAGAGCGGGGATCACAACAGTCATCCATTCATAAGGTGAAAGTAGTATGCAAATAAGTACACATTTGAATAGAGTAGGAGAGATGGTAATCTGTGGTGGAATCCAATCTGTGGACTACCAATTCTTGGATCTTTCCTAATGCCTCCATTTCATGATTGTGATAATTATTGTCGTGCTTCATCAACTGTTCTTTACAAATAATCGATACCCCATGAGTCTTGCCTATCATTTCCTACTTGCATCATGCACGAACTACTCATTCAAGGATGAGATTGATCACATTCCATGACTCATCCCAGGTCCACAAACGAGTATCTCAGGATCTCCCGCCATTCCCTCCTCGTAGGGAGGCTGAATTCAAGCTTCAGGCCTGGAAAAGATACTCCTTATATACTTTTTTTTTTGGTCCACTCGTGGGCCTGAACTCTGGGCCTGGGCCCTGTCCCTCAGCTCTTCACCTCAAGGCTAGTGCTCTACCATTTGAGCCACCTTCCCAGCCCTCCTTATATATATTTAAAAGATAAGATTTATACTTCTGGAAAGATGTTCAGACAATATTGTGTTTGATGTGGTTATTTATTTTATTTCTTGTTTCATTCATTTATTTAGAATTTATTTTATTGACTCTGATGACACCTATACCATTTATTATATTGTTTACATCCTATCACATAACATCCAGATGTTAGATGTGTTCTCCATCATGCCTGGCAATGCCAGGATCTGAACTTTGTGCCTAGCAGGCCCAATTCATGATTGGGTGAGATTGAGCATGGCAGCCTCTAGCCAATGAAGATGTCAGGTGGTTCCCAGGCTCTGAGATCGACCCCCAGGTTTGGCCCAAACAGCGATACATGGATAGGCAGACGGAGGTATACAAATAAATATATATTGGTAAAGAATTCCATAGCCGTTTCTCTATGATAGAAGGACACCTACTATGTTCCTACCAACTCTTAGGTATTTATTAAACCGCCATTGAAGGATTATTATTCTTTTCATGATTAATAAATTATTAATTAAGATCAATCAGCATTCTAGGATTATTGCATCCAATTTTAGAGTAGACCGATGCTTAAACTACTTTTTCAATCGGTATTCCTATGCATAGGTATGAGTCTCTTGTGATCTCCTGCTATTGGTGTCAGGACTGGGATTTGAACCCAGGGTCTATGCTGACAGGTTGGCTTATGGCCTCATTTATAGCCCACCAACCACCAGCAATGGCAGGACAGGTCCACTTTGCAGGTTTGCCATTCAGACCCAGGATGGTCACTGTGCAAAGAAAAGAAATTGTAAAACCCCAGCTCTCTGCAGCTCACCACTTTTTGTGCTTTCCAATTTTTTTTTTCTTCCTGAAAGTCCTCTTGGCCCAGGATCTCATGATTGGCTATGGGTGCAATGAGTGCACCCCAGCCAAGCGAGATCCAAGCTGAAGCAGAGTTTCCATGACCTGAGTTCAAGCCCCATGGTTGGCCAAAAAAAAGAAAAAAGAACATATAAAAATTAACTATTTAACTAAATTTTAAAAAATGAAGCCCCCTGTTTTGGAATTTTTGCCAGTTTTGTTTCCTAGCCTGGGATTTGAACTCAGGGTCTTGGTAAATCTGTAGCAATGTGAGCAAAGAGTTCCATTACTTGAGTTCAAACCCCATGCCAACCAAAAATGAAAAACTAAGTCACTGACCTCGGCACGGGGAGGTAGTTGTGGAGATGGGAGGGAAGGTATGGTAGCGGAAAAACACAGGAGGATTAAACAATGCTCAATAGGAAATGTACTCATTACCTTGCTCCTGGAACTGTAACCCCTCTGTAGAACATTTTTACAATAAAAAATGTACAAAAAAAGAGAAACAATGTAGTTCACAGAGAAGCACTTTGCAAGTAAGGGAAGGATGTTTGAATAGCTGTACAACTCTACACTGCTTTTTTTAATGTTCAGTATGGAACTGAATAAACATAACTGCTTCCATTTAAAAAATTAAGTCACTCTCTTGGAACTGGGGCCAGTATTTCTGCCATTGCTAGTTTTTGAGCTCACCGTCCAGATAGCTCTTTTGCACCATGGCTGAATGCGAAGCTCATTGTCCATGAGGAAAAGAAATTCAGGATAGAGTTTCCAGGGCCTGAATGAAGGCCCTGCAATGGAAGAAATACTTCTATAAATGTGTAATACATGACATATATATGCATGTTAATTTCCTATTATGATTTTTATTATTGATTTTGTATTTTATTTTTCTTTGATTCATGTATTTATTATTGTATTTCGTATTGTTATACACATATTATATTTTGCACATCTATTATAAAATTATACACAATAATTTAGGGCATTGACTCATTTTTATTAACATTTTATTAAGTGTTGCAACATGATACATAATTAAATGGAAGCATTTGTCACAGTCTTCACATGTTTAGAATCTCTCCCAAGTATGAGCTTTGAGTTCAAGCCCCAAGACTGGCAAAAAAAATTGAGCCTGGTGAGACATATTCTTCTGGGACTCAGAGGAGGGCCGAGGTTATAGGTAAGAGGTAGAGTTGAGGGCAGGTGCTGGTGGCTCACCCCTGTAATCTACTCAGGAGGCTGAGATCTGAGGATCCCAATTGCAAGCAGGAAAATCAATATGAGACACTTTTCTCCAATTAAAAACCCAAAGAGCCGGAAGTAGAGCTGTGGTTCAAGTAGTAGAGTGCTAGCCTGGAGCACAAAACCTCAGGGATAGGATGGCATCTAGGCCTGAATTCAAACCCCAGGACTGGCACACACACACATACTCACACACACACGAACACACACACACACACACACACACACACACACACACACACACACCAATATAGAGCATTTGCCAGTCAGACTGCACAAGTTCCATCTCTAACAAACCAATATTAAAAACAAATAAAGTTGGAGAAGGGAAGGACAGATTTGCTCCTGGAAGTGATATAGCCAGTGCCAAAATTCCACAGTAGTTCTAATATGTGGGTACAAGACAGAGCGCCTCAGGCAGAAGGTAAAGCATGGGCATAGGTCCTGAGGTGTGCTGCAGAGCAGGTGGTGTGAGTGGTATGAAGGTTCTATGGCTTCAGCAAAGGCAGGCATGAAATTCAAGGCTGGGTCATCCAGGTCAAAACTAATGCCCCAACACAATGAGGTACTGGCTATACCAATCTCTCATCCCCCAGTTCCCTGGCCCTGGAATCTAAAGTATATGCCTCTGTATTCTGGGCATCCAGAATTGTCTAGAAGGACCTGAGAGGCCCAGCTGGGGCCAGAAGATAGATTTGCCTACAATAAGGTACGTTGACATTTCCTAGACATCGAACAATACATCCACATCCATGCCACCTTGGCCTTACCTCTCATGTAGCCCCAGATTATCCTTGTTTGGGGGGCCTTCAGTCAGCTATCAATGTCTAGCTGGCCAGAGCCACTGGCATCCACCCTTCCTCCACACCACTACCAGCCTGCTGGGAGTGGGACATGCAGCCAGGGGTCCAGTTGAGAAAAGGACAGGACACAGCATGACTGACCCTGCCCCCCCCAGAGGCAGGAGAGAACATATGCTAGACAGCACTAAGCACGCAGAATCCCTTGGATGAGGACAAAGTTATGGACACTCGGACTTGGGTCCCAAGGAAAACCTGGAATACGCATTCAGGTCTCTGGCAATTTAGGACTCATTGTAGACCATGACTAAAGACAGGGTTGCTATTGAGGAAGGGCACCATCCAAGGTCAAGAAGAGGGAGACAAGCATCCAGGAAGTGTGTAGAGAATGATGAGGGAAAAATACACACACACACAAGTAGCCCAAGGCCTCAGCAGTCCCTGAGCAACTGAACTTCCCAAACTCTGACAAGACGGCACTACCATCCTCAGACGAAATGTTGACAAAACTCAGAGCCTCTCACACATCTGGAATGGCTCATAAAACAGCATGGCATTTCGTACTGTACACACCACTATTAAGAAAACTCAGCCACATTATTTTGATTGTCGGTAATAGGGTTTGAACTTTGGGCCTGCGTGCCATCCCTCAGCTCTTCAGCTGAAGGTGTGAGCCCTACCACTGGATCCACAGCACTACTTCCAGTTCTCTGGTGCTTCACTTGAGATAAAGTCTCACAGACATTCCTACCCAAGCTGGCTTTGAACAGTGATCCTCAGATCTCAGTCTCCTGAGTAGCTAGGATGACAGTTGTGAGATACTGGCAATGCCAGGTTTCAGCCACCTTCTTACAACCAGGGGAAATCCAGCTTGTCAGGCCATAAAGCACATGCAACCCTTCACTTTCAGACTTTGACACCAGTATCCAAAGCCATTCTTCCTTGGTTGGAGAGAATATAATCGACACTACCCTCCAACCCTGCCCAAACCCTGCCTATGATTGGCCACAACCTCTGGAGTTCTTGGTAAGACATGCCCAGCCTGCTTTAACTTCACACTCGGGCAAACTTGGGAAGTTCTTAAAAATGGCTGTACACTGAGGCCAGAACCTGGTGTCCCAACCACAGCAACCCTACTCCTTCACCATCTCTGCCAAGCAAGGGGTGTCTTTCTTTCTTGTTTTTTTGGATGAGGGGCTTGAACTCAGGGCTTGGGTACTGTCCCTGATGATGAACTTTGCTCAAGGCCAGTGATCTTCCACTTGCACCATGGCACGACATCCGGTTGGAGATTAGAAATGAGACTCTCATTGGACTTTCCACCCTGTGCAAGGATACAAGACCTTCTGGATCTCAGATTCCCAAGTAGCCAGGATGAGCCATCAGCGCATGGCCTATGGTGTCTTATTCTTTACAATTTCCAACTAGTCCTCCTCTAGACACTACCACCTAGACCCTCCTCTACCTCCCTCAGGGACAGCAAAGGGAGGCTCAGAATCAGGGTAGGGCCATGGGCATTAAAGAGTCCCCTTTAAATCACTTCCCTTTTCTAAGCTCCCATCCACTTCCTCTGGATGGCCTGGTTGTCTGGGGCATATCAGACCCACTAGGACTTCTTAGGCCTGCCCTGTAACCCCCCGCCACACACAACCGGTACCTGAGAATTTCTGGGGCCAGTTACTCCATGTCCCAGTGGAAGCTTTTGGGAGGTTTGCTGATAACCGTGTCTAGGGGTGCCCAGAGCAGAAGGAGTGTCCAGATGCCCTCTGTCATAGAAGGAGACACGAAGCATGGATGGATTTACTAAGTGCTAGAGGGCACACCATCCATCTGTCACCCAGGTCTCTTGGAGTGAAGTTTTACGTTGACAGTGCTAGGGCTCGAAATCGGGGTACAGGCGCTGTCCCTGAGCTTCTTTTGCTTGATGTGAGCACTCTTCCACCTGAGCCACAGTACCACTTCTGGCTTTTTCTGTGTATGTGGGACCTAGGAATCGAACCCAGGGTTTCCTGTGTGCTAGGTGAGCCCACTACTGCTAAGATAAAATCCCAACATTGGATAGCTGTTCAGTGACCCCTTGGGCCTGTTTCAGGACAGTCTTGCACATATTTACCGAGTATCTAACCAGCAGCCTTGGCTGGAAATAACACGGTCTGCTATGTTGTCCATGATCTATGGCACCTTTTCTCTCTGTGCTTCCTGTCACATCCTCCTTGTTAAGCAAGACACCCTTTCAAGTGCTGCCTCTAAAAAGCCCGCTCCAATCACCCTGGCAGAGGGGGATCTTCTTGGCTCTGCAGGCTGCTAGCGTTGTCATGCTCTGCCTCAAGCTGGTGTGGTTGAGAGCGTGCAAAGGTGAAGGCCTGGCTTTCACCACCTAATTTCTGAAGACTCTGATACACTACCCAGGACCAGTGCAGTATCACACTCTGTGAGAGGGCACTTGAGGCCCAGGCAGTCTGGGGGCAACAAATGGGGCCATTTCTTGTGTGTGTTTGAACTGAGGATCTGGGAGCTGTCTCTCTGCATTTTCATGCTCAAGGCTGCTACTCTACCACTTGAGCCAAAATTCCACGTTTGGATTTTTGGTGGTTCCATGCACAGAAGAGTCTGATCGCCTTTCCAGGTTATGGCTGGCTTCGATCTTTGATCTTCAGATCTCTGCCTACCGAGGAGCCAGAATGTCAAATGTGAGCCTGAGCCAGAGAGGGTCCAGAACCTTTCCTTTAATCTTCTGTTTATCTTGTATCAACTAGCAAGCCCTACTTAAAATAGTCATTTATAGGGGATCAAGTTCCTCTCCTAGGCCAGTTAACCCAAGGAGATAAAGTATCTTTGGAAAAGGCTAGTCAGAGTTGGCCTAGGTGAGTGTGTGTGTGTGTGTGTGTGTGTGTGTGTGTGTGTGTGTGTGTGTGTATGAGTTTCAGGGATACCTACTCCACTCTCTCTAGTGCTTCTTTCACCCAGTGGTGAGTACATCCAGGATCCCCACCCCAAGAAAATCGGGCAGGGGAGGGTACTTAAGGTCATATCAAGTGGGATGATCTGAATTCTATCCTGCAACTGAATCCAGGAGAAATAATAGACAGAAGGAGATGTTTAGAGGAAAATCAAGGGACGCCACTTACCTTTGGCTACAAGTACCGGAGAGAAGAATGAATCCATCATTTTGGTAGTAAGATAACATGTGCCCACTATTCATTTATTTTATATTTTGTGAGTCCCAGGTCTTGGATTCAGGGACTGGGTGTTATCCCTGAGCTTCTTTTACTTAAAGCTGAGGCTCTATCACTTGTGCCACAGCACCACAACTGGCTTTTTTCGGGGGGGGGGGGGGAGGAGGTAGTTTATGGGAGATAAGAATCTCACAGACTCTCCTGCCTAGGCTGGTTCTGAGTCACGACCATCAGAACTCAGCTTCCTGAATAGCCAGGATGACAGGCAAGAGCCACTGGCACCTGACCACCACCATCCATTTATAGTCCCCTAGGGCCAGTGCTGGGCTACCTTCACTGCATTCTCCTTTTTGTGATTGGGAAGCAGACATGGGTCGGTTTGATACTTCAATAGCCTACCTACCTTTGAGCATTGTTCTGGCTCAGTCTGATGCTGGCTTCCTTCTTATCCACAGCAATGATTTCGTGCTGTCACAGAACAAATGTCCCCCAGGAAGTGTCGGATCTGTGGTCTTTCCTCTGCACACTGCCCCGTATCCCCGAAACGACACACTGCAGCAATGTAAGGTAGACATAGAGTGAAATCAGTTTCTTATAATCAGGGTCTGGCCAGATAAGTGGCAGTGAGGATCAGAGGCTCGGGATAGTGCTGTGCAGTTGGACAATGCGATGCCTCCTCATCCACTTTCCTTTAAGTGACTTAGCAGAGGGTAGTGGGGAAGGACTCACCAGACAGACTGACAATGAGCAACCATCACGGTCTACCCCAGGCACAGAGGGGCTTACCTAAGGAAGCTAATTCCACAGTCCAAGCCAAAATGATCCTGACCCACAGCCTACCTCCAGAATGAGAGGGTTACCTAGGGTCCCAGCCATATGGGGACACTGAGCCAAAACCTCCAGCACACATTCAACATGTTACTGAGCGAGAGAGAGAGAGAGACAGAGAGAGAGAGAGAGAGAAAGGGAAAGAGAGAGAGAGAGAATTACACTTAAGCCGGATGCCAGTGGCACAGGCCTACAATGGTAACTACACAGGAGGCTGAGATATGAGTATCATGGTTCATAGCCAGCCCAGGCAGGAACGTCTGTAAGACGCTTATCTCCCAAAAGTGGTGTTGTAGCTCAAGTGGTAGAGCCCTAAACCTGATCTGAGCAGCTTGGGGACAGTGTGCAGGCCCAGAGTTCAAAACTCACGACTGACAATAAGTGGAATTCCCACCACAAGAAATGGACTGAATAGCACCCATTGTACTAGGGAGCATGGCAGACAAGTCAGGCGGAGCTTCCTGTCATCTGGGGGTCATGAGTAGGTCACCCAGCTTTTCTGTGCTTTTTCCCCAGCTGCAAAGCTGAATAGTGAATGATCCCCTTCCTCATGGGGATAGGGTAAGGATGAAAGAGAGCCATGTTTTGTTTCCTAATCCCATACCTGTGGCATGATAAATAACAAGCCCCTTCTTAGGCCTTTCCAGGTATCTTCCTGTTATATGCTCACAGAATTGCCAAGAAACTTATATGATGACCGTTCCCTCTATGCCTGGCCCTGCCACAGATTTCCCCTTGTATTGATCCCTTGTTTCCTCACAACTGTCCTGTGAGAAGACTGAGGACCAATGGTTCGAGGCCGAATCCAGAGCTTCAACTCTGGTCAAGAATCGGCTGCTGTGGACTGAGTTTAGGACAACCATCTAAACCGATGACTGATCATGGTGCTACATATCTACCATCCCAAATACAGAGGACCAGGCATGGTGGCGCATGCCTGTCACAAGAGGACCATGATCCAGCCAAGCCTGAGCATAAATGGAGTCTCCATCTCAGAAATGCCCAAGACAGAAAGGCTTGGCTCCCATGGAAGAAGACCTGACTGGAAAGCCTAAGCTCTTGAGTACAAACCCTAATATACCAAAAAGTATCTGAGGCCCGGTGCCAGAGTCTCATGCCTATAACCCTACCTACACAGGAGGCTGAGGTCTGAAGAACACAGGTCAAGATTTAAAGTAGGTTTGGCCTTGCCCATCAGACGTCATGATGAGATGACCCAGAGGCTGACCCATGCCAATAAGGTCCATACTAACAGGGCTCACAGCCTTACTAAGTGCTGACCATGTTCTCTGTCCTCCTGGGGAGTCAACCCCTATGGGCCCCACCCCCTGGTCCTCCCGTGCTCCCTCTGCCACCAACCAGGTCCAAGGGAGTAGACAGTTCCAGGTCACAAAATCCCTTGCTCTTATAATTTATAGGTGCTGAGTCCCCTTCAAATGTCTCACCCTGCCAGTCCCCTAGAACTCAGCCACAAAGCACATGCACCCCCCAAAGACAGTGATAAGAAGTTACCAAAGGCTCCAGCACTCCTTGTTTCAACCAATATCTACACACACACACACACACACACACACACACACACACAGAGCCATAACGGGTGGCTCCTTTCTGTCATCCTAGTTACTCAGGAGGCTGAGGTTTGAGGATCACTGTTCAAAGCCATCCACACAGGAAAGTTTGAGGCTCCTATCTACACTGAACCACCAAATAGCCACAGGTGGACCTGTGGCTCAAGTGTCAGAGCTCTAGCTTTGAGCAAGATATCTCAGGGACAGCAACTAGGCCGTGAGTTCAAGGCCCAGGTCTTCTACCTCCGAACACACTCAGACACAGACACAGACAGTCAGACAGACAGACAGACAGACAGAGAGACAGACAGACAAATAAACACACACACACACACACACACACACACACACACACACAGGATAGCCCAAGGATTCAGCAGTCCCTGAGAACAGAAACATGAACTCCCTCAATTAGCATCAGATCTCAACCCCTAGAAGGTGGCAGTACCGACATCAGACCCACTGTAGACAAAACATTGAGCCTCACACATATCTGGAATGTCTCATACACCAGCATGGCATTTCCTATCATACACACTGCTATGTGGAAAACTTAGTCACCTCTTTTTTTGTTGTTGGTCCAGGGGTTTGAATTCTGGGCCAAGGTGCTGTCCCTCACCAATTCAGCTGAAGATGAGCATACTCCCAGTTGAGCCAAAGCAACAATACCTGTTCTCGAGTGGTCTATCATCAATTTTCACAGACTATTCTGCCCAAGCTGACTTGTAACCACGGTCCTCACATCTCAGTCTTCTGAGTAGCTAGGATGAGAATTGTGAGCCACCGGTGGCTTCCAGCTTCAGCCACCTTCATATACACAGAGGAAACCCATCTCGTCAGGCCACAAACTTTTTGCAACCCTTCACTTCAGATTTTGATACCCAGCATCCAAATCTATCCTTCAATGGAGGAAATAAAGACACAACAATCTCACACCTGCACCCCTTTGCCCACTCCCTGCCTGTCACAGGACATGTCCTCTTGAAGCTGTGGCTTTAAACTGGGGCAAACTTGGGGAGTTCTTAAAAATGTCTGTACAGCGAGGCCAGCACCTGGTCTCCCAAACACAGCACCCTCCCCACACCCCCACACCTCCACCATCATTTGCAGGCAAAGATGTCTTAATTTCTTTCTTTTTTATGTTGTGGGGCTTGAATTCTGGGCCTGGGTGCTGTCCCTGAGCTCTTTAGCTTAACGCAAGCATTCAATTGCTTGAGCCACAGCACCACTTCTGGTTTTCTGGAAATTCCTTTTAGGTAAAACTCTTAGGGTCTTTCCTGACCAGGCTGGCTTTGACTCGTGATTCTCAGATCTCAGCTCCTGAGTACCTAGGATAACAGCCATGAGCTACTGGCACCCAGCCAAAAAAATTTTTCCATTCCTGTCATCCTTTCCCCTCAGGAGACTGAAATCTGAGGACTGCAGTTGGATGCTACTTAGCAGCAAAGCCCGTGAGAACTCTTTATCTAATTAAACACCCAAAAAAGATGGTAGTGGAGCTGTGATTCAAATGGTAGAGTGCTATCTTGGAGCATAAAAGACAAGATCCACACCCTAGTTTCAAGCTTTTTCTAGCGTGGACCCACCCAAGAAAGGGAAGCAAGTGGGCACACGGGAGCTCAAAGCCAACACATAATACTCAAAACTCCCAGAACAGACCCCATCCAGCTCTGATTCCCTAGATATTATGTCCTACATCATGGCAGTCTTAGATAGGACTGTCCATGCACCAATTTGAGACATTCAATTACAATCACATACTGACGATCCCATGACCTTATCAAAGAATCAGGATCTCTCACTGTACTGCCTAAACACTGGGCAGTGAGGTAAGGTCTAGTTATCCAACCATATGATATGGGAACCAAAGGGATTCCTGGTCAAGGGACGGAGACTGGGGGGATGTAGGTCCTCTTGGGGAGGTGAAAAGGGCTGCTCTATCCCAGAAATGTTCCTACGTTGTGAGTATTATCAAAGAAACAACCTTGCTCAAAGCCCAGTCACTCTGGTTTTCCCACCAGCCTCTACCCAGCTCTGCTCCACCTTCAGCCTGCCCTCTCTGAATCCCAGATCTGCCATCTAGTCTAAAGACTGAGTCAGCCAAGAGACCCATTTCCTGCCCTCATTCCCACGCTGTCCTGTGGCAGTGGCATGCTTACCTCAGTCTTTGGAGAAGGAAAGAACACCGGGGATGGTATCATCAGATTGAGCCCTGGAATGTCCTAGTCCCTAAGGATATACTGCACAGGCATCCTGCAGTGAACGGCAGC
Organism: Dipodomys spectabilis; assembly: GCF_019054845.1. Taxonomy (NCBI): domain Eukaryota; kingdom Metazoa; phylum Chordata; class Mammalia; order Rodentia; family Heteromyidae; genus Dipodomys; species Dipodomys spectabilis. The sequence goes on from NW_024870847.1 coordinate 2,436,120, forward strand.
CAGGTTGTCAATGATGAACCCAAGGGGCCAGGACTTTTAATAGCAGTGTGGCTGGATCAAAGGCTGGTAGTCTTTGTTGTCAGGCGAGGTCATGGCTCCAATGTCCTTACACACCTGACCTTTCTCCCTCTTCAAATTCCTACTTATACTTTGCCCCCCCCCCGACCTTGAAACTCTCTCACTCCAATACCTCCCTAGACCTTGGAAACTTTCTTCTGGTCTGACCAGATGAGGCTGGGGTTAATTGAAACCTGGTGACCCACCCTGAGCCCTAGGTTCTACCCGAGGCTAGTTCCCTATATAGTCGGTGATCACACAGCTCCTGGCTGTCATGAAGTTGCTGAGGGGTCAGTGGCTTGGTCCTACATACTGACGTTAGGCTCTGAAACGGTCTCCACATAGAATGTGAATAGTTGGCTCCCTTGATCCATGGACTCCAAACCAAGGCTTGCATGTTCCCCTTCTTCCTTCTTTTCTTCATTTTCTCCCTCTGTCCTTCCCTCTTCTCTCTCTTCACTTTCTTTGTGTCAGTCCTGGGCCTTGTACTCGGAGCCTAGGTGCTGTCCCTAAGCCTTTTTACTCAAGGCTAGCAGTCTATGGTTTGAGCCACACATCCACTTCTGGTGTTTTGTTTTTGGTAGTTAATTGAAGACAAGAGTCTTACAGGCTTTCCTGCCTGGGCCAAAAGCCTCAATCCTCTGATCTCAGCCTCCTAAATAGCTAGGATGACACGCTTGAAGCACTGGCATCCAAATCAATCCAAAGTTTCTTCATGGGCTGTAGAACCAGTCCTGGAACTTTTCATTGTCTATGACATCCCAGAGTCTGTTGCACACTGTAATGGTTTGTTGGATAAATAAATGAGCATCTCTCTATGACAATACTACAGAAAAGTCCCATCTGATTCAGGTAAGAATCCTCTGTTGGGGAGGGGGGACGAATCCTGATGAAGCTCTCCCACAGTTCTCCCTCCTCCCTCTTACCCCTTCCTGGTGCCACCACACTGAATGGTTTTTGTCTCTGAGGGTGTGAGCCACTATGTACTCACTACATTCCAGGGCCTCTGGAATGACTATCATCTCAAAGATCTCTGTCCAGCAGCTGACCAGCACTGTGGCACTCAATTCCCCACATAGGTGTGAATGAGGTTGCTGTGAGCTGAATGCCTGGCTCAAGGGGCCTCCTGTCCTCCCCTGGGACCAGTCAGGATCGTCCACCACATCTGGCCCCTAAGTTTCATGCTGCCGAGGAAGGATCCTGGAGGCAGCTTGGGTTCTCTGAATCTCCCAGAGTCCAGTACAGGTGCTGGGAATCATCTATGCTCATAGCTGACAGGCTGAGCATGGTGAGGTCACAATCTCTGCCCCCCTCAATGTCCACGAGTGGGGTGGTCACTCTAGAGAGATTCAACAGCTGCCAGAGAAAGGCAGTCAAGGCACAACGTTCACAGCAGGACACAATCTGGCTTGGGAACTCTGCCTGAGTCGCTTTGAACATCATTGTTTGATGGCTGAAATCATCCATATAATTTGATCCATAATCCCAGGCATTAGTCGAACTTGCCAGCTTAAATTAAAAAAAACCTGGAGAATGTGATATTTAATTTGTCCAAATCAAACTTAAAGGGTTCCAAAGTCTGTGGTCCCCTTTTCCTTCAGACAACCTATAGGAGGTTACAGAAACTAGCATTCAGCGAGACCTAGCTAACTGCCACTTCCTGATACCGAGCGGGCTCCAGCAGGGGGAATGGATTTGCCAACTACTGCCCAGCTAGAAACAGCCCAGGCGGGACACAGATTGGATTCTGCAGGACTCCAGGGAGGATTGACACTGGGCACTGCCCCAGGAGGGTATCCTCACCACCAGTGGGGCCCAGAACACTGTTCCCGGATGCCCACAGAGACTGTTAATGCCCTAGATATGGTTCTCCTCTCATCCACTCTCATGGTGAACCATCTGCCATGTCACATCGTACGCCAGTCCCCAAAACCTCATAGCTTCACAGCCCCTGCCCTATCCTTTCCCTCATCTCGTTACCTAATTATGTTGGGCAGACACATTCCACACCCTTGAATTATCTCCAACTAAACACACAAGAGTAGAGTGTCTGGCTGGAAGAATGTGGCTGTGATCTCATTTGCCTCACCAAACTTCTGGCTGGGGATAGAAGGACAGACATCCACTCCAGTCCAGGGTTCACACTGTTCTTCTAAGGGAGGCCCACTCAGGCCCAGCAGCTACTGTGGGCTACAGGAAAGGGGGAAGAGAGAGATGGAAAGGGGAGGAAAGTAATGTCTACTGAAATCTTCCATAAAGGAGCCATAAAACTGTGAAGGAGAAAACAAAAATTGTGGCTGGGCTTGTATTTGGTATTGATGAAGAATGAACAACAACAAATACACACAGAGAGAGAAAGAAAATTCTTTTGCTGTTTTAAACATGGTGACTTAAATATATTTTCATTGTTCTCATTTCCTTGCTCTCCCAACACACACACAGACACACACACACATTCACACACACACACACACACACACACACACACACACACACACACACCTCTCCAGAATGGTGAAAGTTGACTCTTCCATGCAGCACCTGCAATTTGCCAACTAATCACTCACCTGAGGACGGTCAGGCTGTACAAAGAGAAAGATTCTCTCTCTCTCTCTCTCTCTCTCTCTCTCTCTCTCTCTCTCTCTCTCACACTCTTACTCTCTCTCTCTCTCTCTCTCTCTCTCTCTCTCTCTCTCTCACACACACACACACACACACACACACACACAGACTCAGAGTAGTACCTCTCCTAAGTTTGTGGATTCCTCATCTGGGACAATGTATTAGCTGGAGCATGCAGGTTCCCATTCTCTGTTCCCTTGTCAGAACCAAGGGCTCCCACCCAAGGTGAGCACCACTCTAATGGCACAGCACGACCCCTCCTCTCCCCTTCTCCAGGGCCAGATTTTCTCCTTGGGAACAATCAGCCTTAACTCTCCATTCACCAAAACCCTAGGCCAGGACACTGGGTGAAGGAATCCCCAGACAGGTGGCTCCTCAGAGCCAGGACTGAAACAAGCAGTGGGTCATGGGGTCCCAAGGGGGGGGGTGTGACCCAGGGTGGGGGCGGTGTTGAGGACATGGATGTGGTCCTAAAGGCTACATACACGGACAGACTCCTACTTCCAGCCTAGATTCTTCTGGTCAACTGGGCAAATTCTTGTGGAGGACAAAGAGACCAGATGGACAGGGAGCACCACCAGACGCTGGCAGAGATGGGAAATGTGATCACCCTGTGAGTATTGTTGACAGCTGGGGTGGGGGATAGACCAGGTATATGTGTGTCTGAGGGCCTGTATTCCACCCATATATTCACCTACTATCTGACCCCCAGTGCCCTCACCTCCCTAGTGGGCTTTTCTGGGACCCTCCTCAGATGAAAGGGTGACTGAGCACAGAGGACAAGGGCTCACACAGCAAGGGAGGCCTATCTTCTGCATCCAACACCCCCTACTCCCAGAAAAAAAGAAAAAGACCCAATAAGGCAGGTGCAAAGGTGCTGTTCCCCACCTCTGCCTAAAGCCACCAGGTTCCCACCAGGGAGAGGAAGGGTGCAGTTGTGGGACTGTGTTGCTCCCACTACTCCAGCCAGGGGCTCAGTGGTGACCCCTTCTCACCCATTCCTGCATCTCCCCATTTCCAGGGATACTGGCCACTAGGGATGGGTGTGAGTTCCCAGAGTCAACACCCAATCCCCCACCCCCCCACTCCTGGGGCGCATTTGTGGCAGAGTCAAGGCTGGCCTGCCTGGTGCTGGGGAGCCATGGTTGGGACACAAGAGGGGAGGCGGGATTTGCAGGGTGGCAGAAGTAGTGGTAGGGGGAGGTGGCAAGGTGCTGACCTGCGGGTGGCCACTCACTTGTGCTGCTGGGAGAATCTGTAGGCTGTGGTTCTGTGTGCAGCTTGCAGCGATGGCAGTGGCATGGTGGACGCTTGGCCCCAGAGAAGAGGACCAGGGGTCTGTACCGAGTCCGGGCCTTAAACCAGTTGAGGGCGCACCATCACTGGATGACTCCAAGAGGTGCCGCAGGTCTGAGCCAGAGGCGATGCAATGCTGCAGGGAGCACAGGAGATGGGGCAGGGGCAGGGGCTGGTGGATGGCTGGGCTGAGCATGCCCCTTCTTCAGCTGAGCTCCCAGCCAGGGGCCTAATACTTAGGGCATAGCTAGCCTTTGAGCCTCCCTGGGGTGGTGCGAGGAATGTGCCTGATGTGCTGGCTTTGTGTGCTCTGTGCTCCTGGCCCAGACCCATGCTCCTACAGCAGCTCTGTGCTCCTGGCCCAGACCCATGCTCCTACAGCAGCAGAGGCATTGAGGCTGCCACCCCTGATGTATGTGCCTGCTCTTATCTCTGCAAGTGCTCCACCCCCTGTGTGCCAGTGGTTTCAGCAGATATGTGCCCCCTCAGCCATGCCCTGTCCTCCCTGGGTCACGCCTCTTCCCCCCTCAGCCACGCCTCCATCCCTGGTTTTGTGCTGTCCTGACTCTGCCCTAAGGCTATCAGGCTATGGCATAAGAAGCCTCACCTCAGGTCAGGGCTTCCCCCAACCCCAGCAGCTGTCCAGGGGGTGCATCGAATCTCCCCTCAGCCCAACCGCTGGGGGACTCTTCTCCATCCACCCCATACACCAAGCAGGTACACGGTGACCCTCCATGTGTGTGTGTGTGTGTGTGTGTGTGTGTGTGTGTGTGTGTGTGTTGTGTGTGTGTGTGTGATTGTTGGGATACCTAACTCTCAAGGACTCAGAACAATTTTAAAAAATAGCACAAAGAACCCTGTGTAATGCACACAGCACAATGAGCCTTTTGAAGGACTCAGCACATAGCAACCTTTGGGATCCTCATAGTAATCTAATGACAAATAAGATAAGACATGCAATTTTGACATCACTAAACTTACATATCATAGTATTATGACATCATATGTCATAGTGACATTATAGACATACTGTGAATGCCTATTCTGTGATTTCATTCTATTTCAAGTGAGCGATATTGGTGGATATCAGAAATCCATTATGACCTCAAAGCCATTGTGACATGAAAATCCCTTTGTGACATCACAGTGCCATTGTGATAGTAACCTGTTGTGACATCACAAACTGGTCCTGTCCATTGTGACCTCATCACCAATGTGACATCACAAAGCCATTGTGATATCACGTTGCTGTTATGACATTACAATCACCTAGAGACCTCCCAAACCCATTATGACATCTTTAGCACCTTTGAAAAAACACTTGGTCTTTGTGACATGACAGTCCCTTTGTGTATCCATATCCTTAATGTGAAATGTCAATTGAGATCAGATATGCCAAAGAAATATCACAAAGTATTAACAACATAATCATCGATGTGACAGCACATTGTCATTATGACAACATCAGCTCATTGTGACATCACAAATCTGTAATGACATCATACCACTATGACATCACATTGTCATTGAGACATCATATATACATTATGAATGCCTATTATGTGATTTCATTATATTTCAAATGTGGCATGTGTGTTTATATCAAAAACACATTTTGACTTCATAACCATTGTGACATCACAATCCCTTTGTGATTTACCATTGAAATTGTGATATCTAAACAACTGTGACAACTCAAACATGTCCTCTCCTCAAAAGTTTTGTGACATGTTGCCACTGTGTTAGGTTAGGCCCATTGATAGCTCAATCTACTTTTGACCTCCTTATTTCAGGAATGTCATGAAATATTAGAAATATACTTTGACATCATGAGCATAGTGATATCACACTGCTAGATGTAATGACCATTGTGTCATATTGACACATCACAAATCTGTTCTGACTTCATCACATTTGTGTCAACAAATGCTTTAGAACCCTCACAAGCCCGTTCTAAATTTATATACTTATTGTGAGTTAATGAAAATTTAGGTCTGGAATGCCATTGTCACATCACCAATCTACTGCGACATCACAAAACAATTTTGAACTCATCACTATTATGGTATCACCAATTAATTAGAATTTGACATCATATAGCAATTGTGATATTACTGTACCATCATGCTTTCACAATCCTATTATGACCTAATCACATCTTAGAAAATGCATGGCCTTTGGGACATCAAGCTCCTTCTGTGAACTTGTATCATTGTGAACTTGTAGCAATTGAAATTTGAAATAATATGTGATATTACAAAATAGTTTTGACATCATTAACCCATTTTTATATCATTAACACTTTGACAACCAAAACCTGTTAGGAACTTTAGCACTTTTGACAAAAAAACATGGCATTTGTGTCATCACAGTTAATTTGTGTATGTCATGGTGACTTCATTCTCATGTCCTCACTGTAAACTAATAGCAATTAAGATCTGACATACCATTGTGACATACAAAGCATTTGTGACATCATCACCAGTTTGATATCAATCATTATGACACAATCAGCACATTGTGACATCAACAAGCTACAGTGACCACATAGAATGACACTGCATTGCCATTTTGCTGTCTTAGACATATTGTGAGTGTATATCCTGTGATTTCATTTTATTTAAAATGTGGCATATCAGTTGATATCAGAAACACATTGTGACCTCATAACTATTGTAACATTATAAACCCTGTGTGACGTCATAACTGGTGTAACATCACATTGTTGTTATGACATCTTTTGCTTATGGTGACATCACAAAATGGCAATGACATTATAACATTTGCCATTATGTCATTGTGATATCATAGTCACATTATGAATGCCTAATCTGTGATTTCATTGTATTTGAAATGTGGCATGTGGGTTGATATCAGAAACTCATTGTGATGTCACAACCATTGTCACATCAAAATCCCTTGTGATATCAATTTGGCAATGTGACATCACAATGGCAACATGATGGAACTAAGGCATTGTGATATCAAAATAGTCATGAACACACAGTGGGTTTCTGATATCAACCAACATGCCACATTAGAAATAGAATCAATAACATAATAGGCAAACACAACATGTCTATGACATCAGAATAACAATGTGATGTTGAATTGCTATGATGCCATTGTAATTTTACATGTCAAAATGAGCTGCTGGTGTCATAATGGCAACATGATGTCACAATTATCATGTCAGAAAGCATTTGTTATGTTTCCTTGGTATGTCTGATGTCAGTTGTCATTAGTTCCCCATGAGGTTATGGATCCAAAAAAGGTTCGGTGATGTTACAGAGGCCATGTGTGTTTTCAAAGGTGGTTATAAGTCATAATAGTTTTGTAATGGCACAATATAATCCATAATGTCACAATGGAAATGAGATGTCCCATTGGGTTTTTGATGTCAAAGTGGTGATGAGGTCACAATGGCTTTGTGATATCACAGGTTGTTTGTAATATCAGAATGATATATCCAATTTCAGTTACCCATAATTCAATATGAGGATACCAGTTGATAGAAGAAGCTTCATAGTGTGAGGTCATACTATGTGAAAACCCAACGGGACAGTGATTTCACAATGACAATGTGATGTTTCAACATCATGTTACAATAATGGTTTGATGTCACAACTGGTGATGCCATACTGATGTGGAGGTCATAACTTAGTCATAACTTGTGTGATATGCTGCCATTAGGATATTTTAGGCTTTTAGTAAGCTTATAATCAGTTTTGAAACTCATAATAATTCAGGTATGACATATGATATCAGAAATTGACTCTGACATCATGAACACTGTGACATCATGACCATTGTAACATCACATTGATAGATATCAAGACCATGGTGGCACATTATGAACTCACAAATCTGTTAGGACTTGATATTTGTGAAACACATGACTTTAGAGACAACACAGTCCCTTTGTGAACTCATATCTTCATTGTGAATTAATGATATTTGAGATCTAGCATGCTATTGTGACTTTTCCAACCAATTGTGACAGCACAAACCTATTATACTAGAAACACCTTGTGATCTAATAGCCATTGTGATAGCACAATTCCTTTGTGACCACACATTTCCATATTGATAACACTAACCCACTGTGAAATTGCAATGCTTTCAAACCCAATCCAGGTATGAAATGTGATACTAGAATCCAATGTGACATCTAGATTATGGTGACATCACACTGATAGATGTTATGAGCATTTTGTCACATTCTGGCAACACACACCTGTTAGGACTTCATCACTTTTGTGAAAATGCATGCCTTTGGAGACATCAGAGTACCTTTGAGAGCTCATGTACTCATTGTGAGTTAATGACAATAGAGATCACATGTGTCATTTTGATATCACCAACCCATTGTGACATCACACACTTCTTGTGAACCCATCAGTGTGGCATCACAAATTGTGATATCAAAATATTATTAAGTCATCATATTGCAACATCACATTGCCATTGTGATATCACTGTACCATTGTGTTTTCAAAAACCTAGTATGTCTTCATAGCATTTTAGAAAATTCATGGCCTTTTATACTTGTCTTTTTCTGTGAACTCATACCTTATTGTGAAATTGTAGCAACTGAAATTGGACATGTGATTATGAGATGTGACTTCACAAAACTATTTGATTTCATCACCAATGTGTCATCACAAAAGCATTGTGAGCTTTCATTGCCATTTGGTCTCACTATCACATTGTGACAACGCAAACCTATTAGGACCTCTTAGCACCTTTGAAAAAACACATGATCTTTGTGACAACACAGTCCCTTTGTGGAACTATGCCCTCATTATGAACTGACAATTGATATCAGACATGCCAATTTAACATAATGAACCCTTTGTGACATCACCAGAGTGACATAACATTTTCATTATGACAGCATCAACTACTTTTGACATGACAAAACTACAATGACAAGACAGCATTATGTGATCACATTGTGATTGTGATGTTATAAAAAGATTGTGAATGCCTAATTTTAATTTTTTTTTGTCAGTCGTGGGGCTTGAACTCTGGGCTTGGGTACTGTCCCTGCTCTTCAGCTCTAGGCAAGCTCTCTATCGCTTGAGCCACAGAGCCACTTCTGGTTTTCTAATGTTTTTTTTTTATTGGGAATAAGATTCTCATAGACTTTCCAGCCTGAGTTGGCTTTGAACCACGATCCTCAGATCTCAGCCTCTGGTGTAGCTAGGATTACAGGCATGAGCCACCGCCACGTGGCTTTTTCATTCTGTTTCAAAGTTAACATGTGTGTTAGTATCAGAAGCATATTGTGACCTCATAACCATTGTAACACCTTAAAACACCAATGACATCAAATTGTCATTATGACATCATCAGTTCATTGTGATGTAACCAAACGACAATGGCATCATAGCATTATAAATCACAGTGACATTGTGACTTAACAGTGTGAAGGCCTATTCTGTGAATTCAATCTATTTCAGAAGCCCATTTTGACCATATAACCATTGTCATATCACAATCCTTTGTGACTTCACATTGCCATTGTCATATCATTAACATTCTGTGCCATCACAAACAAGTCCTGTCCTTATAAGTTTTGTGACATACTGCTATTGACATATATTAGGCCTTTTGTGAGCTGATAATATGTTTTCAATCTCATATTTCTGGTTTGACATGTGATATCAGAAATCCCCTGTGACATCAAACTGCCAGATTTCATGACCATTGTGTCACATTTTGACCTCACAGGACTGTTAGAACGGCATGACATTTGTAACAAAACATGCCTTTGTAGACATTACAGTCCCTTTTTGAACTGATATATTCATTGCCAATTAATGACAGTTGAGATCTCCCATGCCACTCTGACATCGTGAACCCATTGTGACATCACAAACTTATTGTGACCTCATCATGAGAATGGCATCAACAACTAAGTGTTGTATCAAATCATAATTTTTCATAATATTGTAGTATTGCTCTTGTGATATCACTCTCCCATTGTGTTTTTACAAACCTGTTATTGCCTCATCAGATCTTAGAAAATTCATGGACTTTGAGACTTCAAGCTCTTTCTGTGAACTCATGTACATATGACCTCTAAGGAAAGGAGACAAATCATCGAGTCACATTTAATATAATAAACCATTTTTCACTAGAAAGGGGATTGTGATTACCTTATTCTGGACTGGATACCCAGGTTCAAGAGCAGCCTTGACCACCAAACCTCAGACCTCCAAGGGGCAGCCCTGCCCTTTCTTAATTGTTCTGCAAACAACCAATCACAAAATTATGATCTCCAAAGCTCCAAACCTCAATGGGCAAGGCTTTTTTTCTTTTCCATTCTTCCCTCCTCTACAGACATGTCATTCCTTCCTGGTCTTTCACTTTTTCCCTTCCACCACTTCCTTCTTCTCTTCAGGCCTCTCCACTCTCCACAGGCCTGCCCTACTCTGACCCAGTGACCACTTGCCAACCTTCTGCTCTCCCTCAGCTTCCTCTCTTCTCAGGCTTTTCCTTTCCTGCTGTCTCACCACTTTCTTCCATTCAGGTAACTCCCATTTTTATCTCCATTACAATGCTCTGAAAATGCAACTTATATATAGGTTGTATGCCTCCTCCTTCCAACGGATCTCCTGCCTAACAGTTTTCAACCATCACTTCCAAAACTGCCCAATGCTCAATCACTTCTTGACAGCTCACCGTGTGAGGCTTGACACCTCCACCTTTAGCGGCATTCCCCACAATCTCTGGTGGGCCAAGCCAAGAATTTACAATGAATATCGGCTCCCACAGATAATTCTGGCCCCACTGGTTATTATAGTATCCTCATAGTGACTTAGAAGAAATTGAAATTGTATATGTCATTGTTATATTACAAACTTGATGAGACATCCTTAACTCTTTGTGACCTCATCACCTCGGAGGCATCACAAACTCATGGTGTTATCACATTCCCATTGTATCAACATGATCACATTGTGAATTCCCAAAACTATTATGACCTCAGAAGCTTTGAAAGAAAGCATGGCCTTTGTGACATGACAGGCCTTTTGTGTACTCATATCCTCATGTTGAGCTAATGACAATTGAGATCAGGCATGCCATTTTAACATAGCAAAACCTTTGTGACATCATCACCAGTGTAACATCACATTGTCATTATGATAACATCAGCCCAACATGACATCATAAAACAACAATGACATCAAATCACATGTAATTGTGATGTCACAGATACATTGGAATGCCTATTCTGTGATTTCATTCTATTTCAAATGTTGCAGGTGGGTTGATATCAGAAATACATTGTGGCCACATAATCTTTATAATATCACAATACTTTGATGACACCATATTACCATTATGATATCACTAACCCACTGTGACATCACAAAACAGTCTTATCCTCATAATTTTTTTGACATTCTGCCAGTGTGATCTCTTTGGCCTCTCTGAGTACATAAATTGTTTAACTCATAATACTTAAGTCATGACATGTGAAATCAAAAATCCACTGTGATATCATGACCACTGTGACATCACACTGCCAGATGTCATGACCACTGAGTCACATGAGGACATCACAAACATGTTAAGACTCATTACACTTGTGTCAACATAGGCCTTTGGATACATCATTATCCCTTGTGAACTTATATAGTCATTGTCAATTAGAGATCTGGCATGAGATTGTGACATCACCAATCCATTGTGAAATCACAAACTTAAGTGACCTCATCACCTGTAGGGCATCACTATTTGTGACTTCAAAACAATACTATCTCATGTAATGGTAGCATCACATTGCCAATGGGATATCTCTGTCTCATTGCATTTTCTTTTTTTAATAACAAAATTAAATATGATGTATTTTTTATTTATTTTCATTGTGTATTGTGAACATATTGTACAGAAGGGTTACAATTACATGGGCAAAATAATGAGTACATATCTTATCAAGCATTGTAGCCTCCTCCTTTGTTTACCCTTCACATCCCTTCCCAGCCTCCCCCTGCCCTCCCCAATGCTTCCCCCCCACCAAACTTGTAAAGTTCATTTTCGACATGACAACTTGTAATTCTCATTGTTGCAATGGGTCCACCTGTATCCTAATTTAAACGACCTGTTTTTCCCCTTCCCCTCCACAAATTTTATTGACATCAAATACAGTGAAAGTAGGGTTATACTGTGGGGGAGGGACATACAAAGCAACAAAGAAATAATCTTATAAATGCGTTAGAAAGACATGCATAAGAGAAAAAACATTAAAATACATACCTGAGGGTTCATTTTCCTAACATCACATTATCTGAGCTTTTGTGCTTGACTCATACATATACTAAATATTGCAAATAAGGGATACCATGGGACCTATGTTTCTTTGGGCTTGGCTTACTTCAATTAATATATTTTTTTCCAAGTCTTTCCATTTCCTAACAAATGGGGCAATGTCATTCTTTCTGATGGAAGCATAGAATTCCATTGTGTATCTATACCACATTTTCTTGATTCATTCACCTACTGAGGGGCATCTGGTTGGTTCCATATCTTAGCTATAGTAAATAATGCTGCAATAAATATAGTTGTGCTGGTAGCTTTAGTGTGGTCTTGTTTGTAAACATTTGGGTAAATGCCCAAAACTGGAATTGCTGGATCATAGGGGAGCTCAATGTGAAGGCTTTTGAGGAACTTCCATACTACTTTCCAAAGTGGTTGAACAAGTTTACACTCACACCAACAATGCAGTAAGGTTCCCTTCTGTCCACATCCCCTCCAGCATCTGCTGTTAATAGAGTTCTTGATTTTTGCCATTCTAACTGGGGTGAGGTGGTATCTCAATGTTGTTTTGATTTGCATTTCTTTTATGGCTAGGGAGGTTGAGCATTTCTTCATGTGTCTATTGGCCATCCTTCTATCTTCTTCAGAGAAGTTTCTCTTTAAGTCGTTAGCCCACTTATTTATAGGGCAGTTGTTTCTTTGAGGATTTTTGGTGGAGAGATTTAATTTTTTGAGTTCCAAGTATATTTTAGATATGAGAACCTTGTCCGTTGTATGGCTCGTGAAGATCTTCCAATCTGTAGGCTTTCTATTGATCTTGCTATCTGTGTCCTTTGCCATGCAGAAGCTGTGCAGCTTCATGCAATACCATTTGCCCAACCTTTCTTTGATTTATTGTGTTTCCGAGTCTCTATTAAGAAAATTTCAGCCTGCGCCAAGGAGACATAAGGTTCCTCCTATTCCATCCTGTAATGTTTTCAGAGTGTCTGCTTTGTCTCCGAGGTCTTTGATCCATTTGTGGTTGATCCTGGTGCAGGGTGATATATAAGGATCTAGCTTTAGTTTTCTACAAGTAGTTAATTTTGCCTGCACCACTTACTGAAAAGTCTGTCTTTCTTCCATTCTATTTTTTTAGCTCCCTTATCGAAGATTAGATGGCTATAGGTCTGTAGGTTCATTTCTGGGTTTTCAATCCTATTTCATTGGTCCTGAGGTCTGTTCTTGTGCCAGTACCAAGCTGTTTTGATTACTATGGCTTTATAGTAGAGTTTGAAATTTGATATTGATGTTCCTCCAGCAGTGTTCTTTCCATTGAGGAGCGTTTTTGCTATTCGGGGTCTTTTATTGTTCCATATGAATATTTTGATTGCCTCCTCTGTTTCCTTGAAGAATGAGGTTGGAATTTTGATAGGTATCACATTGAATTTGTAGATAGCCTTGGAAGTATTGCCATTTTCACAATGTTAATCTTTCCAATCCAGGAGCATGGGAGTTTTTCCCATTTTCTAAGTTCTGTTTTGATTTCCTTTTTCAAGTTTTTAAAGTTTTCATCATAGAGGTCCTTCAATTCTTTGGTTAAGTTAATTCCTAGGTAATTTTTTTGTGGGGCTATTACAAATATAGTTAATTTCCTAATTTCAGCCACACTTTTTTCATTGTTAGCATACAGAAAAGCCATTGATTTTGTCGGGTTAATTTCATACCCTGCTACTTTGCCAAAGTTTTGAATCAGCTTGAGTAATTTGGGAGTGGAGTCTATGGAATTCTTTAAATACAAGACCATGTCATCTGCAAAGAGGGAGAGTTTTATTTCTTCTTTCCCTATTTGGATCCCCTTTTTGTTTGCATCTTGTCTTTTTGCTGTAGCTAGGCATTCTAATAATAGATTGAAGAGAAGTGAAGAGAGTGGACATCGTTGTCTTGTTCCTGAGTTAAGAGGAAATGGCTTTAGTTTTTCACAATTTAGTATAATGCTGGCTGTAGGCTTGTAATATACAGCCTTTATTGTATTGAGGAATGTTCCATGGATTCCTAATTTTTCCAAAACCTTCATCATAAAGGGGTGTTGGATCTTGTCGAATGCTTTTTCTGCATCTATTTCTGTCTCATTACATTTTCACCAGCTTATTATGTACTCATATTTTACAAAATTCATGGCCTTTCTGTCTTCTAGCTCCCTACGTGAACCCCTATCTTCATTGTGATCTAGTAGAATGAAATTGGACATGTAATGGTGATATTACACATTCGTTGTGACATCCCTATCCAAGTGTGACCTTATCACCACTTGACATCACAAACCCATTATGACATCATATTGCCACATTGATATCATCATAACCTTGTGACATCACAAACCTGTTGTGACTGCTTAGCACCTTTGAAAAAGCTCATGGTGTTTGTGATATTATGGTCCCTTTGGGTTATCATGTCGTCATTGTGAACAAAGACAACTGACATCAGACATGCCAGTGTACCATTACAAACGCGTTGTGACATCTTCTCCAGAGTGAGATCACATTGTTGTTATAATACCATCAGCCCATTGTTACATCCCAAAACGACAATGACATCGTGGCATTATGACATCAAATTTTCATTGTGAGGTCCAAGAGACAATGCAATTGCCTATTCTGTGATTTCATTCTATCACAAATGGGTCATATAGGTTGATTTCAGAAACCCATTGTGACCACATCATCATTGTGACATTACAATCCTTTTGTGACCTCATATTGACATTGTGATATCATTAATGCAATGTAACATCACAAACCTGTCTTGTCCTCATAAATTTTGTAACAAACGTCTACCTTGGCCTGGGCTGGATGCTGAGAGCTAAATTCAGTCTCAACCATGAGCCCTCCAAAGAGCAGTTCAGCCACTTGTTAACTGGTCTGCAAACAACCAACCCCCAAAATAATGATCTCCAAAGCTCCACACTTCAAAGGACAAGGCTTTTTCCTTTCTCTTCATTATCCTTCTCTACAGATCTGTCCTACCTTTCAGTTCTTTTTCTTTTCCTTCCACCATTCAATTCTTCTCTTCAGGCTGCTCTGCTCTTGACAGGCCTGCCCTGCCTTGTCCAGGTGGCCAATTGCCGTCCTTCACCTCCTGCTCTCTCTCAATTTCCTCTCCTCCCAGGTCTTTGCCCTCCAGCAGTCTCATCACTTCTTTCCATCCAGGCCTTTAACCTTTTTCTCTCCCCTTCTCTTGCTCTGAATATGCAGCTTATATAAAGGCTGTACCCTTCCCCAACTACAATATGTTTTTTGCCTTCCAGTTTTCAATTATCACTTACCAAATGTCCATTCCCAATCACTTCTTGGCAGCTCACCATGTGGGGCTTGACATCCTATCTCCTTCAGCAGCATGCCCTGCCCCCTCCAATGTCATGCACCCCTCTCTCCATTGGTCCAGACTAGGGGGCCATGATGACTATCTGTTCCCGTGGATTATAGGGGCACTTCTGGTTATTACTGTGTCCTTATGGTGAACTAGTAGCAATTGAAATTGGACAAATAATTGTGATATTACAAACTGTTGACATAACTAACCCATTGTGACCTCATCTCCACTGTGACATCACAAACCCATTGTGACTTCACATTGTTGTTTTGATACCAGGATCACATTGTGACATTCCAAATCTATTATAACCTCTTATAACATTTGAAAAATACATAGCTTTGTGATATCAGAGTCTCTTTGTGTACCCAAAGCCCCACTGTGAAATACAATTGAGAATCAGACATGACATTTTGACATCCAAAACAATTTGTGAGATCATCATAATTGTGACATCACATTATCATTTTTATACCATCTTCTCATTGTGAAATCACAAAACTAAAATGATATGATAGAATTAAAACTTTACATTGTCATGGTGACATCAAAGACACATTATGAATGCCTTTTCTGTGATTTCATTCTATTTCAAATGTGGCATGTACATTGATATCATAAACAAATCAGGAACTCATAACCATTGTGATATCACAATCCCTTTGTATATCATGTTTCCATTGTGATATTACTAACCCACCATGATATCACAAACCTATCCTCTCATCATAATTTTGGGACATGCTGCAATTCTGATACCTTAGGCCTTTTTGTCCTCAGAATCTGTTGTTGACCTCATTAGATTTCACAGATGACATTTTATATCACAATTCCCAGTGACATCATGACCATGGTGGCATCACACTGCCAGATGTAATATCCATTGTGTCAAATTCTGACATCACAAACCTTTTAGGATTTCAGTATATGTGTGACAACACATACTTTTGGAGAAACCACAGTCCCTTTGTGAACTAATATACACATTGAAAGTTAAGACAATTGAGAATCATCATGTCATTGTGACATGCCCAACACAACAATATTTTGTGACCTCACCACAACTGTGGAATCATCAACTAATTGTGACAGCAAAGCAATAATAATGAGTTGACATTGTCATGGTGATATCACTGTCCCATTGTATATTCACAAACCAAAATGACCTCCTAACATTTTTAAAATTTCATGTCCATTATGACTTCCAGCTCATTCTGTGAACTTGTATGCACATTGTGAAATAGTAACAATTGAAAATGGACTTGTGTTTGAGATATTACAAATCATTATAATATCAAAAGCCCATTGTGACTTCATCACAACTGTGTATCATAAAGCTATCATGACCCCAAGTACCTTTGTAAACACACATGGCATACATGACATCATAGGCCCTTTGTGTACCCATATCCTCATTGTGAACACATGACTATTGAATTCATATATGCCATTGTAACATCACAAACCCCTTGTGATCCCATTGCCAGTGTGACAATACATATTCATTATTACACAATTACCTTCTTGCAACATTACCAATTTACAATGATCTCATAGCATTATGACATTATATTGTCATTATGATGTCATAGACACATTGTAAATGCCTATTCTCTTATTTCATTCTATTTCATATGTGGCATGTGTGTTGATGTCAGAAATATATTGTGATCTCATAAATATACGGCATCACAATCACTTCGTGATATCACAGTGCCATGGTGATATCACTAACACACTGTGACATCCAAAACCTGCCCAGACCTCATAAGTCTTGTGATGTGCAGCAATTCGGATGTCTTAGGCCCTTTATGAGCTCATAATCTGTTTTCAACCTTATAATATTTCAGTTATGATATATGATATCAGAAATCCACTGTCACATCATGACCATTGTGACATCACACTGACAGATATGGTAAACATTGTGTCACAATGTGACATCACAATCCTCCTATGACTTCATAACATTTGTGAAAACACATGACTTTGGAGATACCACAGTCTGTTGTGAACTCATATTCTCTGTGATTTTATAACAATTGAGATCCATTATGCCATTTGGATATCACTAACCAATTGTTACATCATAGCCCCCTTACTGTATGGTATCACCAATTAATTGTGATATCAAAACCTTTTGTGATATCACAATGTGACATGATGATCATGACATCTGTCAGTGTGATGTCACAATAGTCATGATGACAGAGTTGATTTCTGTTATCTCGTCATAAATGAGATATGAGGTTGAAATCAAATTATGAGGGCAAAAAGTCTAACATATCACAATGTCAGCATGTCACAAAAGTTAGGAGGACAGGAGAGGTTTTTGATGTCACATTGTGTTAGTGATATCACAATGGTACTGTGATGTCACAAAGTTAGTATGATGTCAAAATGGTTTGTATGCACAAAAATGCATTTCTGATATCAACTCTCATGCCACATTTGAAATACAATGAAATCACAGAATAGGCATTCCCAATGTGTCTGTGATTTCACAAGAATTGTTGTCATAATGCGATTCTGTCATTAAGTTTGGTGATGTCACAATGAGCTGATGCTCTCATAATGAAAATGTTATGTCACACTGTTAAGGATGTCACAAACAATTTTTGATTTTATAATGGCATGTCTGATATCAACTGTCAGTTCACAACAAGGATATGTGTACACAAAGGGACAGTGATGTTGAAAATGGCATGTTATTTTTCCAAGGAGCTAAGAGGTCATAATAGATTTGAGATGTCAAAATGGAATCATGATGTCACAATGACAATGTTGTTACAAGGGGTTTGTTATGTCGTGGTAGTGATGATGTCAAAATGGGTTTGTGATGTCACAATGAGTTTGTAATACCACAATCAAATTTCCAATTTCAATTGTTACTTGTTCACAAGGAGGATACTGTAATAATCAGCAGGGCCCGATAATCTATAGGGTGTGATAATCAGCATGAGCCCATTTCCTGGCCAGCTGGAGAGGACAAAGAATGCCACCAAAGAAGGTGAGGCATGCTGTGGGAGGGACTGGTGCATTAATCACCACGAATTGAGCTGTTAAGAAGTGATTGGCTGTGGGCAGTTTGAAAACAGGCAGTTGGAATGGAGAAGGGGTACAGACTTTATGTAGGCTGCTTGTTCAGAGCAAGAGAAGGTGAGAGAAAAAGAAAAAGTCCTGGAAGGAAGGAAGTGGTATGATAGCATAAGGGGAAAAACCTGGGTGGAGAGGAAGTTGAGGGAGGGCAGAAGGTGAAGGATGGTAACTGATGAGCCTTGCAAAGCAGTTCAGGTCTGTGGAGAGTGGAGAGTCCTAAAGAGAAGAAAGAACTGGTAGAAGGGAAAAAGGAAAAGACCTCGAAAGAAGTATTGTCTGTAGCGAAGGAGAGACAAAGGGAAGGGGAAAAGAGGCTTTCTCTTTGATGTTTGGAGCTTTGGATATCATAATTTTGGGGGTTGGTGGTTTGGAGAACATTTATTATATAAAACGTGTCTCGATGGATTTTTTTGAACTACAGAGGTCCTTATTTTTGAAGACTATCGAGATAATCCATTTGGATTGCATCAGGCCTTGGCCTCACGGAAAAATACCCATAGGTGAGAGTGTCAGCCCTCAGGGTTGAGAGTCTACCTCGAGTATTTGTCTCCGGAGGTCCAACATGGACAAAAGTCATTTATGTACCTCTAGAGGTGCATCTTCGCAAGTTGCCAGCTTGTTTTGTACCCCTCTGGAAGCTATTTGTGGCTTCCTTGGGATGCCATCTAGAACCTACTTGAGAGATAATGTAGGGCTTCTGTGGGAAGCCATCTGGAACCTTATCAAGAGTACATCTGAGACTTACTTGAGAAGACCTCTGAGACCTACACTGGAGGTCATCTGGGTCCTTCTCCAGGGGCCATCTTGGATTCTCTCCAGAGGTCACCTGGGGCTTCCTCAGGAGGCCACCTGAGACCTCTTCAAAAGTAGTCATTGGGGCTTTCTTAAGAGGCAATCTAGGACCACCTCCTGAGGTCATCTGGAGCCTCTTTGGGAGGTCACCTCAGGCTACCATGATGAGAAATCTATGACTATCTTTGGACATCATCTGGGACTTCCTTGAGAAGCTATATAAGACCTTCTCTGGAGGTCATCTGTCGCTTTCTCAAGAGGGTTATCTGGAACTTTCTCTGGAGTTCATGTGGCCTCCTTGAGTGGTCATCTGGGAGCTACTTGAGAGGTAATCTCAGTCTCATTGAAAAGACATCTGGAAACTCCTTTGGAGGTCATCTGACACTTCCTTGGGAATTCATTTGGAACCTCCATGAGAGGTCATGTTGGGCCTCCTAGGTAGTATATATGTGACATCCTCCAGAGGTCATCTGTAGCCTCCTCAAGAGGCAATCTGGGACGTTCTCTCTGTCATCTGGGACCTCCTGTAGAGGTCAACATTGAGAGGTATGGGACATGTGGGTTAACTGTCTATGGATCTTGGTCTTTGTATGTATGCTGATAGTTCTATCTATGTCCTGTATGCACCTGTTTACTCATGTTCTCAGGATGGGAGAACAAGGCCTTAGGTTGTCATATCCAAAAAATATTCTTCCCCAGGTTTACAGAATCCCTCAGAGGAAGATGCACTGATGTACTCTCTCTCCTATTCTTTTTCATCAGCAACTTTAATGAGTCCTCCCATACTAAAAGTGGTTACTTGTACCAGACTGAGGTGGTACAATGTGGTATGTTACCCTTATTACCCTTGAGACAGGAACATGGAGGAGATGGTGGGCAGGACCCCTTTCTAATATATGTTCCCTTTACAAGTAATGACCTGTGTAACTGGAAACAGAAAAATCCATCCTTTTCAGAAAAAAAAAAAAAAACAGGGGCTCATTACCTCATTAGAGACAGTAATTTTCACACAAAAGCACATCTGGGATGACTGTCAGCAAATTTTACAGGTGTTTTTCACCTGGTAGAAAAGGGAGTGATTACTGTCGTTGACTTGACGGTGGTCCTTGAACCAGACAGTAGCCACACTATTGACCCAGACTATTTGGAACAAGTCTTTCTCCAGACTTACCCAAGCTGAGGCTTACAGCAGTCGAGATATGGAGGTGTTTACCAATTATTTCCAGATTCAGCTAGCAGGGATACCGCAGTGGCTAGAAAGCCCAGTCTTCAATCTAAGGTGAGTGAGATGGTACTGTTCCCCAGTGAGTACCCTAATGCTTTTTCTGGAAATTCTGCCAGAAGCCTATAGAACCTATAGGCTATAGATCTTTAAATCCTGGAGAATCAAAGAGCCCTAAATATGGCCTTTGTTACCCAGTCAGCCACAGATATTAGAAGAAAGCTTGAAAAGTTAGAAGGTTTTGAGGTAAAGTGGTTGCTCAGTTGGTGTTTGATAACAGAGACACCCTGAAAAAAAACGAGTCTAAAAAAAGAGTTTGAGTTTTGGTAGGAGCACCAGAATAGAGATCAAGAAACCTTTGGCAAATACAGTACAGATCATTTGCAAATGGCAGTAGGGAACCTCTAGGACTAGATCAGTGAGCTTAATGCAAGCAAAATGGACATTAGAAAAAGGAATGTCCAAGGAGGACACATTCACCACCTGGAAAATGTAAATGACAGGTTAAGTAATCACATTAATTACAAGGAAAATGTGTTCATTGCTCTGGAGTAACATGCAAAGGATCTCTGAATTCCATTAAGAAAT
The DNA here is from genome assembly GCF_019054845.1 of Dipodomys spectabilis. NCBI lineage: Eukaryota > Metazoa > Chordata > Mammalia > Rodentia > Heteromyidae > Dipodomys > Dipodomys spectabilis. The sequence goes on from NW_024870847.1 coordinate 2,457,412, forward strand.
TATGGCTATGTAAATGGAGCTGGGGGGCTGGGAATGTGGCTCAGTGGTAGAGTGCTTTCCTTGCATGCATGAGGCCCTGGGTTTGATTCCTCAGCATCACATAAGCAAAAAGAAAAAAGCCAGAAGTGGCAATGTGGCTCAAGTGGTAGAGCACTACCCTTGAGCTCAAGAGCTGAGGGACAGTGTCCTGGACAGAGTTCAGGCCCCACGACCAGACCCAAAAGAAAAAGAAAAGAAAAAGAAAAGAAAAGAAAAGAGCTGGACCTGATATAAGAATATATTAGGTTGAAGTACATGTCGATTATAAGCTTTGAAAAGTTTCACCAGAAATTCAAAGCAACAGAGAAAGTAGGAAAGAGTAGTTAGCAGAGAAGACGGGAAAGTGCTGTATCATAGAAGAAGAGGCCAAGAAAAGAGAACAAGAAAATATCAGGCTCAAGAAAGAGATTGTTTCTCTTCAGAAAGAGTTAAAAGACCACTTGCTTTGATAGAGAATGCCATGGAAAGGGAAAGACCATTAGGAAGAAAAGCAGAAATGCTAAACAAACAGTTGAAAGATCTGTCACAAAAATACACTGAAGTGGAAAACTAGAAAGAGAAACTACTAGAGTAAAAGCCCCAAAAGACTGCTGAGATCTTCACCAAAAATGTAATGCAGAAGCATCGTGTCCCAGTGGAACAGGTGGAGGTGGGAAAAATACCTCTCAATGGCACCTTTGTGAACTTAAGGGAGGAGCTGAAGAGCAAGCAAAGGTGTTATGAGAAGGAGCAGCACTTGGCCAGTCAAGGGAACTCTCCGGTGACCCTGCCAAAACACATGTAGGTTAAGGAGCACATTGAGAAGGAGAGTGGGATCATGAAAGCAAGTTTAAGATAAAAGGAGGAGAATAAAATGGAAGAAGTCACCAAGTTTCAGAGTACTTTACAGGAGTTAAAGAAACTAGAGACCCTAAGATACAGGGAAACATCTGAGCAGATGAGGTAGCTTGGGAGACCACTCTAAAACTAGTTGTTTCTCTAGAAATACTGGTCATCAATATTAAAGGAAGAAGCATAAACAGTGGTAATAAGTGTGCAAATGTTGATACTGAACTTGTGAAAAATGCATACAGGCTCAAGCTTTCTGTCAGTTTACATGTAGATATTTGCAGCCTGGTAAATTGCCCGAGGACACTGCCTAAAACTGTTCTGAAAACCGGTGGGGCCTCAGCCTGACAATACTTTGTAATGTGTGTAGGTAATTTCCAACAGGTAAATGCTGAAATGCTGGAACATATGAAAATAATTCATATTTGAGGAACCTCAGATGGTGAATTTGGGAAAGTGGACTCCACAGAGGTAAATCCTGGAAAGTATGGCTATTGGTATCTGTTAGTAATAATGGACATTTTTTCAGGCTGAGCTGAGCCATGTAATAATACTTTGATTTGGCTTACCCTTAGCTGTGGGGTCCAAAAGATGGCCCAGCATTCATGGCCCAAGTTCTCAATTATTAACTAATGCCCTAAAAAATTGGAAGTTACAATCCATTTATAAGCCTCAGAGTCCAAGCATTAGAAAGAATGAAAATGACCTTAAAGGAAACTTTAACTAAATTAAATACAGGGACTGGCCATAGCTAGGTAAGCCTCCTCCACTTCACTCTCTTTCGAGCAAGATGTAGCCCTTATGATAAAGGACTCAATCCCTTTGAAATACTTTAGTGTAGAACACCCCCTTGGCTTCCTAAAATTAGGAAGGCTACATTAACAGAAATGTCTAACTACAATCTGCAGGCTTTACAACATATTCTTTTATGTACCTTTCTTTTGGTAACCAAGGCCCACTGGCTGGCTAAGAAAAATTCCACCTGAAGGGGAGGGACTAAGAAGGTGATGGAACAGCAGGGAAACACCACAGCTCTCTCCAACCAAATACAGAGTTTGTATTTCAATGCTCTGTTTCTCCAAGTGACCCACAAAAAAAGGCAATTACTCAGAGAGATAAAGGAAGTGCAAAAAGAAAAGGGAAAATCCTACACAGACAGTAAAGTGGGAAGACCCTTCCCTCACTCTTTGTTGGTGATGGGGCTCCACGTTGCAGAGCTTAAGTGACAGGGTTTTGTGCCAAGTTGCTTAAGTGCCCCGGGTCTGGACCCTCTGAGGACCACACACCCACAAGCTTCCCAAGTCTCCCAGGGGGAAGTGGCGCTGTAACTCAAGTGGTAGAGCGCTTGCCTTGAGCTGAAGAGCTGAGGGACAGCGCCCAGGCCCAGAGTTCAAGCCCCACGACCGACAAAAAAAAAAAAAAAGAAAGAAATGTACCCAAGTCTCCCAGGAACTCCCAAGAGCTGGGCCAACCCAGAATATACAAACAGAAATCTCAGAAGGCAGAGCTGGAACAAAGACTCCCCTCAACCTCCCTGGAACAGCGCCTCTGCCTGGCTGGTACAAGTAGCCCAGCCCAGTCAGGAGCAGTAGCAGCTGTCAACAGTGGCAAAGGATCCTAAACTCTCAGGGTGGCACCTCTGTCCTGCTGGTGTAAATAGCCTAGCCTAACCTGAAACAGCAGCAGCAGCTGGCAGTGGTGGCAAAGCACCCAGAATTGGGGCACAACGCCTCTTGGCACTTGCCCAGACCAGCCAGGGGTGGCAGCAGTGGCTGAGGTGGGGACAGCTGCAGTGAACAAGTCCAGACCCGTGGTGGTTTCTGCCTCTCCATACTGGCATGCATAAGCAGCTCATGGTGGCAAAAGTGGTGAACTACCTCAGACTTGAGGCAGGCTGTGGTGCTGAGCAACCCCAGAAAAGCCTCATGACCTTTCCTACCTGGGCTGGCTTTGAACCTAAATACACAGATCTGAGCCTCCTGAGTAGCTAGAATTACAGGTATTCACACCAGTAAGGTCTTCCTCTTGCAACCCCCCTAACTTTTTCTAAAATAGATCATTTCTTAGTTCATACATGGAATTTAAGCAAATACTAGAGGATCGACATAATACTCTGTATTCTATCTGAGCATAGTGTAATCTATCTCGTTCTCAAGAACAAGGCATAAATAGAAAAAAAACACATGGAAATTAAACAGCACTCTGTTGAACAATACATGGATCACAGAAGAAATTAAAGAAGAAATTTAAAAGTTCCTACAATTCAGTGAAAATGAAGAAACATCACAAAGAAACCAATGGGACACAGCGAAAGCAGTCCTGAGGGGCAGATTCATTGCTCTCAGTGCACACATCAAGAAAACATAGAACAAGTAAAGGATCTTATGATGCAACTAAAACTACTAGAGAAACAAGAAAAAATTGAACCTAAAGTTGCTAGACAGAAAGAGAACCGAAATAATAGCTGAAATTAATGAGACAGACTATGAAAATTATAAATAAAATTAATTTTTAAAAGCTGTTTAAATAATAGATACTAAAACTGAGGGACCACTGGCAAGAGTAACTAACAAAATAAGAGAGGAGACCCAAATCAATAATATCAGAGATACGACAGGAAAAATTACAGTAAACATCCAAGACATCAAAACAATCATAAAGAAATAATTCCAGACTCTACTCACAAAGGAAGGAAAACCTAGCAGAGATGGATGAATTTCTACAGATGTACAAATTGCTATCACCCCCTTTTCCTTTTCAGCCATTCTTCTCTACCATGTATGGTGGGGGCAGCAGTTCGGTAAATAAACTTCTTTTCATGCCTGAATAGCGTGTGGTGTTCTCTTCATGGGCAACTTAATGAAATCTACCTATTTCATATACCTTACAAATGGTGCCATGACTGGGATGAGGTTTTTGAGTTGGAAATGCTAGAATTTCCTAACCACCCCTTTTCTGCAAACCAAACTGCCTTGATAAACCATGTGAGACTTTTCAGCAATTGGTGAAAAGTCAATACCATTGCTGGCCTTCACATCCATGTGCACACCACTTCTCTACTCTGGTGAATGAAACTACTCTCCACAGCTCTCTGTTGCTCAATCTCTGCTCAGATGTGGCGCCATTCCACAGAGCTCCTATGGCCTTTATCAGAAAGGATGGTCATCTCTGAAGTGGAGAATGCCTGGTTTGGGGGGCTTAGACATTTCTCTCTATAGGGGTCTGGGGCAAGCCGGGACACCGCTTCTTCCTAGTCAGCTCTCCTTCACTCACCAAACTGACTCTCTAACACATTTAATGGGGTCCTATGAGTCATTCCCGAGCCGTGAAACCCCGCTGACAAGCCTCCTGCGCTCCCTGGATAGCCATATAACCTAATATTTTTTGCTGTTCTCAGATTTAGACAATTTATGTCTCTGCAATGGTACATTGTCTGAAGTCTCTTTACCTTCAGGATCTCTTTGCTCTCTACTATTCATCCAGATCCAATGTGGCCACAATTTTCCAGCACCTGGCCACACCTCTTCCTGTCCTTGGCCTAGATAAGACTTGATCATAGGTGGGTCTACCCCCTACCTTTTCAGTCATGCTTTTCCACCATGCATGGTGGGGGCAGCCTTTTGGTAAATAAACTTCTTTTCCTGCATGAAAAAAAAAATACAAATTGCTCAAACAGAACCAAGAAGAAATACATCAATTACAAATGTCAATAACCTACAATGAGATAGAAGTAATAAGAAATCTTCCAACAGGAAAAGCCCAGGACCTGATGGATTCACTACAGAATTCTATAAGACCTTTAAAGAGGAACTAATACCCATACTCCTCAAGCTCTTCAGAGAAATAGAAACAGAGGAGGTAATCCCAAACTCATTCTATGAACCCAATATCACATTCATCCCCAAACCAGGCAAAGACCCAACAAAAAAAGAACTACACACCGATCTCTTTGATTAAGACAGATGCAAAGCTGCTCAATAAAATTGCAACCAACAGAATCCAGAAACATATCAAAAAATCATACATTATAACCAAGTAGGCTTCATCCCAGAGATACAGGGATGGTTTAACATATGTAAGTCAATAAATGTAATCCATCACATCAACAGTTCCAAGGTCAAGAACCACATGATTATCTCCATTGATTTGGAAAAAGATTTTGATAAAATTCATCACTCATTCATCTTAAAAGCTCTGGAAAAAATAGGAATAGAAGGAACATTTCATAAGAATAAAAGCCTTACATAGTAGATCAAAAGCCAATATTATGCTTGATAGGGAACAACTACAACCAATTCCCCAAAAAACAGGAACAAGGCAAGGATGCCAACTCTCTACATTCCTCTTCAATATAGTTCTGGAATTTTTAGCCAGAGCAATAAGGCAAGAAAAATACATTGAAGGGATCCACATAGGAGAGGAAGAATATAAACTCTCTCTTTTTGCAGATGGCATTATTTTATAAATTAACGATCCCTAAAGCTCCATCACCAAACATTTAGAGCTTATAAACCAAATTGGCAAAGTAACAGGATACAAAATTAACCCACAAAAATCAGTCGGCTTTCTGTAAACCAACAAAGTACAAACAGAAATGGACATCAAGGAAACAACCTCATTCACAATAACCTCAAAAAAAAAGTATTTAGGAAGTAACCTAATCAACGATGTAAAAGGTCTATTTCATGAAAACTATAAAAGCCTAAAAAAAGGAATCTTAGAGGATACCAGGAAATGGAGAGACTTCCCATGTTCCTGGATAGGCAGAATTAATATGGTGAAAATGGCCATACTGCCAAAAATAATAAACACATTCAATGCAATTCCCATTAAAATTCCAACCACTTACTTTACTGAAATAGAGAAAATAGTCCAAAATTTCATATGGAACAACAAAAGCCTTAACATAGCCAAAAAATTTTAGGCAAAAGAAAGGATGCAGGAGGGATCATGATACAGGACTTCAAGCTCTACTATAGAGCCATAATAACAAAGACAACTTGGTACTGGCACAAAAAGAGACCCAAAAATCAGTGAGACAGGTTAGAGGACCCAGAAGTATAGCTGAACATGTACAGTCAGTTGATATTTGACAAAGGAGCCAAAGACATACGGTGGAAGAATCATAACCTCTTCAACTACTGGTGCTGGGAAAACTGGCCACATGCAGAAAACTAAAAGTGGACCCTAGCCTATCACCATACACTAACATAAACTCAAAATGGATTAAAGACCTTAACATCAAGCCTGAAACTCTGAAAATACTGCAGGACCGAGTATGAGAGAGACTTGGACTTATAGGCAAAAGCAGGAACTTCCAGAACAGATTCCCAGGGTCACAACAAATTGGAGAATTACTCGATAAATGGGACTACCTTAAAATAAGAAGTTTCTACACAGATTAAAAAGTAGCAACTAACTAGAAACAAAGCCAAATAATTGGGAAAAGTATTTACCAGCAATATATCAGACAAGGGTCAAATATCCATTATATATGGTAAACTCAAGAAACTAACCCTTTACAAACCTAACAAACCAATTTTGAAATGGTCAAGGGAGCTAAAGAGAGACTTCTCAGAAGAAGAGGTAAAAACAGGAAAGAAACATTGAGGAAATGTTCATCATCCCTGGCCGTAAAGGAAATGCAAATAAAAAACAACTCTGAGATACCACCTTACCCCAGTCAGAATAGCCCACATCCTAAATTCAGCCAATGACAAATGCTGGAAGGGATGCAAAGAAAGAGATGCATTACTTCATTGCTGGTGAGAATGTATACTAATACAACCACTTGGAAAGAAGTCTGGAGGTACCTCAGAAAGCTAAATATCGACCTGTCCTATGAACTCGCCATACCACTCCTAGGCATCTACTCAGAAAAACAGGAACCAGTATACAAAGACACACACACCTTTATGATTATTGCAGCACTGTTCACAATAGCTAAGATATGGAAACAACCCAGATGAGCCACTACTGATAAGTGGATCCAAAAATTGTGGTACCTATATACAATGGAATACTATACAGCGATTAGACACGATAAAATGATGGCATTTGTAAGGAAATGGATGGAACTAGAAAAAATTATTTGAGTGAGGTAAGCCAAGAACAAAGAGACAAATGGCACAGGGTCTACCTGATATGTGGATTCTAAAGCCAAAATGCAAGAAGGTAGGACAAAGTAAACAGAACTCGAGAAAAAAAGGACAGCCACTCTTTTTGTTGTATCACCGTTAATGACTTCATGTTCTTGACTATGTAGATGGTAGAAATATGCACACAATGGAGGGAAGCCAGGAGGAGGAACAGAATAAGTGGGAAATGGAACAACATACAACAAAGGTGTCCATCAGCTGCACTGGACATAGAAGAAAAATAACTAAGTAACCCAAACACACTGATGGGAAGGGAGGAATGAGAGGGAAAGAGGGAATAGCTTACATTAAGCAAAAGGGAAAAAATGTAAACATCACCTGAGGTAGGAAAAATAATTTGGATTGTCAAAGCTCATAGAATTAACAAACTTTAGACCATGATAACGATACTTTGCCTTGTCAAGTTTAAAATGTGTTTGTGACTTTAACTAAGTATCACAATTCCACAATGTTGTGAAATATGTGAAACATATGTAATCACCTGTCGCAATTTTTACAAAAAAGTGTGAGAAGGGAAGGGTTATGAGGGATGGGTGGCAATGTTGTCAGACAGCTTGTATTCATGTACTGTTTTGTAGAATGGGAACTTCTTTCTACAACTACTTAAAAATAATAACAGTACAAAGTATTTAAAAAATAAATAATCATGATGGCAACAGATAAGTTCAAATATAAAATAAGAAATTAAATCCAATTGGAAGGCAAATTTCTTTGGGGAGAGTGATGTAGTTTATTCTATAGCAAGTCTCCTTCAACAATAAATTCAAAAGCTAGACCTTAAGTAAGTGAAATAAACTAAGAAATGGAGATGAAAAAAAAAAAAACTTCACCCATTCTTTCTTGCCAGGACAGCTGGTATAAAAATTCATCATGCTCTTGAATTAGAACCAAAGTGACAAGGACCATATTTGGTGGTGCTGGGACCAATATACAGAGAAGGCTGCAAGATGAACTGTTCAGAGAAACTCAGATGATCCTTTAAGGATAAGACTTACTAAGTGTTAATTACTGCTAACTAGTGTGTTTCTATAATTTACTTGTTTTCTATTAAATTTACATTTTAAGCCTGTTCATTGGGTGGAGAGAAGGGAATTTTTAGGATTTGGTAAGAAGGAATCAAGGATTTGATTGGACATGAAAACCAGTGGGGGGTGTATAAAGCAGCGGGGCCCTAATAATCAGCAGGGCCCACTAATCAATGTGACCCCATGTCCTGGCCCACTGGAGTGCATGGGACATACCACCAAAGGGCCAGGTATGTTGTTGGAAGGGGTAGGATGTCATCCTCACTTGATTAACTGTGAAGAAGTGATTGGGGAATGGGCAGTTTGTGAAGTGATGGTTGAAAACTGTTAGGCAGGAGACCCACTGGAGTGATGGAGGTGTTCAAACTATGTATACGCTGCATGGTCAGAGAAATGGAATTGGAGAAAATCAAGGGAAGGAAGTGGTGAGACAGCAGGAGGGGAAAGCCTTGGGAGAAGAGGAATTTGAGGGAGAGTAGGAGGGAAAGTATGCCAGTTGACCACCAGGTCAGAGAAGTGTAGGACTGTGGATAGTAGAGAGGCCTAAAGAGAAAAAGGAAGTGATGGAAGGGAAAAACGGAAATGAAGGAAAGTCTATAAAGAAGGAGGGAGTAAGGGAAAAGGACAAAGCCTTACCTATTGAAGTTTGGAGCTTTGGAGATGATAATTTGGGGAGTTGGTGCTTTGTAGACCAATTAACTATGTGTGGCTGCCCACTCACTGGAGGTCTGAGATTTCGTGGTTGGTGCTGGCTTGTCACTGAGTGTACAGACCAGGACAAGTTAAATGCAGGCCCATTTTGAGTGTAAATAAAGTTATTTTCAATGTGCCTTATTGGATTGTCTTGTGTTTTATGCATCATAAGTTTAATATTTCATATTAGTAATCTCAAAGGCCACGAAATTTGTAAAATGTTATGAGGTCATAATTGGTTTGCAAATCCGAATTGGACAGTGATGGCAATATGGTGTCACAATATCAATTCATAATAATATTTTGATATAATAATTAGTTGGTGATTCCATAATAGTGATGAGGTCACAATAGGTTTATGATGTCACAATTGGGTTGAGAATGTCACAATGGCATGCTGGACTTCAATTTTCATTAACTCCCAATGAGAATATGATTTCAGAATGGGATTGTGAGATCTACACAGTCATGCATTGGCCCAAATGTGATGAACTCCCAACAGGTATGTGATATCACAATGTAACACATGCTCATGATATCTGACAATGATGACACAATTTTTATGATAGAGTGCGTTTCTAATATCACACATCATACCTGAAATATGAAGTCAAAAACATTATGAGATCACAAAGGCCTATGTATCACAAGGGTATCGTGTCAAAGTTATGAGGAAAGGACAGGTTAATGATGTCACACTGGTGATCCTGCCTCCAAGGGTTTGTAATATTACAATAGTATAAATGATCTTTTTAGACCACAATGATTATATGGGTAAACAAGTGAACTTTGATGTCGCAAAGGCCATATGCTTTTTCAAAAGAGCTAAGAGGTCATAACCGATTGAAATGTCACAATGTGATTGTGATGTCACAATGGCAATGCGGTGCTACAATAGGTTTGTGATATCAGGTTGGTAATGAGGTCACCCATAGAATAGTGATGTCACTTCTAGTTTATAATATTAAAATCACATGTCTGATTTCAATTGCTACTAGGTTACAATGAGGACAAGAGTTCAAGGAAGGAGCTAAAAGTCCTAAAACCCATGACTTTTCTAACATGAGATGTCATAATAGGTTTGTGAAAACAGAATGGCACAGTGATATCACAATGTCAATGTGATGTCACAATATCATGTCATAATAATGTGTTAAGGGAGTTCAGAAGAAAATAGCTGAGGAGAGGTAGGATTTGAAACAAGTGCTCGCATAGAAAGCAGTTTTAGTGTTCCTGTGAACAGTCTTAGGCTATAGAATCATACCCAAGTGCGCCATCACAGTACAAGGCGTATGGCCAGAGAGGGAAAATCCAGGCAAGGAAAGAGATCTGAGCACTTGCCAGTAGCCGCAGCTTCAAGGGCTGTGGTGGCAGCGGTGGCGGCAATAGACACCATACCTACAACCTAGAGTCCAGGACAAAGGAGCCAGACACAGTAGACTGGTGGATTCTACTCAACACCAGCAAGAACTGAGAAGGAGCAAATATCTTCGTCCTGCAGATTTCAGACCAGAGTGGGTCCAGGAACCAAGATTCTGGTGTGAGTAGAACCCTGACTTCCTCACTCCTCAGGGAGCAGAGGTGGGAAGGCCACCCCTCCCCTCACCACCACTGGAAGTCTCCATCTTTGATACTGACAAAGGCCAGGTTGAGCAGATAGCTCCGAGTCAGGCCTTGGAAAAAAAACAAAAGAGTCATTTTGCAGGTCACAGGAACTAGAAGTGACCTGCCAGGCTCAGTTACACCCAGGGGAAAGTCACTCTGCCAGGCAGAGTAAACTGTCCTCGGAGAAAAGACTTTCTTCACCGGGTAAACAGAGCCAGAGGCTGCCCCATCCTACAGAAGCCTAAACAACAATTGAAATTCAGTAAACATAAACCCTGAGAATGGCTCTAAGCTGGGCTCTGTGAATGTCTCAGGTGCTAGCCCCTCAGGGAAAAGCTACTGTTTGCTGAAAGGCTTCAACCCAACCCAGAACCTAGCCTCACCACAGCATCTCCAAACTAGAGGAAACCACCATCTCCCTCTTTTGTGATACTCAAAGATCTCCCTCCCACTGAACTAGCCTGGGAGGAGGATCACAAAATCCTGCTTTACACCGGGCATTTTCTGCCTGACAAAATTGACTTAAGAAACCAATCAAGCCATAGGAAAACCAAACATCACAAGCAGACCAGAGACTCCACCAAGACACTGGTTATAGACACAGGGGAGATACAGGCTCTTCCCATCCCCACTCCTAAAAAAAAACCCCAAAACAAAGAACTCTTTTTAGAACATATTTTTTTAATTTTTCATTTTTTTAAAGTGTTTTCTGTTTGTTTAATCTCTTTGACCTTTGGTCCTTTTTATTGGTTTCATTTTTTCTCTCTTTCTTTATTTTTTGCATGACTTAATTGCTGTTCTGCTCAACTCCAGATACATACCTGTTGTCAATTGTTAGACCTTCTCCCCCATTATGTACTTACTTAAGCCAGAAATTTATTACTCAGTTCACAACCTCTTAGGCTTAACCTCGTTAATAGCAGTATTTTCTCTTTATACTTACATAATTTTCAAGTTACTAATTTTAAAAAATTTATTTTTTAGTTTTCACGTTTCCTTTCTATCCCTCCCCTCCTCTCATCTTATCCTTTTCTTCTCTCAATATCATTTCTTTAAACTTACATAATTTTTACGTGTTTCATGTCTTAAATTTAAATTTTTGTTTCTCCATTTTTTTCTTTTTTTAAAAAAATTCTCTCCTATGATTCTGTCCGGAATTGGTTATATTTACTCTCATTTTACCTCTCCACATCCCTCTAGTCCTATTTTGACCCACATTTCTCCCTGAAGCTAATAATTTCTGGTTTGCCAAATCCTTCTTCGTTGTTCTTAACCCATTAATCCATGGTTGTTTGATTTAGAATAGATTGTATCTGTTGAACTAGATTGTATCTGCAACCATTTTGGTTGTGCAACTGAAGGACTCTGGTTGATGCTTACCTTAAAATAGTGTTCTAGCACAAAGTTGCTGTTTCTTTCATACCAAATGGGCAGAACAAGCCAGAAAAACACAAGAAAAATGGCAAGTCCAGGTATCTGAACTCCCACTAATGATAATCAGGTGACAGAATAATTAATGATAATAATAAGAAGAATAGTTAATGAGTAAAATAATAATTAATATTTCCCCAAAAGCTCTACAAACACTACTGGTAAACATGGTGAATGAAATGATTGAAAATTTGCAAAGGTCTCAGTGTGAGCGTGAAAGGGACCAAGAGGAGGCAATCCAAAGAGTAGTACAGGAATCTTGTGAGCATTAGGAAGCTACTTAAAAATTAATAAAGGAATTACATAAGCAGGCTGAGAACAGTTATAGAGAATTACAGGAATTGCTTTAATGTGAGGAAACTAATCAAAGAGTAATACAGGAATTGCGAGAGTGTGATCATAATAGACAGAGATAAATAGAGGCATTCAAAAAATTCATAAAGAAATAGCTGAAGCAATTCAGGGAGACCACAAAGGGAATGCAGAATAGAGCCTGCCAAAAGGAATGGGAGTCCAAGGAAACCATAACCAATCAACTAAGTGATCTGAGAATAAACACTGAACACAAAATTAAGTAAGTAAAGCTCATACAAGATCTAAACCAAAGCTCCAACAAAGAATTTGAAGCCATCAAAGCCGACCAACTAGAAGGAAAAGAAATTAAAAACAAATAGAAAGTCTTGACAGTAGGTTAGACAAGGCAGAAGATCAAATCTCGGGGATTGAAGACAGCCTAGATATTATAGAGAAATAACGTACAACTATCCAGTATAAATCCAAGAAATATGATTGATCTATCCAATATTTGGAAGACACCATCAGAAGGCCTAATCTGAGGATAATGGGCATAGAGGAGCACCTAGAGACAGAAGTTAATGGTCTAGGAAATTTATTTAACAGAATCCTAACAGAGAACTTCCAAAACATGCAAAAAGATAGGCCTATGGCCTAATCAGATACAAGAAGCTTTCAGAACCCCAAATAGACCAGAACAGCACAGGACATGTCACTGTCACATTATAATCCGCACAGGATCAACTCAGACCAAGGAAAGGATCCTTAAAGCTGTCAAGGAGAAAATACCAATCACCCATACAGGGAAACCAATTAGTATACCATCAGATTGCTCAGCAAAGATGATTAAATCAAGAAGAGCCTGGAGTGATGTAGGACATGCCCTAAAGACAAACCACAACAAAGAATAGTGTACCCAGCTAAACTCTCCTTCATAACTGAAGATCAAATAAAAATTGTCCATAGCAAAGAAAAATTGAAACAATATATCTCCACAAAAACCATCCCTACAAAGGTACTTAAAGATATCCTACAGATAGAAAACTAACAAGACAAAGGCCAAGAAATGGCATCTAAGGGAAAAGAATTAGAACTCCACATGAAAAGCGACCAAAGACAGTCCTCTAACACATGGAGGCTGAACAACACACTGTAGAATCACCAGTGAGTCATGGAAGAGATTAGAAAGGAAATGCAAATGTTCATGATATTCAACAAAAATAAACACACAAATTACCAGCTCTTCTCAGACACAACAAAAACAGTACTCCGAGGCAAGTTTATAGCTCTGAATTCCTACATCAACAAAATAGAGAAATCTGAAACCACATTTTAATAAGACATCTGAACCTCCTTCAAAAAGATCAGCAAAATAAACCCCAATGCAGTAGACAGAAAGAAATAATTAAAATTAAATTAGAATTAAGTAAATTAGAATCCAAAAACACCCTAAAAAGAATAAAAAAACAAAGAGTTGGTTCTTTGAAAAAATTAACAAAATTAGGACTGGGAAGGTGGCTCAGAAGTAGAGTGCTTTCCTTGCATGCATGATGCCCTTAGTTCAATTCCTCAGCACCACATAAGCAAAAAGAAAAAAGCCAGAAGTGGTGCGGTGGCTCAAGTGGTACAGCACTAGCCTTGAGCTGAAGAGCTGAGGGACAGCGCCCAGGCCCAGAGTTCAGGCCCCACGACCGGACCACCCCCCCCAAAAAATAACAAAATTGACAGACCCTTAGCAAATTTTATCAGAAAAAGAATTGAACACACCCAAATAAACAAACTCAGGGACGAGAATGGGAACATCACCATCAGAACATTATAATGTAATACTTCTCAAAACTGTATGCTAATAAGTTTGAGACATGGCAGAAATGGACCTTTTCCTATCAAATATCAACATGTTGAAACTCAACCAAGAGTTAACAACTTAACATGCCCATATCAAGTATAGAAATAGAAATAGCAATAAGAGACTTCACATCTAAGAAAAGCCCAGGACCAGATGGATTTGCAGTGGAATTCTACAAGGCATTCAAAGCAGGGCTCACACCAAACCTCCTCCAATTATTCAATAAAATTGAACGAGTAAGTTCACTACCGAATTCATTCTATGATACCAACATAACCGTTATCCCAAACCAGGCAGGGACTCATCAAAGAAAGAGAACTATAGACCCATTCCTTTGATGAACATGGATGTTAAACACCTCAACAAAATTTTGGCCAATCAACTTCAACAATTCACCCAAAAAATCATACATACGATCAAACAGGATTTATTTCAGGGATACAAAGCTGGTTCAATATATGCAAGTCAGTTAATATACTTCATCACATCAACAAGAACATTGATGAGAACCACATGGATATATCAATAGTTGCAGAAAAAGCATTTCACAAGATCCAACACCCTTTATGATGAAGACTCTGGAAAAACTATGAACCCAGAGAATATACCTCAATACAATAAAGACTGTATATGACAAACCTACAGCCAGCATTATGATTAATGGTGAAAATCGAAAGCGATTTCCTCTTAACTCAGGAACAAGACAAGGATGTCCACTCTCCCCACTTCTCTTCAACTTAGTATTAGAATGCCTACCGACAGCAATAAGACAAGATGCAAACATAAAAGGGATCCAAATAGGGAAAGATGATGTAAAACTCTCCCTCTTTGCAGATGACATGGTCTTGTATTTAAAGAATCCCAGAGACTCCACTCCCAAATTACTCATGCTGATTCAAAATTTTGGCAAAGAAGCATAGTTTAAATTAACTTTCAAAAATAAATGGCTTTTCTGCATGCCAACAATGAGAAGTGTGGCTGAAATCAGGAAAGCAACTCCATTCATAATAGCCCCACAAAAAAATAAAATACCTAGGAATTAACTTAATCAAAGAAGTGAAGGACCTTTATGATGAAAACTTTAAAAACCTGAAAAACAATGTCAAAACAGAACTTAGAAAATGGAAAAACCTCCCATGGTCCTGGATTGAAAGGATCAACATCGTGAAAATTGAAATACTTCCAAAGGCTATCTACCAATTCAATGTGATACGTATAAATATTCCAAAATCATTCTTCAAGAAAATTGAAGAGGCAATTCAAAAATTCATATGGAACAATAGAAGACACCGAATAGCAAAAATGTTCCTTAACAGAAAGAACAGTGCTGGAGGAATATCACTACCAAATTCCAAACTCTACTACAAAGCCATAGTATTCAAAACAGCTTGGTATTGGCACAAGAACAGACCTCAGGACCAATGGAATAGAATTGAAAACCCAGAAATGAACCTACAGAACTATAACCACCTAAATTTCGATAAGGGAGCTTAAAAAAATAAAATGGAAGAAAGACAGCCTCTTCAGTAAATGGTGCTGGCAAAATGAAAAATCAAAGAAAGGTTGGATAAATGGATTTCATGAAATTGCAGAGCTTCTGCCTGGCAAGGGACAAAGCTAGCAAGATCAATAGAAAGCCCACAGATTTGGAAAAGATCTTCACTAACCGTACAACAGACAAGGGTCTCATATCTAAAATATACCTGGAACTCAAAAAATTATATCCCCCAACAAAAAAAGAATTCCCCAATAAAAAAAAGTGGGCTAAAGGCTTACAGAGAAACTTCTCTGAAGAGGAAATAAGGATAGCGAATAGACACACGAAGAAATGCTCCAACTCCCTAGCCATAAAAGAAATGCAGATCAAAACAGCATTGAGATACCACCTCACCCTAGTTAGAATGGCTATAATCAATAACTCTAATAACAACAGAAGATGGTGGGGATATTGGTGGGACTGTATACTTGTTCAACGACTTTGGAAATCAGTATGGAGCTTCCTCAAAAGACTCTACATAAAGCTCCCCGATGACCCAGCACTCCTACTTTTGGGCATTTAACCAAATGATTACAAACAATACCATACTAAAGCTACCAGCACAACTATGATTTTGCCTCATTATTTACCATAGCTAAGATACGGTACCTACCCAGATGCCCCTCAGTAGATGAATGGATCAAGAATATGTAGTTTATATACACAATGGAATTCTATGCGTCCATCAGAAAGAATGACACTGCCCCATTTGTTAGGAAATGGAAAGCCTTGGAAAAAATTATATTTAGTGAAGTAATCCAGGCCCAAAGAAACATAAGTGCCATTGTTTCTCTTATTTGCAATAACTAGTATATGTCTGAGACAAACAGAAACTGTTAGACAAGTTGATGGTAGGACAAATGAACCCTAAGATAAGGACTCAAATTTTTTTTCGTTCTTGCTATTGTTTCTGCCATATTTATGATGTGATTTATTTGTTGCTTTTTATGTCCCTCCCCTACGGTATAACCCCTGTTTTCACTGTATTTGATGTTCGTATAATTTGGAGATGGCAAGGGAAAATCCAATTGTTATACAGGTGGACTAATTACCACAATGACATGTACAAATATTATGTCGAAAAATGAACTTTACAACTTTGGTGCAGAGGGGGTGGTGGGGTGGTAGAAGGGGAGATATGAAGGGATGGGAAGGGGAAACAAAGGAGGAGACAAAAATGCTTGATAAGAAATGTACTCATTACCTTGTTCATGTAATTGTAAACCCTCTGTATTTTCAACATAAAAAATCATAAAATAATAAATTAAAACTCATTTCAATTTTGTTTTGTCGGTCGTAGGGCTCTAACTCTGGGCCTGCACACTTTCCCTCCTCTCTTCCGCTGAAGGATACCACTGTATCTCTTCAGCTACAGTGCCGTTTCTAGTTTTCAAGAGATATCTTGGAGATAAGAGTCTCACAGCTTTTTCTGCCCAGGCTGACTTTGAACCACTATCCTCAGATCTCAGACTTTTGGGTAGCTAGGATTACAGGCATGAGCCAACAAAGCCCAGATCTAAGACAATTTTTAAAAAGTAAGCTTATTGAAACTTCTGGCTTTTTCCAATAAACAACCTTTCTTTTTCAGCATTAGTTTATATCTATGATTTATTTTTAAATGTAACTGTGAATTTTTTAATCTTATTATATATGTTTTACTATTACTCAGTATCTCACAAAAATCCATAGTTATTGACTTTCCCCAAAGTCAATTATTACATACTATATTACTTACTATTATTATTACACTCTATATTACATATAATGTGAAGTGAAAATAGTTTGGATCATTTAAGATAAATTAGTAGCTGCTATTTTAGCATTATAAATTCCATCTGTGATTTTAAACGAAGATTTAAAAGGAAAGATTTTTGAGTTAAAATGAAGTATGAATGTGTAGTGTGTCCCAATTGAAACAAAACTTCTGAATTCATACAGACAAATTATTTTCTTTCCACTTATGACTTTGCAGTAATACTATTGGAAATAGTGAGGCAAGAGGAGGAAGAATTGAATCTTTTTTTTTTTTTTTGTCAGTCGTGAGGCTTGTATCCTGGGCTAGAGCCCTGTCCCTGTGCTCTGAAGCTCAAGGCGAGTGCTCTACCGCTTGAGCCCCAGCTCCACTTCTGGTTTTCTAGTGGTTTATTGGAGACAAGAGTCTCACAGAGTTTCCTGCCCGGGCTGGCTTTGAACTGTGATCCTCAGATCTCCGTGATCTTCCTGAGTAGCTAGGGAGCTAGGGTTACAGGTGTGAGCCACTGGTGCCCAAAAAGGAGGAAGAATTCAAATCATATCAAACAATGTCTTTGTATGAAGACCTGCCTATTCCCAGTTGTCACAAAATTTCAAGTGTGTATCTTAGAATTCCATTTGGAAAAGTTCTAAATCATTGATTCTTTTTGTAGTTTCTGTTATAGGAAACAAAATATAGACACAAAACAATTGAAATAAAATGCACACATATGTTGAAGTCACAACTGAAAAAACAACCAACAAAATAGAACTCCCCCAGGAACAAAAATATGTTGTGCCCAGTTTTTTTTAAGCACAAAAACCTCAAATACACGTTAACTTGGCGTAGAGCCAAAAAGATAACTGTGTCTCAGAAATACAGTTGTGTTAACTTGTAATTAAATTCATCTAGATGAACTTAATATAGCAAAACCCTTGAATGGATCAAATTGTTTAAAACAAATGTGACTGTATGCAGAGTGAGATCTGCACATATTTAAAAGAATAAAATAATAAAATCATGACATACTTAAAAAATTCAGAAATGTAATGAATAACTCCAGTAGTATCCATATTGAGAACTAATTCCTACTGATTTAACAAGAAAAAAATATGCAAATAGTAGAATCTGAGCATTGTACATGAGTGTACATAATTTTAAACTACTCCAAATTACACTTTGTAGAAGACTGAATGTGGCTTATCTAAAGGAAAACATCAACACATAATATGAATGAAAATAAAAGTCTCATGAAAAGAGAGAAGTAGTTTCTGGAAAATAATAGTTTAATAAATGGTGGTCAAAATCTTTCTAGTACTGACAAAATTGCATATCTATTTATTTAGATCCAAAAAAGACCCAAGTTACTCGCGCAGATTTGAAACTTTGGCAAAGTATCAGTATACATCTGTAACATTATTATGGGAGTTGACTCTGGCAAGGAATTCACTTCCTCTTCGTTCTGACAAATGAATATATGAAAGAACTTCTCCAACTAAATATCAAGACCTAACTAAATATATAACCAGAAAAGTCATCATGTAAGCCATATTGCAACTTAGGTAGAAGAAAAATCAGTCATACTGATTCTGTATTTATTGTAAATGTTGATTTTTTACACAAATTATTTCCTTTAGCTTGCATTTTTAAAACATTGTGTAACATGATGTATGTCTTAGTAACTAATTTTGGATGCCTCGTTAAATTTTGTTCTGAGTATAATGTCTCACTTCAGTTCCTAACCCATGAAATGATGTTGATTACAAAAATAAATTCTAATAACCACTGTTTATAATACACAAAATCTCATAAGCATGACACTAGCAAGCATTGGTTAACATTTTGATATCATGGTCTCACGACTGATGAGGCCTTTCTGCATGAGTATCATTGTACCTAGATTCCTCAGCCTGAATTTTGCTACTGTTAAAAAAATATTTATAGCCAGGTGTTGGTGGCTCACGCCTGTAATCCTAGCTACTCAGGAGGCTGAGATCTGAGGATCACGGTTCAAAGCCAGCCTGGGCAAGAGAGACTGGAAGTGGCGCTGTAGCTCAAGTGGTAGAGCGCTCGCCTTGAGCTGAAGAGCTGAGGGATAGCACCCAGGCCCAGAGTTCAAGCCCCATGACTGACAAAAAAATTATATCTTTATTTGTCACAGATCAGAGACTAAATCTGAGTGTAAAGCCTAAGGAAAATGATAAAGTAAGAATTTAGTTTTTCTGGATATAAAATAAACAAAATTCAGCATAGATTAACTCACTGGTTTCAAGTCAATTAATTTCTCCAAAACATTCTAAGCATTTCCTTACAATGTGTATTGTTCTCAAGAAGGGAATGGGTAATGTGAAAAGAGGACTAACCAAGCATTGTCTTCGAATATACATAATTTGGATTACCCTCTACATTTGGATATAAGCATTTCTGATAAAAAAAAAACTGTTTGAATAATTGATTTTCAGGTCAGTTATAATATATCCTAGATTCATATACCAAACTACATTCAAATAATGGTATATACCAATTAACTAAAGAACTTTCTGGCAGAAAAATGGCATCTCTATACTATGTGATGCCCAATTCTTAGGTATTTCATTATACCTCAATTTAATGAATGTGATTGTTTAAATGATTCATGAAGTATGAATTAAAATTGATCAGTGTCCTATAATATAATTGTGTATAATTTTATCCTAGGATCATTCAAGAACGGCCCATTCAATCATGACATACATCACATTCCACTGGTATTCATATGGATAGGAATGAGTTTCTTAGGATCTTTTGCCATTTGGAGATGGCAGGACCAGGATTCGAACTATAGGCTCCAGCTCCTACCACTTAAACCTGAGGACAGGGAACTCACCGGTCTGTCCATGAACATCAACAAGACCAGTGATTAGGCAGTCACCAGTGGCTCTCAGCAGTCCTCCTTGATACTTACACGCCTGTGATAGGAGGATCATAGTGAAAGTCACCCTAGGCAGGAAAGTCCTTGAGACTCCTGTCCACCTTCAGTTCCAACAAAGCCAGAAGTAGAGCCGTATTGCTACAGTGGTAGATGGCTAGCCTTAAGCAAAAGCTGCTCATGGACTGTGCCCTGATCCTGAGTTCAAGGTTCGGGACTGGCAACAAGCAGACATACACAACAATATGTGCAGCTATCCAGCTAAAGCATGTCACCCTCTTGTCCCCAGCTGGATTGGACAATGTTCCCTGGGAAAGGGGCTGGGGTAGCCGCTGTCATCTTGACTCCACCCATGCTGCTTACATCACAGGATTCCGGCCACACCCCCATTCTTTAATGTTTCTTTGAGAACAATGGGATACAAGAATGGTGGCCACACCCACATTCCATGATGCCCAGCACTAGTATTCCCTTTGGTGGTTGACACTACCACCAGCAGTTGAGGAAGGAAGAGGTGGCTGAGTGATGAGCATGAGACATGAGGCGACATTGGAGTAGAGTGGAAAATTGATGTCCTAGTCAGATAGCGAGAGAATAGAGTATTTCCCAGAGCCTGGGAAATGGCCAGCCCATCTTTGCCATCCCAGCGCCTTAATGTCTGAAACAACAGGACTCCGTGAAAAAGCTACAGGCAAGAAACTACTTCCAGAACACCAGCAAAAGTATCCTCCCATCAGACCTGCAACATTCACGAAAACAAAGAACACAAAAAAGGGAGGGATCCCCAAGACAAACACCACTGGGGAGAGTGATTCAACGCTGGCCAAAGGAGATGCAGACCATGGGCCTTCCCTGCCTTTGCACACAGTCACAGCCACCAGGAGCCAGAGTGTCAAGGGTCCTGATACCATCAAGGATCTGCAGAGGTGCTAGTGACACATGGTGCCCACTGGACTGCAGCAAAAGAAGAAACAAGGCACTCAGTGCCAAAATTCCACCACTGAAGCAGGAGAATACAGACCTGCAGGATCGACCAGAGAAAGAGAGTGAGAAGATAGGCCAGTTGCATGAAGCACCACAAACAGAGCTAGAGATCCACAAGTCACCCATAGAGAGGTTGGTTTCAGCAGAAAGAGATTTACAATCTGCACCGGCCCAAGTGAAGCAGGTGGCCAATGACAGATAAATGGAGCACGAAGCTCTTACGAGCCACCTGCAGGCCACAGAGCGGTGTGTGGCAGAGCTGGATATGGTGGCTTCTGCGGTCACTGCTGCATAGAAGGAGACTGAAATGTTCTCTGAACGGATGAATGGTGTGACCTTTCAGCTTGAGGAAAAGACCAGAAGCTTCGATGACCTGCAGCAAGTGAACACAGAGTTTCAGAAGCTGGAAGTGCTCTGGACACAGAACACCACCGAAGAACAGAATCTGCAAGTTCCAACTAGTGCTGGCGGGGCATGAGTTACTGAAGAGACTACTGGACAACCTGAGCTGGATGGGCACCTCAGCAAGTCTGGTGAGAGACACGTTCACAGAGGACCTGAGCATTGAGAGGTCCGCATGGAAAGAGGAGACTCAGTGGCTGCCCGAGCAGGTGAACCAACTGACAGAGGAGAAGGAGAAAAGGGTGAGGCAGGTGCTGGAGAATGAGCTGGGGTAACTAAGAAAGAAGCTGACAGAGCCATGGCCCCCCGCAGGACCATCTCAGGTGCAGCTGCAGTTACAGGCCTAGGCCTACTGCACACAGATGGAGTTGAAAAACCTGGAGTAAAAACTTCACAACCAGGTCCAGGAAAACCAGAAGCTCTGTCTCCAGAACAGAGAGCAGCAGGAGCAACTGCAGACTGGAGGATAAGGCCAAGGATCTACAAGAGATACCGTAGACCCCACAAGGTACATGTGTGTTTGTGTGATCCATAGCCAGAGGAAGAGCTGCCCTGCTGTGGGACACTCACCGCAGGGGGAGCGGTGAGAAGGAGGAGCTCACCAGCATCCTGGACTCATAGCAACAAGTGAAGAAAGAACTGCGGGAACACCTAGACCACTCAGAGGAGAAGATAGAGGAATGGAAAGAGATGGCACAGAGAGAGAGAGAGAGAGAGAGAGAGAGAGAGAGAGAGAGAGAGAGAGAGAGAGAGAGAGAGAGAGAGAGAGAAGCATCATGGGAGCTATAGGAGCAGCAAGAGCAGTCCCTGGCCCAGTTGCAGGTGCTCAGAGCCACCTGTGAGCAGCACATTGCCTCTAATGAGCGGCTGAACTGTGAGAAAGAGGCCCTGCAGCAGCACCTGCAGAGGCAGACCCAGCTGCTGGAGCTGCTGAAGCAAGTGCAGGGCCCGAACACCTGGGGGGACCAGGTGGTGCCCCCAAAGTGGCAGGACACTCTCAAGTGCCCGGAAGTGACCAGACCATAGGAGGAGCGCCTGCAGGCCCAGCTGAGCTTCCTGGCTTTCCCTGGGGAAGTGGAAAGTGTGAGCTCTGTGGAAGAAAAGGAGAGGAGGTTACTCCCCCCGCCATGACCACCCCAGAGGATGGAGACATGCCCCAGACCTAGAGGGACGTGGATCTGAGAGCCCTCTCAGAGGCTGAGATCCACAGGGGAAAACTCCTGCTGCAGGAGCAGCAGCCCTGCTGCAGGTGTCCGGCCTACCTGCAGCGCAGTGCCAGAGAGAGCTGGAGCCACATGGCCCCTGCACTTTGAGCCGCCACCACAGCTGGCGTGGGGATGACAAGTGGGACACGAGGGCATCTGAGAAGAAAATCTGCTTCATCCACGACCTATCTGATGAGGTGGATTTCCAGAGTCCAGTGGATGAGCTCCACCATCAATGTAGCCAGCTGTTGGCACACATCCACACCACGGAGGAGTCCCTCATGGCATGTAAAGAGCAGATGTCTGTCCTGGATAAGCAGTGTCAGGAGAATGCTGAGCGTGTGTGCTGGCTCTACGAGGAGAAGATGGAGAAGAAGAGAGGGCTGCAGGAGCTGCTGTGGGTCCCCGCATGGGAAGGCGTGGACAGCAGCCTCCAGATGCCAACACAGGCTGAACCTCTCCCCTCCACACTGCTTCAGACGCTTCAGGCTCTGGGGTGGGCGAAATGAGGGAGGAGCAGAAAGGTTTGAAGAATTGCAAGTTCAAGACAGCTTGGAAATTGCCAGAGTTGGAGTTCCAACCCCGTAGATGACTCCCTCATGAAGCACATCCTGCAGCAAATGCCCCACATCCAGAGCCACTGACAGCTTGAGGGCTCAGGCAAGGAGCACTCCCTCCCTTTCTTCTGTAGACTGATGTGGATGATAACTCTCTATGTGACATACTGACGCTCAAAAGCCTCGGCAGCCACCAGAAGTAGGTGGCAGGTGGCCTCTCAGGTCTCCATCTGCCACAAGATGGGGGTAAACTGTGGGTCAGGTAGGGCAGAGGCTGCCGGGAAGCGGCCCAAATTCAAGGGACACCTAATGGCCCATTGGTGGCCAGGGAAGAGAACCATGTTATACTTATCACAAAGAATAAATTGTTTTCAAAGGGAAGAAAAGTCTCCAACAAAGATTTGTTCTTCCAGTCCTGGCGTTTGAGTTCAGGGCCTGGCCACTGTCCCTGAGATCTTTTTGATCAAGGCTGGTGCTCTACCCGTTGAGCCCCTTCCAGCTTTTTCTGTGTGGAATGAAACCCCTGTTGTCAGGCATGCTAGGCAACCACTCTACCACTGAGCCACATTCTCAGCTAGGATTATTCCCCGCCCCCCCCCCCCGGCCCAAACCCATATGGCCATTACTCAGTTAAATAGGAAGTAGGGGCTAGGATGAATATGAAGCACAAGTCTGCTTCACACAGAAATACTCCCCTGCCCCCTCTTGGACCCACTTAGTTGAAGTTTCTCTTCTAGCATTGAGGGATGAAAAAGGGAGGGGGGTGTCTTGAGAGAGGAGTACCAAGAACAGTGGCCCCCTGACTCCACAGCCTACCTCACACAAGTGGTCCTCTAGATTCCAAACTTAGCTGACTCAATGTGGATTCTACACTGTCTCCTCACCTCTTCAATGCTCAGCATGAAATAAATGTCACCCTGGCCCCAGCCCACACACAGGGTAGAAGCTCCTAGTCCCATACCAACTTCCATCTCTGACTGCCCCGAGTTAGGCCAGACCCACCACTCACTACAATGTTGGTGGCAATGACCTCATGTATGCATTCCAGTAAGATGGTCTCTAGCAAAGAGCAGAAGCAACAGAATGAGCAGGGCAGAAGTATGTGGTGGGGGTGATTGCTCTGAGATCTTCCTCCTTGGAGCCCTCCTGTCAAGCCAGAGCCATGCTAACCAAAGCTTGGCCAAGTCCAGAGTGTGAGATGATATGGAAGAACACAGGACTAAAGGAGGTACTGCTTTGTCTTGGAGCACTTGAAAATTCCAATTATATTTGACCCATACCAATCTCAAAACCAACATGCAATGCCTCTCCTTGGTATTATTGGCTCTGAGCACTGTCCCTGAGCTCTTTTTATCAAGACTGGCACTCTACCACTTGAGCCACAGGGACACTTCTTGTTTTCTGATAATTCATCGAGGATAAGAGTCTCACACACTTTCCTACCCAGGCTGGCTTGGCACCATAATCCTCCAGATCTCAGCTTCCTGAATATCTAGGATGACAGGTATGAGCAACCTGTGCCCAGCATGTGATGGCTTTTGAAGGCATCTTGGCGAGTCTGTATAAGGAGCCCCAAAGGGCCTGGATAGACCACAACCCAATCAAGGAGCTGGGATGGGGGAAGGGTGACCTTCTAACCATATTGTTCCCCAAAATTAAAGGTGCCAGAGGGTTTTGTATGCATCAAATACCTAGGCCAACAGCCTTGAGGCTTAGTGGGGAAAACATGGAGAATACCTAAAGATTGCAATATAGAAATCTCTGATTTTGCATGTATGTGGTGTGTGTGTGTGTGTGTGTGTGTGTGTGTGTGTGTGTGTGTGTGTGTGTGTGAACTCAGGGCCTATGCTCTATCCCTGAGTTTTCTTGCTCAAGCCTAGTGCTCTGCCACTTGAGCCACAGCCACAGTTGCTTTTTGATGGTTAATTTTATGTAAGAGTCTCAAGGACTTTCCTGTCCAGGTTGGCTTCAAAGCATGACAGGACCCCAGGGCAGTAAGAGTAAACATAACTCACAGGTACAATCCCTATGTTAGGTGACTACTGCCTCCTCAAGGCTAGACACGGGACATGCAGCCCCGTGTCATCGTCCTCTAGAGTTCAATTGGGGGAAGTGAGCAAGGCCAAGCTGACTTTTGCCCACCCTGAGTGCTGATGCCAGAGCAGGTCTGTACCACCCTAGGGCAAGAGGCTCCCAGAGGCACAAGGAAGGTAGAGGTCAGCTCCAGGCCGAGCTAAGAGCCTTTGCCCATGGATACCCCAAGTTGGCCTTCCTGATCACCGTAAGGCCTGTCAAAGAATAAACCAAAAAAAAAAAAAAATTGAAGCTGTGTCTCCAAGTGCTAGAGTTCTCGCATTGAACCAAAGAGCTCAGGGACAGGGCCCTCAAGCTTTGAATTCAAGACCCTCAGCTGATCCTCCTGCAGTTTAGCTAAATATGAACTAGTAGGATTTGTGAAGTATTTCTGAAGAATGGTGATACTGAAGAAAACATCCTAATTCTAATGAAAGCTGAACTTGTGACATACAGCTATGTGCTGAGTCCTTCACAGGGTCCTGTTTGATGGGTCCTTCCAACATGGGGGTTTTGTGCTGAGTCCTCAAAAAGTCCTGTTTGTTGAGTCATCCCAAAGGGCCTTATGTGCTGAATCCCTGAGAAGAGTGGGCCCTGCTTGTTTTTCCAAAGGGTGCTGTGCGCAGTGTCCATTACACAGCTACTGTATACTGAGTCCTTCAAAAGGTACAGTGTGCTAATTCATCCCAAAGGGTATACTTCTATGTGCTGAGCCCTTGAGAAGAGATGGATAAGGTGAAATTTTCAAGTGCTATGTGCCGAGTCCTTTGACAATGTGGTATGTGCTGAGTATTTCCACAGGGCAGTATGTGCTGAGTCCATCAAAATTGTGCTATGTGCTGAGTTTTTCAAAGGGTACTGTACACTATTTTACACAGTGTGCTACATACTCAGGCCTTCAAAAGGGGCTGTGTGTGGTCTTAATACAGGGTGCTATGTACTGAGTCCCTGGGAAAGAATGGTACACGTTGAGTTTTTCAAAGCATGCCATGCACTTAGTCCATTACATTGTGGGCTATGGACTCCCTCCTTCAAAGGGTGCTGTGTGCTGAGTACTCTCCACAAGGTACTATATGCTGAGTCCTTCAAAGGGAGCTGTGTGCTGAATCCTTTACACAGGGTGCTTTGTGCTGTTTTTT
Organism: Dipodomys spectabilis; assembly: GCF_019054845.1. Classification (NCBI taxonomy): domain Eukaryota; kingdom Metazoa; phylum Chordata; class Mammalia; order Rodentia; family Heteromyidae; genus Dipodomys; species Dipodomys spectabilis. The sequence goes on from NW_024870847.1 coordinate 2,483,871, forward strand.
GAAGTGTGCTGTGTGCTGACTCATCTCAAAAGGTACTATATTCTGAGTCCTTGAGAGGTAGTTATCCCCAACAATCACACACACACAAACAGACACAAACAAACAGACACAAACAAACATACACACAAGGGTCACCTTACACCTTCTTGGTGTGTGGATTGGAGGAGCATGGAGGGAGGGAGGGAGAGAGACAGACAGACAGACAGACAGACAGACAGATCATCTTTCTCCTTATACAGCCTGACTGTGCTCAGGTGAGTGATCCGTTGGCAAATTGCAGGTGCTTCATGGACTAATCTTCTGTTAGAGTTCTGGATTTGTGTGTGTTTGTGTGGTTTGTGTGTGTGTGTGTGTGTGTGTGTGTGTGTGTGTGTGTGTGTGTTTGTGAGTGTGTGTTGGGAGAGCGGGGAGATGAGAGCAATAAAACATATTTAAGGCACCGTGTCTACAAAGAGCAAAAGCATTTTATTTGTGTGTATGTGTGTGTGTGTGTGTGTGTGTGTGTGTGTGTGTGTGTTGTTCATTTTTCATCAATGCCAAGTATGAGTCTAGCGATAATTTGTGTTTTCTCCTTTACAGTTTCATGGTTCCTTTGGAGAAGGTTTCAGTACACATTCCTTTCCACCTTTCTGTTCTCCCTTTCCTGTAGCCCACAGTAGCTGCTGGGGCTGCGTGGGTCTCCCCTAGAATGCTTCTGTGAACTCCAGACTAGAGTGGACACCTGTCCATCTGTCTTCAGCCAGAAGGCTCTTGAGGCAACTGTGACCACAGCCATACTCTTCCTGCCAGACAGTCTGCTCTAGTGTGTATAGTTGGAGCAAAGTCAAGGGATGGGATTGTGTCCTCTAAACGTAATTAGGGAACGAGTTTGGGGGGGGCAGTAGGGCAGGGGCTGTGAGGCTAGGAGGGTATGGGGGGTAGTGAATGTTGTGACATGGTAGATGATTCACCACGACTGAGAATGAGAGGGGAAACTTACCCAGGGCATTGACTGTGTCCATGGGCATCTGGACAGGGGACTCCAGGCCCCCACTGGTGGCACGGATTCCCTCCTGGGGCAATGTACTGGTGGGCAGTTCTCCCTGGAGTCCTGCAGACTCCAGTCTCTGTTTGGCCTGAGCCATTACCAGCTGGGCAGTGGTAAGCAAGTTCATTCCCCCTGTTGGAACCTGCTTGCTAACTGCTGTGGCAGTTAGCTAGGGCTCTCGGAATGCCACTTTCTGTAATCTACTGTACGCTGTCTGGAAGAAAATGCAGACCACTGAATTTAGAACCCTTCAAATTTTCCAGGTTTTTTTTTCCTTGAAGCTGGCCATTTCCACTAACGCCTGGGATGATGGGTCAAATTAGACAGACGATTTCAGCCTCCAAACAATGACGTTGAAAGCAGCACAGGAAGAGTTCCCAAGCCAGATGGTCTCCTTTAAAGAACGTCATGCCTTGACTGACTTCTTCGGCAGCTGTTGATTCTCCTCTGGCTCTCTCTAGGGTGACCACCACAGTCAAGGATGTCGTGAGGAGCAGAGATTGTGACCTCACCATCCCTAGCCTGCCAGCTGTGAGCAGAGATGATTCCCAGCACCTGAACTAGACTCTGGGAGATTCAGAAACCAGGGATACCTCCAGGATCATTTCTCTGCAACATGAAACTTGGGGGCCGGATGTGGTAATCCTGACTGACCCCAGGGGGAGGAGAGGAGGCCCCTTGAGCCAGGCTTTCAGCTCACAGCAACCTCATTCACACTTACATGGGGAATTGAGTGCCACAGAGCTGGTCAGCTACTAGACAGAGATCTTTGAGAAGACAGGCATCCCAGAGGCTCTGGAGTCCAGTGAGTACATAGTGGTTCACATCCTCAGAGCCAAAACATTATGTATGGTGGCATCAGGAAGGGGGAAGAAGGAGGAGGGAGAACTGAGGGAGAGCTACATCAGGCTTCGTACCTCCTCCCCCACAGAGGATTCTTATCTGAATCAGATGGGTCTTTTCTGTAGTATTTTCATAGACAGATGTTCATTTATTTATTCAACAAACCATTACAGTGTGCACCAGTCTCTGGGGGGGACACAGACAAAAGTTCCAAGACTGGTTCCACAGCCCATGAAGAAACCTTGGATTGATTTGGATGCCAGTGCTTCAAGCCTGTCATCCTAGCTACTTAGGAGGCTGAGTTCAGAGGATTGAGGCTTTTGGCCCGGGGAGGAAATCCTGTAAGACTCTTGTCTTCAATTAACTACCAAAAACAAAACGCCAGAAGTGGATGTGTGGCTCAAGCCGTAGACTGCTAGCCTTGAATAAAAAGGCTTAGGGACAGCACCTAGGCTCCAAGTACAAGGCCCAGGGCTGACACAAAGAAAGTAAAGAGAGAAAGGAGGAAAGGACAGAAGGAGAAAAAGAGGAAAGGAAGGAAGAAGGGAGAATATGGAAGCCTTGGTTTGGAGTCCCTGGACCAAGGGAGACAACTATTCACAATCTCTGTGGGGACAGTTTCAGAACCTAAAGCCAGTATGTAGGACCAAGCCACTGATCCCTTAGCAACTTCATGACAGCAAGGAGCTGTGTGGTCACCGATGTAGAGGGAACCAGCCTGGGGTAGAACCTAGGGCTCAGGGTGGGTCACCAGGTTTAAATTATCCCCAGCCTCATCGAGTTTATTTTCTGGTCAGATAAGAAGAAAATTTCCAAGGGCTAAGGAGGTATTGGGGTGAGAAAGTTTCAACGTGGGGTAAGGGTTAAGCAGGACTTTGAAGAGCGAGGATGGTCCCAGGTCAGGTGTGTCAGGAAATTGGAACCATGACCTCGCCTGACAACATAAACTACCAGTCTTTGATCCAGCCAAAATGCTATTAAAAGTCCTGGCACCTTGGGTTCATCATTGACAACCTGGCTGCTGTTCACTGCAGGATGCCTGTGCAGTACATCCTTGGGAACAAGGACTTTCCAGGGCTCAATCTGAGGATACCACCCCCGGTATTCATTCCTCCACCAAAGACTGAGGTAAGCATGCCACTGCCACAGGACAGAGTGGGAATGAGGGCAGTAAATGGGTCTCTTGCTGGCTCAGTCTTTAGTCTAGATGGCAGATCTGGGATTCAGAGAGGGTAGGCTGAAGGTGGGGCAGAGCTGTGTAGAGGCTGGTGGGAAAACCAGAGCCACTGGGCTCTGAGCAGGGTGGTTTCTTTGATAATAATCACAAAATAGGAAAATTTCTGGGATAGAGCAGCCCTTTTCACCTCCCCAAGATGGACTTAGATCTCCCCAGTCTCCGTCCCTTGACCAGGAAACCCTTTAGTTCCCTTTAGTGGTTGAATAACTAGACCTTACCTCACTGCCCAGTGCTGAGGCAGGACAGTGAGAGAGCCTGAGTCTTTGATAAGGTCAGAGGATTTTCAGTATGAGATTGTACTTGAATGTCCCAATTTGGTGCATGGTCAGTCCCATCTAAGACTGCCATGATGTAGGACATAGAAGCTAGAGAATAAGAGCTGGATGGGGTCTGTTCTGGGAGTCCTGAGTATTATGTGTTAGCTTTGAGCTCCCATATGCCCACCTGCTTCCCTTCCTTGGTTGGGTCTAGGCTAGAAAAAACTTGAAACTAGGGCATGGATCTTATTTTTTATGCTCCAAGATAGCACTTTACCATTTGAATCACAGCTCCACTTCTAGCTTTTTTGGGTGTTTAATTGGAGATAAAGGGTTCTCATGGGCTTTGCTGCTAAGAGGCATCCAATTGCAGTCCTCATAACAGGAATGGAAAAGTATGTTTGGCTGGGTGCCAGTATCTCATGGCTTTTATCCTAGGTACTCAGGAGGTGAGATCTGAGGATCATGGGTGAAAGTCAGTCTGCTCAGGAAAGACCCTGAGACTCTTATCTCTAAGGGATTGCCAGAAAACCAGAAGCAGTGCTGTGGCTAAAGCAATTGAGTGCTTGCCTTAAGCTGAAGAGCTCAGGGCAAGCAACAAAGTCCAGAGTTCAAGCACCTTAACCAACAACAACAAAAATAGAGGTGATTAAGTTTTCCGCATAGCAGTGAGTATGGTAGGAAATGCCATGCTCTTCTATGAGGCATTCCAGATATGTGTGAGGCTCACTGTTTTGTCTACACTGGGTCTGATGTCAGGACTGCCACCTTCTCAGGGGTGGGATGTGATCCTAATTGAGGGAGTTCATGATTCTTTTCTCAGGGACTACTGAATCCTTGGGCTCTCCGTTTGTGTGTGTGTGTGTGTGTGTGTGTGTGTGTCTGTGTCTGTGTCTGTGTCTGTGTCTGTGTGTCTGTGTGTCTGTGTGTCTGTGTGTGTCAGTCTGTCTGTCTATCTGTGTCTGTGTCTGTGTGTGTTTGGAGGTAGAAGAACTGGGCCTTGTACTCAAGCCCTAAATGTTGTTCTGGAGATTTCTTGCTCAAAGCTAGAGCTCTGACACTTGAGCCACAGCTCCACCAGTGGCTATTTGGTGGTTCAGTGTAGATAGGAGCTTCACAAACTTTCCTACATGGCTGGCTTTGAACAGTGATACTCAGACCTCAGCCTCCTGAGTAATTAGGATGACAGACAGGAGCCACCCGTGATGGCTTTGTATGTGTGTGTGTGTGTGTGTGTGTGTGTGTGTGTGTGTGTGTTTTATTTATTTCTTTATTTTATTACAGATGGGTTACAATTACATGGGCAAGATAATGAGTATATTTCTTATCAAGCATTGCAGCCTCTTCCATTGTTTACCCTTCACATCCCTTCCCAGCCTCCCTCACCCCCCCATCCAATCCTCTCCCCCGCACCAAAGTTGTAAAGTTCGTTTTTGACATGACAACTTGACAATCATAGTTGCATCGGGTCCACCTGTATCCTTAAACGACTTGTTTTTCCCCATCTCCTCCACAAATTATACCGACATCAAATATAGTGTGGGGGAGGAACATACAAATCTAGAAAGAAATAATCTTATAAATGAGTTAGAAACAAACGCATGAAAGAAAAAAAAACATTTAAATAGATATCTAAGGGTTCATTTTCCTAACATCACATTATTTGAACTTTCCTGCTTGACTCATACATATACTAGATATTGCAAATAAGGGAAATCATGGGACCTATGTTTCCTTGGGCTTGGCTTACTTCATTAATATAAAATTTTCCAAGCCTTTCCATATCCTAACAAATGGGGAAAAGACATTCGTTCTGATGGAGGCATAGAATTACCTTGTGTATATATGCCACACTTTCTTGATCCATTCATCTACTGAGGGGCATCTGGGTTGGTTCCATATCTTAGCTATGGTAAATAATGCTGCAATAAACATAGTTGTGCTGGTAGATTTAGTGTGGTCTTGTTTGTAAACATTTGGGTAAATGCCCAAAAGTGGGATTGCTGGGTCATAGGGGAGCTCTATGTGAAGTCTTTTCAGAAAACTCCATACTGCTTTCCAAAGTGGTTGAACAAGTTAACACTCCCACCAACAATGAAGTAAGGTTCCCTTATGTCCACATCCCCTCCAGCATCCGTTTTTGTTAGAGTTCTTGATTCTAGCCATTCTAACTGGAGTGAGGTTGTATCACAATGTTGTTTTGATTTGCATTTCTTTTATGGCTAGGGAGGTTGAGCATTTCTTCATGTGTCTATTGGCCATCCTACTTTCTTCTTCAGAGAAGTTTCTCTTCAAGTCTTTAGCCCACTTATTTATTGGGCAGTTGTTTCTATGAGGATTTGTTGTTGGGGGATATAATTTTTTGAGTTCCAAGTATATTTTAGATATGTGACCCTTGTCCGTTGAATGGCTAGTGAAGATCTTTTCCCAATCCGTGGGCTTTCTATTGATCTTGCTAGCTATGTCCTTTGCCATGCAGAAGCTCTGCAACTTCTTGCAATCCCATTTGTCCAACCTTTCTTTGATTTGTTGTGTATCCGGGTTTCTATTAAGAAAATTTCGGCCTGAGCCAAGGAGGCCTAGAGTTTCTCCTATTCCATCCTGTACTGTTTTCAGGGTGTCTGCTTTGACTCTGAGGTCTTTGATCAATTTGGAGTTTATTCTGGTGCAGGGTGATATATAAGGATCTAGTTTTAGTTTTCTACAAGTAGTTAACCAATTTGCCAGCAGCATTTACTGAAGAGTTGGTCTTTCTTCCATTCTATTATTTTGGCTCCCTTATCCAAGATTAGTTGGCTATAGGTCTGTTGGTTCATTTCTGGGTTTTCAATTCTATTCCATTGGTCCTGAGGTCTCTTCTGGTAACTTCTAAATGCTGTCTTTGGGGGCAGCATGGGCTTTGAGTCTGAGGTCTGGGGGCCTGGAAGTGTGAGACCCTTGAAGGGGACTCAGCAACGTTAAATTATAAGAGCAAGAGAACTTTGTGCCCTGGAACTGTCTATTCCCATTGGCCTGGTTGGTGGCAGAGGGAGTTTGGGAGGATCTGGAGGTGGGGCACACAGGGGTTGGCTACCCAGGGGGATAGAGAACGTGGTCAGCACTTAGTACGGTTTGAGTCCTGTTAGTATGGAACGTATTGGCATGGGTCTTCTCATCATGACGTCTGATAGGCAAGGCCAACCCTACTTTAAATCTTGACCTGTGTTCTTCAGATCTCAGGCTCCTGAGGAGGTAGGTTTATAGGCATGAGCTTCTGGCACCGGGCCTCAGATTCTTTTTGGTATATTATGGTTTGAACTCAAGGCCTTAGGATTTCCAGTCAGGTCTTCTTCCATGGGAGCCACGCCTTTCTGTCTTGGTCATTTCTTTTTTTTTTTTTTTTTTTTGTCGGTCGTGGGGCTTGAACTCTGGGCCTGGGCGCTGTCCCTCAGCTCTTCAGCTCAAGGCGAGCGCTCTACCACTTGAGCTACAGCACCACTTCCGGTTTTCTGGTGGTTTATTGGAGATAGGAGTCTCACGGTCTCTCCTGCCCGGGCTGGCTTTGAACAGTGATCCTCAGATCTCAGCCTCCTGAGTAGCTAGGATTACAGGCGTGTGCCACCAGCGCCCGGCTCTGTCTTGGGCATTTCTGAGATAGAGATTCCATATATGCTCAGGCTTGGCTAGATAATGGTCCTCCTGTGACAGGCATGCACCACCATGCCTGGTCCTCTGTAGTTGGGATGGTAAATATGTAGTGCCATGCTCAGTCATCGGTTTAGATGACTGTCCCAAACTCATAATCCACAGCAGCCGATTCTTGACCACAGTTGAAGCTCTGGGATCAGCCTGGAATCATTGGTCCTCCGTCTCCTCACAGTACAGTTGTGAGGAATCAAGGGATCAATACAAGAGGAAATCTGGGGCAGAGCCAAGCATAGAGGTAAAAGTCATTGGATAAGTTTCTTGGCAATTCTGTGAGCATATAACAAGAAGATACCTGGAAAGGACTCAGAAGGGGCTTGTTATTTATCATGCTGCAGGTCTAGGATTATGAAACAAAACATGGCTGTCTTTCATTCTTACCCTATCCCCATGAGGAAGGGGATCCTTCATTGTTCAGCTTTGCAGCATCAGAAAATGAGGCACGGAAAAGCTGGATGACCTACTCATGACCCCCAGGACAGAAAGCTTGGCCTGACTTCTCTGCCATGCTTCCTCGGAGGATGGGTGCTATTCAATCCACTTCTTGTTGTGGGAAGTCCACTTATTGTCAGTCGTGGGGTTTGAACTCTGGGCCTGGGCACTGTCACCAAGCTCCTCAGAACAAGGTTCGGACTCTACCACTTGAGGCACAACACCACTTCCGGTTTTCTGGTGATTCTTTGGAGATAAGCATCTCACAGGCATTCCTGCCTGGACTGGCTATGAACCATGATCCTAATATCTCAGTCTCCTCTGTAGTTACCTTTCTAGGTCTGTGCCACCGGCAGCCGGCGAAAGTGTAATTGTCTCTCTCTCTCTCTTTCTCTCTCTCTCTCTCAGTAACTTGTTGAAAGGGTGTTGGTGGAGGTGCCTCAGCATCCCCATGTGGCTGGGACCCTCTCATTCTGGAGGTAGGCTGTGGATCAGGAGCTTTCTTGCTTGGCCTGTAGAACTAGCTTCCTTAGGTAATTCCCTCTGTGCTAGGGGTAGAGCGTGATGATTACTCATTGTCAGTCTGTGTGGTGAGTACTTCCCCACTACCCTTTGCTAAGACAGTTGAAGGAAAATGGATGAGGAGGCATCGCATTGCCCATCTGCACAACTCTATCCCTAGCCTTTGATCCTCACTGCAACCTATCTGGCCAGACACTGATTATAAGAATCTGAATTCACTCTATGTCTACTTCATGTTGCTTCTGTGTGTTGTTTCAGAGAGTGGGAGCAGTGTGCAGAGGAAAGACCCCAGGTCCAACACCTCTTGGGGGACATTTGTTGTGTGACAGCACGAAGTCATTGCTGTTGATAAGGAGGAAGCCGGCATCAGACTTAGCTGCAACAATGCTCAAAGCTAGGTAGGTTGTTGAAGTATCAAACCCACCCATGTCTGCTTCCCACTCACAACAAGGACGGTGCAATACAGGTAACCCAGCACTGGCCCTAGGGGACTATAAGTGGATGGTGGCGGTCAGGTGCCAGTGGCTCTCGCCTGCCATTCTGGCTATTCGTTAGGCTGAGTTCTGATTGTCGTCACTCAGAGCCAGCCCAGGCAGGAGAGTCTGTGAGATTCTTTTTTTTTTTTTTTTTTGGTCCAGTCATGGGTCTGGAACTCTGTGCCTAGGCACTGTCCCTCAGCTCTTCAGCTCAAGGCTAGCACTCTGCCTCTTGAGCCACAGTGCCACTTCTGGCTTTTTTTCCTTTTTGCTTATGTGGTGCTGAGGAATCGAACCCAGGGCCTCAGGCATGCAAGGCAAGCGCTCTACCACTGAGCCACCTTCCCAGCCTCAAGTCTGAGATTCTTATCTCCCATAAAATACCTCCCTCCCCTCCTGAAAAAAGCTAGTTTTGGTGCTGGGGCTCAAGTGATAAAGCTTCAGCCTTGAGTAAAAGAAGCTCAGGGATGACACCGAGTCCCTGAATCCCAGACCTGTGAGTCACAAAAAATAAAATAAATGAATAGTGGGCACTTGTCATCTTACTACCAAAATGGATGGATTAATTCTTCTCTCTGGTTCTTGTAGCCAAAGGTAAGGGGCTTCCCTTGATGTTCCTCTAAACTTCTCCTCTCTATTATCTTTCCCAACGTCAGTTGTAGGATAGAATTCAGATCATCCCACTTGATGTGACCTTATGAACACTCCCCTACCTGCCTTCCTTGGGGTGGAGATCATGGATGTTCTTACCAATGGGAGAATGAATCATGGAAGAGATGGGGGTAGGTATCCCTGAAACTCACACACACACACACACACACACACACACACACACACACACACACACACACACACACTCACCTAGGCCAACTCTGACTAGCCTTCAAAAGACATTTTATCTCCTTGGATTAACTGACCTATGAGAGGAACTTGATCCTCTATAAATGATTATTTTAACTAGTGCTTGCTAGTTGACATGAGATAAACAGATCAAAGGAAAGGTTCTGGAGGCTGTCTGGCTCAGCTTCAAACTTGACATCCTGGCTCCATGGTAGGCAGAGATCTGAGGATCAAAGATCGAAGTCAGCCATAAGCTGGAAAGCCGATAAGACTCTTCTCTGCTTGGACCCACCAAAAATCCAGACATGGAACTGTGGCTCAAGTGGGAGAGTAGAAGCCTTCAGTATGAAAACTCAGAAAGACAGCTCCCAGAACCTCAGTTCAAGCCCACACATGAAATGGCCTCATTTGTTGCCCCCAGACTGCCTGGGCCTCAAGTGCCCTCTCACAGATTGTGATACCTCACTGGTTCCTGGGTAGTGTATCAGAGCCTTCAAAAATTGGGTGGTGAAAGCCAGGCCTTCGCCTTTGTGCGCTTTCAACCCACACCAGCTGGAAGGCAGAGCATGACAAGGCCAACAGCCTGCAGAGCGGAGAAGATCCCCCTCTGCCATGGTGATTGGAGTGGGCTTCTTAGAGGCAGCACTTGAAAGGTGGTCTTGCTTAACAGGGAGGATGTGACAGGAAGCACAAAGAGTAAAGATGCCATAGATGAAGGACAACAGAGAGGAGCGTGTTCTTTTCCAGCCAAGGCTGCTTGTTAGAAACTCGGTAAAGTTGGGCAAGACTGTCCCAAGACAGGCCCAAGGGGTCACAGACGAACAGGTATCCAATATTGGGATTTTGTCTTAGCAGTAGTGGGCTCACCTAGCACACAGGAAACCCTGGGTTCGATTCCTAGGTCCCACATACACAGAAAAAGACAGAAATGGTACCTTGGCTTTGGGTGGAAAACGTCTCACCTCAAGCAAAAGAAGCTCAGGGACAGCGCCTGGACCCCGAGTTCGAGCCCCCGCACTGCCAATGTAAAACTGCACTCCAAGGGACCTGGGTGACAGGTGGATGGTGTGCCCTGTAGCTCTTAGTAGATCCATTCATGCTTTGTGTCTCCTTCTTTGACAAAGGGGATCCGGACACTCCTTCTGTCCTGGGCACCCTGGACCCAGTTATCAGCAACCCTCTCAAAGGCTTCCACTGGGACATGTAGCAGCTGACCCCAGAAATCCTCAGGTATCGGTTGGGTGTGGAGGGGGGATACATGGGTGGGCCTCAGAAGTCCTAGTTGGTCTGATATGCCCCAGAAATCCTGGCCATCCAGAGGAAGCAGATGGGAGCTTAGAAAAGGATAGTGATGTGAAGGGGGCCCTTTAATGCTCATGGCCCTCCCCATATTCTGAGCCTCCCTTTGCTCTCTCTGAATTATGTAGAGGCGTGTCTAGGTGGTAGTGTCTAGAGGCGGACTTGTTGGAAATTGTAAAGAGTGAGACACCATAGGCCATGCATTGATGGCTCATGCCTGTCATCCTGGCAACTTGGGAGGCTGAGATCCAGAGGGTCTTGTGTCCCAGCACAGGGAGGAAAGTCCAATGAGAGTCTCATTGCCAATGTTGGTGCCATGGCTTAAGTGGAAAAGCACTGGCCTTGAGCAAAAATCATCATCAGGGACAGTACCCAAGCCCTGAGTTCAAGCACCTCATCCAAAAAAACAAGAAAGAAAGACACCATTTGCTTGCCAGAGATGGTGAAGGAGTAGGGTTGCTGTGGTTGGGACACCAGGTTCTGGCCTCAGTGTATAGCCATTTCTAAGAACTCCCCAAGTTTGCCCGAGTGTGAATTTACAGCAAGGTGGGCATTGTCTTACCAAGAACTGCAGAGGTTGTGGCCTGTCAGGCAGGGAATGGGCGAATGGGACCAGGTGTGGGAGATTAATGTCAATTATATTCTCTCCAACCAAGGAAGAATGTTTTTGGATGCTGGTGTCAAAGTCTGAAAGTGTAGGGTTAGATGTGCTTTATGACCTGACAAGTTGGGTTTCCCTGGTTGTAAGAAGGTGGCTGAAACCGGGCACTGCCAGTGTCTCACAACTGTCATCCTAGCTACTCAGGAGGCTGAGATCTGAGGATCATGGTTCAAAGCCAGCTTGGGCAGCAATGTCTGTATGATTTTAACTCAAGTGAAGCACCAGAAAACTGGAAGTGGTGCTGTGGCTCCAGGGGTAGAGAGCACACCTTCAGCTGAAGAGCTGAGGGATGGCACGCAGGCCCAAAGTTCAAACCCCATGACCGTCGATCAAAAATAATCTGGCTGAGTTTTCTTCATAGCGGAGTGTACAGTAGGAAATGCCATACTGTTTTATGAGCCATTCTAGATGTGTGAGAGGCTCTTAATTTTGTCAACATTTGGTCTGAGGATGGTAGTGCCATCTTCTCAGAGATTGGGACGTTCAGTTGGTCAGGGACTACTGAGGCCTTAAGCTAACCATGTGTGTGTGTGTGTGTGTGTGTGTGTGTGTGTGTGTGTGTGTGTATGTGTGTGTGTGTGTGTGTGTGTACTTGTGTGTGTGTATTTTTCCCTGATCAATCTCTGCCCACTTCCTGGATGCTTGTCTGCCTCTTCCTGACCTTGGATGGTGCCCTTCCTCAATTGCAACCTTGTCTTTAGCTCTCTATCATGGTCTACAATGAGTCCTAAATTACCAGAGACCTGCATATTCCAGCTTTTCCTTGGGACCCAATCCGGGTGTCCATATCTTTGTCCTCATCCAGGTGATTCTGGGTCAGCAGTGCCAGCTGGCATATATTCTTTCCTGTCTCTGGGGGGGGGGGCAGGGTCAGTCATGCTGGGTCCTGTCCTTTTCTCAGCTGGTACCCTGGCTGCATGTCGCACTCCCAGCAGGCTGGCAGTGGAGTGAAGGAAGGGTGGTTGCCAGTGCCTCTGGCCAACTCGACCTTGATAGCTGACTGAAGGCTCCCCAAACAAGGATAATCTGGGGCTATATGAGAGGTGATGCCAAGGTGGCTTGGATGTACACTTCGATGTCTAGGAAATGTCACCGTATCTTATCGTAGGCAAATCTATCTTCTGGCCCCAGCTGGGCCTCGCAGGTCCTTCTAGACAATTCTGGATGCCCAGAATACAGAGGAATATGCTTTAGATTCCAGGGCCAGGGAACTGGGGGATGAGAGATTGGTATGGCCAGTACCTCAATGTTTTAGGGCATTAGTTTTGACCTGGATGAGCTGAGCTAGGACTAGGGGCAATCCTGAGTCACAGTCACAGTAAACTCTCAAGCCTAATCAAGTGGTTTCTCCCTAAGTCCTTCTTGGGCTGAGGGGTTTGGGCCATGGCAGTAAGTTCCACGGAACCTGCCCTTCGATTTCAACATGGAGCCACAGGATCAAGGGAAGGACACTAGGGATGATCCTTTGTAGTCGGCCCATGATTGCAGACCTTCATCTGCCCCCTTTCCCCAAGCACTGGTGAGGAAAGCAGGGCTCCATGCCCTAGGACTCCTGGGACAGTGCCTGCTACAAGCAGCAGCCAGTTGGCTGTGGATTCCTGAGTCTACAAAATTTTCATGAGCCCAACTCAACACCTGCCCAAGTTCTGACTGACAAATTTGCACTCTTGTGATACTTGTGTGAGTGGGTATTATCTGGTGTGATATCTTGCAGCTCCTGCCCCTCCTGGCCCAGAACCGTGATCTGAGATAGTAATTTACTACTCAGATCCACATTGCACCCATGATAGATGCCATTCTGATGATCTTCATGCCCCCAGGCTTGATAATTCTCTGGTAGTGTGGCTTGCTCTCTAGGTAATGTCCTCAAACAAGCTGCCATCAAGACTTGCAGGACACCTAGACATTAGGAGACCCTGAGGGGCCCACTGGAAAACCTCTGCCTAGAGCCACAGAGTAAGGTCCAAGCAGGCCAGGTATTGGTCATGGGGCTTGAACTCTGGGCCTGGGCACTGTCCCCCAGCTCTTCACCTTACCACTTGAGCCACAGAGCAACTGGTTTTCTGTAGGTTCCTTGGAGATCAGAGTGTCCCAGACTTTCCTGCCGGGGCTGGGTTTGAAACGTGATCTTCACATCTCAGCCTCCTGAGGAGCTAGGAGGACAGGCGTGAGAGACCTGTGCCTGGATGACCTGGCCTTACACCACAGTGGACTGGGAGCTCCTGAAATCTTTTCTTTAATTTTCCTGTGCTAGTATTGGGACTTGAACTCAGGGTCTGGGCTCTGGTCTCTAAAGTTTTTCCTTCAAGGTTACCACTTTACCACTTTAGCCACAGCTCCATTTCTGGATTTTGGTAGCTAATCGGCAAGAAGAGTCTCATTAACTTTCTTCTCCTGAGCTGGCTTGACCCTCGATCTCTATCTCAGTCTCCTGAGTAGCTAGGATTTACAGGGGTTGAGCCACTGGTGGCATTGGGGTAGAAGATTTTCTAAAGCAAGAGTTTTTCCCTGCGTTTGCCCTGACACTTCCATGCAAAGGAGGCCTGAGAGTCAGGAGCTGTGAAAACAGGTTTCCAGCCACAAGAAATGGCTTTGGGACCCTGGCAAAAACCAAGCTAATCTTCCCCCTGGCCGCCATTCTGGGACCACTTACTCTGCCCTGTGACTCAAGTGAAAGTTGACCCAGCCTTGAATTTCCTGCCAGACTTTTCTGAAGCCATAGGACATTCATACAACTCACACAACCTGCTCTACAGCACACCTCAGGACCTTTGTCCATGCTATACCTTCTGCCTGAGGCTCTCTGTCTTGTACCCACATAATAGAACTACTGTGGATTTTCAGCACTGCCTATATCACTTCCTGAAGCAAGTCTTTCCTTCCCTTCTCCATCTTTTTTTTTTTTTTTAATATTGAGTTGATAGAGATGGAATTTGTGCAGGCTGAGTGGCAAATGCTCTATATTGGGGTGTGTGTGTTTGTGTGTGTGTGTATGTGTGTTTGTGTGTATTTGTGTGTGTGTGCGCTAATCCTGGGGTTTGAATTCAGGGCCTGGATGGTATCCTATCTCTGAGGTTTTATGCTCTAGGCTAGCACTGTACTACTTGAATCACAGCTCTACTTCTGGATTTTTGGGTGTTTAATTTGAGAAAAGTGTCTTAAATTGACTTTCCTGCTTGCAATCGCTTCCTCCTGAGTAGCTTACAGGGGTGAGCCACCAGCCCCTGCCCGCTACCCTACCTCTTACCTATAACCTCGGCCCTCCTCTGAGTCCCAGAAGAATATGTCTTTCAATTTAATTATGTAGCATGCTTCAATACTGAATATAATGTTAATGAAAAATTAGTCAATGTCCTAAATTATTGTGTATAATTTTATAATAGATGAGCAAAATATAATATTATGTGTATAATAATACTAAATGCAACAATCAATAAATGAATCAAAGAAAAATAAAATACAAAATCAATAATAAAATTCATAATATGGAATTAACATACATATATAAGTATATATCATGTAATACACATAGAGAAATATTTTTTCCATTGCAGGGCCTTCATTAGGCACTGGGAACTCTATCCTGAATTTCTTTTCCTCAAGGACAATAAGCTATGCATTCACCCATCGTGCAAAAGAGTTACCTGGATGGTGAGCTCAAAAACTTGCAATGGCAGAAATTCTGGCCCCAGTTCCAAGACAGTGACTTAAATTTTTTAATGGAAGCAGTTATGTTTATTCAGTTCCATACTGAACATTAAAAAAAGCAGTGTAGATTTTTGTACAGCTATTCAAACATCCTTCCCTTACCTGCAAAATGATTCTCTGAGAACTATATTGTTTCTCTTTTTTTGTATGTTTTTTATTGTAAAAATGTACTACAGAGGGGTTACAGTTCCAGGAGCAAGGTAATGAGTACATTTCCTATTGAGCATTGTTTAATCCTCCTGTGTTTTTCCGCTACCATCCCTTCCCTCCCATCTCCACAACTATCTCCCCCTGCCAAGGTCAGTGACTTAGTTTTTCATTTTTGGTTGGCATGGGGTTTGAACTCAAGTAATGGCAACTCTTCGCTCACATTGCTACAGATTTACCAAGACCCTGAGTTCAAATCCCAGGCTAGAAAAGAAAACTGACAGAAATTCCAAATCAGGGAGCTTTATTTTTTTAATTTAGTTAAATAATTAATAAATTATTTATCATAATAAAAAAATAAATATTGTTTTTTTTTGGCCAAGCATAGGGCTTGAACACAGGTCGTGGAAATTCTATTTCAGCTTGGATCTCCGTTGGCTGGGGTGCAGTCTCTGGACCCATAGCCAATCCTGGGATCGGGGGCCCAGAGTGCTTTCAGGAAGAAAAAAAAGTTGGAAAGCACAAAAAGTGGTGAATTATACACAGATGGGGTTTTATGATTTTTTTCTTTGGACAGTGACCATCCTGGGTCTGAATGACAAAGCTGCAAAGTGGACCTGACCTGCCATTGCTGGTGGCTGGTGGGCTATCCGTGAAGCCATAGGCCAACCTGTCAACATAGGCCCTGGGTTCAAATCGCAGTCCTGACATCAATCGCAGAAGATCACAAGAGACTCATTCTTATGTACAGGAATATTGATTGAAAAAGTAGTTTATACATTGGTCTATGCTAAAATTGTATACAGTAATCCTAGAATGCTGATTGAGCTTAATTAATAGTTTATTAAGTATGAAAAGAATAATATTCCTTCAATGGCAGTATAATGAATACCTAGGAGTTGATATATATAGGTAAAGAGTTCCAAAGCTGTCTATCTATGATAGAATGACACCTACTATGTTCCTATATATATATATATATATATATAGGAACTATGTTCCTATATATATATATTTGTATACCTCCATCTGCCTATACATATATCGCTGTTTTGCCCAAACCTGGGGTTGATCTCAGAGCCTGGGAACCACCTGACATCTTCATTGGCTAGAGGCTGCCATGCTCAAACTCACCCTATCATGAATTGGGCCTGCTAGGCTCTAAGTTCAGATCCTGGCACTGCCAGGCATGATGGATAACACATCTAACATCTAGATGTTATGGGATAGGATGTAAAAAATGTAATAAATTCTATAGGTGTCATAAGAGTCAATAAAATAAATTCTAAATAAATGAATGACACAAGAAATAAAATAAATAACCACACTAAACACAATATGGACTGAACATCTGTACAGAAGTATAAATCCTATCTTTAAAATATATATAAGGAGGGCTGGGAAGGTGGCTCAGGGGTAGAGCTCTTGCCTTGCATGCATGAGACCGTTGGCTCGATTTCTCAACACCACATAAGCAGAAAAAAAAGCTGGCAGTGGCGTTGTGTCTCAAGAGTTAGAGCACTAGACTTGAGGTGAAGAGCTGAGAGGCAGTGCCTGGGCCCAGAGTTCAGGCCCACGAGTGGACCCACAAAAAAAAAAGTATATAAGGAATATCTTTTCCAGGCCTGAGGCTTGAATTCACCCCACCCCATGTGGAGGTGATACTTCTGACATAAAGATGAATCTTTTGGCAGAGCGGGGAATCTGAACTCGAGACCTAGCAGGACCAAGTGGCGAATGGGTCCACATGAGCACACCAGCCTTTGGGATCTGCCATTGAGCCCCCTCCCCTGAATGGAAAGCAGGGAACACAACAGTCATCCATTCATAAGCTGAAGGTAGTAGGCAAATAAGTACACATTTATATAGATTATATATAATCTATATAAATCCTGAGATACTCATTTCTGGACCTGGGAAGAGTCATGGAATGTGATCAATCTCATCCTTGAATCAGTAGTTCGTGCATGATGCAAGTAGGAAATGATAGGCAAGACTCATGGGGTATCGAATATTTGTAAAGAAATTGATGAAGCATGATAATAATCATCACAGTCATGAAATGGAGGCATCAGGAAAGATCCAAAAATCGGTAATTCACACAGATTGGATTCCATCACAGGTTACCATCTCTCCTAATCTATATAAATGTGTACTTATTTGCCTACTACCTTCAGCTTATGAATGGATGACTGTTGTGTTCCCTGCTTTCCATTCAGGGGAGGGGGCTCAATGGCAGATCCCAAAGGCTGGTGTGCTCATGTGGACCCATTCGCCACTTGGTCCTGCTAGGTCTCGAGTTCAGATTCCCCGCTCTGCCAAAAGATTCATCTTTATGTCAGAAGTCAATCATTGCACCTGTTTTCTTTCCTTTGCAAGTCCTGGATCTCAGCTATGATGGAGAATGCTTGGGCCACCCTGTGGCCATGGGAATATGTTGTTAACCATGTCAGCCCAGTTATACCTGTCATCATATACTCAAGAAAATACACAATACACCCATGAATAGCATACAAATAGAATAACTACACTAAATGCACGATGCAGTCCACACACGGATGTGAATATACATCCCATGTTTAAATGATCATTGAGGACTATTTTGGCCTCCTTGGGGCTCGTTCTCAGTTCCTGGGAACAGCCCACCTCCTTAGTGGCTCACAGTCTGGTGTGATCATGTGGACCCATTGGGGAGTTGGGCCTCCTAGGCCCAAAGTTCGAATACCAGCACTGCCAAAAATTCACCCTGATGTGTGAAGCCAGTTGTTGCACCAGTTTTCCTGTTCTATGCAAGTTCTGGGCCTTGGCTAGGAAAGAGAATGTATATGCAACTCTATACTCATGGAAACAGGTTGTCATCCAGTTCACCACAGCTATATCTGTCATCCTATACCCAAGGAAATACACAATACATCAATGAATAAGACACAAAGCAAAGAGATTGACTACACCAAAAGCAAGATGCCTTCCTCCCATGTTTGGAAATATGTATCCACTGTTTAATTATGAATTTATGACTATATTGGCCTCCACCAGGGCTCCATCTCAGATCCTAGGAATGGCCTAGTTCCTTAGTGGCTCACAGCCTGGTGTGCTCACCATGACCCATTCACCAATTGGGCCTGCTAGGATTTGAGTTCAAATTCCTGCACTACCAAAAGATTCATTCTGATGTGAGAAGCCTATGTTGGCACGTGTTTTCCTGTCCTGAGAATGCCCTGGGTCTCTTTGAGGATGTAGAATGCTATATAGGCAACTCTTAGCCATGGGAATAGGTTGTCATCCATGTCAGCACAGTTATATCTCTCACCCCATATGCAATAAAATACACAATACATCCATGAATAAGACACAAAATAGAACAAATAACTACACTGAATGCAAGATGCATACCATATCTGTAGGTAAATAGAAATCCTATGTTTAAAAACAGTGGGCTTGTTATTTTGTCCAGTGTTGGGGCTTCAAATCATGTCCTGCACCAGGCCTGACATTCTAGTCTTCAAAGATGGTGAGCTTCCCCTTCCCCCACAGTGCAACAGAGTTACCCAGTCCTGAGCTCAAATTCCAGCACTGACAAAAGATTCATCCTGATGTCAGAAGGCAGTCGTTGTGCCTTTTATCCTCTCCTATGAAAGTCCTGGGTCTCAAATACGCTGGAGAATGCATAGACAACCCTGTAACCAAGAGAACAGGTTGTCATCCATGTCAGCACAGTTATACCTGTCACCATACTTATTAAAATACACAATATCTCCATGAATTAGTTACAAAATAAGGAGAATATTTGCACTGAACACAAGATGCTGTCCATACATGTGTGTCAATATAGATCCTATGTTTAAATTATGAATTTATGACTATAGTGGACCATCCTGGGGATTAATGTCAGATTCTGGGAATGGCCACACTACTTAGTTGCTCACAGGTTCATATGATCACCTTGACTGATTGGCCAATTGGTTTTGCTCTGCCTTGAGTTCAGATCCCAGCACTACCAACAAGTGGATCGTGGAGTAAGTAAGAAGGAGTGTGTGAAACATTTTTTCCTTTTCTCTGTGAATTCTGGGGGTCAGGCATGATGGAGAACATTTCTACAAATCTAGATGTTTTGTTATAGGTTGTCATCAATGTAATAAACAGAATGGGTTTCATCATAGTAAAATCAATGATAAATAACTGAATAAAACAAAGGATACAAGGAACGACCATACCAAACCTGTATGGACTGAAAATCTATAGATAAGTATAAATCCTATCTTTACAATATATGTAAATAGTATGTTTTCGAGGACTGGGTCTTGAATTCAGGACTAGTGAACAGCCCTGACTTTTTTATCTTCATGTAAGGTAATTTTCCCCTTTATCCACATTGCTGCAGATTTACCCAGATCCTGAGTTGAAATCCAAAGCCTGTAAGAATAAACTGTGCAAATTGCAAGCCCGGAGCTAATTTTTTTCTCAGCATGGGGCTTGAACTCAGGTTGTGGCAACTCTGCCTCAGCTTCTATCACCCTAGGATGGAGTGCAGCCACGGGACACACAGGTGCTTCTGGGATCCTAGACTGCCACGTGTTGCAAAGAAAACAATGCAAAGAAAAAATGTGGCCTTTTATGTTTTCTTCCTTTGCACAGTGACCCTTCTGAAGGTCACTGTTGCAATGGGTACTTCACCTTGCTTTGCTGAAGGCTGGCAGATTATCAGGGAAGCCATAGGCCCATGGGGCAACATAGGCCCTCATTTAGAATCCCCATCCTGACACCAATCAATGGCAGGAGGTACTAAGAAACTGGTTCCCATCCAAAGGAATAACACTGGAATTTTGTCAATGTCACAGTTGAATGAGTTGATCATGAATGATGATACTATAAAATTAAAAAGCATCATTTCAGAAAGCTGGTTGATTTTATTTAATATTTATGAATCATTAAAAGAATATTATTACTTACAGGAACACAATAATTTCAGGACATTGAGTGCTTTCATTAATATTTTAAGGATCAAAACAATAACATTAATTACATGGACGCATAATGAATACTCAGGAATTGGTAGGAATATAGTCTATATAACTGAATAATGTATACACATCTTTGGCACTCTATAAAGATATATATATTTTTAGCATACTGCTATCTGCATGTCAATCTGTTCTTATTTGGTGAACCCCTGAGGCTGGTTCTCAGGTCCTGGGAACAACCTGTCTGCTCAATTTGCCCCAGGATGGCATTTTACACTCACCCATTAATGAATTTGGCCTTGTAGGCCATGAGTTCAGATGCCAGCGCTCCCAAACAATGAATCGTGGAGTTAGAAGCTGATAGTGACACATGATTTCCTTTACTGTGAATCTTCTGGGTGTCAGATATGAAGTGGAATACAAATGTAGACCTATAGCCTATGTAGTCAATGTTCTATGTGCTGTATAATAGTCAATAAAATAAATGGTCAATACATGAATAAAACAAAAAATAATATAACTACACTGAATGCAATATGGAGTCAACATATGTATATAAATATAAAGCACATATGTAAATTGTACATGAATAGGGTGTTTTCTAGTACTGGAGATCGATTTCAGGCCTAAGGAACAGACTTGAATTTCTTCACTTCAAGAAGGCAAGCTTCCCCTTCCTACACAGTGCAACAGAGTTACCCAGACTATGAGTTCCATTCCAATCCCAGTTCTGGTAGAAAAAACGTCACCTTTATAGTATGTGAGACCTAATTCTTAGGTATTTCATTATGCCTCCATTTGATGAATGTGATTGTTTAAAAGCTTATTAAAATATTAACTGAAATCAATCAGTGTCGTGTAATATAATTGTGTATAATTTTATCCTAGAATCATTCAAGAATTGTTCATTCAATCATGTCTTAAATCACATTCCATTGGTAATCATATGGATAGGAACAAGTTTCTTAGGATCTCCTACCATTTGGAGGTGGCAAGACCAGGATTCGAATTGTGGACTCCAGCTCCCACCACCTCAACCTGAGGATAGGGAACTCACCAGTCTGTCCAAGAACATCAACATGACCAGTGATTAGGCAGGCACCAGTGGCTCTCAGCAGTCCCCCTTGATACTTACAAGGCTGTGATAGGAGGATCATGGTCAACGTCACCTTAAGCAGGAAAATCCTTGAGACTCCTGTCCAACTTCAGTGCCAACAAAGCCAGAAGCCTTGTGTAGAGGACCAGCCTTGAGCAAAAGCAGGTCATGGAACCAAAACGGCAGAGGCAAATTAACAGTTGTGACAGAAGTGAAGGAATAACTCCAGAGTTAATGAATAAATGATATTAACTAAGGTAAAGCAGAAACTATTTTAGAGAACCATTTTTGGTTATTGATACTGAGTTCAAGGTCTGGGACTGGCAACAAACAGAAATACACAACAATCTGTGTAGCCATACAGCTAAAGCAGGTCACCCTCTTGTCCCCAACTGAACTGGACAGCATTCCCTGGGAAAAGGGCTGGGAGAACCACTGTCATCTTGACTATGCCCATGCTGCTTGCTTCACAGGATTCTGGCCACACCCCCATTCTTTCATGCTTCTTTCTGACCAATGGGATACAAGAATGCTGGCCACGACCACATTCCATGCTGCCAGGTAGCACTGGGATTCCCTCTGTTAGTTTACACCACTACCAGCAGTTGAGGAAGGTAGTGGTGGTTGAGTGGTGAGGAAGAGACTCGAGGTGACTTTGGAGTATAGTAGGAAATTGATGTTTGCACCCCCACCTGGCCCCTTCCCTCCCTTCACATGGTGCCAGGTTTCAAACCTCAGGCAATGGCTTGCTGCCAGCAGGCCTAAATCCCCGACCTGGTCCCTGCCCCTAGTCTTCTGCTCTGGGCCCAAGTGACTGCAATGCTGCCACCATCCTTGCTGCCCCAATTGGAGCAGCTGCCAACAGCTTCTCCCAGTAGCACAGGTGAGTGGCCGCCCCAACACCAACCTACCCTGGGTCAAGCACTCCTCTGGGGGCACCATGAACCCCCCTGCTTTTTTCCTCTCCAAGCCTCTGATGAGTCACCTTTCTGTCTTGAGCATTTCTGAGATAGAAACAAAATATATGCTCAGGCTGGGCTGAATCACGGTTCTCCTGTAAAAGATATTCTCCACCAGGACTGGTCCTCTCCAGTTGGGATGGTAAACATGTGGCACCATGCTCAGTCATTGGTTTAGATGGATTATCACAAACTCAGTACACAGCAGCGGATTCCTGACCACACGTGAACCTCTTGGTAGGGCCTCAACCATTGGACCTCAGTCTCCTCACAGGACAGTTGTGAGGAAACAAGGGATTTATACAGAGAGATCTCTGGAGAATGGCTAGGCAGAGAGGGAGGGGCATTCAGATAAGGTTTAGCAATTCTGTGAGCATATGACTGGAAGATACCAGGAAGGGCTCAGGTGGGGCCTGAAGCTCGGCCTGACTTCTCTACCATGCTACCTAGGACAATGGGTGCTATTCAGTCCACTTCTTGTGGTGGCAAGTCCACTTCTTTTCAGTCGTGGGTCTTGAACTCTAGGATTGGGCACTGTTCCCGAGCTCCTCAGCTCAAGGCTAGCACTCTATCACTTGTACCCACAGTGCCCCTTCCAGTTTTCTGGTGGTTCTTTGGAGTTAAGATTCTCACAGACGTTCCTGCCTGGGCTGTCTATGAACCATGATCCTCATATTTCAGCCTCCTGTGTAGTTAGGTTAGTTTTATGCCACTGGCACCCGATTTAAGTTTAATTCTGATTCTCTCTCTCTCTCTCTCTCTCTCTCTCTCTCTCTCTCTCTCTCTCTCTCACACACACACACACACACACACACACACACACACACACACACACACACAAACTTGATCTCAGGAACTGGTAGAATGGGTGCTGTAGGAGGTGGCCCAACGTCCCCAGGTGGCTGGAACCCAAGATGACCCACTCATTCTGGAGGTGGGCTGTGGGTCAGGAGCTGTCTCATTCAGCGTGTTGATATATCTCCATGAGATAAGCCCTCTGTGTCCTTGCAAGGCTGTGAGGGTTATTCATTGTAGATCTAGCCTTACTGGATTTATTATATTATATTCTTTTCTACATTATTTTCTAGCACCTGGCCAATATTATGGTACATATTTACTGAATGAAAATATAATGTCAAATTAAGAAAGTCATTTAGGGATCTGAGAATGTGGCCTCATGATATGGTGATTGCCTAGCATGCATGAAACCCTGAGTTCATTTCCTCAGTACCACATAAATAGAAAAACACTGGAAGTGGTGCTGTGCCTCAAGTGGTACAGTGATAGCCTTGAGCAAAAAAGCAAAAAAAAAAAAAAAAAAAAAAAAAGAAAGAAAAAACGCAATCCAAAACAAAACCAAAAAACATTTAGCTAGTAAATGCAAAATAAAGAGCCCATACTTGGAATATATAATTGCTCCTGCCATACTGACACCTGACAATGGTCCCTAATTCATGTACTTTACTTATATTAGGATATTGTGTTGAAAAAAATAGTTTTGTTCATTAGGTCACAGCAATTAATGGCTTGAATGTGCTTAGATGTCAGGTGAAGTTTAGTTCTGGAAATTCAAAGGTTCCAGGTTTTTGAATGGTCACTGCTAATAGTCTAAGTGAGATTTGGAAATCTTTTTGGTTAGTCATGGAACCAAAACGGCAGAGGCAAATTAACAGTTGTGACAGAAGTGAAGGAATAACTCCAGAGTTAATGAATAAATGATATTAACTAAGGTAAAGCAGAAACTATTTTAGAGAACCATTTTTGGTTATTGAAAAAATAGTTATCAACTTGTCTTATTCCTCATTACCTTTATCATTCTAAATCTCTTAGGCTACTTCTTAATCTCTGTGTAATAAATGTATCTCCTTCTGTGCTGTTTTATCTTACCTTATCTTCTTTGCTTTCTAAAAATCTCAGTCTTTCTATATTTCTCTATGAACATTTCCATATAGTAAATACACCTGCACAGATGGCAGAGAATGCTAATCTAAGGGTCCCATATCTCATGAGTCATTAATGAAACAACATGGAAAAGGAGGACATATTTATTGTTACCGCAAATTTTCTGAAAAGCTGCAATTTCCATTATTTGTCTACATAGTGTCATTCAGTGCACATAAACGCAAATGTGAGCTGGGTGCTGGTGGTTCACGCCTGTAATCTTAGGTATTCAAGAGACCAGAGGATTGTGGTTCAAAGCCAGCCTGGTCAGGAATGACCATGAGACGCTTATCTTCAATTAACCACCATAAACCCGGAAGTGGTGCTGTAGCTTAAGCTGTAGAGTGCTCAACTTGAGCTGAAGAGCTGAGGGAGTGACCCCAGGATCAGAGTTCAAGCCCCACAACCAACAAAAAGTGCAAATATTACCTTAATTTTCCCCAAAAGGAAGACAAGATCAATAATCTTCTCAAGTAGAAAAAATAATTTCATATAGAGGAAGAAGAGAGACATGAATCTCAAGGTGAAGAAAAGAAAGACCGTTTGAAATTCAAAAATGATTTCTATTTTTACAAGTTTTGCACCGTGAATAAATTCAACTCAGCCTAACATAGTTAAGTCACAATGCAACTACTTTTCTAAATATGTAAAGAATGTAACAACACATTGTCTCTCATCAAATGTTTCTATTAAATAAATCTGAGCTTTCATAAATTTAAAAAAAAGAAAAAAGAATTTCAAAATGATTCAGTGCACCTACTTTTGCTGAGTTATTTGTTATGGCTTATTTGCTACACATATTCTCTTCCTTTAAAAATTTTCAAATATTAGCTTTACAATAAACTTCATCTAATATTTCTTGTTTCAAAAGAGAAGTCTATACAATTGTTGTCACTTAGTTTTCTTACTATATTAATTCAAAGCCAAACCAGGCAGGAGGGTCTGTAAAATTCTTATCTCAAATTAAAAACCAAAAAACCAGAAGTGGAGTTTTGGCTCAAGCTGTAGAAAACTACTTTGGGGGCAGGTGGGCAGGAAAGACAACTGTTCAGGGACAGGATCGAGCCTCAGGGTTCAAGCCCCAGAACCAGCACAAATTAAATAAACAAACAAACAAAAATCCCAGATATGTCTTTGGGACCTTCCTTAAAGGAGTACGGGTCAGAGAAGAGGCTCCTTTTGCTGATCATATTCACTGGATCCTGCTTTTTTGGAATCCTTACTGCTCTGGAGAACTCAAGATCAGACCAAAGGAATTGATAACTGACACCTGCATCAACAGAATCATCTCAGGGGTGAAATATCCATCCATAAGACCCTTTAAAACCTCCATGTCTTTGTTCCTTTGCAGGAGAACACTTTTAAAACAACGTTATTTCCTTTTGTTCTATGCTGGCCTTCAAATGGTACATTATTTCTTTTTGTAACACTCTGAACTAGAAGTTTACAGAAAAATTTTATATGAGTAAAGAACACACTCGAAAAAGCCAGGGACAGAGTTTCCTTCAAGTCTTGGGATACTTTTCTTGTACAGTAAAAAGGAAAGCACAAGGTTACTTGAACTTTGTTATTCCTCTATGTTCCATTCCTCTACTGGGGTCAGTTTCCACATCCAGTAACAGTTACTTCCAGTAACAATCGATGGCGCTGCTTGAGGTATAATGAAGGTTTTCTGGCTTCACTGAAATAATACCAGAACACCTATGGACCTGTGGTAACACGTGTTTCAGAGACAATTTAGTAAAGAGAAAATATGAAAATTATATTGCTTATAAATACATTATACATGAGTACGTTGAGTTCAAATTTTGTAAGTTCTCTGTAAATTAAGGCAAATTTTAAATGGGAAGAAGGTTTTGAGAACATTCTTTTTGTGAGTGTAGGTGCTGTTCATTATTTCCCAAGTGAACATGAGCTAACAGTAAGGGAAACAATAGTAATAATAGGAGAAAGAGAAGTTCTGTATTTAAGCATAAAGGTTCAATACAATATTGAAGACTACAAATAAGACAACATTGAAACAATAAAACCAAGTCCAGTATGTAGAATTTTGGGAGTGATATGCAGAAAGCAAGACTCCTGCCTGGAACATGAAGTATGAGGCCACTCCCATTCTAAATCATGCTTGCTAATCATGCAACTTTGTAGAAAGTAGAATGGAAGAATAATTCTCTTTCCAATGCAAGTCAGATATAAGAGCATGTATTTAACTGGAAAAAATGTCCATCTTGTGAGATCAGCGATTATGCTAGCAATGAACTGGTGGCTATAATCACATTTCTTTTTTTCTTTACATACACACACACACACACACAAACACACACACACACACACACACACACACACACACACATATATTTGTTGGCGGTGGTCTTGGCACTTGATCTCTGTGCCTAAGAGCTGTCTCTCTGCTATTCAACTCAAGGTTAATGCTCTACCACTTGATCCACAGTGCTATTTCCAGTTTTCTTTTAGTTAATTAGAAGAAAGAGTCTCTGGGACTTTCCTACCTGGGCTGGCTTTGAACCTCAATACTCATATCTCACCATGATCCAGCTTACGATCACATTCCTAACAGTGTACACTCAGGATATGTAATGTGTGTTTTCATATATCTTTATAAGAATTCTTGAGTTAGGGGCTGGGAAGGGGGCTCAGTGGTAGAATGCTTGCCTTGCATGCATGAGACCCTGGGTTCGATTCCTCAGCAGCAGTTAAGCAAAAATGAAAAAGGCCGAAATTGGCGCTGTGTGGTAGGGTGCTAGCCTTGAGCTGAAGAGCAGAGGGACAGAGCCCAGGTCCAGAGTTCAGGCCCCAGGACCGGACCTCCCACTAAAACAAAAGAAAAAGATTTGTTGAGTTAAAAATCTGGGTTACAGCTTATACATTACCCTCAAAAAATGTTTTCAGTTTAAAAGTTGATACTCCTGGAGAAATAAAACCTAAGAATGTAAAGGAGTCTGGGAAGTTCAGTTTGCATCCAGCCTGGGCAGAACACTCTTTGCAACAGTATATAAAATTTAGCAGTCAAAAGCTGGATTGGAAGAATGGCTCAGGTGATGGAATACCAGTCATGAGCAAGACTGCTGAATAAGAGCTTGAAGCTTTTGCATACATACATACAAACATACACATACACACAGAGGCACTTATATGTGCACACACAAATACATAAATGAAACAACTCTCAGAATGTGTACAAAAGTTAGAAAACAATAAATATATTTCCTGAATAATACTAGAATCAAGTGATAATTTTTAATATTAGAAAGTCCTCAAATGAACTTCCTTCAAATAAGTTTGAGAATATTACATTGGTATGGGACAGAGATAGTAAAAGAGTTAATAATCATTATTAAAGGGATCGGATCCATGGAGGAATGAATCAGAGATCCCTCAGGTGCATCTGAAAATGTCCATATCCTGTGCCAAAGTTAGAACATCTTTGAAAATAGTACATGAACAGTCTGAGCAGTCACTCTGGTGTATAATATCACGGGAGAAATTCAGAATTAGTAGTCTGTATCTAGATTAAATAAACCAAGAAACTATGGCAGGGCAATGTGATACTAGCCTAGAATTCTAGCACTAAGATTAAAACAGGAGATTAGAGAATGGAATTACATAGTGAAACCTTCCCTGGACCAGGTAGTATAATTTTGTCTTAATAAAAACAAAACAAAGCAGAAAGGAATGCATAGTTGGACGTTTGGGCTAATTTTGTCACTATGTTTTGAGAAGTCAAATTTCCTGTTGAAATGCAACTCATACTTAATCCTCACTTGTGTTTTAAATTCTCTCTTCATTACAGATCATTCCTAGATGCAAAATGACTCATGATTCCCATCCAAAATTTGAAAAAGTAAGTAATCATCATTCTGTTGTATCCCAAAGAAATGATGAAGGATTACGAAAGCTTAAGCCTGGAAAAATAGCAAAGTTCGTCTAATGTAGGATTTTGAAGACCTTGCTAAATTAGAATTTAGATTTAAAATAAATATTTTGGTTTTGTTTTTAATTTTATATTGTATAGGATTCTACAAAATTCTTTTTAAGTAGAGGGTTTAATTGACAAATTCACAAATGATTTTGCATCCTATTTGCCTAGAATATTCTTTCAAGAGAGCTATAATTAGGAATTAGTTAATAGATAATTCCAACAGTTCATGTATAAAATGATAATGTGAATGCTGTAGACAGAGTTGCCAGCAAATTGATGATATTAATTTATAAATTTAGAATAAGAACAGTATTTGGAGTCTTTGATATAACATGGTATGAAGAGAATAATCGTGTGACATCTTCTTTCTTCTACCTGGATGTAACAGAGAAAGGAATTTCCTTAATTATTTGCTACTGTATACACTGAGAAAAATGTTAGGTTTGTTTTTATTTTAGTTTTTGTTTTATTGGTTTGTCCTAGGTCTTGAACTCTAGGCCTGGGTACTGTCTCTGAGCCTGTTTTTGCTCAAGACTCGTGCCCTACCGCTTCAACCTCATTGCCACTTGCATCTGGCTTTTGCTGAGAAGTTTATTGGAGATAACAATGTAGGGAATCTTTTCTGCCTGGGTGGGCTTTGAACTGTAATCTTCCGATCTTAGCATCTAGAATTTATATGTTAGTTTAAAAAGTATAAATATAAGTAATATTTACAAGTGTTCTGATCTCAAGAATACCAGTGGGGGGAAAATGATGCAACCAAGTTTATTGTGGTGTTCTTTCTAGAACATGTATGGCATTCCATTTGCAGAGTTATATTTTTTCACAATAGAGATCAGCTATTCATGATGTGATTTAAGGGAAGATTGAGGTGCATCCTAAAAGTTGGAAACTGTTGGGCTAGGATGACTCTATATCATAAATATTGGTATTGATGGTCATAAAAATAATAGCTTACTGTGATAAACAATTGCTTAATCTTGAAGAATTAATTATTACAGATGCTTCATAATCTTATCCTCTATAAGAATGTGGCTATTTTTCTGTTGACTTCTCAATCTGTAAAACCCCATTGGAAACTGTATCTACTGCAGAATTACATAACATGCAAGCCGGTACTGTTTTGATTCTCTCAGGTATAGAATCTCCCGAATTTGTAAATGAGTAGTTACTAGTCATTGGAATGTTGAAGAACACATATATTCTGTCTTCTTAACAACTTATTTACTTTTAAATGTTATAGGTTTCCATAGAATTAAACTGTTTTCACTTCACTTTTAGTATGAGAAAATACTATGTTTATTCTTTTTCAAAATATTGGTAAGTATATTGTGAAAATATTGTCTAGTCAGATAGCATTCAAGTTGATGGTCCTCTGATTAAAAAGGGGTAAATAATTCAAATTAGACGCCAAACAGTATTGATTTTTAAGAAGTTACTACATAGAGAATAATAATTACTATACCAATACTGTGAAATTTTATTTCATGCAGCTTATTTTTTAAATTTAATTTTATTGTCAAAGTGATGTACAGTGCTGTTACAGTAATTTAAAGGTAGTGAATACATAACTTTTCAAACTTGTTACCCCCTCACTCATTTGCTCCACAGTTTTCCTTCACCCCAATACTCCTCACAAGTTGTGATGTACATTTCCAACATATTGTCTTGTGAGTATTGCTATTGCATTGGTTTGCCTTCGTCCTTTGTCTCACCATTTTGTTGTTCCTCTTCCCTTTCCTAATTAAGGTAAATATATACACAATACACAGGCACCAAAATCAAATACATCAGGAAATAAAGCATAGGGGAAAAACCCAAAAGAAAATAGAAATCACATAGTACATTAGAAACAACAACCTCAAATAATACTCTCTGTTTCCATATCTTGGAGTTCATTTTGCTCAGAATCAGCTTATAAGGTTATATATATGCATAACAAAGCCACTGGAAAATAATAATTTCATGGACACATATATCATGAAAACAACATGTTAACTTTTTTTGATGGTAAAGGTGGAGTTAGGATTGGTGAATTCGCGGTTCTAATAAATGAATTTCAAAAGTGTTTTAAAATTATGACAGGTAAATTTTAATTTGTTCAAACTTTTTAACAACTTAGCCTATTATGAAAATTTAAAATTGCTTGGGAAAATAGGCTTTCATGCAAAGTAATCCATGAAGTCTTACCTGAAAGGGAGCAATGTGGGTGAAGATGGCTCATTTTCACACTAAACAAACAAACCTCAGACACCTTGCTATAAATCCTGTAGGTTCCCTTGAGAATTGTCCTTACCCAGGAAATCTACTCTTACTGTGTGAAACAAGGTTGTAGTGGAATTTAAATTAAAAGTTCTTTAAAAAAAAAAGACATCAAAACTTGTGAATTGACTTTAATTACCAAACAGTAATTCTCTGAAAAAGATAATTTGGGTCCAAATATTTAGGGAGAAAGTGCCCTCAACAATGAAAGAAGATATTGGGTTTACACTTTTCTGTTTGTAATACTTTCTACAAGGTCTTTGCACGTGAAGCACTGAAACACAGAAAAAAATCTGATTGGATACTTGAAACCAATGATTTCACATTTCTTAGTAGCTCACACAATATAATATCCTTATAAACATGAGATAGTGAAGATTTCTCTTATTACATAAGCCAAAAAGTTTTGAGATCAGAATAGGATTGAGCAAATTGAAAAGGCAAGAAAACACGTTCTTAGAAGTCCAAGCTAAGCATATTGGCTTTAGCAGTGGAAGGAGGCCAAAGTTTTTGATATACATTGCCATAATATTTTTGCTACCTAAAGTGATTTTACAAAGCCTATTTATCTCATTACAATTTAGAATGGATTGAATGAAGACGTGAAAATAAATTCCACATCCAAATAAAAGAGTTTTGAAAGAGAAACCATGAAGATGTAGCAGTGGAGAAGGCCTTATAGTCCTTCACCTTCACTAGACTTGAAGCCAAGGATCTGTGATTAGTTGGAAATCAGACAAGAGTTAAGAGGAGGACAGAGAAATAGGACATAGGAGCATTGTCCTTTTGTAACAGACACTGCCATCCAAGGTATGGATGATTTAACTATGTTCTTTTCCATACATCTTGCGGAGCAAATGCAAGACAAAGAGAAAGATAATCTATTGAAATAGTTTTGGAAAGAATAACTTCACTGATCCTGATATGGTATCTAAGGAGAGTCTTAAGAGAGAAGATAAAAGTGGAGTATTCTTCTGTTTCCTCTAAGCATCTTGTTAGCAAAATATATCTTTGAGGTTAGAAGTGATTGTGACAAAAAGTGGTGGAGTACTTATTTTTGAGGTCACTTTAGACACAAGAAGAATTTCAAGGTAAAAGAAAAAAAGATAGCTATATATTTGTGATCGCAGCTTCCTGGACTGGTATTTTGGAGACAAAGTTTTACATTAGAGATTGTCCTCATTAACATTGATGCTGGGTTTCCATGCCTACCAACTGAAAGGGGGAAGTTTAATGGGCTCAGTTGGACAAGTAACCAGCATGGTAGAAAAAAATGGCAAATAATAGTAATCAAAATAGCTTGGTACTGGCACAAGAACAGACCTCAGGACCATTGGAATAGAATTGAAAACCCAGAAATGAACCTACAGTACTATAGACATGTAATCTTCGATAAGGGAGCTAAAAAAAATAGAATGGAAGAAAGACAGCCTCTTCAGTAAATGGTGCTGGCAAAATTAGTTAACTACATGTAGAAAACTAAAGCTAGATCCTTGTATATCACCCTGCACCAGAATCAACTCCAAATGGATCAAAGACCTCGGAGTCAAAGGAGACACTCTGAAAACATTATAGGATGGAATAGGAGAAACCCTAGGTCTCCTTGGCGCAGGCCAAAATTTTCTTAATAGAGATTCAGAAACACAACAAATCAAAGAAAGGTTGGACAAATGGGACTGCATGAAGTTGCAAAGCTTCTGCATGGCAAAGGACATAGCTAGCAAGATAAATAGAAAGCCCACGGATTGGGAGAAGATCTTCACTAGCCATTCAACAGACAAGGGTCTCATATCTAAAATATACTTGGAACTCAAAAAATTAAATCCCCCAACAACAAATCCTCAAAGAAACAACTGCCCAATAAATAAGTGGGCTAATGACTTAAGGAGAAACTTCTCTGAAGAAGAAAGAAGGATGGCCAATAGACACATGAAGAAATGCTCAACCTCCCTAGCCATAAAAGAAATGCAAATCAAAACAACATTGAGATATCCCCTCACACCAGTTAGAATGTCAAAAATTAAGAACTCTAAAAACAACAGATGCTGGAAGGGATGTGGACAGAAGGGAAACTCACTTCATTGTTGGGGGGAGTGTATACTTTTTCAACAACTTTGGAAAGCAGTATGGAGGTTCCTCAAAAGACTACACATAGAGCTCCCCTATGACCCAGCAATCCCACTTTTGGGCATTTACCCAAATGTTTACACACAAGATCACACTAAAGCTACCAGCACAACTATGTTTATTGCAGCATTATCTACCATAGCTAAGATATGGAACCAACCCAGATGCCCCTCAGTAGATGAATGGATCAAGAAAATGTGGTATATATACACAATGGAATTCTATGCCTCCATCAGAAAAAATGACCTTGCCCCAATTGTTAGGAAATGGAAAGGCTTGGAAAAAATTATATTAATTGAAGTAAGCCAAGCCCAAAGAGACATAGGTCCCATGGTTTCCCTTATTTGCAATACCTAGTGTATGTATGAGTCAAGCAGAAAAGGTCAGATAATGTGATGTTAGGAAAATAAACCCTTAGATATGTTTAAATGTTTTTTTTCTTTCATTCATTTTTTTAACTCATTTATAAGATTATCTCTTTGTTGCTTTGTATGTCCCTCCCCCACAGTATAACCCCTGCTTTCACTATATTTGATGTCGGTATAATTTCTGGAGGAGAAGGGGAAAAATAAGTTGTTTAAGGATACAGGTGGACCCGTTGCAACAATGAGAAGTACAAGTCGTCATGTCGAAAACGAACTCTACAGCTCCTGTGGGGGGCAAGGATGGGGTGGAGGGACAGGGGGAGGCTGGGAAGGGACGTGAAGGGTAAACAAAGGAGGAGGCTGCAATGCTTGATAAGAAATGTACTCATTATCTTGCCCATGTAATTGTAACCCCTCTGTACAGTATGTTCACAATAACAAATTTTAAAAAAGAAAAAAATTGTAAATAATATATAGTAAATTACTTTGAACAAAGAAGGAAAAATATAATTCAAAATCACTTGACTTAAAATTATGAATAAAAGTAGTCAAGAGAAATGAGAGAAAACATAAAGGACTGTTTTCTTTCCAGTGGAGTAATGGGTTCTTGATCTTGTTTCTTCCATTCTATCTTCACAAGCTATCAAGGGTGGCTGAGGACTGGAGTATCCAGTTCAGACCAAGAGAATTCCCAGAAGAAAATATTTGCAGCAGATGTAGGTGATTTATAACCTTAGACAATCTATTTAAATCTATTAAAAATTCTCCTCTACCCCAAACTGCCCACTTAAAACAACTTTGTATGCTTTTCCCAAGATTGTCCTTCATTAACTATTTAAAATTTTGAGAGGTCATAATCATACTCTATAGAGATCGCTGTTTCATTGTGCTTTTTGTGTGTTTTTGTTTTTTAGTTGTGTTTTTTCACTGAATTTAAAAAGGTTGTGCAAGTGTGTTACAATTAAATATGTCCATTTAATTGTCCAATGTTCCAGGATCAGTCACTCCTTCTATCATTCTCAACCAACCCCTCGACAAGATTAATTTCCGATTTACCACGTCCTTTCTCACATGTGTACATTGAGTATTCTAGCTGTGCTTGCTCCTTGTTCCATTTTCATTCATTTTATGTCTTTACTATTATTTCTCTCTGGTTTCAACTTCCTGATAGTCATTCTGTTAAACTGTCTGCTACTACTTTGAAAGTTTTATATACATTCCATGTAGTTTATATCCTGCATATACTTGAACTGATGTCAGCTTATATTTCCATAATTCATTCATCTGAATTAACATTTTGCAAGATTGCAGACATGAAGCACCTAGACATGATTTTATTCACCTCCATTTGGAAGATTAATCTGTAGTCAACAAGAAAGTTTAAAAAAGGCTTAGAATGGATTCCTAACTACCAGTTTTATAAATGTCTTTGTACAACGGTTTGTGATTATTTTATTCTACATGGGATAATATTTTCTACTACCTATAAGTTTTGGAAAAAGAAGAAAACTAAAATTTACTACTGTAGAGGAATATGATAGAGAAAGAAGACAGATTTTATGTTTGTCAAATATCTGATGAGTATCCATATTCAAGAATTAAAGTCATATTTCTCAGTATGTTAGAACGATAGGAAAAAAATAAAACACCATATGATAAGGCAACTATTCATGACTTTTTAAAATGTACTTATTATGTGATGAAATTTACTTTATTAGCTAATGTTTTGGTTTGAAATATGGGAGGCTGATCTATTTAACAAATTTTCGAAGGCACCTACTGAAAAACACAAATGGTGGAGGGAACTATTTCTACACTTTAATGAATTGTTGAACCTGTTTGGCATCAGTGCTGGGTAAATAAATCAAGTCTATTGTAACTTGTTCCCTACACTTGAAAATCTAGTAACGTCATTAAATATCATCTACGTGTAAAGTGTTATTTTTTCAAATGTGATTTTAAAAAGTTTATTTGAAAAGGAATATACTTTCAGGAGATTAAATGTAGGTTATCATTTGTTTGAGAATGACAACATTTTTATACTACAGAACCAAGTTTTATTGAAGTACCAGTGTTTTGAAGTACTAAGGATCTTCACAATTAATGTTTTTTCTGAATTATATTAGACCTCTATGTCAAGGATTCCTAGCATTGGTAGACCAATTATGGATCTATCATTCTAGGAACTATGTTTTGGCCTGCTGATGTTGGACTGAATCATTCATTAATCATTAGGAGAGGGGTATTACAAATAACAAATCTTGTGACATTTTTGGTCATGTTCACTCATATGGGATGGTCATCTGAAAATTGAAAGTTTGCATTACTGTACTTTAACATTTTGGATCTCATTCTGTATTTTAAGTTGCCTGGAATTTCACAATTGCTTACTGCTAATTCCTGCATTACAAGGAATTGGGGCCCTGAAATATAAGAAATGAGAAATTGAGATGGGTCTTCAATTACTTTCTGTTGGCATGTTGCCTGGGCCTAGGTGAGAACTCTTGCCCTAGTTTTCTGATGATGCAGATAAATGGAACCTGGGATCCTAGGACCCGTGGATCCTGTAGAAGAATAATAACTTTTAGACATCATATCAGCACAATTTGTGTATAATCAGAAGGAATGCTACAGAAATATGGGGAAAAATAGTTTGGGACCAGCATGTTTCCAAAATGAGAGTTGACTTTAGAGAAACATGATGAGTTGTATGTAAATAGGTGCTTAGCTGATTTTGTTAATTTGTAAACTAATACAGGGAAATAGATTACAGCAAGGTAAAGAAAAAAGAACTTCGCATTGAAGTACTCATTTCTGTGTATGTGTGTGTGTGTGTGAGAGAGAGAATGTGTGTGTACACATGCACGCATATAAACGCACTCGCATGTGCAAATGCTCATTCATTCATTCATCATTCCTGAGGCTTGATAGTGCCTGGGCACTCTCCCTAAGCTTCTGTGACCAAGGATAGTGGTTTACCACTTGAGCCATTGTTTCACTTCTGTTTTTTTGGAGATAATCGCATGTATTTTCATGATTGGACTGGCTTGGAACAGTGGACATCAGATCTCAGACTCCTGAATAGCTAGCTAAGCTTCTTCAGCCTCTAAGTAGCTAGTTAAAATTGGGCCTGTCCACTATGCTTCACTGTTCTTTTATTCTTGTCCTGAGGTGTTCACATGGCTAAGTCATATGTATGTCTAGTTGCTTTAAAAAATACTTTTACTGCTTGGCACCAGGGGCACCCATCTGAACTCTTAACTATTGGGGAGGCTTGAGAACAGAACCCAGGCCAAAAGTTTAGTGGACTTCCTTCTCAATCTATAGCTGGGTGCATTTGATTATTTCCACCATCCTGCACTATCTACAGGTTAAGATTGGAAGGACTGCAGAATCCGGGCCAGCCAAGGTAGTAATTTAGACAAGTTGGTGTGCAACTGTTATGCCATTGATAATCGGAAGGCTAAAAAGACAGATCAGGTGCATGTTCTTGTGGAAAGGGAACCCCTATCCTAAAATTAACCACTGATATGACACCAGTCTAACAAAAACAATACACCAAATTGAACACAATTTCCCAAAACAAAAATAAGTATATACATTAACATCCAAAACTTAGTACAATCTGCTCTTTGTTCTAATATCACCTTCATCTGATTATTATATGTGACAGAATAGTTTCTTCATTAAACGTATTATATATTTAAAAAGACCTAGAAAATTCTTTCTCACTTATTAAGTGCAAACGAATGGCAAATTGCCTCATTTCTTACCTATTTGACTAACACTATAAATTCATCTTATGATTATTATTAATAGTAATATATTCTGATTTATTACTTTACTTTGTACCAATTTTTAAACTTTTGGCTTCTCTGCTGAAGTTGAAGGATTTAAATAGTATCATCATATTATATTACTTGGGTACATAGGGCAATTTTCTAAAAAGTTTTTAACCAATGGCTTCTAGTAATTCTGTTTTTTTTTGTATTTTTTGGAGGGGGAGGTCCAGTCGTGGAACCTGAACTCCGGGCCTGGGCGCTGTTCCTCAAGGGTAGTTCAAGGCTAACACTCGACCACTTGAGCCACAGCGCCACTTCCGGCTTTTTTTTTCTGTTTATGTGATGCTGAGGAAGTGAACCCAGCACCTCAAGCATGCAAAGCAAGAGCTCTGCCACTGAACCACCTTCCTAACTCTCTACGAATTCTTTATTGGTATATTATTTAGTTTATTTTTAATTTCAATTTAATTTTATTGTAAAGGTAATGTACAGAAGGGATAGTTACATAAGTAAGGAAATGAGTACATTTATTATGGAAGGAACATTGTTATCTCTTCCATTGATTTTTTGCACACTCAAAAAATACTACTGATATTTTTCCTGTCGCTATTGACCAATGTGTAATTTTCTTACTTTGTTCATGCATTTCTTATTATAAAATTGATATACAGAGGGTTTACAGTTATTTAAATCAACTAAAGAGTACACTTCATTTTATTTTCCAAATTTCAAATTTTGAACTTATTTTGTCTTGTTTCTTTAGGGTAATTCTTTTTACAGAGTTGTAGGATTAGTTAATCTAGTTTTGCATAATTTTAACACATGTAAATTATTCAGACATATATTTTTGCTTTCAAAATAGTTAACATGTGAATATTTAAAAATTATTTTCTTAAATTTTATGATTGGTGAATTTAAATAAATTTATTTTATTATAGTTCTAAACATATTTGTCCAGGTAACAAATACTGTATTTTCAAGAAGCACATACTTTATTAAAAAAGGCTGCATTACATGTTCAGTTTTTGGAAATATTTGTACTTGAATTTTAAAAAAAACTGTTTGAGCTGGGCATAGTGTTTGTAGTTTCCATTTTCTAACTATGGTGGGAAGTGTAAATAGGGTTTGTGATTCAGGAGAGACTGAAAAAATATGAGACCTTATCATAAAATTACCAGAGTGAAATGATTAGAGATATAGCCATCCCTAGCAAGATATAGAGCACATGGTTATCATATTCTAAATCTTGAGTTAAAACACCAGTAAGATCAATCTTTTGTCAAAATAAAGGACACATAATTCAAAATGTTCATTATTTAAAACTTGTTTGCAAAGTTCTCATGTCTTTTATTTTTTAATTTTCAATTTAATTAATCTATACGAATCCAAGTATCTTTTGACTATTTTATTTCTACTAAACGTTTGAATAGTATGAGCAATATTATGATTTCATATATTAAAATACTTTTACTATTTGTGATAATTTCCTCTGTTTAATATGATACTAACAAATGTGTGTATGTGGTGTGTCTGTGTGTATATTTATGTGGGTTTTGTGTGTGTGTGTATTTGTGTGTACTTTGTAATGCTTGGGTGATCACACAATTGCTCACATATGTTAGGCCAATGATTTACCACTGAGCTATACTATCTAGTTATAATAAAAATTGTATTTTAAATTATGACTTTTAAGTTTTCATTTCTAGTATGTTTTTTCAAAATTATATATGATAAAATGTGATCCATCTTCTATCCACGTTAGCAATTGTTATTGTTATTCTTTCTCTTATTTCTTTGGAAATCAATTATATTCCTATTACTTCTTTAAATTGTAACAGCTCTATACAATGCTTTTTTTTTTATTTTATTTTTCCCATGTTATCTGACTTTCAGTCCTATCTATCAGGTGGATTACAAAGAAACTAGATTCAGGACACTTTATTTTTCTCCTTCTCTTCTCTGAAGTCTTTCTGTTTTTTTGAAACAATACCAAAGACCTACAGCTCCTATGTGGTCCACCATTCTTCCCCCTCCCATTCTCTTCGGCAGTACAGCTCAAGTCGTTATCATTCAGCTTTATTATGCTGTACTGTTATCTAAATCTTAACTCATTCCTAAGTTAATTTTAGTTGCATTGAACAGTCTCTAAATACATTTTCTATATATAAAATCAGGGGTTTGTATTTTCACAAGGGGCGAAATATGAGTGAATATCAAATATTTAGATATCTCTAAAGAATATTGGTCCACCTGCTCAATAATCTCCTATGTAAATTCAAGGAATACAGGTCAGTCACAGCAATCTTGTAAAATGGTTTAGCTTGAGCCTTCATACTAGCTTTTAATAGTATTACCATGTTTAGTAGTGAAGACAACATAGTTCTACTATAAGAACAGACACATAGAAGAAGATAACAGATTTGTCAAAAATAAATTCTTAGTTTTATGGTCCACAGATTTTGAAAAGGATGCTATGACTTTATGAAATAAAAACAGAATCTTAAATGGTTGTAATGGCACTATTGCCTCTCTAGATTTAAAGAATGATCTTAGACTACTACCTCAATCCTTTGTTTGTTTGTTTGTATGTCAGTCATGGAGTTTGAACTCTGGGCTTAGGCACTGTCCATGTGCTCTTCGGCTCAAGGTGAACACTCTACCGCTTGAGCAACAGCAAAACTTCCGGTTTTCTACTGGTTTATTGGATATATGAGTGTTATGGACTTTCCTGCCTTGGCTGGCTTTAAACCACGATCCTTAGATCTCAGCCTCCTGTGTAGCTAGGATTACAGGCGTGAGCCACCAGCACCTGGCCTACCTCAAACCTTATAAAGAATGATTATCAAACTAAATCTGAGGTGTAAAACCCTATAAAACATAAATGTAAAACTTCACAACATTAATCAGTAAAGGTTTCTAAAAATTTGACATGGAAATTATTAGTAGCTAAAGAAAAGCAAGAAATGGATTATATCAAGTGATAACCTTTCATAATTCAAAGGACACTATAACAGAAATAAAAACATATCCAACAGAGGGCACATATTTGTTAATGCTACAATGTTAATGCTACAATGATTCTGAACCTTAAGTATTTTTATATCTTCTACTATATAAATTTTTTCCTGAATAGGATAT
This sequence comes from Dipodomys spectabilis, assembly GCF_019054845.1. Classification (NCBI taxonomy): domain Eukaryota; kingdom Metazoa; phylum Chordata; class Mammalia; order Rodentia; family Heteromyidae; genus Dipodomys; species Dipodomys spectabilis. Next base: position 2,523,575 of record NW_024870847.1, read on the forward strand.
TTCTTTAAATAACATATGTAAATTAATAGTCAATAGGAGGAGCATATGAAATAAGCTCCTCTTTAGTGTCTAAGAAATGATAAAAAGAAAACTCACTAGTATGACCATGATATAAAAAGAGGACGCAAAATATAGTAATACACTTGTGGAGAAATTCATATACTTCTTGTAGTGATCGATTTGTATAATACTGCAATCATTTTAGCAAACAATTTTCAAGTCTTCAAAAGGTGAAAGAGAATTGTATAGGATCCCGGCATTACACTTCCATTACTGTATTAATCAGAAGTTAAAAACTTTTTTGGACAGAGAATGTAGTTAATTGACAGTGAACTTGAATATTATGTGTGAGTCCCGGGAAACGATCCCCAAAAACAAATTTTGAAAAGATACACTATACAGGATGTATGCTGGGCAAATTCCTGTAGCTGAATTTTATATCTATTTTAATGTCTCTTCTGAAATTTACAGCATTTCTCTTTGAAGAAATGCAAGTTTGTGAAAATTTAGCTTTGAAAACCTATGAAGGTACAATTCACTTCCAAAGCACTAAAATATATACAATAAAAGGAGATAATATACTGTAAGTGAATTGCATGTCAGAAAAAAAAACTATTGTTAAAACTTCTTCACCCAAAATGCAGAATAGCTAAAAAGATGTTTTTGGTGTTGGATAAAACTCTTTGTAAACTACTGCATTTAAAACAAAGATGTGATTTCTGTTTATTTTGAGGGTATTTTGTCTGTTTGAGTTTATACAGAGATAACTCAAGGCAAAACTACATGTGAAAACTGGAATACCTAGGAATTATGCATCATTTCTAAGTAATTTTTTTATTATTTTTATTTTTTTATTGTGAAAATACTGTACAGAGGGGTTACAATTACATGGGCAAGAAAATGAGTACATTTCATATCAAGCATTGTAGCCTATTCCTTTGTTTCTCCTTCCCATCCTTTCCCATCCTCCTCCGCCGTCCCACCCAATCCTCCCCGCTAACCCCCCCAACCAAATTTATAAAGTTCATTTTTTGATGTAACGACTTGTACATCTCATTGTTGCAATGAGTCCACCTGTATCCCTATTTTTTCCCATGGTTTCCCTTATTTGCAATATCAAGTACATGTCTGAGTCAAGCAGAAAAGGTCAGATAATGGGATGGTCGGGAAATGAAGCCTAAGATATGTATTCAAATGTTTTTTTTTTTTTCATGCGATTGTTTCTAACACATTTATAAGATTATTTCTTTGTTTCTTTGTATTTCCCTCCCCCTCAGTATAACCCCTGCTTTCACTGTATTTGATGTCGTTATAATTTTTGGAGGGGAAGGGGAAAAACTTCTAATAATTGAGAAACTTTTCTGGAAGAAACTTTTAGCAAATGACAGAAGACACAAATCTATGCATCTGCATTTTATGAAAGTTATATGTTACTTGCTCAATCCAATTGCTTATTTTTACTTTGCTAGGAAAAACGTATTCTCAAGATAAGAGCTAAAAGCAGTGAAAAGAACAAAATACACAATCATCTTGATTCATTTGTGAAAGTAACAAATGAAATAAAACAATTCCACTTAAGGGACTCCAGTATTAGTGTATGTGAATATGTTCCTGAATGCCAATATCCATTAAATTTTTGGAATTTTAAAGTCTACTAACATATGAAAACTAGAACAAGAAAACAAATATAGACTTAGAGTGAACCAGCCTTGAAATCATTTTCTTAATTGTTTTGAAATTACAAAAGAATTGATACTCCTTTGCTTTGGAAATCATTTAAAAATATTTATCATTTATGATAATTCAAATACCAACCAAGAGTAATTTTATATAATCATTATAAATATCATTTTATTTCTATTGTAAAATAGAATAAAAAAACCAGTCTCAATATATGACCTACCTGTCATTCTTAACTTCTAATCATTACCTAAATTTCTTAAACAATCTAAATATTCATGTCTTTAACATAGACATAAATGTTCTATACATTTTTACTTAATATTTTCCAGGGGTATGTATTCATGTTTCTAAGAAATGTTCACAGCAGTTAAAAGATCCTTTTGTCAAATTAATGTGATACAATTTGTTGTTGTGGGTGTTTTTTGCAAGGCCTGGGCATTGTCCCAAGCCTTTTTATGCTCAAAGACAGCACTCTACAACTTGAGGAAAAGAACTAATTTCTGTTTTTATTGGTTAATTGGAGATAAGAATCTAAGAAGTACTTTTCTGTCTAGGCTAGTTTCAAAAACAATTCTAAGATCTCAGCACCCAGAATAGTTCGTATTATAAGGGTGAGTTACCAGCACTTGGTTTCCCGAAGTTTTGTTTTTTTAATTTTAAATATGTTTAAGATGTTTGTTTCACTATGATGTATATCATTCTGCAAATAAATTTAGATATATGTATATATTTCTGAGGACAAATAATGTCTAAAAATGTACTATTCTACTCATAATATTTATATATATATACATATATATATATATACATATATATATATATATGACAGACTCCCTCTAAAACTTTTATGTTACTATTTTTGACCTTTTTCATTTCAAAGATATACAGTCTATTTTGCTAAAAGTTTCCTAGAATAAAATAACTATATTTCAACAGAAAGTAGAGTTTATTACTTTCAAGGGAATTTTAGATATACACATGATATTGTAGGAATATTTACATATATTACTTTAAAAGGTTCTGCCCAAACTCTTTAATATTTGTTTGTTGTTAAGGAGAGAGAGGAAGTTAATTCATACTCATTAGGAATTTGCAATGCTTAAAAAAATCTATTCTATATTTTGTTATAAGCACATAGTCAAGCTGCCTGATATGGTTTAGTTTTTTTGTTTATTTGTTCTAAATTTCAATATGGATGCATGCACAGCGGTAACATTAAAATTATTAATCAAAAGACAAATAATAGTAAAATCATAGACAGATATGGACATTCAATAATTAGCACTTATGATGCTAATAATAATTTGGGTGGAGAAGATGATGACCACAGTGTAGCCTGATAATGACGATGTTGTGATTGAAAAGAAAAAATAAAAACTTTAGATAACTTTGAAGCTAAATTTCCAACATTGAATACATAGTTGTAAACATCGTTGGATTACATACAAAAACAATAACAAGAGGAAGGCTGGGAAGGTGGCTCAGTGGCAGAGTGCTGGCCTTGCCTACATGAGACTCTGGGTTTCATTCCTCAGCACCAAATAAGCAGAAAAAGCGGGAAGTGGCACCGTGGCTCAAGTGGTAGAGTGCATTGAGCTGAAGAGCTGAGGGACAGTGCCAGGCCAAGAGTCCAGTCCCCATGACGAACCAAAAAAAAAAAAAAACCAGAATAAAAACAGGAGTGTTTCAATATCAAGAAATACAATCACATAAACAGGTAGTCTTTCTAATGTATACTCACTGTAATTGGTGTTATTATTTTCTTATAAATAAAATCATTTATTTCCATATTTTGATGGACTAAGATGTAGGTTTTAACTTAGTGTGATTAGTTCAAATAACATTCTCATATAGATACTATTCAATAACTAATGTTTTACAATGATATATTGAGTATGTTCTTCATTACAGCTGTAAATACATGACACAATTTACATAATAACACTTACATATATCCAGTTACCATAAAATGACACAAGCTGTAGAGCCAGGAGTTAAAATTTATTTTTATTTCTGCATGAAACTATTTCTGACTTTATACCAACAAACTGAATTTGACACTTTCCTTATTTGTAAGCTAAGGTAGAAAATGTAAGGACTGTTTGCTTTCTTTTTCCTTGCTCTAGAAATCAACAAATATATTCTTCAATATTTCTGGTAGATTACATCCCTTTACAGATGAGCAATGCAAGACCAAAAGTCAATGTTGTGAGTAAATAATGGTACTAGAATTTTTGTCTGAGTTCTTCACCCTGTGTGCTTACAAGGAGAGTCATTGGTTGATGGAGAGGACCAATATGAAAAGACCCTGGGGAAAAATGCATATTTTGTAAACAGTTGTTTTAGGACTGAATGACTGGTGATGAGTATTTGCAATAGGTTGGTTTCAGGGGCACAAAAAGGAGTACATAGATATTACATTAGTGACAGAAACTGAGAAAATCTTGATCATTCATCTTATCTAATGGATGGAGGTAGGGTAAAAAGAAATCTAAAATGTTTCCACATCTCGGTCTCCTAACTGTGTTAGTTACATTCTTGGTGATAAGGACTTCAGGTTGAAAAGATGGATTTATAAGGAAAAAACTCTCTGCTATTTCTAAGGTTTATGTTAAACAGATGCAAAGATAGTTCTGTTTGAACATCATCAAAATATCCACGAACATGAATATAAAAAATAATAATAAAATCAGGGAAATTATTAAAGGGAAGAGGAAAAGGAAAGTTCTGACGAAAGTGTGAATAATGTCAGTACGAGTGTGGATAAGATTGGAGGAAAGAGATAAATAAGGTAACAAAAAATTAATAAACACAGATTTACAGAAGAAAAGGAACGAAAGAATTTTCAGGAAGATATGAAGGAAATCTATTTGGATTTGAAAAGTAAGAGGACATAGACAAGTTCAATAAGAACAGTGTTTTGGTGAAAGTCATATTGATAAAATGTTGAGATATGAATGTGAAGACATAAAATTCTGGATCCATTAATTCAACAGATCCTATTGATTTTAAAGGTTGGGAACAAATGCTTTTACACTGACCTTAAAAATATTATACAGATATAACTGTCATGAACTTTTCTTAGAGGTATTCTGTGAACAATTTTGAAAACTTTATTTAGCCAGGAGATTATAGATTGAATTACAGCACAGACAAGCCTAATTTGTCCTACAGTTCCAATTAGTGACCCATCTATCCATATCAGTTTGGGATTTTATTGAAATATATTTATCAGCCTAGTCATTATAAATGTAGGACAAGTAACACCAAGTATTAGATTAAACATACAGTTTTACTGATGTGACTGAAGACTCCTTGAATTGATTCTTCTTTAGAACAGAAAATGCCTCAATAGACTTTAACAAATCATAACCGCCAAATACTCTATTGAAATCTAATTCTTCTTAGGTATATCTCCATGCTGAAATAACCCTGTCAATCAACCTGACACAAATTGTTATATGTAGAAAAATGTTCTTATAAACTTCAAGCTTTTATTGAATGGAAAAATTCAGACATTACACTCACCACTAGGATTAAATGCCTAAAAAGATAAGACATTTTGCTTTAATGCCTTTCTTTCATTTTCACATACACATTGTCAAGTTGTGAAGTTTTCAGATGTAACAATAATACAATCGTGACTTGTATTAACACAACATCTAGAATCTAATGTTAATTTGGATACTTACTAATTAGCTCCAAATTTTGTGTATATTTATATTTCTCCTGCGTAAACTAATGAGCTCCAAGAAAATGTCCCTAAGGAGACTTTCAATTCTAATATCACTGTTCTCTCAAAATGCTTTAAATTCTACATGTTCTAATGTGGGCATAGGGTTATATTGTGGAACTTTTCTCCTCAGAGAGTGAGTATTACCCTATTGCTTAACATGGACAAAGTACTTTCATACATAGACTGAGCGTGTGCAAACAAGAAGTGGTAGTTGAACAATGTTCTTAGCAGTTTGTACAGATGAAATGGAAATAGAGCAACTATGAACTCAAAAGGAATGTGCAAAGAAGACAAAGACACAAAGGAGAATGTGCCAAGAAAAGCTGAAGTATAATTTCAAATAATGTGCTCAGGTGTGAGGGTGTGTTCAAAGTACAGTTTCAGAAAATGTAGTTGGATATCTTGGGAGAAAACTGTTTTAAACTATTTTGGGATAATTGTACAAGTATAAGCCCCTAACTCTGACTCTAATCAGTCACAACATCATCAACTTAGGGACTATTTTCCAAGTGCAAAGTAAGAAAAAGAGGGCTGATCACAGTTAGTGTTCAAGTTGAAGCAATGGCAATCACAAAATTTTTCTTTTAAGTTTTCATTTATTTTGGAGCATTTAAGTAGGGAAAAGCCAAGTAAATACTTTGCATGTACCTAAATTAAGTGGGACGTATTATATTGTCTCTCTTTAATTTGGAAGTTATAGATTATGTCTTTTCCTACTCTAACTTGAGACAATGATCTGCTGTCAGTTATTTTCTTCTCTTACCTTTCTTTTCCCCTTCCACTTACATAATTATTATTTAAAGAGATATAATTGGGCTTGCATTTCTAAATTCTTCAAAATTATTTGAACTACTTCATACTTTTGGCAGCCTCCTATATCTTTCTCAAGGGAAATATTTTGTCACTATCATTTTAATCCTATATGATATCTTCCTGCCTAATTTAGTGCAAGATATACATTAGACTCATCCAGATATCTCAACACTTGTAGCAACATAAAATACTATCTTACTTGGAAATCATATTAGTATGTCTGCTGAGTTGGCATCTCTCATTTTTGAATGGCCTTAAAAGATACTTACATACAATCATGTTTTAAAACAAAATACCACTCAGTAGATGAACGAATTAACAAAATGTGGTTTATATATGTACAGAGGAATTCTATGCTTCCAATACATAAGGAAATGGAAAGACATGGAAAAATCCTACTAAGAAAAATAAGCAAGAAAAAAGAAACAGATTCCATGGTTTCCCCCATTTGTAATAACTAGGAAATATCTAGGATAGTCCTAGCAGATGAGCAAAATGGCTCAATAGCTATCTATAAATGACCGCATAAAATGATGTTGAGCAAAATAAACTCCTAGCTATGGAAAGAGAGGTTTTTTTGTGGTTGTTGTTTTTAATGTACTATGTGATTTCTTTTTTCTTTTGTGTTTTCCTCTATGGTTTGTCCACTGTTGTATTTAATTTCAGTATCCTGTGTATTGTATATACATTTATCTTCATTTGGCAAGGGAAGCAGAACAATAAAATGGCAAGACAAAGGACAAAAGGCAAACCAATGCAATAGCAATATTCACAAGACAATATGTTAGAAATTTACATTACAACTTGTGAGGAATATTGGGGTTAAGGAAAAGTGTGAGAAAAATGAAGGAGGGGGTAAAAATTTTGACGTTATGTATCCACTACCTAACAATTACTGCAACCCCTTCTATATATCAGCTTGACAATAAAATTAAGTTAAAATGAGCTGCATGTAATATAATTTCACCGTACTGGTACAGTAAATATTATTCTATGTGTATTACCTTTTAAAAAAAACGAACATTTTGCGTGCTAATTTGAATGACCTCTTTCTTTATCAGAGGGACATCAACTGGAATGTTATCAAACTATACACTATTTTCAGAATGTAGTTGCCATTATTTTGAAAAAAATATTATTTTAGTATTGTCTTATACTAAAACAGAAAACAGTTCAATTCTATGGAAACTCCTAACTTTGAAAACTGACTAATTGTTAAGAGGACAGAATATATCTGTTCCTCAACATTCTATGACTACTAACTACTCATATTCAAATTCTGAACATGCCATACCAGAGACATTCAAAACAGTACCTGTTTGCATTTTAATTAATTCAGCAATTGATGCAGTTTTCAATGAGGCGCTACATATTTAAAAGTCAACAGAAAAAAAAAGACACGTTCTGGTTGAGGATAAAACTATGAAATCTATAATAATTAATTCCTTAAGAGTAAACATTATTATATCAGAGTAAGCTATGATTTCTATGACAATCAATCCCAAGGTTTTATGCCGTAAAGTCATCCTAGCCCAACAATTTCCAACTGGTAAGGTGCACGTTAAAATTCCCTAAATTCACATCATGACAACTTTATGACTATTGTCAAAAAATATTACACTTCTGCTAATGTGATGCCGTTCTTATTGTGGAAAGAATACTACACTAAACTTTGCTACATCATTTTCCCCGCAGTGGTGTTCTTGAGATCAGAGCACTTACAAATATTATTTATTTTTATTACATATATTTTATTATATATTTTATCTATCATAGATAATCAGGAGATCTGTATATCTTCATATTAAGATTTGAAGAATATGGTTGAAAGCCCACCCAGACAGGAAGGTTCCTTATATTCTTATCTCCAATAAACTCATAATGAAAAGCCAGACCCAAGTGGCACTGAGGTTCAAGTGGTAGTGCAGTAGCCTTGAGCAAAAACAGGATCAGGGACAGTGCCCAAGCCCTGAGGTTAAGCCTAGGACAAACCAAACAACAAAAACAAAAACAAAAAAACCAAACCTCAAAACTAGCATTTTTCTCATTGTATACAGAGGTACATAATTAAGGAAATTTCTTCCTGTGTTATGAATAGGTAGAAAAAAAAAGATGTCACACAATTACTCTCTTCATACCACGTTACACCAAAGTCTCAAAAGATGGCTCTTTTTCTATATTTATAAATTAATATCATCAATTTGTTGACAATTTGTCTAGATTATTCACATTATCATCTTACACATGAACTGGTGGAGTTATCTATTAACTAAGTTTTTATTATACCTCACTTGAAAGAATATTCTAGTCAATTAGAATACCAGATTCATTAGGGAATTTGTAAATTAAATCTGTTACTTGAAAGAATTTTGTAGTATCCTATAGAATATTAAATTATAAACAAAAAATATCTATTTTAAATCTAAATTCTAATTTAGCCAGGTCTACAAAGTCCTACATTAAATGAACTTTCCCATTTCATCAGGCTTAAACTTTTGTAATCCTTCATCATTTCTTGGGACTCTAACAGAATGATACTTACATTTTCAAATTTTTGGTTGGGAACCATGAGCTCTTTTGCATCTAGAAATGTTCTATAATTAAGACAACATTTAAAACACAACTGAGGATTATATATCAGTTGCATTTCTATAGGAAACTTGACTTCTCAAAACATAATAATAAAATTAGCCCAAATTTCCACCTGTGTATTACTTTCTGGTTTATTTTATATTCCTTTCTTGTTTGGTTTTATTGAGACAATATTTTATTGTTCTAGTTGGTCAAAGTTTCTGATCAGCTCATGTAACTTGGGAGTGGAGTCCATGAGGTCCATTAAATAAAACATCATGTCATTTTCATTTTTTCTTCTTTTTCCTATTTTTTAATTTATTATTTTTTATTGTGAAAAAATTGTACAGAGCGATTAAAATTACCTGGGCAAGAAAATATGTACATTTCTTCTGAAGCATTGTAGCTTCCTAATTTGTTTCCCTTCCCATCCCTTCCCATCCTCCCCACTTGCCCCCAAAACCAAAGGTGTAAAGTTCGTTTTCGATATAAAGACTTGTACATCTCATTGTTGCAAGGGGTCCACCTGTATCCCTATTTAAACTATTTGTTTTTTCCTTTCCCCTCCACAAATTATACCAACATTAAATACAGTGAAAGCATGGGTTATACCGTGGGGGAAGAAATACAAAGCAACAAAGAAATAAATTTATAAATGTGTTAGAAATAATCCCACAAAAGAAAAAAAAACATTTGAATACATATTTTAGGGTTCATTTCCCTAACATCAACTTATCTGACCAATTCTGCTTGACTCAGACTTATACTAGTTACTGTAAATAAGGGAGACCATGGGACCTATGTTTCTTTGGACCTGGCATACTTCACTTAATATAATTCTTTGTAAGTCTTTCTATTTCCTAACAAATGGGGCAATGTCATTCTTTCTGAGGGAGGCATAGAATTCCATTGTGTATATATACCCCATTTTCTTGATCCATTCATTTACTGAGGGTCATCTGGGTTGGATCCATATCTTACCTATGGTAAATAATGATGCAATAAACATAGTCGTGCTGGAAGCTTTATTGTGGTCTTGTTTGTGAACTTTTGGGTCAATGCCCAAAAGTGGGATTGCTGGGTCATAGGGGAGGTCTATGTGGAGTCTTTTGAGGAACCTCTATATTGCTTTCCAAAGTGGTTGAACAAGTTTACACTGTCACCAACAGAGCAGTAAGGTTCTCTTCTGTCCGCATCTCCTTCAGCATCTGTTTTTATTAGAGATCTTGATTATAGCCATTATAACTGGGGTGAGGTGTTATTTCAATGCTGTTCGGATTTGCATTTCTTTCATGGCTAGAGAGTTTGAGCATTTATTTATGTGTTTATTGGCCATCCTTCTGTCTTCTTCAGAGAAATTTCTCTTTAAGTCTTTAGCACACTTATTTATTGGACAGTTGATTCTTTGAAGATTTGTGGTTGGGGGATTAATTTTTTTTAATTTCTAAGTATATTTTAGATATGAGACCCTTGTCCATTGTATGGCTAGTGAAGATCTCCCAATCCATGGGCTTTCTATTGATCTTGTTAGCTATGTCCTTTGCCAGGAAGAAGCTGTGCAATTGCATGCAATCCCATTTTTCCAACCTTTTTTTAAATTTTTTTGTGCTTCTGGGTCTCTATTAAGAAAATTCTGGCCTGCCCCAAGGAGACCTAGGGTTTCTCCTATTCCATCCTGTAATATTTTCAGAGTGTCTGCTTTGACTCCGAGGTCTTTAATCCATTTGGAATTGATTCTGGTGCAGGGTGATAATGATCTAGCTTTAGTTTTCTACAAGTAGTTAACGAATATTGCTAGCATCATTTACTGAAGAGGCTGTCTTTCTTCCATTCTATTTTTTTAACTCCCTTATTGAAAATTAGATGGCTATGGGACTGTAGGTTCATTTCTGGGTTTTCAATTCTATTCTATTGGTCATCTTGTATGTTTTATTTCATCTTTCCCTATTTGGATTCCCTTTAAGTTTGCATCTTGTCTTATTGCCCCAGCTAGCATTCTAATACTAAGTTGGAGAGGAGTGGAGAGAGCAGACATCCTTATCTCTTTCCTGAATAATAAGAAATGCCTTTATCTTTTCACCATTAAGTATAATGCTGGCTGTAGTTTCGTCAACTCTTAGCAGAAAGAACAAAACTGGAGCAATATCACTTCCAAATTTCAAACTATACTAAAAAGCCATAGTAATAAAACCAGCTTGGTATTGGCACAAGAACTTGCCTGAGGACCAATGATATAGTACTGAGGACTCAGAAATAAACCCACTGACGTATAGCCACCTAATCTTTGACAAGGGAGCTAAAAGAATAGAAAGGAAGAAAGACAGACTTTTCATTATATGGTGCTGGTAAAATTGGTTAAACACCTGTAGAAAACTAAGGCTAGATCCATAAATATATATATATATATATATGATATACATATATCATATATATGCATATATATGATATATATACATGTCACCCTGCATGAGGATCAAGTCGAAATGAATCAAAGACCTCAACATAAAAGCAGACACCGTGAAAACATTACATGAAGGATAAGAGAAACTCTAGGGCTCTTTAGCAAAGGCCAAAATATTCTTAATAGTGAATCAGAAACAAAACAAATCAAAGAGAGGTTGGACAAATGGGATTGTATGAAACAGCAGAGCTTCTGCAAGGTAAAGTTCATAGATTGCAAGATCAATAAAAAGCCCACTTACTCAGAGAAGTTCTTCATGAGTCATAAAACAGAAAAAGTCTTATATCTAATATATACTTAGGACTCAAAATCATAAATCCCAGTCCAACAAATCCGCAAAGAAACAACTGCCCAATAACTAAGTCAGCTGAAGACTTAAAGAGAGACTTCTTTGAAGAGGAAATAAAAAATGTCCATTAGACACATGAAGAAATGCTCAATTTTTCTACTCATAAAAGAAATGCAAATCAAAACATTGAGATTACACCTCACTCCAGTTAGAAAGGCTATAAACAAGAAATGTAATAATGACATGTGCTGGTGGGGATGTGGCTAAAAGGAACCTTACTGCATTACTTGTAGGAGTGTAAACTTGTTTAACCACTTTGGAAAGCAGTATGGAAATTTTTCAAAAGATTCCATGTAGAGCTCCCCAGTGACCCAGCAACCCCACTTTTGCGCACTTACCCAAATGATCACAAACCTACCAGCACAACCATGTTTATTGCAGTATTATTCACCATAGCTATGATATGGAACCAACCCCGATGCACCTCAATAGATGAATGGTTCAAGAAAATGTGGTACACATACACACACATACACACAAACACACACACACACACACACACACACACACACAAACACACACTGGAATTCTATGCTTCCATCAGAAAGAATGACATTGCCCCATTTGTAGGAAATTGAAAGACTTTGTAAAAATTATATTAAGTGAAGTAAGCCAGACCCAAAGAAACGTAGGTCCCATCATTTACCTTGTTTTACCTTTGTTTGCAAGGATTAGCACATGTATAGGACAACCAGAGAAGATTAAAGGCTAGGTACATATGACCATACAAGATGATGTTAAGCGAAATGTACACAAGTGGTTTTTCCTTTCTTTCTTTTGTTTTTAATATGCTTATAATTCTCTATGTGATTCTTTTTTTTTTTAATTTAATTTAATTTTATTTGTGAACATACTGTACAGAGGAGTTACAGTTACATGGGCAGGATAATGCGTATATTTCTTACCAAGCATTGCAGCCTCCTCCTCTGTTTACCCTTCACATCCCTTCCCAGCCTCCCCTCTCCCCCCCTAATCCCAATCCTTCTTCTTCCCCCCCTTGCCCGCCCCTTCCCCGCCCCCCCTAGCACCAACGTTGTAAAGCTCGTTTTGGACATGACAACTTGTACTTCTTATTGTTGCAACAGGTCCACCTGTATCCTTAAACAACTGGTTTTTCCCCATCTCCTCCACAAGTTATACTGACATCAAATATAGTGAAAGCAGGGGTTATATTGTGGGGGAGGGACATACAAAGCAACAAAGAGATAATCTTATAAATGTGTTAGAAACACATGCATAAAAGAAAAAAAAACATTAAAATACACATCTAAGGGTTCATTTTCCTGACATCACATTATCTGACCTTTTCCGCTTGACTCATACATATACTAGATATTACAAATAAGGGAAACCATGGGACCTACGTTTCTTTGGCCTGGCTTACTTCACTTAATATAATTTTTTCCAAGTTTTTCCATTTCCTAACAAATGGGGCAATGTCATTCTTTCTGATGGAGGAATAGAATTCCATTGTGTATATATACCACATTTTCTTGATCCATTCATCTACTGAGGGGCATCTGGGTTGGTTCCATATCCTAGCTATGGTAAATAATGCTGCAATAAACATAGTTGTACTGGTAGCTTTAGTGTGGTCTTGTTTGTAAACATTAGGGTAAATGCCCAAAAGTGGGATTGCTGGGTCATAGGGGAGCTCTATGTGAAGTCTTTTGAGGAACCTCCATACTGCTTTCCAAAGTGGTTGAACAAGTTTACATTCCCACCAACAATGAAGTAAGGTTCCTTTCTGTCCACATCCCCTCTTTTCTGAATAGAGACCCGGAAACACAACAAATCAAAGAAAGGTTGGACAAATGGGATTACATAAAGTTGCAGAGCTTCTGCAGGGCAAATGACATAGCTAGCAAGATCAATAGAAAGCCCACGGATTGGGAGAAGATCTTTACTAGCCATACAACGGACAAGGGTCTCATATCTAAAACATACTTGGAACTCAAAAAATTAAACCCCTCAACAACAAATCCTCAAAGAAACAACTGCCCAATAAATAAGTGGGCGAAAGACTTAAAGAGAAACTTCTCTGAAGAAGAAAGAAGGATGGCCAATAGACACATGAAGAAATGTTCAACATCGCTAGCCATAAAAGAAATGCAAATCAAAACAACATTGAGATATCACCTCACTCCAGTTAGAACGGCAAAAATCAAGAACTCTATGTGATTCTTTTGTACGTTATTCCCCCACGGTAAACCCCTGTTTTCACTGTATTTGATTCCAGTGTTCTGTATCATATATATATATATATATATATATATATATATATATATATATATATATATATATATATATATATATAATATATATTGATTTGGGGAGTAGAGGGGATATAGCAGAATGCTTAAATGGGGATGCAGGTTGACCATTGTGACAATGAGATGTACAGGTTATTGTGTTGAAAATGAATTTACAATATCAGGCAGGGGTCGAGGAGGGAAGAGTTGGAGAGGTGGAGAGGTGGGGAGGGAAAGGACTGTAGGGGTAAAACAAAGTAGGAGGTAACAATGCTGTATAGGAAATGTATTCATTACCTAGTCCTGTAACTCTTAGCCCTCTGTACAGTATTTTTACAATAAAAATATATTTAAAAAATCTCTGCCTGCTGTAGATTTCCAGTGCTGGTCTCAAAATTGCATTATCTGCCTATTCTGGCTGTGGTTAGGTCCACCTGCCCAATGGATCAGTAATCTTCAAGGCATCTTGGTCCTGCAGTGGGACTTGAATTATCCAGTGGTGGTTGGAACCAGGCCAAGGACAGGACAAAACCACTTTCAGGACATGGCTTTGTCATTACCCATGCAACTAGGATTGCAAGCAGAATTTCTCTGAATTTGACTCCAGAAAACCGTCAGTGAACCAAAAGGCAAGTCCACCAAACACCTCACTCCTCCCCCCCCCCCATTTCCTCCTTTCTCCCTCCCTGGGAAAGTATAAAATAATTTTGCAGGTCTTGATACACACACAAAATGCCCACCATCTCCCCTGGTAAATGGTTTCAAGTCACGTCACTAAGTCATGTCATCGGATAATGCTGCATTCATTATTCTGGACAACATCTTCAGGTTGTTTGATGCTTTAATTTTTTTGTTGTTGTTGTTGACGTTGTTAGGGGGGCCTGAACTCTGGGTCTGGGTGCTGTCCTTGAGCTGTTCAGCTCAAGGCTAGCGTATTACCACTTTAGCCACAGTGTCACTTCCAGTTTTTTTCTGCTTATGTGGTGCTGAGGAATTGAACCCAGGACGTAATGCATGCAAGACAAGCACTCTAACACTGTGTCTTCTTCCAGCCCTAATGATTTAATTCTTTAAAATTTCTTTTTGTCAGTCAAGGGCCTTGAATTCAGGGCTTCGGAATTGATATATCCCAGAGTTCTTCAGCTCAAGGGGAGCCCTTTCCCAATTGAGCCTCAGTTGCACTTCCTGTTTTGAGATAAGTGATTCACAGACTTTCATGCCAGGATTTGCTTTGAACAGGTGAATTTTTAAATTATATTTCTTCTAGGTATTTATTGGTACATTACAGTTTTTCTGGAATTTAAAGTTTTCTGTAAACCTTTGTCTTCAAGTAATCCAACAGCATTAAATGTTACATTTCGAAGCTATCCTTTAGCATACCCATTTTGAAATTATTATCTTAAGATAAAATTCTAATTCTTTGTAGAAACAACCCATTAAAGTCCAAATGGGAAATATGCTAATTTCAGCAGCCTTGACTCTCCTTCCTCTTTTTTTCTCTCCAGTATCTTTTCTTATTTTGGAACAAGTGTCTTAGACTGTCCAACCATTCAAAAGGAAGCTTATTCCATTAATTTAATAAGAAAGGAATCCAGCCTGCCTGCATCTCAAGGCAACTTTGAGTATAATGTTAATCTAATAATTCATGTCAGTGGATTTTCAGTCATTTCGATAATTTTTTGTGTCACCACTCATTATAGAGGTTCCAAAAAGCAAGAATCAAAAATCATGTTCTGCTTTCTAAGAATGTTTGAAAAGCTAGTAATTCAATAAGACACATTTTATTCTTCCAAGATTCCATGGTGAAGAATTTCTCTTTTATCATAGCCCTTACCACTGACCCCTTCCCTTCAAACTTGTAGCTTTGTTCAGTTTTCTTGTTCCAGCTTTCATTTTGGTATTAGCCTCAGTTATATCCTTGTAGTATTTGCAATGAAATTCCATTTATTGTTAGAGAGCTCAATTCATATTGCCAAAGGCAGACTCATGAGCATATCATAAAGCATAAACTATTGAGTGTCATTAACATGATCATATGCAACAATTCCATAAATTAATATAAGTACCACATAAATGTGCATCTTCATGTACTTTTTAAAATGCAAAGTAGTTGCATATCTATGTCATAAATCATTCAGATCACTGGTAGAAGAGATTAAGCTAAAAGTTTTATTTATATCATCCCCAATATTTTTGTCAAATTTTCTTTTCTCATTAACTTTCACCTTAGGGCCTGATTTTCCTAGTAATAAGTTAAAAGTTGATATCCTTGAATTTTAGTCTCCTCTGAGTAACCTCTTTTCTTTCCACCACCAGTTAGTCCCTCATGATAAATACCTGAGGAATAACGTCCTATTATGCCTGCAAGAGGAGTACCCAAGTCGATTGTCTGTGTCTACTAGTGCCTTGCTTTGTTTGGGAATGTGGTAGCAGAGACAGAGTGTCAGGGATCAGGTGGCTGGAACCATGGTGTTAAGAATTATGGGTAGCAAAATGAGTAGCAGAGAAAGGCAGTACCAGGGAAAGGATAATTGTGACTGTAATTGCTGAGTTGCAGTGGCAGGAAATTGGGTAGCAGCAACAGCTTTGCAGGGGTTGGGGTAGATAATACAGGCATCCAGAACAATTTAGCAGTGACAAGGAAACATAGACAAAGTGAAAGATAAAAGTTGTGAGGCATAGTGGGAATTATTTGTCTAACCATTCTAAAAACATGGAGGAGGGTTATTTGAAACTAAAACTACAAAAGAAAATTTAAGTTCTTGGTGCTAACAAATCTGTCCAGGTGTTATTACATCACACAGAAAATTCAAAATGGTTTTTCGTCAGGAATACAGAGATCAAAGGTATTATAATTCTTATTTCAAAATGCAAATTAAAGGGGAAAATTAGTCAGGAGATAAAATTCATATTGAAAGTTAATATTTAAGTGGAAAAGAAGATCCTAGATGGCAGACTAAAGACAAAACAGTATCAGAGCATTATATGTTCAATAATAATTGAGAGGGCTGGGAAGTTGGCTCAGTGGTAGAGCACTTGCCTTGCATGCATGAGGACCTGGGTTCGATTCCTCAGCACCACATAAGCAAAAAGAATAAAAGCTGGAAGTGGCGCTGTGGCTCAAGTGGTAGAGTGCTAGCCTTGAGCTGAAGAGCTGAGGGACAGCGCCCAGGCCCAGAGTTCAGGCCCCACATCCGGACCCAAAAAAAAACTAATAATAATTAAGAAATTTCATTGAAAAATTGAGCTGGAATGTGCACATCAGCAAAGGCAAGCAATCAGAGCCTACCACCAACAAAGAAACACCATAATATATATCTCAGAAAAAGGAACCAAGTTCCTTATCCTTGATTTCAATGATACCCATCACCCCCCTTAGACACACACACACACACACACACACACACACACACACGAATGTATGCAACAGCTCAATCTACTCACATCCATTCAACATGAATCAAAGATCTTCCTGTAATATTTGAAACTTTAAAAGTTTGAAGTTTTACTCTGAAAACATTACAGGATGGAATAGGAGAATCCGTAGTTCTCCTTGGCCCAGGCCGAAATTTTCTTAATAGAGACCCAGAAATACAAATATAATCAAAGACAAATGGGACAAATGGGATTGCATAAAATTGCAGAGCTTCTGCATGGCAAATGACATAGCTAGCAAGATCACTAGAAAGCCCATGGATTGGGAGAAGATCTGCACTAGCCATAAAACGGACAAGTGTCTCATATCTAAAATATACCTGGAAATCAAAAAATGAATTCCCTCAACAACATATCTTCAAAGGTGCAAATGCCCATTAAATAAGTGGGCTAAAGACTTAAAGAGAAACTTCTCAGAAGAGGAAAGAAGGATGACCAATAAACACATGGAGAAATGCTCAGCCTATCTAGCCATAAAAGAATTGCAAATAAAAACAACATTGAGGTACCACCTCACACCAGTTAGAAGGGCTATAATCAAGAACTCTAATAACCACAGATGCTTAAGGGAATGTGGACAGAAGGCAACCTTACTACATTTTTGGTGGGAGTATAAACTTGTTCAACCACTGTGGAAAGCGGTATAGAGGTTCCTCAAAGGCTCCACATAGAGCTCCCCTATGACCCAGTAATCCCACTTTTGGGCATTTACCCACATGATCACAAACAAGACCATACTAAAGCACAACTATGTTTATTGCAGAAATATTTACCGTCGCTATGGTATGGAACCAACCCAGATGCCCTTCAGTAGATGAATGGATCAACAAAATGTGGTATATATGCACAATGGAATTCTAGACCTCCATCAGAAAGAATGACATTGCCCCATTTGTGAGGAAATCGAAAGAATTGGAAAAAATTATATTAAGTGAAGTAAGCCAGACACAAAGAAACGTAGTTCCCATGGTTTCCCTTATTTGCAATAACTAGTATATGTATGAGTCAAGCGGAAATGATCAGATAATGTGATGTCAGGAAAATGAACCCTTAGATATGTATTTTAATGTTTTTTTCTTTCATGCATGTGTTTCTAACGCATTTATAAGATTATCTCTTTGTTGCTTTGTATGTCCCTCCCCCACAGTATAACCCCTGCTTTCACTATATTTGATGTCAGTATAACTTGTGGAGGAGATGGGGAAAAACCAGTTGTTTAAGGATATAGGTGGACCTGTTGCAACAATGAGAAGTATATGTTGTCATGTCCAAAACGAGCTTTACAAAGTTGGTGCGGGGGGGGGGGGGGAGGGAAAGGGGGGGAAGGAGAAGGATTGGGATTGGGGGGGAGGGGGGAGGCTGGGAAGGGATGTGAAGGGTAAACCAAAGGAGGAGGCTGCAATGCTTGGTAAGAAATGTACGCATTACTTGGTGTGATTCAAAAAAGACCACACTAAAGCTACCAGCACAACTATGTTTATTGCAGCATTATTTACCATAGCTAAAATATGGAACCAACCCAGATGCCCCTCAATAGATGAATGGATCAAGAAAATGTGGTATATATACACAATGGAATTCTATGCCTCCATCAGAAAGAATGACATTGCCCCATTTGTTAGGAAATGGAAAGGCTTGGAAAAAATTATATTAAGTGAAGTAAGCCAGGCCCAAAGAAACATAGGTCCCATGGTTTCCCTTATTTGCAATATCTAGTATAGGTATGAGTCAAGCGGAAAAAGTCAGAGAAGGTGATGTTAGGAAAACGAACCCTCAAATATGTATTTTAATGTTTTTGTTTCTTTCATGCATGTGTTTCTAACGCATTTATAAGATTATTTCTTGGTTGCTTTGTATGTCCCTCCCCCACAGTGTAACCCCTGCTTTCACTATATTTGATGTCAGTATAACATGTGGAGGAGATGGGGACAAACAAGTCGTTTAAGGATTCAGGTGGACCTGTTGCAACAATGAGAAGTACAAAATGTCATGTCAAAACCAGCTTTACAATGTCGGAGGGGGGGGGAGGGGGGGTATGATTGGGTGGGGGGGAGGGGGAGGCTGGGAAGGGAGGTGAAGGGTAAACAAAGGAGGAGGCTGCAATGCTTGGTAAGAAATGTATGCATTATCCTGACCATGTAATTGTAACCCCTCTGTACAGTATGTTCTCAAATAAAATAAAATAAAATTTAAAAAAAAAAAAAAAAAAGAAATGTACGCATTATCCTGCCCATGTAATTGTAACCCCTCTGTACAGTATGTTCACAAATAAAATTAAATTAAATTAAAAAAAAAGAAAAGAAAGAATAACATAAATAAACATAACATGATTTTAATAGTAATGCTAAACATAAATACAATGTCGATTATTTTCCTGAGCAATTTAATAAAAACCTCAAGGAAAAGAAATCAACTTTTTTGAGTGCTGATACTATGGTTTAAACTTAGGATCTTACCTTGTCACTTAGGCTTTTTCCCTTAAAGTTGGTGCTCTGCATTTGAACGACAGCTCCCCTTCCAACTTTATTTGGGGGATTATATAGAGATAAGAATCTCACGGAATAAAAATCATTTGTGCCCTAACTTGGGGTTAATTTCACATAACATCCTCTTATATGGTTATATGGTACCATGTACTAGTTACTCCAAGTAAGATTAACCATGGGACTTATGGTTATATGAGCCTGGCTTATTTCACTTAATACAATTGTTTCTGCGTCTTTCCTAGCAAATGGGGCGATGTCATTCTCTCTGATGGAGGCATAGAATTCCCTTGTGTGTGTGTGTGTGTGTGTGTGTGTGTGTGTGTGTGTGTGTGTGTGTGTGTGTGTGTGTGTATCACATTTTCTTGATCCATTCATCTACTGAGGGGCATCTGGGTTTTTCCTATATCTTAGCTATGGTAAATAATTCTGCAATAAACATAATTGTAACCATAGCTTAGTATGGTCTTGTGTGTGATCATTAGGGTAAATGCCCAAAAATGGTGACTGCTGGATAATAGGGGAGCACTAAGTGAGGTCTTAGAAAACATTATATCAAGTGAAGTAAGCCAAAAGCAAAGAAAAATTGGTCCTATGGTTTCCCTTATTTGCAATAACTATTATATGTCTGGGACAAGCATAAAAGTTCAAAAGCTATGTACATAGGACAAGAAACGATGCTGTTAAGCGAAATGAACCCCAAGATAGGGTTTATAATCTACCATGTGTTTTTTTTTTCTTTTTATGTTCCTCCCTCATTGTTTAACACTTGTTTTCACTGTATTTAGGGTCGGTGCCCTGCATCTTGTATACACCCTTCTCTAGCTTGGGGAGAGGAAGGGAAAAAACAAAATAGATAAATAGTGATATAGGCTGACCCATTGTATCAATGAGATGCACAAGACACTATGTTGAAAATGGATATTTGCAATATAGGCGGGGAAGAGGGGAAGGGAATAGAGGGGAATGAAGTTGTGGAGGTTGGAGGGGAGGGGAAGGGAAAAACAAAGGAGGAGGTAACAATGTTTGATAGAAAATGTACTCAATAACTTGCTCATGTAACTATAACCCCTCTACGCAGCATTTTTACAATGAAAAACTCTTTTAAAATCAGAATGTGTGCCCGGCATTGGTGGCTCACTCCTGTAATCCTAGCTACTCAGGATGCTGAGATCTGAGGATCAGGGTTCAAAGACAGCCAGAGAAAGAAAATCTGTGAGACTCTTATGTCCAATAAAACCACTAGAAAACCGATACTGGTACTGTGGCTCAAGCGGTAGAGCACTCCCCTTGAGCTGAAGAGTGCAGGGACAGCGCCTAAGCCCATAGTTCAAGCCCCACGACCGACAAAAAAAAAAAAACAAAACAGAAGGTGTCATGTACACCAAGTATAGTAGCCCCATCTGTAATCCCAGCTGATTGGGAAGCAGAAATGACAAGGATCTTGGTCTGAGGCCAGGCCAAAGAAATAATTGCCAAGACAGCCATCTCAACAAATGAGTTGCCCATACTGTTTCACATCTGTAATCCTAGCTAATTATGTTTTGAGGCATAGGTAGCAAAGTCTCAGTCAATCTAAAATCCTACCAAGGCAAAAGTTCAAGACCTCAAGTAAATAAAATGGACTAGAAGTATGGCAAAAGTAGTTGATATGCTTGGTGCTATACAGACAAAGTCCTGTCTAGCAAGCAGAGAACCCCTGAATAGAACCCTAGTAATATGCCTTTCTTCCACCAAAAAGACTAAATAACTTTGAACATCTAATTTCAAGGCCACTGACATATGAGAGATGGTGATATTATCTTAAAAATTAGGTATTCAAAAGAGACAAAGTTCTTTAGGTTTTGAAAAAATAGAAAAAGTAGGAAAATGCATGTGATTTTTGTTAGTTCCATAATTCTTGAAAACATAAAATGTACTCAAGTGTTTAATATATATCCATATGTGTGCATATATCCATGTATGTATATATATATATATATATGTGTGTGTGTGTGTGTGTGTATATAATCATATATAGAGAGAGATACATATATATATGGTTCATCCCTTTTCTGTGTAGCAAATGGTACAAATAAATCTGTACAATCACTACTCAAAGGCAAGAATAGACAAAGAGAATGAGCAGAGAACTCATAGCCAGGAATCTATGGTTAGCCCATAACCTTGAAAATCTTTTACATCAGTGTGCATGTATCAGTTACTGCAGTACAGGGACAATACGATGGCAATGAGATACCAGGCAGATGAAATGAGAAATGAGAGATACAAATGGTACAATGTTCTTTCTGATGGGTAAGTAGAATTTCCAGTGTGTGTGTGTGTGTGTGTGTGTGTGTGTGTGTGTGTATTACATTTACTTGATACATTTCTCTTTTGAGGAGTATCTGGGCTGATTCAGTAAGCATGGTTGTGCTGATACCGTTACTATATCCTGGTTTATAATCTTTCAGGTAAATGCCCAGGAGTAGAGTTGCTGGAAGTGGGTAGACAAAAGAGGAGTGAAGTGGGAAAAAGTAGAAGATTGAATAGAAGAAAAGAGGGAAAATGCAGAGAGGAATCCAGTAAATATCCTACAAAATTAAGAAGAGTGAAGGAAGAGGTATATAGGGGAGGGATGGATGAGAATTTTGCAAGGGTTGACATTGATCAAGGTATATTGTATGCATAAACTGCTTTATTTAATGATAACTGCTTGCTGCTTAAAATAATAATTAAAAAATCATGTCCTTAAAATGTTATGCAATTAGAAGCAAAGCATGAGAATCTGCTCAGATAATCTCTAGGGTCAATAAATCGTTTTTGGTTAGGGTAAGTTTTAGAACAACACTAATGATACATATCATCTGAAGAAAATTAAATGATTTCCAGCTATTTAAAATAATCATTTTTGAAGATATGGCTCAAGTGGCAGAGTGCTACTTAGTGAGCAAAGCTGTCAGATAATGAATTCAAGTCTCAATCTCGAACAAAAGTAAAAACAATCAGTATAATTCAGGCAATTTCCTGGGCACTAGTAGCTCATGCATTAATCCTACCTTAAATCAGAAGGCAGAGATCTGGGAATTTCAGTTCAATGTTAGCTTAGATAGGAATGTCTGTGAGACTCTCATCTCCAATTCACTGTCAAAGAAAGCTGGAAGTGCACTCATGGCTCCAGTGGTAGAATGCTAGCCTACAGCTAAAAGCTCAGGGGCAAAACCCAAGCCTTGAGTTCAAGCCTTAGAATAGTGCATATACATACACAAAGAAAGTAAGTCACTCAATTTCTCAACCTTCCATTTCCCTAATTCTAACTCTAATCTTGGACAGAACCCTAAGAGTAATCTTGATGATAATAGTAACCCAATCCTAAAATTAATGGAAAATACTCGAGTTTACACACATTCTAACAGATACTAATTGTCTTTGAAATAATTTGCAGTTTGCTTCCAAATCCTACAGATTCCCTGACTTGGACTCTGAAATCATTCCCTATTATGAATCATTAACCTTAAATCTTCATATCATGAAAACGATCACAGTTTCCACTGATCTTAATGGTTACTGAACTCCTATATTTCCAAAAAGAAGTTGCAGGTTTTTTTTAAAATCTAGTTTAGTACCTAACCTTAACTATATATAAACCTTACTAGTAACCTAACTATAAATTTAACCCTATTCAAAAGTGAATAGAAAACTTAGGAAAACTCTGTAGTTTTTGTTAAATTTCAAACTTATTTTACTTGAAAATATTAGTAGAGAACTTTTACAGTAAAGCTTACCCTTCCCTAAGCCTAAGTCTAACCTGAACTAGAACAGTAACCCTAACCCTAGAACTAATAGCCTTTGGATTCTAAAAGCCATACAAATACATTAGTTTTTATTCATCCTAACTTTGATTCAACTCATCTTTCTAAAAATAGTTTGTAGTTTTACACAGTATCTTGCCATTTTTGTAACCCGAACCCTAACTGGAATATTCAGGCTAACCCTCACACTAATCATACCCTAATCTTAATATTATTAGCAGTTTCTTATTTCACATTCATCCTAATTCTAACTAGACTTGTTATTCGAAGATTTACTTTCAGTTTGACCCTAAACTTTCCATTTCCCTAAGGCTAACTCTAACTCCAGCTGGAACTGAAACCTAACTTTCACTTTAATGATAGTCCAATTCTAATGTTTAAGAAAAAGACTCTAGTTTTTAATCATTCTAATGGATACTCCAGTTTGCAATCTGAAATGCGTTTCAATTTGTCCTAATTCCCACAAATTTTCTGACTCTACCTCAGAAGTTATCTTGTTTCCTAACATGAAGTATTATAATATTTGTCCTCAAATTCTCTTATCAGGAAAAATACTGTAGATTCCAATGATCCTACCTTTTCCTGAACCCCTGTACCCTGAACAATTTCAGATTTACTTACCATCTAATCCATTACTTAACACTAACTCTCAAGCTAAACCTGGCTGGAAAACTCTCATTAATCATTACTAGAATGATCACTGAGAAATAAATATAATGATAATGCTCTAGTTACTATTCAATCTCACATTTTTGCTCCTAGTAGTTAGTGAAAACTGAAATGTTTTTTGGTAAGTCATGGGGCTTGAACTCTGGGCTTGGGCGCTATCCCTCTGCTCTTCAGCTCAAGGCGAGCCTTCTACTGCTTGAGCCACAGCTCCACTTCCAGGCATGGGGGTGTTTAATTGGAGATAAAGGGTTCTCATGCACTTTGTTGCCAAGGGTGGCATCCAACTACAGTCCTCATATCTTAGTCTCCTGAGAGGATAAAATGACAGGCATTGAAAAGTATGTTTTGCTGGGTGCCAGTAGCTCATGGCTGTCATCCTAGGTACTCAGGAGGTGAGATCTGAGGATCATGGTTCAAAGCCAGACTGGGCAGGAAAGACCCTAAGACTCTTATCTCCAACAAACCACCAGAAAACTGGAAGGGGTGCTGTGGCTCGAGTAGTAGAGTACTTGCCTTGAGCTGAAGAGCTCAGGGACAGCACTCAGGCCCAGCATTCAAGCCCACAATCGAAAAAAAGAAAGAAAGTAAAACATTTTCACTGCAAAAATATGGAGTTGTGTGTGGGAGGGTGCTGTGATTGAGAGACCAGGTGCTGGCCTCACTTTACAGACATTTCAAAGAACTCCCCAAGTTTGCGCCAGTTTGAAGCCACAGTAGAATGGATGGTGCCTTACCAAGAACTCAAGTGGTCGAGGCATATGGCAGGCAAGGAGTGGGCAAATGGGTGCAGGGGTGGGATTGTTGTGTCTGTACTTTCCCTAATGAAGGATGGATTTGGATGCTTGGTGTTAAAGTATGAAGTAAAAGGTTACAAGAAATTTGTGGCCTAAGAAACATAGGCCCCATGGTTTCCCTTATTTGCAATATCAAGTATATGTATGAGCCAAGCGGAAAAGGTCAGATAATGTGATGTTAGGAAAATGAACCCTTAGATATGTATTTTAATGTTTTTTTTCTTTCATGCATGTGTTTCTAACGCATTTATAAGATTATTTCTTTGTTGCTTTGTATGTCCCTCCCCCACAGTATAACCCCTGCTTTCACTATATTTGATGTCAGTATAACTTGTGGAGGAGATGGGGAAAAACAAGTCGTTTAAGGATCCAGGTGGACCTGTTGCAACAATGAGAAGTACAAGTTGTCATGTCCATAACGAACTTTACAATGTCAGTGCGGGGGGGGGCGTGGGGGGGAGGGGGGAGAAGTATTGGGACTGGGAGGGGAGGGGGGAGGCTGGGAAGGGATGTGAAGGGTAAACAATTAGGAGGCTGCAATTCTTGGTAAGAAATGTACGCATTATCCTGCCCATGTAATTGTAACCCCTCTCTACAGTATGTTCACAAATAAAATAAAATAAATTAAAATAAAAAAAAAGAAATTTGTGGCCTAATGAATTGGGTTTCCTCTGGGTATATGAGATGGATGAAGTCTGGCGCCTTCTGTGGCTCACAACTGTCATCCTAGCGACTTATAGAGCTGAGATATAAAGACCACGGTTCAAAGCCAGCTTGGGTAGGAAAGTTTGTGGCTCTTGATATCCAATGAGCCACCAGAAAACAGGAAAGGGCACTGTGGCTCAAATTGTACAGTGCTCATCTTCAGCTGAAGAGCTGAAGGACAGCGCCATGACACAGAGTTCTAACCCCATGACCAATAATAAACAAAGAGGTTGGCTGAGTTTTTCACATTGCAGTGTGTAGGGTAGGAAATTCCATGCTGGGTTATGAGACATTCTAGATATGAGAGGCTCAATATTGTGTCTACAGTTAGTCTGAGTATGATAGTGCCATCTTCTCACGGGTTTGATGTGATCCTAATAGAGTGAGTTCAGGATTTGTTCTCAGGGACTGCTAAGGGCTTGGAATATCCGTGTGTGTGAGTGTGTGTGTGTGTGTGTGTGTGTGTGTGTGTGTGTAATTTTCCCTCGTCTTTTTCTGTCCCCTTCCTGGTTGCTGGTCTGCCTATTTCTGACCTCAGATGGTGCCCCTCCTTCACACAGACCTTGCCTTTAGCCCCCTATCAGGGTCTACAATGAGTCCTAAATTGCCACAGGCCTGTTTTCCAACTTTTCTCTGGGGCACAAATCTGGCTGTCCCAATATTTGGCCGCCTCCAGGGGATTCTGGGTCAGCGATGCTAGCTGGCATAGGGTCTCCTCTGCCTGAGAGGGAGGGCCTCAGTCATGTGATGTCTTATCCTTTTCCTCAGCTGGGCCTCTGACTGCACATCCCTCTCAGCAGGCTGGCAGTGGAGTGGGGAATGGGGGATTGATGGTGGCTCTGGCCATCTCGAGCTTGACAGCTCACTGAAAGCTGCCCAAGCAAGGAGGATATAGTGCTACATGGGAGGTGAGGCCAAGGTGGCTTGGAAGTATAGATCAGTGTCTAGGAAATGTAAATGTACTTTATCACAGGACAGCCTATCTTACGGCCCCAGCTGGGCCTCTCAGGTCCTTCTAGACTATTCCAGATGCTCAGAGTACAGAGGCACAGACTTTAGATTCCAGGGCCAGGGAACTGGGGGATGAGAGACTGGTATGGCCAATACCTAATTGTTTTGTGGTATTAGTGTTGACCTGGCTATGCACCCCCTTGTGTACTTTCACTTCTTAACCCAGTGTTGGCCACTCACCTGCCACTTGTGGTAGTACTGTGGAAGTGGCAGGAGTGGAAGTGAGGTCTAGGATCACAAAATCAGGATTTATGGCATTTGGGGGGGCAAAGGATGTCTTTTAAAAAAAATCTTAGAGCTGGAACTGAGGTCCTAGGGAATGTCCCTGAACTTCCTTTGGTCAAAGCTAACATTCTACCACTTGAACCAGAGCTCACCTTTCAACTTTTTTTAGTAGTTTAGTGGAGATAAGAGTCTCATGGACTTTCTTGCCTGTTCTGGCTTCAAGCTGCCATCCTAAGATCTCAGCTTCTTGAGTAGCTAGGATTGCTGGTATAAGCCACTGGCATCTGTTAAGGATATTAGTGGTGTGTGTGTGTGTGTGTGTGTGTGTGTGTGTGTGTGTGTGTGTGTGTGTGTATGTGTGTTTCCTGGGACATGAATTCAGAGCCTAGGTGCTACCCTTTACCATGTTTTCACAAGGTTGGTGCTGTAACACTTGAACTACAGGAGCTCTGCTTCCTAGCTTTTTGGTGATTCATTGGACATAAGAGTGTGTCCAGGCTAGCTTTTAATTTTGACTGATCCTCAGGTCTCAGGCTTGAGTAGCTAGGATGACAGGCATTAGCCACCGGCGCCCAGTTGATAATGGCCTTTCTCCACAGCGGACTGGGATTTCCTGAAAACTTTCCTTATTTGTTCTGTGCCAGTACCGGGGCTTGAACTCAGGGTCTGTGTGGAGTACATGGGCAGCAAAGATGGCGCTGGGAGGGGGTTGAATGGGCAGAGCCTAACTTACTGTAGAGCACATGGGCAGCCAAGATGGCTCTGGGAGAGAGTAGAGTGGGCAGAGCCCAATTTACTGTAGAGCACATGGGCAGCCAAGATGGCGCGGGGAGAGAGTAGAGTGGGCAGAGCCCAATTGATCTTCCGATCAGTGCCTAACCAGCCTGTGAAGGCTCATATGCATGATAGGGTGTGACCTTGACAGTGATTGATTCCTCTTCCTCCCTTGCCATGCCACCCACCCTTTTTGGCTTTAAAAAGGGCTGCTCTCTGTTAATAAAGGAGTTTTCTACCTGCTGGATTTGGCTCACCTCTGTGTCTGATTGTCTCCTGGGCTGAGGGAGGCTGGGGAATGGGCGAGCACCGAACTTATTTTTCCTTGGACCTCGTCTGTCTTTCGTGGGGCGGACGAAGACCCAACAGGTCTGGGCTCTGGTCTCTTAATTTTTCCCTCAAGGCTGGTACTCTACCACTTGAGCCACAGCTCCATTTCTGGATTTTGGTAGTTTATTGGCCAGAAGAATGTCACTAACTTTCCTCCGCTGAGCTGGCTTTGACCAACGATCTTTGATCTCAGACTTCTGAATAGCTAGGATTTACAGTGGTTGAGCCACTGGAGGGATTGGGTAGAAGCTTTTCTTAAGCAAAAGTTCTTCCCTGCATTTTCCCTGACTCCTCCATGGTAAGGGGGCCTGAGGGTCAGGAGCTGTGAAAAATAGGCTTCCAGCCACAAAATTGGCTGGGGTCTTTGGTAAAAAGCCAAGCTAATTTTCCCCTGAGCCCCATTCTGGGACCCCACACTCTACCCTACCTGTGACTCAAGTACAAACCTTGACCTAGCCTTCAGTGTTCTACTAGCCTTGTCTGAGGCCACAGAACCTTCATTCCACCCACACCACCTGCTCTACACCACCCCTCAGGACCTTTGTGCAAGTTCTGTACCTTCTGCTCGAGGCCCTCTGTTCCACATCTTAGAACTCCTGTGGAATTTTGGCACTGGTCATATCACCTCCTGGAGCAAGTCTTTCCTTCCCTTCTCTCACTTTTTTTTAATACTGAGTTGCTAGAGATCGAACTTGTGTAGACTGACTGTCAAATGCTCTATCTTGGTGTGTGATTGTGTGTGTGTGTGTGTGTGTGTGTGTGTGTGTGTGTGTGTGTGTGTGTGTGTGTGTGTGCCAGTCCTGGGGTTTGAATTCATGGCATGGATGTTATCCCTGAGTTGTTATGCTCAAGGCTAGCATTCTACTACTTGTACCACAGCTCTGTTTTTTTTTTTTTTTGGTGTTTAATTGGATAAGAGTCTCATATAGACTTTCCTGCCAGCACAAGCTTACAGTTATTATCTTCAGTTCTCAACTTCCTGAGTGCTATTATTACAGGGGTGAGCCACCAGCACCTGCCCTCTATCTCTTACCTATAACCTCGGCCCTCCTCTGAGTCCCAGAAGAGAATGTCTCACCAAGCTCACATTTTTTTTTTTGCCAGTGTTGTGGCTTGAACTCAGGGTCTAGGCATGTCCCTGAGCTGCTTTTTCTCGAGGCTACATTCTATCTCTTAAGCCACAGTGACACTTTTGGATTTTTCTGTTTATGTGGTACTGAGGAACCCAACCCAGGGCTTCATGCTTGCTTGGTAAGCACTCTACCACTTAGCCACATTCACAGCCCAAGGCTTACTTCTAACAGGAACTATGAGGGTGAGATTTATTGGCATACTCTTTTCAGCACAGAAATCGCTGGCCATTTCATATCTTTGCCAGGATTGGGAGCAGAGTGAGACTCGGCAAAGAGGAATGATGAATGAGTGATAGCCACCAGACCCCAGAGATCTAGGCTCACGTCCTACAGAGGGATATGTAATATGGAGCCAGAACCTTCCACAACTCCTACAGCCTAGGAAGATGTCCCAATTGGACATCTCAGCCAGAACTTAATGAATCCGTTGCATACACCAGCCAAGGCAAGCCTTCTGGGCTTCAGTTATTAAATGGCAGAGAAGGATGCTTTGTTCAAGCTACTGCCTCAGACTTAGTACTCTCTGAGGGGTTGTCCCAGCTTTCCCAGGTTGGGGATCTGGTCATGGGCAACCTGCTGAATGCATATCATCCATACATCATCCATATATAGACAGAGACATGGGGTTACTGCCTTCTTATTTTCTTTGGCAGGTCTCAGGTTGAAATATGAGACTAGGCCCTATCCCTGATCACCTCTTCCTTTCTCAAGAGTAGCACTCTGCCCTTGACCCACAGCCCCCAACCCATGGGGATATTTTCCTGTGATTTCTTAGAAATAAGAGTGTTGCAGACTTTCCTGCCCTGTCTGAATTCAAATTGGCATTCTCTCCATCTCAGCCTCCTGAGGAGCAAGGATTACATACAGGAGCCACTGACACCTGGCTTTCTTTTCTTCTTGTTGTTCTTTTTTTTAATTGTGACAATCTGAAATCTTCAATGTTATTCCAATTGTTTGCATTAGAGTAAACTTCTGAGGCCTGGAGTTCGAATCCCAGGACTGCCACACACAAATGGAGGGAAATCCTGACAAACTCATTCCTATTTACATGAATGCTAATAGAATGTTATAAAAGTAATTAAATTTGCAGTTAATTCATGATTCCTTTTTAGAAAGCCACACAAAAATCATTGGATTTATATCTTCCCTTCTAGCACTATGTTATGATTCCCCTAATGGAAGGATATTGATTAATTTTTAATTAATGCTTTTATAAGTATTCAACCATGATACTTCATTAAATGGAGACATAACTTAATAACTAATTATGGGTAACTATATATATAAAATTTAATAATATCCTCACATTCTCTCTCTCTAAATATATATATATATATATATATATATATATATATATATATATATATATATATATATCAATCTACACACACACACACACACACACACATGTATATAGGGCACTACTGTGGCTTGATAACAAGTAACAGGTCATCAGAACTTCCTGGCAGCTCAGTTTGCCAGAGGTTGGTGTGCTAAGACTTTGACCCCATTTATGGATTGGACATTTTATACCATGAATTGAAATCCCAGCATTGCCAAAAATTTATTCATGTAGTAAGCAGCCAGTTTTCACACATTTTTTCCTGAAAAGAAAGTCCTGGGTCTCAGTATGATGTATAATTCATATGCAAATTATCTTGTATGATAGGATGTAATAAATGAAATGTCATATGCGTAATAATACTAAATGAATAAGGGTAATAAACGTCATACTCACTAAACTCATGTGTGTAATTTTTACAGTGCTGGGGCTTCAATTCAGGCCCTGGGAATTGGTCTGAATTTCTTGTCTTCAAGGACAGTGAGCTTCCCCTTCACCCACAGTGCCACAGAGATACCAAGATGCTGAGTTCAAATCCAAAACAAAAGTTAAAATAAATAACTACACTGAATGCAATATGGAGCAATTATATGTATGTATATATATATCATATACTTAAAATGTACACAAATAGGATGTTTTCTAGTGGTGGGGATCGATTTCAGGCCTAAGGAACAGACTTGAATTTCTTGACTTCAAAAAAGCAAGCTTCCCCTTCCTACACAGTGCAGCAGAGTTACCCAGACCATGAGTTGCAATCCCAGTCCTGGCAGAAAAAAATGGCATCTCTATGCTATATGACAACCAATTCTTAGGTATTTCATTATTTCTCCCTTTAATGAATGTAATTTTTTAAACGCTTCATAAAGTATTGATTAAAATTAATCAGTATCGTAGAATATAATTGTATATAATTTTATCCTAGAATCATTAAGAATTGCCCATTCAATCATGACATACATCACATTCTATTGGTATTTATATGGATAAAAATGAGTTAGGATCTCCTGCCATTTGGAGGTGGCGGGACCAGGATTCAAATTGAGGGCTCCAGCATCCACCACTTGAACCCGAAGATAGGGAACTCACCAGTCTGTCCAAGAACATCAGCAAGACCAATGATTAAGCAGGCACCATTGGCTCTCAGAAGTACTCCATGATACTGAAAAAGCTGTGAAAGGAGATTCATATTTAAAGTCACCCTAGTCTGGAAAGTACTTGAGACCCCTGTCCAACTTCAGTGTCAACAAAGCCAGAAGTAGAGCCATGTGGCTCCAGTGGTAGAGGGGTAGCTTTGAGGAAAAGCAGCTCATGGACTGTGCCTAGATCCTGAGTTCAATGTCCAGGACTGACTGGCAACAAACAGACATACACAACAATCTGTGCAGCCATCAGACTGTCTGTTGGTTGACATCACTAGTAGCATTTGAGTGGTAAGCAAGAATCTCAAGGCGAATTTGGAGTACAATCAGAAATTGATGACCTAGTCAGTGAGTGGGAGATTACAGGATTTCCCAGAGCCTGGGAATGTGGCCAGCCCATCTTTCCCATCCCAGCGTTCAGATGTCTGAAACAACAAGACTCTGAGACAGAGCTGAGGGCAACAAACTACTGCCAGAACACCAGCAGAAGAATCCTCCTGTCAGACCTTCAACATTCAAGAAAACAAAGAATACAAAAAAGAGAAGGATCCCAAAGACAAACACTACTGGGAGGGTGATTCAATGCAGGGTCTGGCCAAAGGTGATGCCTACTACAGGCCTCCCCTGCCTTTGGACATAGTCACAGCCATCACTGTCCAGAGTGTCAAGGGTCCCGATACCACCAAGAATCTGAAGAGGTGCTACCAACATGTGGTGCCTCCCCTGTACTGCAGCAAAAGAAGAAACAAGGTGCTCTGTGCCAAGATCCAACCACTGAAGCAGGAAAAGACAGACCTGCAGGACTGACAAGAGAAAGAGAAGGAGAAGGTAGCCCAAGTGCACAAAGCACCAAAAACAGAGCTAGACATCCACAAGCTACCCATACAGAGGTTGGTTTCAGCAGAAAGTTATTTACAATCGGCACAAGCCCACATGAAGCTCATGGCATATGACAGAGAAATGGAGCACGAAGCTCTAACCAGCTGCCTACAGGCCGCAGAGCAGCACATGGGGGAGCCGGAGATGGAGGCTTCTGTGGTTACTACTTACAGAAGGAGACTGAAATGTTGTTTGAACAGCTGAATGATGTAACACTTCAGCTCAAGGAAAAACCCAGTAGCTTCTATGACCTGGAGCAAGTGAACACAGAGATTTAGGAGAAGCTGAAAGCACCCTGGACATAGAGGAGCAACAAGAGGAACAGAATCTTCAAGTTCCAACAAGTGCTGGACGGGTGTGAGGTACTAAAGAGACTTCAGGACAACCTGAGCTGAATGGTGACCGCAGCAAATCTGGAGACAGACACCTTCTCGCAGAACCTGAGCATTGAGAGGTCCACGCAGAAGGAGGAGGCCTGTTGGCTGACCGAGCAGGTAAACCAACTGACAGAGGAGAAGGAGTGAGGATCGAGGTAGGTGTTGCACCTAGAGAATAACTGGGGGGACAGAGAAGGAAGCTGGCAGAGCCATGGCCCCCCGAGGGACCATCTCAGGAGGAGCACCAACTGCAGGCCCACACCTACCGCATGCAGATGGGGTTGAAATACCTGGAGGAACAACTTCATATCTAGGTCCAGGAAAACCAGAGACTCCATCTCCAGATTGGGGAGCAGCAGGAGCAACTAGGAAGACTAGAGAAGAAAACCAAGGATCGGCAGGAGATCCCCGAGACCCCACGATGTGCATGTGTGTGCAACCCACAGCTGGAGGAACAGCTGGTCTTGCTGCGGGACGCTCTCCACAGGGTGAGCAGTGAGAAGGAGGCTCTCTCTAGCATCGTTGGACTCAGAGCAGCAGGTGAAGAAACATCTGCCGGAACAGCTGGACGGCTCAGAGGAGAAGATAGAGGAATGGAAAGAGGTGGCTGAGAGAGAGCCAAGCGATTCGGGAAATGCAGGAGCAGCAGGAGCAGTCTCTGGCCTAGATGCAGGAGCTCAGAGCCACCTGTGAGCATCACATCACTTCAAATGAGCAGCTGTGCTCCAAGTAGTAGGTCCTGCAGTAGCACCTGCAGAAGCTCACCCAGCTGTTGGAGCAGCTGAAACATTTGCAGGGTCCGACCAACTGGGGCACTAGGTTGTGCCCCCAAAGTGACAGGACAGTTTCAAGTGCCTGGAAGTGACCAGTCTACAGAGTAAGCACCTGCAGGCCCAGCTGAGGTTCCTGGCTTTCCCTGTGGAAGGGGAAGCTGTGAACCCTGGAGAAGCAAAATCTGAGGAAGCGACTCTCCTCAATGTGCCTATGGCAGAGGATGGAGATGTCCCCCAAACTGAGAGGGATGTGGCTCTGTTAGCACTCTCAGAGGCTTAGATCCACAGGGGGAATCTCCTGCCGGACTGCTTCAGGCACTCCCCCTTTCTGGACAGCTCAGTGCCAGATAGAGCCAGAGCCACAGGTCCTCCGCCCCGTGAGCTGCCACCACAACATGTGAGAGAATGGGAAGTGGGACATGTGGGCATCCGAGAAGAAAATCTGCTTCATCCACAACCTGCCTGATGAGGTGGACTTCCAGAGTCCTGCAGATGAGCTCCACCATTGATGCAACCAGCTGTCGGCACATATCCGCACTGCCCAGGAATCCCTCCTGGCATGTAAAGGACAGATGTTCATTCTGGATCAGCTGTGTCAGGAGAAAGCCCCGTGCATGTGCCAGCTGTCCCAGGAGAAGATGAAGAGTAGATAGCTGCAAGAGCTGCTCTCACTCCTACACGGGGCTCCAGATGCCGACACAGGCTGGGCTCCCCACCAGTGCAGCTGCTTCAGAGGCCTCAGGCTCATGGGTGGTCAAGATGAGGTAGGCACAGAAAGGTTTTGAAGAATTGCAACTTCAGGATAGTGTGGAAACTGCAAGAGGAGAGGTCAGGGTTCCATGCCCCGTACAGGACTAGCCCACAGAGCATATCCTGCGGCAGATCCCCAAATCCAAAACTACCACAGCTGGTGCACTCAGGCTTGCAGTGCTCCATCTCTTTTTCCTGTAGACTGATGGGGATGATGACTCCCTATGTGACATGCTGAGTCCCAAAATCCTCAGCAGCCACCAGAACTAGGTGGTCAGGTGGGCTTCTCTAGGCCTCCATCTGCCTGGTGATGGAAGGGTAAACTGTGGGCCGAGTAGAGAAGAGGCTGCTGGGAGGAGGCCCAAATTCCAGGGACATCTAATGGCCCATTGGTGGCCAGGGAAGAGGCCCATGTTGTGTTTATCACAAAGCATAAATCCTTTCCAAAGGGAAAATAAAGCCTCAACAAAGATTTTTTCTTCCACTTATCGGGCTTGAACTCAGGGCCTGGCCACTGTCCTTGAGCTCCATTTGGTCAAGACTGGTGGTCTACAAGTTGAGCCCCACCTCCCCTTCCAGGGTTTCGTTGTGGAATTGAACCCAGGGCTTCAGGCTTGCTAGGTGACTATCTCTGAACTACATTCTCATCTAGGATGATCCCCAACCCCTAAACCCATATGGCCAATCCTCAGATAAATAGGAATTAGGGGTTAGGATGAATATGAAGCACAAGTCTGGCTCACGCGGAAATACTTCCCTGCCCCCTCATCGACACCCTTACTTAAAGTTTCTCTTTTAGTATTGAGGGATGAGAGAGGGAGAGGGACGTCTGAGAGAAGAGTACCAAGAACAGTGGTCCCCTGAGTCCCACAGTCTCCCCAACACAAGTGGTCCTACAGATTCCCATCTTACCTGATGCAATGTTTTGTCTACACTGTCCCCTACCCCTGCAAGGCTCAGGATGAAATAAATGTCAGCACTGGCCTCAGCCCACACCCAGGGTAGAAGCTCCTAGTCCCAAACTGACTTCCACCTCTGACTTCCCCGAGTTAGGCTGGACCCACCACTCACCATTGTGTCGGTGTCAATGATCTCATGGATGGATTTCAGGAAGAAGGTGTATGGCAAAGAGCAGAAGCAGCAGTGTGAGCATGGAGGAAGGAGCCAGGGCAATTGGTCTGGGATCTTCCTCCTTGGAGCTTTCCCGTCAAGCCAGAGCCATCTTGACCCAAAGCACGGCCAAGGCCATGGTTTGGACAAGATAGAGGAGCATGGGATTATAGGAGGTACTGCTTTATCTTGGTGCACTTGAAATTTCCAATATTTGGCCCATGCCAATCCCAAAGCCAACATGCAATGCCTCTCCTTGTTGTTGTTTTCCATGAGCGCTGTCCCTGAGCTCTTTTTCTCAAGGCTTGCACTCTACCACTTGAGCACAGGGACACTTCTTGTTTTCTGATGGTTCTTCGAGGATAAGAATCTCACACTTTCCTACCCGAGCTGGCTTGGAAACCAGATCTCACCTTCCTGAGTAGCTAACTTGACAGGCTTGAGCCACCAGTGACCAGCGTGTGATGCCTCTTTAAAGGATCTTGGCAAGTCTGTAAAAGGAACCCCAAAGGGTCTGGATAGACCATGATCCAATCAAGGAGCTGGGATTGGGGAAGGCTGACGTTATAGCCAGTGTGTTCCCAAAATTATAGATGTCAGGTGGTGTTGGATGCATCCAACTCCCAGGCCAACAACCACCAGACTTAGTGGGGGAAAAGGTAGAGAATACCCAAAGGTTACAGTGTAGAAATCTCTGATTTTGCATGCATATGGGTTGTGTGTGTGTGTGTTTCTGTGTGTGTGTGTTTATCAAGGCTTGAAGAGCCTAGGGGTAACCTTTAGCTTGTTTGCACATGTTTGGTGCTCTAACATTTGAATTATAGTATTTCTTCTTCCCAGCTTTTTGGTGATTCTTTGGAGATAAGAGTATGCCCAGGCTAGCTTTGAATCTTGATTGATCCTCCAGTGTCAGCCTTGAGTAGCTAGGATTATAAGCATGAGCCACTTGCATGCAGCTGCACGGATGTCTTTTCATACTATCTGTTCTAACAGCTGTCTACTTGCCCTGGCCTAGATCTCTGACCTTTACATCAGCTCCCAGCAGCCCCTGACTCTGTGGAGAACATAAAGCTCAAACCTGTCAGGGCATCCTTTTTCTTTGTCCTCAGGGAAGAGTATGTTTCCTCTGAATCCCAGAGGGTTAGGGGAAGGGAAAGAGGGATAGCTGTAGATGGGTGCTTGGCTAGGAAATAGGTATTCTGTTTTATCCAAGAAGGAAAGCGAGGCCAGATTCTAATGGCTCATGCTCTCATATTCCTAGCTCCCTCAGCAGGCTGAGATCGGAGGACTAACATTCAGATGCAGCCCAACAAGAAATGTCTGTGAGACTCTCCTCTCCCAAGAACCACCTGCAAGCTGGAAGAAAAGCTGTGGTCAAGTGGTAGAGTGCTATCCTTGAATGAAAAACTGAGGGACAGAGCACAGGCCCTGAAGTCAAGCCCTACTACTAAGTTTCACTCATGCACACATTTGCATGCATGTGTGTGTGCATGCACACACACACACACATACATACACAAACACACACACACACACACACACACACACACACACACACACACACACACACACACACACTGAGGAAGGTAGTAATGATAAGCTGAGCTAGAACTAGGGACAGTCCTGAGGCATAATCCAAGTAAACTCTCAAGCTACGTCAGTAGTTTCTCCTTAAGTCCTTCTTGGGCTGAGGAGTCTGGCCTATGGCAGGAAGTTCCATGGAACCTGCCCCTCCATCCCAGCACGGGGCCATAGAACCAAGGGAAGGACACTATGGATGCTCCTTTGTAGTTATCCCATGATAGCAGATCTTCATCTGCCAATGAGCAATGGTGAGTTAAGCAGGGCTTTGAACCCTGGGACTCCTGGGATATAGTGACTGCTACAAGCAGCAGCCAGCCTGCTTTGGATTCCTCAGCCTACAAGTCTCTCATGAGCCCAAAACCTGCCCAAGGTGTGCCTGACAAATTCACATTCTTGTGATTCCCTTGTGAGCAGGCGTTATCTGGTCTACCCCTTCTGACGCAGAACCGTGGTCTGAGACATCGATTTAGTGCTCAGATCCACACTGCACTCATGACAGATGCCCTTCTGATGACCCGGCCGATGACCTCCATTCCACAAGGCTTGATCCTTGTCTTGTACTGTGTCCCGCTCTGTAGGCAAAGGCTTTCAGGGAGGCTGCTTTCAAGACTTGTAGGACACATAGACATTGGAAGACCATCAGGAGCCCAGTGGAAAATAGTCTGCCTAGAGCCACAGCATGAGGTCAAAGTAGGCCAGGTATTGGTCATGGGGCTCTAAGTCTGGGCCTGGGCACCATCTCTCAGCTCTTCAGCTTAGCACTTCAGACACATCACCGCTTCTGGTTTTCTGGTGGATCACTGGAGATCAGAGTCTCCCGGACATTCCTGCCCAGGCTGGATTTGCACGGCAATCCTCACATGTCAGCCTGAGGAGCTAGGAGGGCCAGCATAAGCCACCCTTGTCTGGCTGATGAGTCCTATCACCACAGTGGACTAGGAGCTCCTGAAAGCTTTTCTTTATTTTTTAGGTGCCAATTCTGGGGCCGGAACTCAGGTTCTGACCTGTAGTCTCTTAACTTTTTTTCTCAATGTGGACATTCTACCACTTGAGCCACAGCTCCATTTCTGGCTTTTGTTAGTTCATGGTCAAGAAAGTCTCACTAACTTTCCTCCTCTGAGATGGCTTTGACCCATGATCTCTGCTCTCAGGCTCCTGAGTACCTAGGGTTTACAGGGGGTAAGCCACTGGTGGGATTGAGCTAGAAACTTTTCTTAAGCAAGAGTTCTTCCCTGCATTTGCCCTGACTCCTCCATGCAAAGACTGCCTGAGGGTCAGGAGCTGTGAAAAATAGGCTTCCAGCCACAGAAATTGTCTGGGGTCTTTGGTGAAGAGTCAAGCTAATCTTTCTCTGGGCCTCAATCTGGGACCCCTCCCTCTGCCCAACCTGTGACTCAAGTACAAAACTTGACCCAACCTTCAGTGTTCGGCCAGACTTGTCTGAAGCCACAGAACCTTCATTCCATCCACACCACATGCTCTACCCCACAAATCAAATCCTTTGCCCATGCTGTACCTTGTGCCTGAGGCTCTCTGTCCTGTTCCACATCTGAGAACTCCTGTGGAATTTTGGCACTGATTATATCACCTCCTAGAGCAAGATTTTCCTCCCTTCTCCCTCTTTTTTTTTAAATATTGAGTTTCTGAGGTGGAAATTGTGCAGGCTGACTGTCAAATTCTCTATCTTGGTGTGTATGTGTGTGTGTGTGTGTGTGCGTGTGTGTGCGTGTGCCAGTCTTAGGATTTGAATTCAGGGCCTGGATGCTATCCCTGATCTTTTGTGCTCACGACTAGCACTCTACTACTTCAACCACAGCTGTACTTCTGGCTTTTTGGGAGTTTAATTGGAGAAAAGAGTATCATATAGACTTTCTGGCTTGTATTTGGGATCCTCAAATCTCAGCCTCATGATTACCTAAGGTTAATGGGGTGAGGCAACAGCACCTGCCCTCTACCTGTTACCCATAACCTCGGCCCTCTTCTACGTCCCAGTAGAAAATGTCTTACCATGCTTACCTTTGTTTTGTTTTGTTTTTGTTTTTGTTTTTGGCCAGTCTTGGAGCTTTACCTCAGGGTCTGGGCATGTTCCTTAGCTTCTTTTGCTCAAGGTTAGCACTTTTATTGCTTAAGCCACAGTGTCACTTTTGGCTTTTTCTATTTCCGTGTTAAGGAGGAATCAAACTCAGGGCTTCATGTGTGCTAAGTAAGCACTCTACCAGTAAGCCACATTTGAAGCTGAAGGCTTACGTCTAACAGGAGTTATGACGGTGGGATTTATTGGATTACCCCTTTTGGCACAGAAATTGCTGCTTATTTTCTATCTTCCCAGGATTTGGGACCAGCCTGAGACTCAGCAATGAGGAATGATGAATGAGTGATGGCCAGCAGGCCCCAGAGACCTAGGCTCACATCCTACAGAGGGATACAGGATATGGAGCCACAACCTTCGACAATTCCTACAGCCTAAGAATTGTGGTTTCCCTTGATAAGTGCCAGGACATAATTCACCTGTTGTACACACCAGCCCAGGCAAATGCTTCCTGGCTTCAGTTCTTAAACTGCACTGAATAATGTTTGTTCAAGCTTCCTGATCAGACTTAGTACTCTCTGAGGGCTTGTTCCAGTTTGTCAACGTTGGGGGACTGGGCATGGCAACCTGCTGAATGCCCATCATCCAGGCCATGTCCCTGAGCCCTTTGGCTCAAGGGTAGTGCTATGCAACTTGAGCCATGGGGCCACTCAGGGTTTTTTTTGTTGTTATTTTCTTTTCATTTCCTGTGATCTCTTAAGAACTATGAATATCGCAGTCTTTCCTACCCAGCTAAATTCAAATTGTCATCTCAGCCCCCTGAGGGGCTAGGATTACAGGCAAGAGCCACTGACACCTGGCTTCCTTTTCTTCTTGTTGTTCTTTTTTATCGTGACAATCTGAATTCTTCACGGTGTCATACCAATGGTTTGCATTCGAAGTAAACTTCCCAGGCCTGGAATTCGAATGCTAGGATGGCCACCCACAAATAATGGGAGATCCTGAGTAACTCATTCCTATTCATGTGAATGCTAATGGAATGTTATAAAAGTAATAATTAAATTTGCACTTAATTCATGACTTTATTTTTGAATGCCACACAAAATTATTGAATTTATATCTTCCATTCTAGCACGATGGTATGATTATGGATATTGACTGATTTTTTATTAATATTTTATAAGTATTAGATGATGATACTTCATTAAATGGATGCATAATTTAATAACACATTATTTGTAAAAATATATAATTCAATAGTATCCTCACATTCCCTCTGTCAGTATACTATATATATATATATATATATATATATATATATATATACACACATATATATATATGCACACACATATAGATAGATAGATAGATAGATAGATAGATAGATAGATAGATAGATAGATAGATAGATAGATAGATAGATAGATAGATAGATAGATATCTGTATAGATATATAGATAGATAGATAGATATATGGCACTACTGTGGCTTGATCACAAGTACTCAGATCTTCCGGGCTAAGACTGTGACCCCATTGGTGGACTGGGCATTTTAGGCTGTGAGTTGAAATCCCAGCATGGCCAATAATGTATTCATGGAGTAAGAAGCCAATTTTCACACATTTTTTTCCTTCTCTGTGAAAGTCCTGGGTCTCAGTATACATGATATGATGTAATAAAATAAATGTTTTATGTGTAATTATACTAAATAAATAAGGGTAATAAAAGTCATATGGAATAAACCCATGTATGTAAATAGATCTCATATATTAGTATTATTTTTTCCAGTACTCGGACTTCAATTCAGGCCCTTGGAACTTTTCTGAAGTTCTTGTCTTCAAAGACGGTGATCTTCCCATTCACCCACAGTGCCACAGAGTTACCCAGACCCTGATTTTAAATGCCAGGCCTGCCAGTAAAATGGTGCAAATTCCAAGCCAGGGCCTTATCATCATCATCATCATCATCATTATTATTATTGTTATCATTATAATTATTGTTATTTTTTTTTAGTCCAAGCACCAGGCTTGAACTGAAATCTTGGCATTTCTTCCAAAGTTGATCCTGGAATCCTAGGTCCTGAGTTCAGATCTCAGGGCTGGCAAAAAAAATAAAAAGGAAAAGGATAAAACAGAAGTTCAATCAGATGGTTTTACTTTTTTTTCCTTTGTATAGTACCATCCTGGGTCTAAATAACAATGCCTAGACAATGTACATGAACTTACATTGCTGATGTTTGGCGGGCTATTAGGAAAGCCAAGCCGAAATCAGCAACTTAGGCCTGAAGGTTGAATCCGGGGATTCCCACTAATGAATGTCTGGCAGGAGATTCTAAGAAACGCTTTCCAGGGCTGGGAAGGGGGCTCAGTGGTAGAGCACTTGCCTTGAATGCTAGAGGCCCTGGGTTCGATTCCTCAGCACCACATTAGCAAAAAGAAAAAAGCTGCAAGTGGCGCTGTGGCTCAAGTGGTAGAGCGCTAGCCTTGAGCTGAAGAGCTGAGAGACAGCGATAAGGCCCAGAGT
Source organism: Dipodomys spectabilis (assembly GCF_019054845.1). Classification (NCBI taxonomy): domain Eukaryota; kingdom Metazoa; phylum Chordata; class Mammalia; order Rodentia; family Heteromyidae; genus Dipodomys; species Dipodomys spectabilis. The sequence continues at coordinate 2,565,298 of NW_024870847.1, forward strand.
TCAGGCCCCACAACCGGACCCCAAAAAAAAACAAATTAAAAAAATTAAAATTAAAGAAGAAACGCTTTCCAATAGACATCTGTAAAAATAGAATGTTGTAAAAGTAACAATTACATTAGTAGTTAGTGTACGATTATATTATAAAATTATACACAACAATTATACTACATTGACTAATTTTCAATTAATACATTATTATGCATTCAATCATGATACTTAAAAAGGAAGGAATAATTTAATTGTCAATATTTATATTCAATTTCATAATTTACAGACATCTCTCGTTAAATATATCTACATCTATCTATCTATCTATCTGTCTGTCTATCTACCAATCTACACATTTATCTGTTTATACACTTGTCACTACTGAGGCTCAGTGGTAGAGTACTCGCCTAGTAAGTACGAAGCCCTTGGTTCGATTCCTCACTACCATTTGCATAGAGAAATCCACAAGTTGTGCTGCAGCTCAAACATTCGAGCACTAGCTTTGAGCATAAAGGCTTAGGGACTGTGTCTAGATCCTTACTCAAGACCCAGGACTGGCACCAAACCAAAAAAAAAGGAAAAGATAGAATGATCTGACTGCAACTATATAAGGATAGGGCTGCAAATACCTCATCAGAGAGAAAGCTGGGGGTCTAGTGCTGACATTTACCATCTAACCTGAATTAGCCAGAGGTAAACCGCTGGAACCCAGTGCCAGGGACTAGATGCTGCTGGCTTGCTCACCCTGTCATCCAAGATACTCGGGAGCTGATATCTGACACTGGTGGGTTTAAAACCCAGCCCTAACAGGAAGTGTGCGAAACTCTGAGCTGTGGCTTAAAGTGGTAGAGTTCTAGTCTGATCAAAAGACCTTAATACAGTACCCCCAACATTTCAGTGCAATCCCCGTGGCTGACTCCCCCCCCCAAAAAAAAACCTCACCACTCTAAAATCTAAATTTGGATTGTATGTGGCGTGTTTCTGAAAGAATGGTGATACTGATGAAAGCACCCTAATTCTAATGACATGTGGATTACAGTTATGTGATGAGTCTTTCATGAGTTGTTGTGTGCTGAGTCCTTCATGGGGTGCATTTTTTCATCTGGTTCTTGTAAGAGGTCCACAAGTAAGATTATTGTGCAGATGAGAAACTTGTGGCTCAGATATGTCCTCATGTCAGGGCCAAAATTATGTATGTACCTAACTCTAGTGAGTTGTCTCCTGCACACAATTGTTTTATTTTTGTTTCTTGATCATGAACCTTGAACTCAGGGCCTAGCTACTGACACTTACCAGTGGGGATCATGGGTAGCACTCTACCACATGGAGCAAAGGACCCCCTTGCAACAGACTGTTACAGTCTAGGCGTGTAGTAGCTTAGGTCTGTCATCCTGCCTACTCAGGAAGCTGAGATCTGACGATCTGGGTTCAAAACTGTCCCAGACACAAAAGGTCCCATGAGACTATGATCTCCTATTCACCACTTAGAAACTTGAAGTGGAGGCTAGTGGCTGCTGACTTGTGCCTGTCATCCTAGGTACTCAGGACACTGAGAGCTGAGGATCACGGTCCAAGGTCCAAAGCCAGCCTGGGCAGGAAATTGCTTGAGACGCTTCTCTCCAGTGACCCACCAAGAATCTCAAGGGGTGCTGTTGCTCAAGTGGTAGAGTGATTGGCTTCAGGTAAGAGCTCAAGGACAACACCTAGGACTAGACTTAAATACCTCCAACTTCCAACAAAAGAAAGAAAGAAATCTAAAGTAGAGTGCTGGGAATGTGTCTTAGGAGAACAGTGCTTTGCATGTATGAATCCCTGGGTTGGATTCCTTAGTACTACATCACTAGAAAAAAGCCTGGAATGGCTGTGTGCCTCAAGTGGTAGAGTGCTATCCTTGTACAGGAGAAACTCAGGTACAGTATTCAGGTCTTGAGTTGAAGCTCCAGGACAAGTATATGAACACACATACATGCACAAACACATACACACACAGATACCAGAAGTGAAGCTGTGACACCAAATGATAAAGAACTGAACTTCTGCTCTGAGCTCATGGTCAGTATCCAGGTCCTGTGTTCAACCCTGAAACACAGCTACCCAGGGTCCAACTAGGAGAGGTCAAAATTTCAAAATCTGTTGAGTTTAACCAGCCCTAGATGACAGGAAACATAGTGATATTACATATGTGCTTTGATTTAGCAAGCTTTTGGAAACCCAGGGAGGCATCATTGCCAATAATGAATCATTTCATTAGGTTCTGCTCCCTAGTTGTCTGCCAGAACGACCCTTGAATTAATTGTAGCAGGTTATTTCAACACTGGAACATAGTCTAATAAAGACAGGATAAGTGCAGGGAACTTGGCCATGGGAGCTGCACAAATGAAGTCTTCCTGTCACAACAGAGCTCTCGACAGAGAGATAGCTTAAGGTACATAGAGGCCTTTTTCTCCTGGCCTTCAGAGCCTACCCAAACTCCTCACTAATTGGCCTAGAAGGAGTTTTTTTTTATCACTCAGCTGTACAGGAGTGAGGCCTGTTCCAACAATGAGGAAGACTTCTTCCAGCAGTCCCCGATGTGGAGAAAACCTCAGGCTACAATAGGAACAGTGAGAGGAGCCCGGGAACATGCACTGTCTTGAAAACTCTCTCTGTTCTATGAAATCATTCTATTCAAAGCAAATTGCCAAGCTGGATACCTTTCATCATAGGAACTCTAGACCTTCATCAGTAGAAATACATGCATACAATCATGGGGAGACATGTTGTTACTGGCTTTTTTTTTATTGGCTGGTCCGGGGATTTTACTATGAGACTAGGCAATGTTCCTGAGCTACTTTTGCTCAAGGGTAGAGCTCTGCCCTTGAGTCAGAGCTCCGTTCATGGGAATTTTTTATTCCTCTAATCCCTCAGAAATAAAAGTGTGGTGGAATTTCCTGTCTTGGCTGAATTCAAACTGGCATTCTCTACCTCTCAGCCTCCTGAAAAGCTAGGATTACAGGTAGGATCCACAGACACTTGGCTTTCTTTTCTTCTCATTCTTTTCTTTCATCCTGACAATTTGAAATCTTCACAGTGCAATTCCAATGGTTTGCATTTCGAAGTAAAATACCCAGGTCTGGAATTGAAGTGTCAGTACCGCCATCTACAAATGGAGGGAGATCTTGAGAAAATCATTCCTATCCATGGGAATGCCTAATGGAATGTTATAAAAGTAACAATTAAATTTGCAGTTAGTTCATGATTCTCTTATAGAATGCCACACAAAAAGTACTGGATAATGTCTTCCATTCTAGCACCATGGCATGATTCTCCCAATTAAGGAATACTGACTACTTTTACATTAATGCTTTAGTAAGTATTCAACCATGATACATCATTTCATTAAAAGGAGGCATAATTTAATAACTAATAATTCATAATATATATAATTTAATATCCTCACATTCTCTCTATATACATAACAAACTACACATCTATCTATCTATCTATCTATCTATCTATCTATCTGTCTGTCTGTCTGTCTGTCTGTCTGTCTGTCTGTCTGTCTGTCTGTCTGTCTGTCTGTCTGTCTGTCTGTCTATCTATCTATCTATCTATCTATCTGTCTGTCTGTCTGTCTGTCTGTCTGTCTGTCTGTCTGTCTATCAATCTATCTATCTGTCTATCTGCCACTACTATTGCTTGATCACAGGTCCTCAGAAATGGCTTGCAGTTCAGTTTGCCAAAGGCTTTTTTTTTTTTTACAACTGACCCATTCATGATTTGTGCATTGTGAGCTGTGATTTCAAATCCCAGCATGGCCAAAAGTTTATATGTAGAGTCAGAAGACAATTTTGACCCATTTTTTTCCTTCTCTGTGAAAGTCCTGGGTCTCTGTGTGATGTATAATCTATATGGAAATAAGTCAATGTCATAAGATGTAATAAATGAAATAAATGTTATATATGTAATACTACTAAATAAAATCAATAAAAAATAAATAAAGGATTTTTTCCAGTGCTGGGGCTTGAATTCAGGCCCTGGAAACCGGTCTGAAATTCTTGTCTTCAACGATGGTGGTTTTCCCCTCCCCCACAGTGTCAGAGTTAATCAGACCCTGAGTTGAAATCTCAGGCCTGTCAGAAAAATGGTTCAAATTCCAAGCCACGGTCTTAAATTTTTTTTGACCAGGAACATGCACTGTCTTGAAAGCACTCTCTGTGCTATGACATCATTCAATTCAAAGCAAATTTACTGGGTGCTATTCTTCATAACGACTATGATGTTCACTGATAGAAATACATGCATATATACACATACACATGCAGTTACTGGCTCCTTTTTTTTTAGTGCAGATCCTGAGGCTTGAACTATGAGCCTAGAAATTGTCTGTGAGCTCCATTTACACAAGGAAGCAATTTATTGTGCCTTAATCCATGATACTTCATTAAATAGAGGCATAATTCAATACCTAATAATTATTAGTAATATATTACATGTAATTTAATAATATATAGACATCTCACATTCTATAATATTTTTATATTTAAATGTACACTGGAATATACATGTACATCTCTCTCTTTCTCTCACTATATATATTTATTTACATATATTTGCAGCAAATTGCACATCTATCTATTTATATATTGGCCAATCCTGGGGCTAGAACTCAGGTCCTGGGAACTGCCTGGCATTGAATTTGTTTGAGGCTACTGTGCTTAAACTACCCCTTGATGAATTAGACATTCCAGGCCCTGAGTTCAAATCCCAGGAGTGCTGAAGTCAATAGGGGAGTAAGAAGCCAATGTTGACCTGGTTTCCTTTCTGTGGAAATATTGTGCCCTAGATACAATGTGTAATATCTATGCAAATACATGTGTATGATATATATTATACATGTATATAAATATTATTTTTTTGCCATTTCTAGGGCTGGAATTCACACACTGGAAAATGTTCCGGATTTTTCTTTCCTCTAGGAGGTTAGCTTTCACTTCACCCAGAGCACAATACTGTTACCCAGTCCCTGAGTTCAAATTCCAGGTATGACAGATAAAATGGCTCAAACTCCTAGCCAGGACCTTAACTTTTTTGGGAGGGCAGGCACGGGGCTTGAACTCAGGTCGCCACAACTCTGCCTTAGCCTTTATTACCCTAGGCTGGGGTGCAGCTATTACACCCACAGATGATCCAGGGTTCCTACAACCCGAGTTCAACTCCCAGCTCTGGCAAAAAGATAAACCAACCAAGATGGAGGAGGAAAAACCAGGAAGTTTTAGACAACAGTTTTACCTTTGTTTCCTTTGCACTGTGACCATCCTGACTCTAAATGACTCAGCTTGAAAATTGTACATGTCCTTACATGGCCGAAGTCTGGTGGGCTGTCAGTGAAGCCTGAGCCCAACGAAGACACCTAGGCCCTGAGATTGATCCTGGGACTTTCACCTACACTTTCCTGTTTATAGGAACAATAATAGAATCTTTGTAATGTACCAATTGAGCTACTAATTAGCTAGTCATTGTAGTATAAGATTGTACGCAATAAATATAGGTCATTGATTAATTTAATTAATACTTTATTAAGTCCCCCACCGTGATTAATTAATGGAGGCATAATTTTAGACCAAATAATTCATAGTAATAGAATATATAAAAATAAGATATAGGTCATCATTCTTTATACAGAGTTATACACTAGAATCTACATAAATGTCTATTTGTCCCTCTATATAACTTTATTTATAGATTCATATACATATGTAAATGCACACACACGCTGCAATCTACACATCTATCTGTTTATATATTGGCCACTCCTAGGGCTTCATCTCAGGTCCTCAAATTTGCCCGACAACTTCACTTGCGTCAGAGTGGTGTGCTAACATTGACCCATTCAGGAAGTGGGCCTTCTAGGCCCAGAGTTCAAATCACAGAAATGTCAAAAACTTAATCCTGGTGGAAGAAGACAATTGTCCCACTAGTTTTCCTTATAAGTGAATGTCCTGGGTCTCAGGAATGATGTATAATACATAGGCAAATCTATGTTCTGTGTAATAGGATGTAAAAAATATCATACTTGTAATCATACTCTCTAAGATATATAATGAATAAATAAAAAACAAAATAAAATGAATAACTAACTAACTGCATTATGCAGTAAACATTTGTATTTAAATATAAATCTTGTATGTAAAATGTATACAAATATTATTTTTACGAATGCTAGGAACAAGCCTGTCTTTCTTGTCTTCCAGCACTGTGAGCTTTCCCTTCCCCCACAGGAATGCAGATTTACCCAGACCCTGAGTTCAAATCCGAGGCCTGGCAGAAAAAAATGGCATGAATACAATGCCAAGTAGCCTAATAATTGTTTAAATATTTTAATGTATATGTACGTATGCATGTATGTATTATGTATTTTTATTTTGTCAAGCACAGGGCTTGAACTCAGGGCATAGCAACTCTGCCTCAGCTTTCATCACTCTAGGCTGGGTTGCAGCCACTGGAACCACAGGCGAACCTAGGTTCCTGGGCCTCATAGGCTGATAGGAAAAATAAATAAATAAAACGACACAGAAAAAAAAAAAACAGTAACTTGCAGATGGCTGCCGGTTTTACATTTGTTTTCTTTTCAAGGTGACCATCTTGGGTCTAAATGACAGGGCTGAAAAATGTTGGAAACCTGGCATTGCTGAAGGCTGTCGTTCTTCCAGAGAAGCCATGGGCCAACACGACAACATAGGCCCTGTGTTCGAAGCCAGGTCCTGACCCCTACCAATGGAGGGAGATACTAATTGTCTCGTTCCTATTCATAGGAATACTGATGGAAAGTTACGAATGTCAAGGTTGAATTACTTGTTCCTGAATGATACTAGCATAAAATTAGAGAGTGATTTTAGGAGGCCGATGGATTTTAATGAATATTTTTGACACATTAAAAGAAAACTATTAATTACATGGACACAATAGTTTCAGGACAGTGGTTGATATAATGAATAATTCATTAAGGATGAAAACAGTAATATTAATTACATGGAGGCACAATAAATACCCAAGAATTGGTAGGAATGTAGCCTATATAACTAAACAATGTATAGATATCTCTGGCACTCTATAAAGATCTATATTTATTTGTATACTACAATCTGAATGTCCATCTGTTCTTGTTTTGTCAACCCCTGGGGCTAAATCTCAGGTGCTCGGAACTGATTGTCGGCTCCATATACCACAGGCTGGCATGTTGACACTCACCCATTCATGAATTGGGCCTTGTAGTCTGTGAGTTCAGATGCCAGCACTAACAAAAATTGAATCATGCAGTAAGACACAGGGTGACACATGTTTTCTTTTTCTGTGGAAGTCCTGGGTGTCAGGTATGAAGTTTCATACATAGGCAATTCTATAACCTATGTAATAAATGTAGTAAATATTCCATGTGTTATAGCAGTCAATAAAATAAATGCTAAATGAATAAAAAAATAAAATGAATAACTACACTAAGCACAATTTGGAGTCAATATACGGGGCTCAATCTCAGGGCCTGGGCACTGCCTGGCAGCTGAATTGGCTAGTGGCTGCTGTGCTGGCAGTCACCCATTCATGAACTGAGTCTTCTTTGCCCTGAGTTTAGATCCGAGCACTCCCAAAAATGTAATCTTGGAGCGAGAAACCGAGCATGACACATGTTTTCCTTTTCTGTGAAAATGCTCGTTGTCAGGTAGGATGTATAATTTGGATGCAAATCTCTATACTACGTAATAGGATGTAATAAAGGTAAAAACCATCATAGGTATAAGAATTACCACTAGAGTAAATGATAAACAGATTGAATTAGTAATGAATCATTCTAGGATAAAATTAGATGCAATAAGTGTAGGATGTGCACTAAGTTTAATTAATATTTTATTAAGCATTAACAGAATAAAAATTACATGGAGACATAACTAATAATTGGGAGTAACACATGATGCATCATTTAACGATATATAGACATTGGTCTCATTCTATGAAATATCTAATTATATGTACGGCTATATGTACATACATTATAAACAATTATGGGATATTGAGTAATTATTAATTAATGCTTTATTAATTGTTAACTGCGAAACATCATTAAATGGAGACATAATTTAATACCTAAGAATTGGTAGCAATATTATCTATACTTTAATAATATACAGAAATCTCTTTTTGTGTACAAAATATTTATATACAGCAATCGTTATCTATTTACATCTCATTCACTCCTGAGGCTTGGTGGTTGAGTGCTCTCATAGTAAGCACGAAGCCCTGGGTTCAATTCCTCAGTACCACAAAACAGAAAACTCAGAAGTTCTGCTGTCTTTCAATCAATGAAGTGCTAGCCTTGAGCACAAACGTTTAGCGACAGTGTCTAAGCTCTTACTCAAGCCCTAGGTCTGATGCCAAAAAAGGTAGGACATTCTAACTGCACTTATAGAAGGACAGAACTTCAAATACCTCATTAGAGATCAAGCTAGGAGTCTGGTGCTGACAGCTGCCACCTAACCTGACTTAGCCATATGTAAACCACTGCAACCCAGCTCCACGGGTTACCCATGTCATGCTGGCTTATGCCCGTCATCCTAGCTGCTCAGGGGCTTTAAAACCCAGTCCTGGCAGGAAGTTTGAGAGACACCTCAAAATGTGGCTCCAAGTGGTAGAGCTTTGAGTTCAAGCCACGTGGATAACACCCCTTCCCCAGAAAAACACCCCACTAAACCATTAGATTTGAACTTGTATGGTTTGTAAATTTTCCTCAAAGAATGGTGATACTGATGAAAGCACCCTAATTCTAATGACAGCTTGTGGAATGGAGCTATGTGCTGAGTCCTCCTGAGAGTGCTCAGTTCTGAGTCGTACACAGGGTGCTATGTGCTGAGTCTTTCACAGGATGCAGTGTGCTGAGTCCTGCATTGGGTGCTGGGTGCTGAATCTTTCATAGGATGTTGTGTGCTGAGTGATGCAAAGAGTGCCATGTGCTATGTCCTTAACCGGGTGCATTCTTACATCTTGTCTATGTAAGAGCTCCACAACTTAGATGATTATACAAACCAGAATATTGAGGCTCAGATAGGTCCCTATGTCAGGGACAAAATTATGTATTACTGAAGACTCGTGAGTTGTCTACAGCAGACAATGGTTTGGTTTGGTTTTTTCTTGGTCATGAACCTTGAACTCGGGGCTGAGGCACTGACCCTTACCTCTTGGGCTCATGGCTAGCACTCCACCACGTGGAGCCATGGACCCCCTTGCAGCAGAGGCCATGGCCAACGGGTCAATAGCTGAAGTCTGTCATCCTGCCTTCTCAGGAAGCTAAGTTCTAAAAATCTGGACTCCAAACTATCTCAGTCACAAAAGGTACCATGAGACTATTATCTCCAATTCACTACTAAGAATCTGAAGGTGAAGCTGGGTGCTTGAGCTTATTTCAGTTATCCTACCTACTCAGCAGGATGAGTTCTGAGGATCATGGGTCAAAGCTAGCCTGGGCAGGAAAGGCCATGAGAAACTTAGCTCCAATGAACCACCAGAAAACTGGAAGTAGCTCTGTGGCTCAAGTGGTAGAGCACAAGACTTGAGCTGAAGAGGTCCGGGACAGCACCCATGCCAAGACGTAAACTCATGCCACTGACAACAACAACAATAAAAAAAGACAGAAATAAACTAACAAAGCTGAAGTAGAGGGCTGGGAATGTACCTTAGTGGTAGAATGCTTTGCATATATGAAATCGTGGGCTTCACTTCTCAGGACCACATCACTAGGACAATGCCTAAAGTGGCTCTGTGGCTCAAGTGGGAGAGGGATATCATTCTACAAGAGAAAGTAGGTACAGTGCTCAGGTCTTGAGGTCAAGCTTGAGGACTCATGTATATGTGTGCATGCACACACACACCCATGCACACACACACGTGGTGTGCACAAACAAACACACACACACATACACTCACAGAGCAGAAGTGATGTTGTTACACAAAATGGTAAAGCACTGGGCTTCTGCACTGAGCTCATGGTCAGCACCCAGGCCCTGTGTTCAACCCCAAAACTGGCCACACTGGGCCCAACTAGGAGAAGTCAATGGTTTCAAAACATGATGAGCTTCACCAGTCCTAGATGACAGAAAGCTTTGTGATATCCAATATGGGCTTGGATTTCCCAAGCTTCTGGAAACATAGGAGAGGTACCATAGGCCCAAAATTGCCTGCAATGAATCATTTCATTATGTTCAGTGCCCTAGTTGTCTGCCTGAAGGACTCCTGAATTATATTGAGCTCTGTAACTGAACAACAGAATATAGTCTCACAAAGGCAGGATAAGTGCACAGAACTTGGCCTGCCATGGGAGGTGGCACAAATGAAGGTCTCCTGTTGAAACAGAGCATTGGGGAGAGAGATAGCTAAGGGTACAAAGAGGCCTTTTTCTCCTGACCTTCAGAGCCTGCCCACACATCCTCATTAACTGGCCCAGATGGAGTTGTTTTTTACCTAACTCTACAGGAGTGAGGGCTTTTTTGTGTGCCTGTCCAGGCAATGAGAGAGACGTCCTCTAGCAGGCCTGTGATGCAGAGAAAACCTCATGTTACACTGTGAACAGTGAGGGGAGTCGCGGAACATGCACTATCTTGAAAGAAGTCTCTCTATTATGAACTCATTGTACTGAATACAAATTTCCTACGTTGGTGCCATTCATCATAGCTACACGGGAATTTCACCTATAAGAATACAATACATAGACAAAGACATGGAAGTACAGGCTCTTTTTGAGGGGGCAGATCCTGGGGTGGAAATATGAGCCTATGTATGGTCCCTGAGCTCCTTTTGCTCAAAGGTACTGCATTAAGCTTGAGTCACAACCCCACTTCTGGGCATTTCTGTGATGTCTTAGAAATAACTGTGTCATGGACTTTCCTACAATGGCTGGATTCAAACTAAGTTTCTCTACATCTCAGCCTCCTGAGGACCTGGGTTTACAGACAGCAGCCACTGGCACCTTATTTCTTTGTTTCTTCATTTTTTAATCTGGACAATCTGACTTCTTAACAGGGACATTCCCAAGGATTTAATTTATAAGTAAACTACCCAATGTTCTTTATAGCTGCTTTCCTTGAGAATGATTTTCTCTCCTCATCTTCCCCTCTGGTCACAGGTTTAGGCCAAAAGTGAGAAATGAGTGTCACAGGATTTGGGAGCAAATATCCACAGTACATGCCAGTTATGTCACTTTGCATTGAGCTGCTGTGAATTTACTGTCTCAGGATATGAGGACCGAAAGCTGGAGTGATCCTCATACATTCTGCATTGCTCCTTTTGCTATAAAATGATCTAATAATTATGAGTGTTTTGTGTCTCCAACGTTAAGTGTCTAGAACACACTAATAGCATCTTCATGTGTAGGGTTAAAGTTTTGAGGCAGTGACCGCTTGTTGCTTGTTTCTAGCAGAGCAACATGTGGTGGTAATCCAAACACCTGGTTGGTTTTGTGCCCTGATAACTGCCTATTTTCCTGAGATCTGACCATCATGAGACAACAATACAGTTGAAAGTAGGGAGCCATTCCTCATCTATCGCCAGGCTCTTTTGGCATGTCTCAAGGCGGTGGCTTGCCAAACTAGTAATATGGCCAAAGTTTTTGATGATAGACAGGGAGGAAGTGAAAGTCCGGCAGCATATCTTGAGCAGCTCATAAAAGCTTTTATTCAATATACCTGTATGATCTTGAAACCCAGGTGTTGGCTCAGATGATTATGTTTGCCTATATAAATCAAGCTGCACCAGACATAAAGTGAAAGTTGCAGGCTCTAGACAGACTTGGTAAAAAGTCTATTAGGGATATAGTAGCTGCAGCAGAAAAGGTTTACAATAAGAGAGAGACAGCAGCAAAGACAGGAAAGGAAGGACAGAGAACGTGAAATTGACTGTGAAAGGAGCGACCAGGCCAAAGAAAAGAGGCCAGACTGGTTGTTCCCGCCACTATCACAAGCCAAGCATACCTGGTTCACAGATGGCAGCAGTTTCATTTGAGATGGAAAAAGGTATGCTGGTGCAGCAGTCACCTCGGACATTGAGATACTGTGGGCAGAAGAACTACCCCAGGGAATGTCTGCACAAAAAGAAGAACTAGAGGCACTAACAAAAGCCCTACAGATGGGAAAAGGGAAGAGACTAAACATTTACATGGACAGTCGGTATGTTTTTGCCACTGTGTATGTCCATGGAGCCATTTACCAAGAGAGGGGGCTGTTGACAGCTGAGGGAAAGGCTATTATAAACGAACAAGAAATTTCAAGCCTCATCTGGGCCTTATGGGAACCAGTAAATATTGCCATTATGCACTGTCCTGGCCATCAAAGGTAACTGATTCAATAACCAAAGGAAATAACTTGGCCGATCAGGCAGCTAAGGAGGTGGACCTCAGCCCAGAGCGGAAGTAGACCCAGGGTCACAAGCTTTGCCTCCTGAGCCTCAGTACTCCCAAGAAGACTGGGAGTGGATAAAGAAAATTTCCATGTCCTATAAACCCCCAAACAGAGAAAGAAATAAAGACTGGTGGAAAACTGGTGGGGGAACTTATCTTGCCTCAAAGATTGGGCAAGGGAATTCTTATGAGAATCCATCTGGTCTCTCAAATGGGAACCTGAAGAATGAACGACTTGCTGACACTCAGAAATAAAAATCAGGCAAGAAAATCAACTCATTGAGGACATTGTTAAAAATTTTAAAGCCTGTCAGCTCACCAATGCCCCTATTCAACTGGTTACAAAAGGAGCTCACCTCCATGGAGATAGGCCAGGTGTGTATTGGGAAGTAGACTTCACAGAAATTAAAACTGGAAATTTTGGATATAAATATTTGCTAGTTTTTGTAGACACCTTTTCAGGATAGGTTAAAGCCTACCCAAAAAAGCACGAGACTGCGAATGTCATATCAAAGAAGATCCTGGAAGAAATCCTACGCAGGTATGGCTTCCCATCCACCATCGGGTAGGACAATGGACCGGCCTTCAACTCAAAAGTAAGTCAGGTAATAGCCGCCGCACTGGGGATGGATTGGAAATTGCACTGTGCTTATCGACCCCAGAGTTCAGGGCAGGTAGAAAGAATGAATCGAACTGTAAAAGAGACCTTAACTAAATTGGCATTGGAGAATGGTGCAGACTGGGTATCGCTGCTTCTTTTCGCCCTGTTTAGAGTAAGAAATTCACCCAATCAGCTTGGCTTTACTCCTTTTGAAATAATGTATGGACACCCTCTACCCATTATCCCTAGCCTTCAGACAGAATTGCTTGCTGATTTGGATGATATTGAATTTCTGTGTAAGCTTGACTATTTACAGCTGGTGCATAAGAATATGTGGCCCCAGCTTAGAGCATTATATGATTCTGCTTCTATTCCTACCCCACATTTGTTTAAACCAGGTGACTGGGTGTTTGTTGGAAGGCACAACCTGATATCTCTGGAACCACGGTGGAAGGGACTTTACATGGTGCTACTGGCTACACTTACTGCCCTTAAGGTGGATGGAATTGCTGCTTGGATCCTCTGCTCCCATGCCAGACCGGCTGACCTCCTTTGCCCTGGACAACCTTGGGGAAACATGGGAAGTCTCCAAGCATCCTACGCAACCACTCTGCGTTAACCTCAAGCAAAGAAAAATGAACTGATTGTTATTGGTATTGTTGTTTAATAGTATGGCTAAGGTCAGTTAGGGACCATACCCTTTCAAGATCAAGAGCTGTTGGAGTTTAGTTTGAGGCTGGAGCCACAAGATTGTGTCTTAGGACCATAAGTCAAGCGGGGAGAATGAAGGGTTAAAGTTTTGAGGCAGTGACCACTTGTTGCTTGTTTCTAGCAGAGCAACATGTGGTGGTAATCCAAACACCTGGTTGGTTGTGTGCCTTTATAAACCCTGCAAATCTTTACCTTGGGGCTCTTCTCCTAGGTGCTGCTGTGTCGGAGTGTACAACAAGGCCCGAGCTGCAGCCCGTTTAAGTAAAACCTTAAAACAACTGTAAATTCTGACTCTCGGTGGTCTTTTTGGTGGGGGTCCTGCGACTGGGGTATAACAATATTTCCATTTTTCTCTAGTACTCCTAGAGATTTGGACTAAGGGTTTGTGTGGAGCGGCTCCTCGGTGAATCCCTGAGGAAACCACTTGAAGCCTCCTCAGGAAAACGCTATTCAAACCAGCCGAGCAGGAGAGTCTCTGAGACTATTTTCTCCAATAAACCAACAGAGAACCAGAAGTGGAGCAGTGGCCCAGAGGGTAGAGCTCCAGCTTTGAGAGCGAAAACTGAGCAGGAGATACAATCCAGACCAGGCAGGAAAGCCTGGGAATTGCTTATGTCCAATTAACTACCAGTTGGCGGGAAGTGGAGCTTTGGTGATGGTAGAGCCTCAACCTTGAGCAAAAGCAGCTCAGGGACACATCGGGCCCTTAGTTTAAGCCCTGGGATGGCCACAGAAAAATTCAAAAAGAGACGGCCAAGTTTATATATCAGTGCCCTACCTACTTATGTATGGATATTACCTCCCATAGTGCAAACTCTGCTTTTATTTACTGGTTTATTTTTCAGATATGCTAATTGTAAATACAGCATCATTCTTTTCATTTCAGGCCCATTGCTTTTGTCTTCCATGGTTCTAGGCTTGTGCCTTTATATGATGCACACTGAAGCTTTCAGCAGCCTTTATTTACATTTTATTATGAGGGCAATGCAGGAACAATCACAAATCAGATGGGGAAGAGAAGCAACCGGTATTCAGAAAATTCAACTTGAGAACATAAAATGGTAGCATACTTATGTAAAATCTACCATTAAGGAAAAAAAAATGAAGTGGCTGGGAATATGGATTAATGAGGGAGTGCTTGCCTAGCATGCAAGAAGCCCTGGGTTTGATTCCTCAGGCACCCGTTCACAGACAAAGCCAGAATATTTGCTGTGGCTCAAGTAGCAGAGTGCTAGAGACAGTGACCAGGCCTTGAGTTCAATCCAACAACTGGCAAAGAGATAGCTACCTAGGTAGGAAGGTAGGTAGATAGCTGGAAAGAAAGAAATAGAAAGAGATAGAGATAGAGAGAGAGAAAAAAAGAAAGAAAGAAAGAAAGAAAGAAAGAAAGAAAGAAAGAAAGAAAGAAAGAAAGAAAGAAAGAAAGAAAGAAAGAAAGAAGGAAGGAAAGAAGGAAAGAAGGAAAGAAGGAAAGAAGGAAAGAAGGAAAGAAAGAAAGAAGGAAAGAAGGAAAGAAGGAAAGAAGGAAAGAAGGAAAGAAAGAAAGAAAGAAAGAAAGAAAGAAAGAAAGAAAGAAAGAAAGAAAGAAAGAAAGAAAGAAAGAAAGAAAGAAAGAAAGAAAGAAAGCTGATAGAAGAATCTGTTTTTGATATCAGAAGGAAAGAAGGAAACATTCCCAGTCATGAATCTTTCTGCAGTGTGCCAGGACACCAGCATCGCCTTCACACAAATGCAGAGCAGGATGACTGTCTCTGTCCCACTTCTCAGGCAGCCAAGAGTCCCAGAGTCAAGACGGCAGAGCCAGGTTCTAACTCAGGTGCTTGGAGACAGAAGAAAAATGGCCCTGCCCCTCCTTGGACTGGGGATTAGCATTAATAATGTGGAGAATGAAGGAAGGAGAAAAGACTGGCAGAGATAGAAGGGCTTTCAAACCTGACAATTGGAGAGTCAATAACCCACTCCCTGAGACCAGAAAACAGGGTTTTTCTACTCTGTTCCTCCTCTCCCCCCACTAAACTGGCTCTCTATTGGTAACCTAAAGATAGCCTGAGGCTCCCTTAACCTGAGGGAGGAAGGTTAATTAGTCATTGTTTGAGGAAGCTGAGAAAAGCCTGACCCTGGTGTAACTCTAACAAATGTTTCAGGTTTCCCCCATTGCTGGCTGTGCCTGGAATGAATGAAGTGGTTTTGCAGCTCACTTCCCTGTTGAGTGTGTACATTCTGCCTCCTAATCCTGCAGGCCTAGTTCTCTGTACCTAGCCTGGCTTTTGAAACAGTTTCCTGTCCTTCAAATATAGTGTTACACTGGAGTTCTTCCTGCTAACAGAGCTAGGGTTTGGATCCTGAGAACTTCATTTGAACCCCGATTGGGTCAATAATATTTCTTTCCTTCTTCTGTAGATCAAGAACTCCAAGAACATCTAGAGTGCAAGTAACTTCTCATCCCCAAGGGAAACACAGGAATTTCTTAAGCATCTGACCTTTCAGAACAGGAAGTCAGAATGTACCAGACTTCCCTTCCTTGGCTGGTTTCACCCTGTGATAGAGACCTCAGCCTCCTGAGCTAGGATGATGGGCGTGAGCTACTGGTTCTCTGCTAGGGTCAGAACTGTAATGACATTGACAATACAAGTCAACTGCTTATCACAAATGTGCCTTTCAGAACCCTGTAGGACACATATTTATAATGCTAGAATCTGAGAGGCTGGGCTTATGGATGTGCTACACATGAACCTTGAGGTCTGACTCCAATTCTGGTGTACATCAGCATTCATGTTCCAAAATATATTCTCATAAATAGCAAATAGGAAAATTACTTTGATTAACCCTCACTCTTTTTCCAGTTGTCTCAAACTGAAGCCTGGGCGCTGTCTCTGGGCCCTTCAGCTCAAGGCAAACACTCTACCACTTGTCCCACATGGGGTTTTTTGATGGTTCTGTCTAACAGGCTTTCCTTTCCTAGGCTGTCTTCAAACTACGCTCTTAAGATCCCAGCCTCCTGAGAAAGTAGGTTTCCAGAGCTACTGGAATCTGGCGTATTGTTTTTGCCAGACCCGGGGCTTGAACTTAGGGCCTGGGTACTGTCTTTGAGCTGCTTTTTTTCAAGGCTAGCATTTTACCACTTGAGCCACACCACAGTTGCTGGCTTTTTCTGAGTATTTTGCACTGAGGATTCAAACCCTGGCATTCATGCATGCTGAGCAAGCTCTCTACCACTGAGCCACATTCCCAGCCCGAAACTCAAGATTTTATCCCTGAACTTGCCTAGTCACAAGAAAAGGCTTCTGAGTATAAATCATCAAAACAAGTACCTATAGGAAGTTGTCAAAGATAAATAAGACAAAGCTCATACTGGGGACAGACTCTAACCATGTAATGACTTGACAAATGCCTCCATTTAATTATGTATCATGTTTCAACACTTAATAAAGAATTAATGAAAATGAGTCAATGTACTGAATTATTGTGTATAATTTATAATATATGTACACAACATAATAACTATTATGCGTATAATAATACTAAATACAATAAACAATAAAATGTACAAAATAAAAATTAAATACAAAATCAATAATAATAATCATAATATGAAAAAAACATGCATATGTATATATTTATACTACACATGTATACAAATATTTTTTCTATTGCAGGGCCTTAATTCAGGCCCTGGGAACTCTAGCTTGAAAATCATTTCCACAAGGACAGGGAGCTTAGCCTTCACCCAAAGTGCAACAGAGTTACTTGGACAGTGAGCTCAAATCCCAGCAATGGCAGAAATACTGGCCCCAGTTCCAAGACAGTGACTTAATATTTGTAACAGAAACAGTTATGTTTATTCAGTTCCATACTGAACACTGAAAAAAAATCACTGTAGAATTTTGTACAGCTATGCAGACATCCATCTCTTATCCCCAAAGTGCTTCTTGAGCACTACATAATTTTTGTACGTTTTTAATTTTTAAAATGTTGTGCAGAGGGGTCACAGTTACATGAGCAAAGTAGTGAGTACATTTCCTATTGAGCATTGTTGCCTCCTTGTTTGTTTCTCCCCTACCATCCCTTCCCTACCATCTTTACAACTAACTTTCCTGCTGAGGTCAGTGACTTTTTTTTGGCTTGGCATGGGGTTTGAATTCAAGTAATGGCAACTCTGCACCTTTCGTCACATTGTTACAGATTCATCAAGACTCTGAGTTCAGATCCCAGGCTAGGAAAGAAAACTGGCAAAAATTCCAAACCAAGGAGCTTTATTATTTCAATTTAGTTAGTTTTGCCAACCACAGGGCTTGTACTCAGGTCATGGCAACTTTGACTCAGCTTCACTCTCCCTAGGCTGGGGTGGACCCTTGGGACCCAAAGCTGATCCTGGAACCCTAGGTCCAGAAGGCTTGCAAGAAGAAGAAAAAAAGCAGAACAGCACAAAAAGTGGGGAGCTGTAGAGGGCTCAGGGTTTTACAATTTTGTATTTGCACGGTGACTATCCTCTGTCTGAATGACATGATTTCAAAGTGGACCTGGCCTGCCGTTGCTGATGGCTGGCAGGCTATCAGGGAAGCCATAAGCCAACATGTCAGCATAGGCCCAGGCTTCAAATCCCAATCCTTACACTTACCAATGGCAGGAGATCACAAGAGACTCATTCCTATGCATAAGAATACAGATTGAAAGAGTAATTCATGCATTTGTCTAGTCTAAAATTGGATGCAATAATCCTAGGATGCTAATTGACCTTAATTAATAGTTTATTAAGCATGGAAAGAATAATATTGTTTCAGAGGAGATATAATAAATACCTAAGAGTTGGTAGGAACATAATAGATGTCATTCAGTCATAGACAGACAGCTCTGGAACTCTTTAACAATATATATTTATTTGTATGCCACCCTCTGCCTATCCATGTATTGCTGTTTTGGCCAAACTTGGGGCTTGATCTCAGTGCCTGGGAACCACCTGACAGCTTAATTGGCTAGAGGCTTCTGTGCTCACACTTACCCAATCATGAATTGGGCCTGTTAGGCCTTGAGTTCAGATACCAGCACTGCCAAAAATTTAATCTTTGAGTAAGTAGCCGAGTGTGACACATGTTTTCCTTTTCTGGGAGAGTCCAGGGTGGAAGGCATGCTAGAGAACACATCTACAAATCTAGAAGATATGTGATAGGATGTAAACAATGTAATAAATGGTATAGGTGTCATCAAAGTCAATAAAATTAATCGTAAATAAATGAATAAAAACAGAAATAAAATGAATAACCACACTGAATGTGATATGGAGTGAACATCTGTGTGGAAGTATAAATCCTACCACACCAAACACGATATCTACTGAACATCTGTATGTAAGTATAAATCCTGTCTTTAAAATGTATACAAGGAGTATGTTTTCCATGCCTGAGGCTTGAATTCAGCCCACCCCAATGAGAAAGCAATGGCGGGAAATCCTGAGATACTGGTTTCTGTACCAGGAAAAGTCATGGAATGTGATCGATCTCATCGAATGAGTAGTTCAAGCATGCTGTGACTAGGAAGTGATAGGCAAGACTCATGGGGTATAGCTTATTTGTAAAGTAGTGTTGATTAAGCGTGAGAAGAATCATCACAGTCATGAAATGAAGGCATCTGGAAAGATCCAAGAATCAGTAGACAGATGGTAGATTGGATTCCATCACAGGTTATCGTCTCTCCTACTCTATACAAATGTGTACTTATTTGCATACTACCGTCAACTTATGAATGGATGACTGCTGTGTGTCCCCCCCAACCCTACCTGGGGGTCCATCTCAAGTCCTGGGAACGGCCTTACTCCTTAGTGGCTCACAGGCTGGTGTGCTCACAGGGACCCATTTGTCAATTGGGTCTGCTGGTCCCCAAGTTCAGATCCAAGCAGTGCCAAAAGATTCATCCTGATGTCAGAAGCCAATTGTTGCACCTGTGTTCCTTTCCTGTGCAAGTCCTGGGTCTCAACTAGGATGAAGAATGCATGAACCACTCTGTGGCCATGGGAATCGGTTGTTATCATGTGAGCCCAGTTATACCTGTCATCATATACTGAAGAAAATACACAATACATCCATGAATAACATACAAAATAGAATAACTACACTAAATGCACAATGCAGTCCACATACGGATTTGAATATACATCCCATGTTTAAATGATTCATTCAGAACAATTGTGGCCTCCCTGGTGCTCGATCTTTGTTCCTGGGAACGGACCAGATCCTTAGTGGCTCACAGTCTGGTGTGATCACGTGGACCCATTGGGCAGTTGGGCCTCCTAGGCACAAAGTTCAAATACCAGCACTGTCAAAATTCACCCTGATGTGAGAAGCCAGTCATTGCACCAGTTTTCCTGTGCTGTGCAAGTCCTGGGTCTCAGCTAGGATGGAGAATGCATAGGCAACTCTATACTCATGGGAATAGGTTGTCATGCAGGTCACCACAGTTATATCTGTCATCCTATAATAAAGAAAATACACAATACATCAATGAAGAAGACACAAAATAAAGAGAATGACTACACTGAATGCAAGATGCTGCCCATCCATGTATGGAAATATAGATCCTCTGTTTAAATGATGAATTTATGACTATATTGGCACCCACCAGGGCTTCACCTCAGGTCATGGGAATGGCCTACCTCCTTAGTGCCTCATAGGCTGGTGTGTTCACCATGACCCATTCACCAATTGGGCCTGCTAGGGCTTGAGTTCAAATTCCAGCACTGCCAAAACATTAACCATAGATTTGAGAAGCTAATCGATCCACCTGTTTACCTCTCCTGTGAAAGTCCTGGGTCTTAGCAAGCATGGAGAATTCTATATAGACAACTCTATAGCCATTCAAATAGGTTGTTATCCATGTCAGCATAGTTATATCTATCACCATACTCAATAAAATACACAATACATCCATGAATAAGACACAAAATAAAAAGAAAAACTACACTGAATGCAAGATGCATACCACACTTGTTGGTAAAGAGAGATCCTATGTTTACAAAAGGCGGGCTTGTTACTTTGTCCAGTGCTGGGGCTTCATATCAGGCCCTGCACCAGGCCTGACATTCTATTCTTCAAGGATGGTGAGATTTCCCTTCCCCCAAAGTGCAAAAGAGCTACACAGACCTCAGTTCAAATCCCAGCATTGACAAAAGATTCATTCTGTTGTCAGAAGCCAGTCGTTGAACATGCTTTCCTCTCCTGTGTAAGTCCCAGTCTTCCACTAGGATGTAGAATGCATAGGCAACCATATACCTATAGGAACAGGTTGTCATCCATGTCAGCAGAGTTATATCTGTTACCTTACTCAGTAAAATACACAAAACTTACATAAGACAGAAAATAAGGAGAAAAAGTACTCCAAACGTAAGATGCTGTCCACACATATATGTAAATATAGATCCTATGTTTAAATTATTAATTTATGACAATCGTGGCCCACCCTGGGGATCAATGTCAGTTCCTGGGAATGGGCTAACACCTTTCTTGCTCACAGCCTGGTGTGGTCACCTTAAACTATTCACCAATTGGTCCTGCTAGGCCCTGAGTTCATATCCCAGCACTACCAACAATTGGATCATGTAGGAAGAAGCCAAGTGTGAAATTTTTTTCCTTTTCTCTGAGAGTCTTGGGTGTAAGGCATGATGGAGAACACGTCTACAAATTTAGATTAGATTCCATATGATAGGATGTCATCAATGTAATAAAGGGAAGGGGTTTCATCATAATAAAATCAATGGTAAATAAATGAATAAAACAAAAAGTACAAGGAACAACTACACCTAACCTGTATGGACTGAACATCCATAGGTAAGTACAAATCCTGTATTTACAATGTATATAAATAGTATGTTTTCCAAGGCTGGGGCTTGAATTTTGGCTTAGAGTACAGGCCTGACTTTCTTATCTTCAAGTACAGTCAGCTTCCCCTTCTTCCACAGTGCTGCAGATTTACCCAGACTCTGAGTTCAAATCCAAACCCTGGCAGAATAAACGGGGTGAATTGCAAGCCAGGAAGCTAATCTTTTTTAATTATTTTTTGCCCAGCAGGGGGCTTGAACTCAGGTTGTGGTAACTCTGCCTCAGCTTCGATCACCCTATGCTGGGGTGCAGCCACTGGACCCACAGTAGATACTGGGATCCTAGACCCCAGGCCTTGTGTGGCAAAAATGTACAGAAAAAATGCAGCAAGATGGCCTTTTTATGTCTTCTTCCCTTGCACGGTTACCCTACTAGGTCTGAATGACACTGTTGCAAAGGGTACTTCATCTTGGATTGCTGAAGGTTGTCAGACTATTGAGGAAGTCATAGGTCCACATGGTAATGTAGGCCCTGATTTCGAATCCCAGTCCTGACACCAATCAATGGCAGGAGATACTAAGAGTCTCGTTCCCACCCATGGGGAATAACAAGGTAATATTATCAATGAGTTGATGGTGAATGACGCTCCTATAAAATTAGACAGCACCATTTCAGGAGACTGATATTATTTAATATTTATGAAGCATTAAAAGAATACTATTATTTACAGAATGCAATATTTTAAGAATATTGATTGATTTACTTAATAGTTTGTTAAGCATGAAAGCAATAACATTAACTACATGTAGCATTATAAATACCCAAGAATTGGTAGGAATGTAGTCTATATAACTGAATAATGTATAGACATATCTGGCACTCTATAAAGATATATATTTATTAGTGTACTACCATCGGCATGTCAATCTTTTTTATTTTGTCAACCGCTGGAGCTCAATCTCAGGTACTCGGAACTGCCTGTCAGCTCAATTTGACACAGGATGGCAGGCTGACACTCACTCATTCATGAATTGGGCCTTGTAGGCTGTGAGTTCAGATGCCAGCACTCCCAAAAAATGAATTGTGTAGTAAGAAGTTGATGGTGACATATGTTTTCCTTTTCTTGTAAAGTCCTGGGTGTCAGGAAGGATGTGCAATACATATGCAAAACTATATCCTATGTAATCAATGGAATCACTGTTCTATGTGTCATAATAGTCAACAAAATGAGTAGTCAATACATGAATAAAACAAAAATAAAATAAGTAACTACACTGAATGCAATATGGAATCAACATATACATATAAATATAAATCATATATTTAAAATGTACACAAATAGGATGTTTTCTAGTGGTGGGCATTGATTTCAGGCCCAAGGAACAGACTTGAATTTCTTGAATTCAAGGAGGCAAGCTTCCCCTTTCCACACAGTGCAACAGCAGGGTTACCTAAACCATGAGTTCAAATCCCAGTCCTGGCAGAAAACAAAAAAGGCATCTCCATGCTATGTGATGCCCAATTCGTAGGTATTTCATTTGCACTCTATTTAATTAAGGTGAATGTTTAAATGCTTCATAAAGAATTAATATTGACCAGTGTCCTATAATGTAATTGTGTATAATTTTATCCTCGAATCACTCAAGTACTGCCCATTTAACCATGACATACCTCACATTCCTTTGGTAATCATATGAATAGGAATGAGTTTCATAGAATCTCCTGCCATTTGTTGGTGGCAGGACTAGGATTCAAACTGTGGGCTCTAGCTCCTACCAATTAAACCTGAGGATAGGGAATTCACAGGCCTGTCCAAGAACATCAGCAAAACCAATGATTAGCCAGGCATCAGTGGCTTTCATCTGTCCTCCTTAAAACTTACAAGGCTGTGAAAGGAGGATCGTTGTCAAAGTCACCCTAGGCAGGAAAGTCCTTGAAACTCCTGTCCAACTTGTGCCAACAAAGCCAGAAGTAAAGCCATGTGGCTCCAGTGGTAGAGAGCTAGCCTTGATCTAAAGCAACTCACAGGTTGTGCCCAGATCCTGGGTTCAAGGTTTGGGAACAAACAGACATACACAGTAATCTGTGCAGCCATCTGGCTAAAGCAGGTAACCCTCTTGTCCCCAACTGGATTGGACAGAGTTCTCTGGGAAAGAGGCTGCCATCATTTTGACTCCGCCCATTCTGCCTGCATCACAGAATTCCAGCCACACGGCCATTGTTTCATGGTTCTTTCTGACCAATGGGATACAAGAATGGTGGTCACGCCCACATTCCATGCTGCCCAGTAGCACCATGATTCCCTCTGTTTGTTGACACCACTACCAGCAGTTAAGGAAGGTAGAGGTGGCTGAGTGGTGAGCAAGAGACTCGAGGCCTACAAGGAGAGGCCTTCCTCAGGCCCACCCTGTGCCTGCCTGAGTCCCGGCCCCCTCCCCACCTTCCCCACGGAGCAGCATTTCAAACCTGGTTTGAAACCAGACCCATGGTTTCCTCAGGCAATGGTGCAATGGTGTGCCACGAGCCAGTTTGTGGCCCAGGTCCTGGCTCCTCTGTCCTCTGCTCAGGGCCTGAGTGTCTGTAATGCCTCTGCCATTGCTGCTTGCCCCACCTGGAGCAGCTGCCAAAAGCTTCTGCCAGCAACACATGTGAGTGGCTGCCACACAGCCCTGCACCCTGGGACCCCATATCTCCTCCCTCCGACCCCGACCCGCGCCTCTCCTGTGGCCCACCTTCTGGCCCACGCCCTGCCATAAATGTGCCCGAGGGGAGGGGGTGGGTGTAGACCTGAAGATCCTACCCCCATCCCCAGCTGCTAGTGTCCCAGGAAACGGGGAGATGCAGGGTTGGGTGAGGAGTGGGCGCCACAGATCCCCTGGCCTGTAGCAATGGGAGCCACACAGCCGCACATCTGTGCCCTTCCTCTCCATTATGAGAACCCGGTGGCTTTAATCAGAGATGTAGAGCAGCATGTATACACCTGCCTTCTGGGGTCTTTTCCTTTTTTTCTGGGGATAGGAGGTGTTGGATGCAGATGATAGACACCTTGCTGTGTGAGCCATTGTCTTCTGTGCTCAGTCAACCTTTCACCTGAAAACAGAGAGACAAAGACATAGAGAGAGAGACAGAGAGAGAGAGATCATCTTTTTCCTTGTACAGCCTGACTGTGCTCAGGTTTGTGATCAGTTGGCAAATTGCAGGTGCTGCATGGATGAAACTTCTGCCACCGGTCTGGATGTGTGTGTGTGTGTGTGTGTGTGTGTGTAGAAGTGGGTTGTAACAAGGAGGCCGAATGCTTTGCTAACTTCTACCTGCTAACTTTGGGGCATGTATGGGATTCACAGCTGAGGTTGAGGGCCTGGAAAGGTGAGAGGCTTGAAGGGGACAGAGCACTGTTAAATTACAAGAACAAGGGATCTGTGTGCAATGGAGCTGTGTACTATTTTGGCCTGGTTGGTGGCAGTGTGAGCTTTGTAGGACCTGGGAGTGCGGCCTGCAGGGGATGGCTTCCCAGGGGGACATAGAGCATGACCAACACTTAGTAAGGATATGAGTTCTGCTAGTATGGAGCGCAACAGCATAGGTCAGACTCTGGGTCTTCTCATCATGACGTCTGATGGGTGAGGTCAACCCTATTTTAAATCTTGAACTGTGATCTTCAGATCTCAGCCTCCTGAGTACTTAGGATTATAGGCATGAGCCTCTGGCACTGGGACTCCTGTTCTTTTTGGTATATTAGGGTTTGACCTCAAGGCCTTAGGCTTGCCAGTAAGGTCTTCTACCATGAGAGTCAAGCTTTTCTGTCTTGGGCATTTCTGAGATGGAGAACTAATATATGCTCAGTCTGGGCTGGATCATGGTCCTCCTATCTGTGACAGGCATTAGCCACCAGGCCCGTTCTTCTGTAGTTGGAATGGTAGATATGTAGCACCACGCTCAGTCATTGGTTTAGTCAGATTGGCCCAAACTCAGTCCATGGCAGCAGATTCTTGACCAGAGGTGAAACTCTGGGTTGGGCCTCAACCATTGGACTTCAATCTCCTCATGGGACAGTTGTGAGGAAACAAGAGATTAATACAGAGGGATCTCTGGATCAGGGACAGACACAGAGGAAGAGGCTATCTGATACTATTCTTGGCAATTCCGTGAGCATATGATAGGAAGATACCCGGAAAGATCTCAGATGGTGTGTATTATTAATGGTGCAACAGGTATGGGATTATGAAACAAAATATGGATCTCTTTATTTATTATCCTATCCCCATGAGTAATGGGATCCTTCACTTTGTTCAGTTTTAAAGCTGGGGAAACTGAGGCACAGATAAACCGGGTGACCTACTAATGACTCCCAGCTGACAGGAAGCTCGGCCTGACTTCTCTGCCATGCTCCCTAGGACAATGGGTGCTATTCAGTCCACATTTTGTGGTGGGAAGTCCACTTCTTTTCAGTCATGGGGCTTGAACTTTGGGCCTGGGGCAGCTCCCTGAGCTCCTCATCTCAAAGCTAGCACTCTACCACTTGAGTCACAGCACCACTTCCAGTTTTCTGGTGGTTCTTTGGAGATAAGAGTCTCAGAGGTGTTGCTGCCCGGGATGGCTATAAACCACGATCTTCATATCTCAGCCTCTATTGTACTTAGGATTATAGGACTGAGCCACCGGCACCTGGCTTAAGTGTAATTCTGACCTTCTTTCTTTCTCTTTCTCAGCATCCCCATGTGGTTAGAACCAAGGTGGCCCTCTCATTCTGGAGGTAGGCTGTGGGTCAGGAGCTGTCTCACTCAGTCTGTTGTACCAGCACCATGAGGTAAGTCCCTCTGTGCCCTGGCTACACTGTGAGAGTTATGCATTGTCCGTCTAGCCTTACTGGACTCCGTACTGTGTTCAATGCACTTTTCTAGCAAAAATTACTGGCTAAAATTATGATACATAATTACAGAATGAAAATGTAATGCCATTTTAAGAAAGTCATTTAGGGTATTGGGAATGTGGTTTCATGGTATGGTGATTGCCTAGCATGCATGAAACCTTGGGTTCAATTCCTCAGTACCACATAAATTGAAAAGGAAACACTGGAAGTGGTCCTGTGCCTCAAGTGGTGGAGGGTTAGCCTTGAGGGGAAAAAAAGCTGAGGAATAATTCCCAAGCACTGAGTTCAGTCCCAGGACTGCCAAAACAACAGCAACAACAACAACAATTTAGTTAGGAAATGCAAAATAAAGAACCCATATTTGGAATATATAATTGCTCCTTCCATACTAATACCTGACAATAGTCCCTAATTCATGTACTTTACCTATGTTAGGATACTGTGTTGAAAGAATGTTTTGTTCATTAGGTCACGGCAATTAATGCGGGAATGTGCTTAGATGTCAGGTGAAGATTAATACTGGAAAATTAAAAGATTCCAGGCTTTTGAGTGGGGTCACTACTAGTCACCATGAGAAGGATAGTCTAAGTGAGATTTGGGAATTATTTTGGCTAGTCATCACACCAAAAAGGCAAAGGTTAATTAACAGTTGTGACAGAAGAGAAGGCATAACTCCAGATGGAAAGAAAAAATGATAGTAACTAAGGTACAGGAGAAACTGTTCTAGAGAACCATGTTTGGTTATTGAAGAACTAGTTATCAACTAGGCTTATTCCTCATTGCCTTTAGCATTCAAAATTTCCTAGGCTAGTTCTTAATCTCTGTGTGATAAATGTATCTTCTTCCATGCTGTTCTTTCATACCTGATCTCCTTTGCTTCCTAAAAATCTGTCTTTCTATACTTCTCTATGAACATTTCCTGATACTAAATTCACCTACAAAGATGAAAGTGGATGGTAATGTAAGAGTCCCATAACTCATGAGTCATTAATGTAACAAAATGGAAAAGGAGGACATATTTATTGCTACTTCAATTTTTCTGAAAAGCTGCAATGTCACATCATTTGGTTCAGATTTCCATTCTTTGTCTACATAGTGACATTAAGTGCACATAAATGCAAATATGAGCTGGGTGCTGGTGGCTCAAGCCTCTAATCCTAGCTACTCAGGAGGTTGAGACCAGAGGATTGTGGTTCAAAGCCAGCCTGGTCAGGAAACACTGGTCCATGAAACACTTATCTTCAATTGACCCCAGAAACCCGGAAGTGGTGCTGAAGCTAAAGTGGTAGAGTGCTCAAGTTGTGCTGAAGAGCTGTGAGACAGTGCCCAGGATCAATGTTCAATCCCCACAACCAACAAAAAAGTGCAAATATGGCTTTAAGTTTCCCCCAAAGGAATGATGAAGTCAATTGTAATCTTCCCAAATGATTTAGTAGTGCACCTACTTTCGCTGAGTTATTTGTTATGGCTTCTTTGCTAAATATATTCTCTCCTTTAAAAATTGTCAAATATTAGCTTTATAATAAACTTCATCTAATATTTCTTGGTTCAAAAGAGAAGTCTATACAGTTGATGTCACTTAGCTTTCTTATTGTCTTATTTTAAAGCCAACCCAGGCAAGAGAGTCTGTCAAACACTTATCTGTAATTAAACACCAAAAAAGCCAGAAGTGGAGTTTTGGCTCAAGCAGTGGAGTACTAGCTTTGGGCCAGGTGGGAAAGAAAGACAACTGTTCAGGGACAGGGGCCAGTCTCTGAGTTCAAGCCCCAGAACCAGCACAAACTAAACAAACAAGCAAACAAAACAAACCCTGGGTATTTCTTTGGGACTCTCCTTATAATAGTGGTGGTCTGAGAAGAGACTGCTTTTGCTGATCATACTCACTGGATCCTGCTTTTTTGGAATCCTTATTGCTATCGAAAACTCATGACCAGACTAAAGGAATTGATAACTGATTCCTGCAACAAGAGAATCATCTCAGGAGTGAAACATCCATCCATAAGACACTTAAAAACCTCCATATCTTTGCTTCTTTGCAGTAGAACACTTTTAAAACAAAGTTACTTCCTTTTGTTCTATACTGGCCTTCAAATGGCATATTGTTTCCTTTTGAAATACTCTCAACCAGATGTTTACAGACAAGTTTTATATGCGTAAAGGACACACTCAAAAAAGTCACGGACAGGGTTTCCTTCCAGCCTTGGATTCTTTTCTTGTACAATAAAAAGGAAAGCAACAGTTAACTTGAACTTTATCATTTCTCCATGTTCAATTCCTCTCCTGGGATCAGTTTCCACGTCCAATAACAGTTACTTCCACTTATTTCCAGTAACAATCTATGGTGCTGCTACAGAAAATAATTACTGTTTTCTGGCTTCATTGAAATAGCACAAGGACTCTTTTGGACATGAGGTAACACGTGTTTCAGAGACAACTTAGTAAATAGAAATGCAATTTAAATTGCTTATTAATACCTTATCCATGAGAACATTTTGTTCAAACTTCTTATGTGCTCTGTAAATTAATGTGAATTTTAAATGGGAAGAAGGTCCTCAGATCATTTTTTGTGAGTCTATGTGCTATGGATTAATTTCCCAAGTGTACATGAGTTA
Source organism: Dipodomys spectabilis (assembly GCF_019054845.1). Taxonomy (NCBI): domain Eukaryota; kingdom Metazoa; phylum Chordata; class Mammalia; order Rodentia; family Heteromyidae; genus Dipodomys; species Dipodomys spectabilis. The sequence goes on from NW_024870847.1 coordinate 2,594,303, forward strand.
ACCGTAAAAGAAACAATAGCAATTATAGGAGAAAAAAAGTTCTGTGTTTATGTATAAGTGTTCAATACAATATAGAATACTCTACAAATAAGAAAACTTTGAAACAATAATGCCAAGTCCAGTATGTAGATTTATGTGAGTGATATGGAGAAAGCATTACTCCCAAGTGGAACATGAAGCATGAGGCCACTCCTTTTCTAAATCACGCTTGATAATCACGTAAATGTGCAAAAAGGAGAATGGAAGAATGATTCTGTTTCCAATGTAAGTCAGATATGGAAGAATAGACTTAACTGGAAAAAAAGAGTCCATCTGAGAGAACAGGAATTATACTAGCAATGAACCTGGTGGCTAAGATCACATTTCTTTTTCTTTCCTTTTCTTAAATTCTTTTTGTTGTTGCTGTTGTTGTTCGTGGAAATTGAAATATGGGACAGGGGGCTGTCCCTCTTAAATGCAGCTCAAGGCTAGTGCTTTTCCACTTGAGCCACAGTGCCACTTCCAGTTTTCTGGTAATTATTGGAGCAAAGAGTCTCCAGGAATTTCCTACCCGTGCTGGCTTTAAACCCCAATCCTCAGATCTCACAACAACTTGGTTTATGATCACATTTCTAACTGTACACTCAGGATATGTAATGTAAATGTTCATCTATCTTTATATGAATTCTTGAGTTAAAAATCTGGGCTACAGGTTAGACTTTACACTCACAAAAGTGTTTGAAGTTTAAAAGTTGTTACTCCTGGAAAAATAAAACCTAAGAATGTAAAGGAGTCTGGGAAGTTCAATTTGCATCTGGCTTGGACAGTATAGGCTTTAAGACACTACCTATAATTAACCAGCCAAAAGCTGGAATACCAGTCACGAGCAAGATTGCTGAATAACAGCTTTAGGTTTTTGCATACATACATACAAACATACACATACACACAGAGGCACTTATAGGTGCACACAAAAATACACAAATGAAACAGCTCTCAGAATATGTAGAAAAGTTAGAAAAAATAGAAAATAGTTCCTGAGTAAGACTAGAATCAAGTGATAATTTTTAATATTAGAAATCCCTCAAGTGAACTTTCCCCCAGAAGTTGAGAATATTACATAGGTAGGGACCAAAGATAGTAAGAGAGTCAAGCAATCATTATTAACGGGATAGGATCCCTGGAGGAATGAGTCAGGGAACCCTGATGGTGCATCTGAAAATGTTTATATCCAGTGTCAAATGTTAAAACATCTTTGAAAATAGTACATAAACAGTCTGAGCAGTCAGTCTAGTGGATAAGATCATAGGAGAAGTTCAGAATTGCTAGTCTGTTTCTAGATTAATAAAGAAAATACGGCAGGTCAATGTGATACAAGCCTGGAATTCTAGCACTCAGACAAGAGATTAGAGAGTGGAATTACATAACGGTACCTTCCCTGGACCAGGTAGAATAATTTTGTCTCAGTAAAACAAACCAAACAACATTAAAGGAATACACAGTTGTAAGTTTGGCCTAATTTTGTCACTATGTTTCCTATTGAATGCAACTCATATATATCCTCACTTGTGTTTTAAATGCTCTCATCATTACAGAACATCCATAGATGCAAGATAGCTCATGATTCCCATCCAAAAATTTGCAAAAGTAAGTAAGTCTCATTCTGTTGGATTCCAAATAAATGTTGAAGGATTACAAAAGCTTAAGTCTGGAGAAATAGCAAAGTTCGTCTAATGTAGGACTTTGTAGACCTTGTTAAATTAGAATTTAAATTTAAAATATATTTTTTGGTTTTGTTTGTAATTTCATATTGTATAGGATACTACAAAATTCTTTTTAAGTAGAGGGATTAAGTGAAAAATCACAAATGATTCTCGCATTCTATTTGCCTAGTTATTCTTTCAAAAGAGTTATAATTAGAACATAGTTAATAGATAATTCGCACAGTTCATGTATACCATGTTAATGTGAATAATCTAGACAGAGTTGCCAACAAATGGATGACATTAATTTATACATTTAGAAAAACCAATTTTTTAAGGGTTTGGTTTAATATGGTATGAAGAGAGTAATTGTGTGACATCTTCTTTCTTCTTCATATATGTAACACAGGAAGCCATTTCCTTATTTAAGTGCCTCTGTATACATGGAGAAAAATGCTGGGATTGGGGTTTGTTTTCAATTTTGTTTTTGTTTTATTGGTTCGTCCTAGAGCTTGAACTCTTGGTCTGGACAGTGTCTCTGAGCCTGTTTATGCTCAAGGCTCATGTCCTACCACTTCAATCTCAGGGCCACTTGAGTCTGGCTTTCGTGGAGATTTTTGGAGGTAAGATTCTAAGAAACCTTCCTTCCTGGGTGGGCTTTGGATCATAATTTTCTTATCTTAGCATACTGAATATCTATGATAATTAAAGAAGTATAAATATAAATAATATTTGCAAGTGTTCTGATCTCAAGAATACAAGTGGAGGAAAAATGATGCAGCTCAGTTTATTGTGTTCTTTTCAGAACAAGGAGGGTGTCACATTAGCAGAGGTGTAGTATTTTTTCAAAATAGAGATAAGGTATTCATGATGTGAATTAAGGAATTTTAAGGTGTCCCTTACAAGTTGGAAACTGTTGGGCTAGGATGACTTTATGGCATAAATCTTGGGATTGATGGTCATATTTATTATAGCTTACTCATAAACAATTGCTTACTTTTGAAGAATTAATTATTACACATGCTTCACAGTTTTATCCTCTACCAGAATGTGGCTATTTTTCTGTTTAGGTCTCAATCTGTAATACCCCATTGGAAACTGCATCTATTGCAGAATTACATAACATGCAAACAGGTACTGTTTTGAATCTCTTAGGAATGTTGAGAATTTAAAAATGAGTAGCTATTTATCATAGGAATTTTGAAGAACACATATATTCTGTCCTCTTAACAACTTACTTACTTTTAAAAGTTATGGATTTCCATAGCATTAAACTGTTTTCTGTTTTAGAATGAGAAAGTACTGAATTTATTCTTTTTTGAAAAAGTTGGCAAGTATATTGTGAAAATATTGTCTACTTGGATAACATTCAAGTTGATGACCCTCTGATAAAGAAGGGGTAATTAATTCAAATTAGATGCCAAATATTATTGATTTTTAAAATGTTACTACATAAAGAATATTATTTATTGGGCCAATACAATGAAATTATATTTTATGCAGCTTATTTTTTCAGTTTTATTATAAAAATGATATACAGTGGGGTTACAGTAATTTTAAGGTATCAAATCATAACTTTTCAAACTTGATAAACCTCCCTCATTTTTCTCACAGTTTTCCTTCACCCCTTTACCCCTCACAAGTTGCAATGTACATTTCCAACATAATGTCTTGTGAGTATTGTTATTGCATTGGTTTGCCTTTGGTCCTTTGTCTCACCATTATGTTTTTCCTTTACCCTTCGCTAATCAAGGTAAATGTATACACAATACAAAATGAAATACAGCAGGGATAAACCATAGGGGAAAAACCCAAAGAAAACAGAAATCACATAGTTCATCAAAAACAACAACCACAAATGAAAAAAAAATCTGGTTCCATATCTTGGAATTCATTTTGCTTAGCATCAGCTAATATGGTTATATATACGCATAACAAAGCCACTGGAAAATAATAGCTGCATTGATAACATTCTGAAAAAAGCATGTTAACTTTTTGATGGTAAAGGTGGAATTAGGATTGGTGAATTCTCGGTTCTGATAAAGGATTTCAAAGAGTTTTAAAGTTATGACAGGTAAAATTTAATTGTTCAAAATTTTTAACAACTTAGCCTATTAAAAAAATTTTAAATTGCCTGGAAGAATAGGCTTTCATGCAAAGAAATCCAAGGAGACTTAGTAGAGAGGGAGCAATGTGGATGAAGATGGCTCTTTTTCACACTAAATAATCAGACCTCAGAAACCTTGCTGTAAATCCTGTAGGTTCCCTTGAGAATTGTCCTTACCCAGGAACTATATTCTCAGTGTTTGAAACAAGGTTGTATTGGAATTTAAATTAACAGTTCTTAAAAAAAATAAGGCATCAAAATTTGTGAATTTACCTTTAATTATCAAACATTAATTCTCTGAAAAAGATAATTTGAGTCAAAATATTTAGGGAGAAAGTGACCTCCACAATGAAAGAAGGTGTTGGGATTACACCTTTCTGTTTGTAACACTTTCCACAATGTCTTTGGACGTGAAGCAGTGAAACACAGAAAAAAATCTGATTGGACACTTCAAACCAATGATTTCACATTTCCAAGTGGCTCACAAAAATAATATTCTTATTAATATGAGATAGTGAAGACTTCTTTTATTACATATGCCTAAAAGTTCAGAAAAGAATTGAGCAAATGGAAAAGTTAATAAAAAAAGTTTTCTTAGAAGCCTTAGCTAAGCGTATTGTCTTCTGCAGTGAAGGGAGGCCAAAACTTTTTGATGTAAATTGTGTTAGTATTTTTACTCCCTAAAGTGATTTTACAGAGCACATTTTTCTCACTATAATGCAGAACTGATTGAATGAAGACATGAAAATAAATTCCACATCAAAATGAGGCAACTTAAAGAGTTTTAAAAGAGAAATAATGAAGATGTAGCAGTGGTGGAGCCTGTGTGACTCTTCAGCTTCACTAGACTTGAAGCCAAGAAGCTGTGATTAATTGGAACTCGGCAAGAGCTAAGAGAAGGAAATAGAAGTAGGACATAGAAGCATTGTCCTTTTGTAACACACACTTTCTTCCAAGGTATGGGTGATTTAACTCTATTCTCCTCCATACATCTTGGTGAACTAATGCAAGACCAAGAGAAAAACAATCTATTGAAATAATTTTGCATAGAATAACTTCACTGTTTCTGATATAGTATCTAAGGAGAATCTTAAGAGAGAAGATAAAAGTGCAGTTTTTTTTGTTTCTTCTAAGCATCTTGTTAGCAAAATATATCTTTGAGGTTAGACAATTCTGATTGAACCAACAAGTGATGTAGTACTTTTTATTGTGGGCACTTTAGCCAGAAGAAGTCTTTCAAGGTAAAAGAAAAAAAATGCAGCCAAATATTTGTGATTAGAGCCTCTTGGACTGTTTTCTGGAGACAAAGTTTAGCATTAGATTTCTCCTCATTAAGATAGATGTTGTTTCATGGCAACCAAATGCAAGAGGGAAGTTTAATGGACTCACTTGGCCAATTAAACAGCATGAAAGAAGAAATTGACAAATAATATTAAATGAAATTATTTTGACCAATTACTTTGCCAGAGGAAAAAGGAAAAATATAATTCAAAATCAATTGACTTAAAAGTTTGAAGAAAGAGTAGTGAAGAGAGATTAGAGAAAATATAGAGGATTGTTTTCTCTCCAGTGGAGTAATGGGTTCTTGATCTTGTTTCTTCCATTCTACCTCACAAGCTACCAAGTGTTTCTCAGGACTGGATTATACAGTTCAGACAGAAAACTCATAGAAGAAAGATACTGTTTAGAGCAGATGTAGGTGATTTATAACCTTAGACAATCTATTTAATTCTGTTCAAAATTCTCCCCTACCCCAAACTTCCTCTTTGAACAGCTTTGTTTGCTTTTCCCAAGAATGCCCTTCATTAACTGATTCAAATTTTGAGAGGTCATATTCATACTCTCTAGAGATTGCTGTTTGGTTGTGATTTTTGTGTGTTTTTGTTTCTTGTGTTTTTTAACTGAATTTTAAAAGGTTGTGCAATTGTGTTACAATTAAATATATCCATCTAATTGTCCAATGCTCCTAGATCAGAGTCACTCCTTCCATCATTCTCAACCAACCCTTTCTCCAAGATTTATTTCCAATTTACCACTCCCTTCATGATATGTGTACATTGAGTATTCTAGCTGTACTTACCCCTTGTTCATTTTTCATTCATTCTATGTCTTTATTATAATTCCTCTCTGGTTTCAACTTCCTGATAGTCATTCTGTTAAACTATCTATTAATACTTTGAAAGGTTTATATACATTCCATGGAGTCTCAATCCTGCATATTCTTGAACTGATGTCAGCTTATATTTCCATAATTCATTCATCTGCAGCAACAATTTGCAAGACTGGAGACGTGAAGCACCTAAACATGATTTTATTCTCACCCATTTGGAAGATTAATCTTTTTTTTTTTTATCTTGATAGTCATGAATTTATTGTCAAACACATAGCAGTTTAATATATGGCAGTTGGGAAATATCAAATTAATAAGCTTAATACAGCAATGAAAAACTACAAATGAATACAAAAGTGAATGGATTGTACAGTATAAATAGGAATATAATATTGATGGGTTTAAGAACAAAACATTGCCAAGCTTGGCAAGGAAAATTATGGTCACATGTATGTGCATATCAAAGTCTCAATCTGGAGGGCAGTCATATAATTTATAATTGTTCACAGATATGATAATTCTCCCTAATAAATCTTTTCCCAAGAAAGCTCAGAACTTCTAATACTCTAGCATAGCTTCTTCTTCTGTGCTCCCTGATCTGTTATTTGCTATTCTTGGAGTAGTACTTACACAGTGTTGCGCAGCTGAAGTTGTTTTTGACTCTAGAAGAAGGAATTGAGTTATTCCCTGTTCTGCCCTTTGGCCCTACTTTAGTGGCACAATAGGAAAAACTTTCTTTTTTCTCCTAACAAATTAAATTCCAAATCTAGACTTCAGTTGATATGAATTTGTGACTTGACTCTTTAACTTAATAATATCTGCAGGCAGCAGATAGAAGGGTCTTGTTTTTTAATCCAACTAGACAGTCTATGTCGCTTAATTGGAGAGTTCAGTCCGTTAACATTAAGAGATAGGACTGAGAGGTATTTGGGAGTTCCTGCCATGTTATCTACCTTCTTGGGGGCTGCGAAAACTGGGTTCTTCCTATGGTTCTTGGATTCTCAGTTTGGGTGCAGTTTCTTGGCCTTTATTGCGGTCTTGTTGGTTTTCTATGTGTAGGACATCTTTAAGAATCTTTTGTAGGGCTGGTTTGGTGGAGATGTATTGTTTCAATTTTTCTTTGCTATGGAAGGCTTTTATTTGGCCTTCAGTTATGAAGGAGAGTTTAGCTGGGTACAGTATTCTTGGTTGATAGTTGTTTGTTTTTAGGGCATGGCATACATCATTCCAGGCTATTCTTGCTTTGATTGTCTCTGCTGAGAAATCTGAGGTGATTCTAATTGGTTTCCCTTTATAAGTGATTACCCTTTTCTCTCTGACAGCTTTAAGGATCTTTTCCTTATTCTGAGTTGATCCTGTGTGGATTATAATGTGGCGGTGGGATGTCCTATTCTGGTCTGATCTATTTGGGGTTCTAAAGGCTTCTTGTATCTGGACAGGCCTATCTTTTTGCATGTTTGGGAAGTTCTCTGCTAGGATCCTGTTAAACAAATTTCCTAGACGATTAACTTGTGTTTCTAGGTGCTCCTCTACACCCATTATCCTTAGATTAGGCCTTCTGATGGTGTCTTCCAGGTGTTGGATAGATCTATCATATTTCTTGGACTTGTCTTGGATGGTTGTATGTTCTTCTCTATAATATCTAGGCTGTCTTCAATCCCTGAGATTCGATCTTCTGCATGGTCTAACCTGCTGTCAAGACTCTCTACTTTGTTTTTTATCTCTTTTCCTTCTAGTTGGTCAGCTTTGATGGCTTCAAGTTCTTTGTTGAAGCTCTGTTTTAGGTCTTATATGAATTTCTTTACTTCCTTAATTTGGTGTTCAGTGTTTGTCCTCAAATCACTTAGTTGATTGGTTATGGTTTCTTTGGGCTCCCATTCCTTCTGTTGGGTTCCATTCAGCATTCCATTTGTGGTCTCCCTGATTTCCTTCAGCTCTTTGTTAATGGATTCCATGAATGCCTTTAGTGATCTTTGTGTGTTCTCTACCTGGTCTCTCAATTCCTGTATTACTCTTTGATTAGCTTCCTCCCGTTCGTGGGATTCCTGCAGATCTCTTTGAGTGTTCTCAGCCTGCTCACGCCATTCCTCCCTTTCTCTTTGAGTATTCTCAAGTTGTTCACGCAAATCCTGTATCAGTTTTTGAGTAGATTCCTCACACTTATGATATTCCTGTATAAACTTCTGGGATGCCTCCTCTCTCTCCCTATCACGCTCATACAGAGTTCTTTGTACGTTGTCAAACATTTCCTTTATCATATTTGCCAGCAGTGTTTGTAGAGCTGTTTGGGAACTCTCCTCTGGATTATTCATTATCTGTTCTAACCCCTGATTATCAAGATTGGGAATTGAGATACCCGAATTTGCCATTTTTCTTGTGTTTTTCCGGCTTACTCTGCCCATTTGAAATGAAGATAGCACCAGTTTTGTGCTAGAACACTATCATAAGGCAACCATCAACCAAAGTTTGCATTTGTACAGTCAATAATCTACAGACACAATCTAGTTCAACAGATACATCTATTCCACATCAAACATCTATATGTTAAAGGGCTTCGAACCGCAGAGAGGAATTTGGAAAACCAGAAATTATTAGGGTTAGGGAGAGATGTGGGTAAAAAATAGGAATAGATTGGTGTGGGGAGGCACAGGGGAGTTAACTATGTCCTAATCACAATGCAGGAAATAGGTCGGGTAGGTTGCAAGTAGAGAGAGAGAGAAAAAGAAGAAAGGGAAAGGGGAATGAAAAGAGACCAGAAAAAAAATAGAAACGTAAAAATTAATGTTATTTTAGAGATTAAAAGACCATCTATTTATAGAGGAATATGAATATGTTGAGAGAAAGGGAGGGACATAGAGGAGATGTGAAAAACTTTAAAAACATGCTTAAAATATTATATAGGTATAAAGAGGTAGTACTGCTATTAATGAATTTAAGTCTCAGAGGTTTTGAATTGAGTAATAAGTTTGTGGATTAAGTGTGTACACAATGGGGGGTAGGGTCTACTGGTTAACTACGGGTTTATCTGAGGATGTGCAGGACAAGAGTTAAGTCACATAAAGAAGAACAAAGAGGAAAAGATGGAAAGGATAGGAAAGTCAGAAGAAAAGATCAGAAGTTCAGTAGAGCTAGACAAAAAACAAAAAGATAATTAAGAATGAAAGAAAAAGAGAAAGAAGACAAGAAAAGAAAGGAAAACACACATTCACGTATTCCTAAAATAAAAATTATAAGAGAAGAAAAAAAAAGTTAATGGAAAACAATTATTTTTTCAGAAGAGGCAAAAATTAAAGATTAATAAAAGTTTTAGAAAAGCAAAAAAATTTTTTATATATATAAGGTAACAAAAAACGAAAAAAAACAAAACAAAACAAAAAAAAGAAAAGAAAAGAAGAAGAAGAAAAAAAAAATTCTTTGATTTTTTTTTTTTTGGGGAGCGGTGGGAAGAGTCCTGTATCTCCCTTTTGTCTGTAACCAGAGTCTGGTTGGAGTCTCTGGTCAGCTTGAGGTCCTGTGGCTTGATTGGTTTCTTAAGTCAGTTTGTTGGAACAGGCAGAAACATGCTCTGCTTTACCCAAGATTTTGAGATCCCCCTCCCAGGTTAGTTTACTGGGAGGGTGATCTGCTTTGAGAATCACACAAGAGGGGGATGCAGTGATGAGGCTAGGTTCTGGGTAGAGTTGAGGCCTTTCAACAAACAGTAGCTTTTCCCTGGTGCTATTTTGTGAAAAAAACTCACAGCACCCAGCCTGGAGCCATTCTCAGGGTTTCTGTTTTTCAATTGATTGTGGTGGCTGCTAGAGGGAGGGGCAGCCTCTGGCTCTGGTTACCCGGTGAGGAGAGCCACTCCAATGGCTGGCGCCTGAGCTGGGTGACTTTTCCCTGGATGGAACTGAGTCTGTGAGGTCACTTCGCCGTTAAGTTCTTGTGACCTGCTAAATGACTAGTTTTATTCCAAGGCCTGAGCTGGAGCTAGGCGCTCCTCTGAGCTTTGTCAGTATCCAAGATGGAGATCACCGGTGCTGGGGGGGGAGGGGTGGCCTTCCCTCCTCTGCTCCCTGAGAAGGAATGAGGAAGTTGGGCTTCTACTCATGCCGAGTCTTGGATCCCGGGTCGTCTCTAGTCTGCAAAGTGCAGGATGAAGTTGTCCGCTCCTTGTCGGTTCTTGCTGGTGTTGAGTAGAATCCGCTCGTCCGCTGCAAATGGCTCCTTCGTCCCGGACTGCGTCTCAGGTATGGCCCCCGCAGCGGTGGTTGCTGCCGTGACCCTGCCGCCGCCGCAGCAGCAGCTGGCAGGCACTCAGATGTGTCTGCTTAGCTTCCCCATTCTTGACTCACTCTCTGTCCTGTGATGGCACACTTGGTGTGATTCTCTGGCTTGGGACTGTTCACTGGAACTCTGAAACTGTTTTCTATGCAAGAGCTTGTTCAGATTCCAGCTTATCCTCCACCATCTTCCCGGAACTCTACTGGAAGATTAATCTTTAGTCAAAAAGAAAGTTAAAAAATAGCTTAGAATGTATTCCTAACAATGAATTTTTATAAATGGCTTTGTACAATGGTGTGATTCTTTTATTTTACATGGAATAATATTTTCTACTACCTATAAGTTTTGGAAAAAGAAGAAAATTGACTTTATTCCTAGAGAGGAATATGATAGAAATAGAAAACAGATATTATGTTTGTCATATCTCTGATGAGTACCCATATTCAAGACTTAAAGTCGTATTTCTTACTATGTTAGACAGAGGGAAAACATAAAATAACATATGATAAGGCAACTATTTGTGATTTTTTTTAAATGTACCTTAATAAATGATGAAATTTATTAGGTAACGTTTGGGTTTGAAATTTAGGAGGCTGATCTATTTAACACTCTTCTGGAAGTCTCTTACTGAAAAACACAAATTGTGAGTGGTATTATTTCTACACTTTAATGAATGGTTGAACATGTTTGGCATTAGTGCTGTGTAAATAATTCAACTCTATTGTAACTTGCTCCCTATACTTGAAAAACTTGTAATGTCACTAAGTATCATCAACTTGTCAAATGTTATTTTGGCGAATGTGATTTCAAAATGTTTATTTGAAAAGGAATACACTTTCAGGAGATTAAATATAGATTATCATTGGTTTGAGAGTGACATTTTTATACCACAGAAACATGTTGTACTGAATTCCCAGTGTTTGAAGCACTCTTTAGTGCTTCAAATGTTTTTCTGAATTACATTTGAGCTCTAAGTCAAGATTTCAGGGCTTTGGTAGACCAATTATTGATCTATCCTCCCAGAAACTATTTTTTGGCCCACTTATGTTGGAATAAAATCTTTCGTTAATAATAGGTGAGGGGTATTAAAAATAATCTTATGACACTTTGTGAACTTGTTCACTCATATGGGCTGGTCATCTGTAAGTTGAATGTTTAAATTACAGTACTTTCTCTCAAATTTTGCGATCTCATCCTTCATTTTAAGTAGCCTTGTATTTCACAATTGCTTGCTTCTAATTTCTGCATCTCAAGGAATTGGTGCCCTGAAATATAGGAAATGCGGAATTGAGATGGGTCTTCAATTACTTTGTGTTGATATGTTGCATGGGCTTTGGTGAGAAGTTTTGCCCCTGTTATCTGATGATGCAGGTAACTCGGACCTGGGTTCCTAGTATGCATGGGTATTGCAGAAGAATAATATTTTTTAGACATCTTAGCAAAATTTGGGCATAATCAGTAGGAATGCTTTAGAAATATGGAGAAAAACAGTTTGGGACAAGCGAATTAAAACAATAAACAGCAGCAGAGTAAAATCCATTATTGATTAGAGGAAAACATTGTTTTTTTTTACCATGTGGATTCAGAAGACCAAGAACAGTTAGAATGTATCATAAGTTTATACTAAAAACATTGCATTGATACTTTTATAGTCTAATATATATTTTAAACCTAATTATTTATATTCCAATTCTATTTATTGGAAAAAATAAATATCAATTTATTTGTCAAACTAGCAACTAATTCTAGTCAGTTTCGATGTGTGAAATATAAAATCAGCACATATCAATATAAAATATATAACTATATATAATATAATTAAAAAGCACACGTTTTGTATTGTTCTGTTGTAGTTACTGTATTAAAGGCAACTCTATTTTAAAGTATTATTCCATTATCTCTACTTCAGTGTCTGATAGAGTTAGACCTAAAGATTTACCATTTGTAGATTTACAGCATGGAGGCAATAGGAAACACCGTGATTAAAACATTATCAATTTAAAGCCTAATAATGAGGAGAAACATATGCACTTCTCCTGCAACTATGAAAATATTGGGTGATAAAAAGTCAGTAGTGTAAGTTGCTGCATGGTTGGATGGTAGACAGGCCAGGACATTAAGTAATCATGCATACCAACAATTTTTTCACCCTCTTGGCGTTAGCTACTTTTGAAATGGAAGGTATAATAAACAATTATATTTTGATAAAATACCTTCTAGTCTGAACAGTTCTGTTTGAACTGTTCAACTCTCTATGATCCCTTGTAACCAAGATTAGTTTTCTTCTAGTAAGACAATCTATGCTGTCAGGGTAAGATATTCTGGTTGGGCTGTTCCCACATGGAAGAAGTGTAAAGGCTCAGGTAGACATTTGTTCCTGTAACACCTCATTTGGGAAAATGTCAGCTGAAGAAGTTTAGAAGTAGCTCTTAAGCAACACTTACTTTGAATCCATTAGGTCCGCAAAGCTAATTCAGTTGAATAAATAAGTACTTGAAAAAGCCATCACCTTTGGACCTATCTATAAATAATTGAGATTATGATCAAATTCCAAATAAAAAGACTTAAGATAGTCATTGACAAAAAAATTTTGCAAATGTGAGGAATCAATTGATAAATATAAATTTTCCACTATTCACAGAATTTTAGGGAAATAAGATCGATAGCATTGTTAGGAACAATAAAGTTTCCTTGTTACAAGTAGGCACCCATAGATATAAACCTGTATAAAGATTGCATGATTAACTACTTAAATTTAGAGGATACTACACGCTTTAGCAGCACGTATACTCAAATTAAAATACAGAGATTAATATGGTACTTGCACAAGGATAATATGAAAATTTGAGAAGTATTCCATATTTTTCATTCTTCAGATTCAAGAAATGAAAAACAGTTATTAAAAAGTTAATTACAAAATTACAAGTGTAAAAATACACGTAATTCATATAATTTAGTTTGACATCAGTGTATTAAATCTTCACCTCAGAAAGGCGTTTACATAGCATAAACTTTACAAATATTCTCAAATTAGACAACATTGTCATTTTATCCCAAATAAAACTAATATTAAGTCCTAGGAAAAAAGGAAGCAAACTGTTTCTATATGGAATGCAATCGGAAAGGACACATTAATGAACCTATATATTATAAAATAATGTAGAATTCAAAGTATAGGAGAAAATAAAATAAATTATGAACATTTTGCAAACATATAATATAGAATATTTTAAAATATACTTTTTCAGACAAGCACAAGAAATATTTTAGTTTCTGTACTACTCATTTCAACAGATAAATTAAAATTATTTCTGATTAAAAAAATCACAAACTCTGAAGAAATTATTATACATATATACAAAAAATATTGAATACATTTTGACATCCAAGGCAGGCAATTCACTTGGAAGAATTCCACGGAATCCATGAATTTTTACAGTAAAATATTGGTGCTGCCAGGCATTGGTGGCTCATGCCTATAATCCTTGCTACACAGGAGGCTGAGATCTGAGGATCATGGTTCAAAGCCAGCCTGGGAAGGAAAGTCCGTGGTACACTTATCTCAAATAAACCACTAGAAAACTGGAAGTGGAGCTGTGTCTCAAGTGGTAGAGCGCTAACCTTGAGCTGAAGAGAACAGGGATAGCTCCCAGGCCCAGATTTCAAGCCCCATGTCTGACCAAAAAATATATATATATTGCTCTTATTTGGATTGTGAAAATATTTTGTAGGGACACAAAAGATGGACTTGCATTTTTGAAATTTAAGAAACTTAACCCGACCATTAGGACTTCAGTGAACAATTTGTATAGCCTATCACAACTTCATAGAGGTAGTGATACATACTTATCCTTTTGGCAATATCAAATACAGTATCTTCTATGTTGTTCTTCCGGCCTGGTTTTATATAATGGTTCAACAGAAGGTGATCCAGCGTATCTTTGCTATCTCAGTTCCCAGCAACAAGATGTAAAGGTGTCAAAAATTCTTTAGTTTGGGGAAGTGGCGCTGTGGCTCAAGCAGTAGAGTGCTCGCCTTGAGCTGAAGAGCACAGCGACAGCACCCAAGCCCAGAGCTCCAGCCCCACAACCGACCAAAAAAAAACACAACAACAACAAAAAACAAACAAACAAAAATATTTGGGCTGGGAATATGGCTCAGTGGTAGAGCACTTAGCTTGCATGCATGAGGCCCTAGGTTAGATTCCTCAGCACCACATAAGCAGGAAAAAAAAGCCAGAAGTGGTGCTGTGGCTCAAGTGGTAGAGCGCTAGCCTTGTGCTGAAGAGCTGAGGGACAGCATCCAGGCCCAGAGTTCAGGTCCCACTACCAAACCAAAAAAATCTTTTTTAAAAGATTGAGTCCTTTAGTCTGGGCATTGGTATCTGTATCATGATGAAGTAAGAAAGAAGCCACTCTTGTATTATTACATGTATATGCACTGTGCAGGGGTGATCAGTCATCTACAGTTATTGCATGTGCCGCTTGAGACATCAACTCACTGATAATGTCTAAGTGTCCACTGTAGGCTTCTCAAAGAGGGGTATACTCATCATCATCCCTACTATTCACATGAGTGGCCTTTTGGGAAAGAAGTCTCCGCAATGGAATAAGCTGAATATTTTTGGCAGCCCAATGAAGAAAATTGCTTGGATCCTTCTCCAATTTTATTTCTTGCAATTGATACCATTCCTTACTTTTTCATCTTGTTCCCCATATTCCTAAGAATTGCCTAACCAGAGACTTTGAGTGCCAGTGGGAATGAGGTGTCCATGTATTTCCCTAATAATTCACATTGGTTTAACTGGTCAGAAATATCCGGTGAATTTTCTGCAACTGTTTATTCATTATGATTTATTTTCTCTTTTTCCAATTTTACTATTCGAAATTATTCTAACTGGAGAGTAGGGAATTGATGGAGAGCAGCGGAAAGATGTTCCTCCATATTCAAATGTACACACTGAAAATGAGGACCTGTGATGTCTTCATGTGCAGCTTATTCTAGGAATGAGAAAATAGGAAATAATGCCTTTTATATAAATGATATGGGAAATGGCAGAGCAAAAACTGAAATGATGCAACAAAAATATAAAAGCAAAATAAATTAGGATAATTATGGAGCAATCATATTATCTATGAGAACCAAGAAAGGGAGAGAGAAAAAGAGAGACAGATGTTTAATGACCTAGCTAGCCACAAAATCCATGCCTCTGATCAATTTATAGAGCAAACAAAAATTTATTTTTAAAAGAGATGGAAATAGAATTTATGTATTTACTTGAAATTAGTAAATACATTTTTTGTAGCCTATGTAAAGAGATATAACTTTGACCAAATTACAGACAATAAACTAAATCCTTGATAATTCTAGTAACAGATCTGACTGAAATCAGTTGAATCATACTTTTCCTGTACAATGAAGGAATAAGAAGGTAGTAAAGCAGCTAGAGAAAGCAGGGAGATTGTATCTGTGACAAAACTTTGTGGAAATTGGTATTGAGGATTTCTTACTGGTGATCCACTTGCACTGGAAGCATGATTGTGAAGTATTGCTTGCTGATTCTGAACTATTGATTTGATCATAATATTCTCCAAGAAGAAAATGAGAATTGATAGTTAAGGACTACTAATACGTTTTGACTTTCCACTAAGCACTTTCAATCATCAAAATCACATGAAGACAATAGTCAGGCCTACATTTTAGATGAAAGCAAGTGTCTTTAAAAAAAACAAAGAATGTATGTAGTCATGCAAAGGACTTCTGTTTTACCAATGCCTCATACATTTTTCTAATGTTGGGTACCAATAAATAATGGATCTATTAGAAAACTCTTAAAGCTCGTATGTTCAATAGTGAGTTCTCTTACACTATATCATGGTATTGTTTGTGTATGGTTTTAATAATAAATTTACATTACTAACTTGAATTTCTGCCAGGACAGTATCATCACTGTACATCTTGCTTCTATACTCTCATTTTAAAATTACTATATAAGTATGGGCATTAGATAACTATAGAGGAAAAAGTAGAAGCCACACCGATGGCTTATGTCTTTAGTACTAGTTAATAAGAAAGATGAAATCTGAGTATTGTGGTTTGAAAGCAGACCAAGAAAAAAAAGTCCATTAGATTCTGATTTGAAAGTAACAATCAAAAGCTAGAAATGGAGCTGTGGTACAAGCAGTAAAATACTAGCCTTGAGAAAACTGAAACAAAAAATAAATTCTGGGACAAAGCTAGGCCCTGAGTTCAAGCACTAGGATTAGCACCAAACAAATGAATTAATTAATAGGGTAATTAATTAATTAAAAATAAATTAAGTGGTCACATGTGGAAAGGCAGGTAAAATGTAACATGCGTGGTAATGGTTTATGTATTATTTTGTAATAAGGCATATTATCATTTGTCCTAATCACTAATATTTTATTTGGATTTTTTGTACAATAAACCCTGAATTTAGCATGCATGCATATGTGTGTGTACATGTGCGAACATGTGTGTATGTGTGTATGTGTACATGTGCTGTTGCAATGTTGTTTGCCAATGTGGACAGGGTGAGACTGAAAAAAGCTAACTGTGTTGAAATGTTTTTATTTATCAGAGTCTGTCATGTCATTTCAGTGGAACCACCCTTCTGTACATATTATTTGTCTAATAATAAAGTCATCATAATCAAAGCATTTACAATATTAATTTAGAAAAAGAGACTGCTTTCAGCTCTTATTGTATGTTAGATAAGAAGATACCGACATAATTAGTTAGCAAGTTATTGCTGTAAGATGATTGTCAGTACAAAATACGTATTTGACCTCTTAAATTGGTTATACTTCTTTTTTTAATTTTATTTTATTTTATTTGTGAACATACTGTACAGAGGGGTTACAATTACATGGGAAGGATAATGCGTACATTTCTTACCAAGCATTGCAGCCTCCTCCTTTGTTTACCCTTCTCATCCCTTCCCAGCCTCCCTCCACCCAATACCAATCATTCTCCCCCCCTCCTGCACCGACGTTGTAAAGCTCGTTTTGGACATGACAACTTGTACTTCTCATTGTTGCAACAGGTCCACCTGTATCCTTAAACGACTTTTTTTTCCCCATCTCCTCCACAAGTTACACTGACATCAAATATAGTGAAAGCAGGGGTTATACTGTGGAGGAGGGACATACAAAGCAACAAAGAAATAATCTTATAAATGCGTTAGAAACACATGCATGAAAGAAAAAAACATTAAAATACATATCTAAGGTTTCATTTTCCTAGCATCACATTATCTGACCTTTTCCGCTTGACTCATACGTATACTAGATATTGCAAATAAGGGAAACCTTGGGGTCTATGTTTCTTTGGGCCTGGCTTACTTCACTTAATATATTTTTTTCCAAGTTTTTCCATTTCCTAACAAATGGGGCAATGTCATTTTTTCTGATGGAGGCGTAGAATTCCATTGTGTATATATACCACATTTTCTTGATCCATTCATCTACTGAGGGGCATCTGGGTTGGTTCCAGATCTTAGCTATGGTAAATAATGCTGCAATAAAGATAGTTGTGCTGGTATCTTTAGTGTGGTCTTGTTTGTAAACATTTGGGTAAATGCCCAAAAGTGGGATTGCTGGGTCATAGGGGAGCTCTATGTGAAGTCTTTTGAGGAACCTCCATACTGCTTTCCAATGTGGTTGAACAAGTTTACATTCCCACCATCAGTGAAGTAAGGTTCCCTTCTGTCCACCTCCCCTACAGCATCTCTTGATGTTAGAGTTCTTGATTTTTGCCATTCTAACTGGAGTGAGGTGGTATCTCAATGTTGTTTTGATTTGCATTTCTTTTATGGCTAGGGATGTGGAGCATTTCTTCACGTGTCTATTGGCCATCCTTCTTTCTTCTTCACAGAAGTTTCTCTTTAAGTCTTCTGTCCACTTATTTATTGGGCAGTTTTTTCTTTGAGGATTTGTTGTTGGGGGATTTAATTTTTTGAGTTCCAAGTATATTTTAGATATGAGATTCTTGTCTGTTGTATGGCTAGTGAAGATCTTCTCCCAATCCGTGGGCTTTCTATTGATCTTGCTAGCTATGTCCTTTGCAATGCAGAAGCTCTGGAACTTTATGCAATCCCATTTGTCCAACCTTTCTTTGATTAGTTGTGTTTCCTGGTCTCTATTCAGAAAATTTCGGCCTGAGCCAAGGAGACCTAGGGTTTCTCTTATTCCATCCACTAATGTTTTCAGAGTGTCTGGTTTGACTTCGAGGTCTTTAATCCATTTGGAGTTGATTCTGGTGCAGGGTGATATATAAGGGTTTAGCTTTAGTTTTCTACAAGTAGTTAAACAATTTTGCCAGCATCATTTAATGAAGAGGCTGTCTTTGTTCCATACTATTGTTTTAGCTCCCTTATCAAAAGTTAGATGGCTGTAGGTCTGGAGGTTCATTTCTGGGTTTTCAATTCTATTCCATTGGTCTTGAGGTCTGTACTTATGCCAATTCCAAGCTGTTTTGACTACTATGCCTTTATAGTTGAGTTTGAAATTTGGTATTGATATTCCTCCAGCAATGTTCTTTCTGTTGAGGAGCGTTTTTGCTATTTGGGGTCTTTTATTGTTCCATATGAAGTTTTGGATTGCCTCTTCTATTTCCTTGAAGAATGAGGTTGGAATTTTGATAGGTATCGCGCTGAATTTGTAGATAGCCTTGGGAAGTATTGCCATTTTCACGATGTTAATCTTTCAAATCCAGGAGCATGGGAGATTTTGCATTTTTTAAGTTCTGTGTTGATTTCCTTTTTCAAGATTTTAAAGTTTTCATCATAGAGGTCCTTCACTCCTTTGGTTAAGTTAATTCCTAGGTATTTTATTTTTGGTGGGACTATTACAAATGGAGTTCCTTTCCTAAATTCACCCACAGTTTTCTCATTGTTGGCATACAGAAAAGCCATTGATTTTTGGGGGTTAATTTTATACCCTGCTACTTTGCCAAAGTTTTGAATCAGCTTGAGTAATTTGGGAGTGGTGTCTTTGGGATTCTTTAAATACAAGATCATGTTGTCTGCTAAGAGGGAGAGTTTTATTTCTTCTTTCCCTATTTAGATCCACTTTATGTCTGCATCTTGTCTTATTGCTGTAACTAGGCATTCTAATACTACATTGAAGAGAATTGGAGAGAGTGGACATCCTTGTCCTGTTCCTGAGTTAAGAGGAAATGGCTTTAGTTTTTCAGCATTAAGTATAATGCTGGCTGTAGGTTTGTCATATACAGCCTTTATTGTATTGAGGAATGTTCCATGGATTCCTAATTTTTCCAAATCCTTCATCATAAAGGGGCGTTGGATCTTGTCGAATGCTTTTTCTGAATCTATTGAGATAACCATGTGGTTCTTATTCTTGCTCCTGTTGATGTGATGAATAATATTAATTGATTTGCGTATATTGAACCAACTTTGCATCCCTGAAATGAATCCTGTTTGATCATGGTGTATGATTTTTTGGGTGAATTGTTGAAGTCGGTTGTCTAAAATTTTGTTGAGAAGTTTTGCATCAATGTTCATCAAAGAAATTGGTCTATAGTTCTCTTTCTTTGATGAGTCCCTGCCTCGTTTTGGGATGAGGGTTATGATGGCTTCATGGAATGTGTTCGGTAGTGAACTTTTTCTTTCAATTTCATTGAAGAGTTGGAGGAGTATTAGTGTGAGCTCTGCTTTGAAGGCCTTGTAGAATTCCGCTGTAAAACCATCTGGTCCTGGACTTTTCTTAGCTTTAAGGTCTCTTATTGCTGTATCTATTTCAACGCTTGATATAGGCCTGTTAAGCTGGTATAACTCATCTTGGTTTAGTTTTGGCATGTCAATATTTGCTAGGAAATGGTCCATTTCTGTCATGTTCTCAAACTTATTAGCATAAAGTTTTGAGAAGTATTCCCTTATAATGTTCTGAAACTTGGTTGTTTCCGTGGTGATGCTTCCATTCTCATCTCTGATTTTATTTATTTGGGTGTGTTCTCTTTTTTTTCTGATAAGGTTTGCTAAGGGTCTGCCAATTTTGTTAATTTTTTCGAAGAACCAACTCTTTGTTTTGTTGATTCTTTCTATAGTTTTTTTGGATTCTAATTCATTTAATTCTGATTTAATTTTAATTATTTCTTTCCGTCTACTGGATTGGGTTTATCTTGCTGCTCTTTTTCAAGGAGGTTTAGATGTGTCATTAAATTGTTGATTTCTGATCTCTCCAATTTGTTGATGTAGGAGCTCAGAGCTATAAACTTGCCTCTGAGTACTGCTTTTGCTGTGTCCCAGAGGTGCTGGTAATTTGTATGTTCATTTTTTTGAATAGCATGAACATTTGAATTTCCTTTCTAATCTCTTCCATGACCCACTCGTGATTCAGCAGTGTGTTGTTCAGCCTCCATGTGATACTAGAATTTCTTTGGTGGCTTTTGGTGTTGAGTTCTAATTTTATTCCCTTGTGGTCAGAGAGGATGCAAGGTATAACTTCAATATTTCTTAATTTAGGCAAGTTTGCTTTGTGGCCTAAAATGTGGTCTCTTTTAGATAATGTTCCATGTGCTGCTGAGAAAAACGTGTATTCTGATGCTGCTGGGTGAAATGTTCGGTAGATATTTGTTAAATATAGTTGATCTATGCAGCTGTTTAGATCTGCAGTTTCTCTGTTGAGTTTTTGCCGAGTTGATCTATCTAGTGGAGAGAGTGGTGTGTTAAAATCCACAATAATTAATGTCTTTGGATTTATATGGGATTTGAGGGAAAGTAGTGTTTCTTGGATAAATTTGGGTGCACCATTGTTTGGCAAGTAGATATTTAGAATTGTAATATCCTCCTGAAAGAGAGATCCCTTAATTAGTATGTAGCGACCTTCTTTATCTCTTCTCACGAATTTTAATTTGAAGTCTATTTTATCTGATACTAGGATTGCAACTCCCGCCTGTTTATGGCGGCCGTTTGCTTGGTAAATTTTGTTCCAACTTTTAACATTGAAAATGTGTTTGTTTTTACGGGCAAGATGTGACTCCTGAAGGCAGCAGATAGAGGGTCTTGTTTTTTAATCCAAAATGCAACTAAAGACAACCCTGAGATACCACCTTACCCCAGTCAGAATGTCCCACATCCACAAATCAGCCAACGATAAATGCTGGAGGGGATGTGGAGAAAGAGGAACCCTATTACACTGCTGGTGGAAATGTACACTTATACAACCACTTTGGAAAGCAGTCTGGAGGGTCCTCAGAAAGCTAAAGATTGACCTCCCTTACGACCCAGTCATACCACTTCTAGGCATCTACCCTCAACAACAGTAACCAATATACAAGGACACGTGCACCTCCATGTTTATTGCAGCACTGTTCACAATATCTAGGATATGGAAACAACCCAGATGCCCCACCACAGATGAATGGATCCAAAAATTGTGGTATCTATACACAATGGAATATTATGCAGCCATTAGAAATGACAAAATAATGGCATTTTCAGGGAAATGGATGGAGCTAGAAGGAATCATTTTGAGCGAGGTAAGCCAAGAGCAAGGAGACAAGCGGTACGTGGTCTCCCTGATAAGTGGATGCTAAATCCAAAATGTTAGGTGTTATGACAAAATTAACAGGACTTAAGAAACAAAGAACTCCCACTCATCTGGTCGAACCCCTACTAATTATCCCATACTGCTGATCACATGTATGGTGTATATGGGTACACCATTATATGTTATAGACTGTGATAGACAATTTGCTCCAGGAAAATTAGAATGAGCTTGTGACTATAAATGCGCATCCTTATTCCACAATACTGTGAAATTTGGGAAATTATGTTATCACTTAATCACTATTAAAGAAAAAAAAAGAAAACCTCGGGGAAGTTAGGGAGGGAAGGTATGGTAGGGGGAAAACAATGGAGGGGGTAACAATGCTTAATAAGAAGTGTACTCATTACCTTGCTCATGTAACTGTAACCCTCTGTATAGTATCTTTATAATAAAAAATTTAAAAAAGGCCTGAGAATATGGATTCGTGTTTTGGCACTGATCCAATGTCTACAGCATTGAGTGAAGCACTTACACCTCTCATGCCTGAGATCTGAGTCTCTTGAACTTTGCAAACAACACAGGAACATCTTTCTTGTTCCTGAGCTACAGGCCACTTGACCTGGCTTGAGCTGACTGTCAGTTACAGTTGCCTGGCTCTCAGAGTTCCATATTCTATTCCATTATGAGGTAGAGAGTGTCATCTCTCAGAGCCCAATGATCTAAGCTTCCTGCTCACATAAGACCATCCCAAAGACATACTGGAGACTGAAATCTCCCCTCCCACATCACTCTATACATATGTGAACATTGTCAAATCACAATATCCTCAGCTAGGCCTGGGAATCAGTATGCTCTCAACCTCAAGGAACACTTCCTAGGTCAGATCCATGCCTTATTTGTCACTATTCCTCTCATCTTACAGAAATCATTTTTCCTCTCTGGGCCCTCTCAGCCTGCCATGTCCTTCTTGCATCTATTTTTGACATCTACATCCTAGGACTTTGTTAGTTTTTTGTTTCCTAAACTTGTTTGCCCTTGAAGCCCCAGTATGCTGTCATGTGGAAAAAAGTTAAGTACTTAGAGGTGGGAAAATCATACAAGTATTTAAAAGTAAACCTTACACATATTGTCAGACCTTTTTATAGATGTACATTCTTGTAAGATAAGAGAGTATTTTTGATACTTTTGTCATATTTTATGACAGAGGGGAAGGGGAGGAGGGAAGAGGTGCTGCATTGTCTTCTCATAATTCAATGATTATTATAGAGAAATACTATAGTTGAAGGAATGTAAGCTTTAAATATAAAAACTGTGCTCTTGTTGTTTTTTTTTATAAGCTAGTCGTTTATAAAGAATTCCTCACTAAAGTCTTGTCATCTTTGTCCCATGAACTATCCTCCTCCTTCAAAATAATCAGGAAAAAAACCTTCACAAATTAGTGGCCTATTGCCCAATCTCTGGATAAGAATTTAAGATACAACATTGCCAGAGAATGTGTGTGTACATGTGTGTTGGAGTGTGTGTGTATGTGTGTGAGGGTGTGTTGTGCATATCTGTGTTTTAGGTCTTGAATTCAGGGGCTATATGACAAGCCCGAGTATCTTTCTGGTGACAGTAGTGATCTACCAATTATGCCACAGTTCCACTGCAAGCTTTCTGTACTGAACTGGAGAGAAGAGACTCATAAAATTTCATGCTCAGGCTGTCTGAACTAAATCTCAGGTCTCAAACTCCTGATTAGTTAGAGTTATACTTATCAGCCTCCATAAACTGGTGATAAAACATTGTTACTGGAGGCAGTGGGGTTGCAAGTTTCAGTCTAGCTTCACAACTTTCTATATCATAAAACAGCAACAGTAGAACCCTATATAAAAATACAATAATAAGATGTAATTAGAATATAATTTGGTGATATAGTCTGTTAGCATAAATTTCAGGAAACCATGGTCTTATTGATTTAGCATCACAAATCCAAACAAAATGAGATAATTTCAGTAGACTCTACAAATTTTTAATTCCATCATATAATAATTTCAAAACATTATAATAAACAGGAAAACATTCATACTTATAACCTAAAAAGATGTAAAAAGTTGAAGATGGCAGATTATGAAATGGGAAATTCTACACTGCAGGAAAATTATTGTCATGGTGAATATATGGTGGTATTGTCATGGTGAATATATGATAATATTCTTCAGAGGAGCAATAGATAAATATATATTTACTATAGATAATCTAACTTGTTTCTTTTTTTTAATTAATTTTATTTTATTTTATTTGAGAACATACTGTACAGAGGGGTTAAAATTACATGGGCAGGATAATGCATACATTTCTTACCAAGCATTGCAGCCTCCTCCTTTGTTTACCCTTCACCTCCCTTCCCAGCCTCCCCGCTCCCCCCCACCCAATCCTTTCCCCCCTCCCCCCCCACACCAACATTGTAAAGCTTGTTTTTGACATGACATTTTGTACTTCTCATTGTTGCAACAGGTCCACCTGAATCCTTAAACGACTTGTTTGTCCCCATCTCCTCCACAAGTTATACTGACATCAAATATAGTGAAAGCGGGGGTTACACTGTGGGGGAGGGACATACAAAGCAACAAAGAAATAATCTTATAAATGCGTTAGAAACACATGCATGAAAGAAAAAAAACATTAAAATACATATTTAAGGGATCGTTTTCCTAACATCAATCTAACTTGTTTCTATCTCTGTCAACTTCCAATATTTTGGACATTGTCAGTGTATTCGTGTTTATGGTATATTCCAAAATAGTTAACAGAGTCAGGAGGTTACCAAAATAAATGAGCTTGAATGTTTAGGGAGATAAACCTGCTAATTATATTGGCTATTTTATATACTTAACTTGTAGTATGTTATCATTGTACTCTCTAAGTATATACATAAGCTATTCAAAGTGAAATGGAATATAAGATGGTTTTGCCTGTAAAGCTAGGTATTTGGGACATCAGTTCCAGACCAGTGTAGGGTTACCTGCAATACTCCCCAACCCTTGGCTATGCGTGATGGAATACTTCTATAATCCCAGGCCCATGGGGAGCTGAGAGCAGGAAGATTTCAATTCCATGCCATTCTAGGAAAGATCATCCACATGGCTCCATCTCTTCCAAAGAAAGTTCAACACTGACTAACACTTATCACCCCCTCCTAGGTGAAAATAAAAATAAGAGCATTGTAGTATAAGAAACAAACAATATTAAAACATGGCAATACAAACCATCATGAACAACACTTACCTAGTGTTTGTTTCTCATAACTGTAAACTTAACTATAGCTAGGATTATATATGTGAGCCAGAGGCACCAAGCAATTCATTTTAAAGATGAGTATTTAAAGCCAGGTGCCAGTCTCTCATGCCTGTAATCCCAGTTAGTCATGAGGCTGAGATCTGAGGATCGCAGTTCAAAGCCAGCCCAGGAAGAAAAGTCCCCATAAGACTCTTATCTCCAATCAACAACTCATAAAACAGAAGTGACTCTGTGGCTCAATTGGTAGAATGCTAACTAACTCGAGCACAGAGTCTCAGGGACAGTGTCCAGGCCCTGAGTCCAATCCCCATAACTGTCAAAAAAATAAATAAACATTTTAAAGTCTGAATTTCTTGTAAACTAAAATGACAGCTGTGGTATACAATTCTACAGACTACTAAAGCTTTCATTATATTTGTAGTTAGAAAAAGTAGCAGCACTTGAATAAAGGACATTTTTTCATAAAATAGGGGCAGATTGGTCTATAATTCAAGGAAATTGCTGGACTCATACGTAATATTTTTTGGTGGCTTTTTGTTTTGTTTTTAGAAAAGGATGAGAAAGCTTATTTCTGCCAATGGACATTTGGATGTGTCTAACATCATTCACAGGCCATGCAAAATTAACAGTAAAGACAGGACACAGTCAACTGGCAATAAATTTACTTGTTTTTATGTCATGTTCCAAATGATTTGTTTAGATTATATGTCCCTATGGCCTATAGTTTCCTATTCCTGCCTTCCTCAAAATAAAAGCATGTTCCACCAATTCAGATTTGAGCCAGGCAATATGTAGTATTAGTGCCAAGAGTTGAGGAAAATTGTAACACAACCAGGGAAGCATGAAACCAACACGTTAGTAGCTGGACACTGGGGACTCAGGCCTATAATCCTAGCTACTCAGGAGGCTGATGATCACAGTTCAAAGACAGCAGGAGTGAGAAAATCTGTGACTCTTCTCTCCAATTAACAACCAAAAAGCCATAAAGGGTGCTGGGACTCCAGAGGTAGAGTAACCTTGATTACAAAAACGCAGGTGCAGAAACCAACCCTGAGCTGAAACTGATAGTTAGACACAAAAACAAAAACAAACAACAACAACAAAACAAACAAAAACTTGGGGAAAGGTCAGGAAAGGATGGCGCTGTCTACAAGGCAAATGTACACGTTATATGAATTGTGATATGGTAAACTCACTCTACACACCTTAGTAACAATTACATTTAAAAAAGAATCTGAGAAATCCCAAAGCCATGGACCTTATGATGTGTATCTGCTTTCTAGTTTTTCAAAGTTCCATCATGTGATCTGGTAGCACACATGTTGTAGCCCAGGTTGATTAGAAAATATGAAGGCAGAGATCTTTGCAGATTGTCCCACCAAATCTTGGATTATTTTAAGCTAAAAACAAAACAAAGCAAAGCAAACAAAATAGATGTAAAGGTTAATTAGGCTGCTATTAAAAATTCAGATGTTGGTAGTCTTTGTGGAGGGGAAGGGAAAAAAAACAAATTATGTCAATAGGGATACAGGTGGATCCATAGCAACAATGAGATGTATAACACATTATGTCAAAAAACGAACTTTACAACTTTGGAGGAGGAAGTGGGAGATGGGAAGGGATGAATAGGGGAAAAAATGGAGGAGGCACCAATGCTTAATAAGACATGTACTCATTATCTTGCAAATGTAATTGCAACTTCTCTGTACATTATTTTCAAAATTAAAAAATTGAAAAAAAAGATTCCAGGCAGAATTTTACTGTTAAATGTTGAGTTAGTACATATGTTTTGTAGATATTGATCTCACATATGTCAGAAAAATATCCATGAATTCATAACTAGAAACTCTAAAGTGTAAGGCATATTAATAAGGTAAGTTTCATTAGGTAGCCAATGAAGAGAACACCGCATGGTATTCAGTCAGGTAAAGTAGTTTATTTACTGAACTGCTGCCCATGCCATATATGGTGGAGAGGCATGTGAAAAAAAGGGGGTTGACACAACCTCGGGCCAGGACATATCTAGGCCAAGGACCGGATGAGATATGGCCTGGTGGAGGAAAATTCTGGCTGTGATGTGACCTCAGGGCCTGGGAATATCCTCTGGTCAAATGGAAAGTTTGACCAGAGGCTGACTAGGTTGTGACTTAGTAGGAGGGGGAGGTGTCTGCCTCCAGGCATGCCAGATACCTAGGTTACACATAAAGGATGGAAAGTTAACCAAGAAGAAGGGAAGTGTCTGCATAAGGTCTGCATGGCTTGGGCAGACCTAATACTAAATACAGGTAGGACTTCTGCCATGTAACATGTAACTCCTGACTCCAAACCGTTCATCCTCAATCATTATCTTTCTTCTCTTTTCTTTTTCTTCCTTCCTTCCTTTCTTTCTTTC